>NC_064266.1:15527500-16152500 GCF_003254725.2 Canis lupus dingo
GAGGTGTCTGGCATGTATTAGGCACTCAATCGATTTTTGTTGAACGAATAAATGAAATACCACAATGATACTTGTATCAAAGATAAAGTTGCAAATGATTACCATCCATACCATTCTCCTAAGAATGAAACTACCTAAGAAGTCATTTAATAGAATCCTTTCATTTTGTGGGGAAGAAAAAGAGGATCAGGAAGATGGAAGGACTAGGATTTGGTGAAATGTCTTCTGACCCAACACCACATGTTCTTCCATCCATTTTTCTTGTCTCTTCAACAATGCTGTCCACTTACGACAGTAAAAATCATACATTTTGCTTTTGGTTCCTCCATGATATAGACCAAAATCAGTAAGTAGCAAACTTTGGTTGGTGGATATTCAGAAAAGTTCAAACTGTCTGCTTTATATAATATTCTGATAGTCCAAAAAAATCAAAAAACAAAAAACCCCAAGAGTGCTGAGTATTGCTCCCCCAAATACTCATCTGCCCCTTCAGAGAAAGTGCTTCTTTCTTCAAAACAAAAGAATTTAAACCTTAACTCACAGGGCTGCTCTAGGTTGAGTTCACTATCTTCTCACCTCAGGTCATATGATAATCTTCAAAAGGACATTCCCCCAAAATCTCAGTTATTCAAGTTAGGGACAAGGTGGAGGAGTTGGTGAGGCTGGAGACTGATAGTTCAAGGTGGGTACTGGTATTCCATGCCAAACAATCTCTTCACCAATTAGAGAAGAGAAATAAGAATTCCTCCTGGTCATTCAGGGATAAGACCAAATATCTGCCAAACCAATATCTCAGAATGCTAAAGTTAAATCTACATTAAGAAAGAAAAACATTTCCCTAAATGTAATGGAATTGGTCAGATGCTGCCCACAACAAAAGAAAGCCTTCATGTGAAGACATGTAGACTCCGTTCATCTAGCCTCTGGCTTTTAAGCTATGATCTGCAGCCTAGAACAGTATTAAAAGTGATGTCTCTTGTGTCAGACTTCCTGGGTGTGAGTCCTGCCCTTGAATTTTACTGCTGTGTGACCTTGAGCAAGCTGCTTAATCCTTCTGTGGTTCTACATTCTTCAGTGGGAATAATAATGGTACCACCCTCATAGAGTTGCTGGTTCATAGATTAAACAAATTAATGTCAAGCGCTTATGAGAGTTCTCAATAAATGCAGCCATTATTATTTTTTTTAAATGGCAACCCATTTCAGCACTGGTTCCCTCATCTTCTGGCTGATTCAGTGGATCCTTCTAAATTACAAGTTTTCTGCATCATAGGCACAATCATATATTCCCAGTGAAGACTTCCCCTCATAATTCTCCATAAGGCAAAGTGAGCTCATATGAGGATCCATGATTCTCCTTCAGGAAGGGCAGTTTTCTCTTCCAACAATAATAATTTAAATAATTGAAAAAGACAATAAGACATCTAGCATATATTGAACACTTACTGTGTATCGGGCCCTTGGCTATGACTCTTACATTATCTCATTGCCTTTTCATGTCCTTGGATATCTAACTTTTATTGTTCCCATTCCACAGATGAAAAGACCAAGATACACAGCAGTTATTCACCTAGATATTGAGTGGTGGGGCCAGCATGAGTGCAGGCTGTTACTCCTGGAGTCAGCTGGCCTCAGTTCTACAGGTTAGTGGCAAAGCTTCTGAAACATTCTTCTGCATCTCACCCCTTCTCCTTAGATCAGATTAAAAAAAAAAAAAAAAAAGACTTTACTTTCTAATCATAATGAAAGTTAGCATTTCAATGCGATCCATGACCAAGAGGCCTTTACTAAAGGAGTACTTGGAATTCAGCTAGAGCCCTATGTATCAGAGAAGCCAGGAGCTAGTGTTGCCAGGAAAGTGAGAAGGGCAAGGGAAAACCTTTGGGCAGAGACCTTTATAGAAGAAGGAAACTGAGGCCAGTGCTGCTGGAACCTGGGTGAGAGCCAGGCTATGAGGTTCCCTGAGGGCTCTCCCTGCCTGTAGAAAACAGAAGGACAAAAAGAACTTTCTGATCTCTGCTGACAGCATGGTGAGAGATAACTATGGCTCCCCTAAAGTAGCCTAGACATGACAATGGTTGAGGTGTGTGAAGACCACCCAAAGGGAAAACACAGATGTTTTACCAAGTTCAAGGGGGATTCTTCAAGTTGGCGAAAGAGATGGAAGAGGCAGTCTCCACCTCCAGCCTCTTCTCACTGAGCATGTAACTCAGGCTATCAGCTAAGAAACGGATGAGTGAGGGAAAGGAGAAAGGGTCTGGGTTTCGCCATTTTGAGACGTTTTTGGACACAAAAAACTCCAGGAGGGGCAGAGCATGTATAAGGAGAGCTCTGCAGCCTGGGTGGGCTGGGAGGGGTTAAGAAATAGTAATTGATCTGGGAAGAAAACTATGGGCAGAAACAATGCCCTCCTCAGAGAAAATGGAGGGGAAGAGGAACCTCTGAAATGACCTTAGAAAACTGAGGCAAGGCAGCTGTTTTGATGGTGTAAATGAAATGGGTATTGGCCCACTGTCCTGGAGGAACTACCTCAGGGCCAAAGCTCTTAGGGGAAGTATCAGTATGGAGAGAGCAAGTCCTCAAAGGCGTGGTCTGTACTTCCACATGGCTAAAGTGCCTGTGGGAGGAAGGCAGAAATTGGATAAACACCACGAGTGTCAGGAAAGACAAAATATTATCTCCAGCAAGGCAGATAAGACACATGACTTTGATTTGCCACATAAACTCCTTCTGTCCAAATTCCACTCACTAAGTGAAGCAAAACCAGGAAAGCTGAAGGCCATAAGGGATGGCAGGTGACTTCCTCATTCTCAGAAGACATAGCAGCCACTTCATTCATGTCCCCTTGCATTCTGGTTCTTCTAAGATCCTGTTTGCCGGTCACAGAATGTTCGGGCATAGGAAGGAAAGGACTTCCGAAGTCAGATTGGGTTCAGATTGTAGATGACCTGGCAGAGGAGCTGTGTTTACTCCAGAGGACAATGGGAGCCATAAACAGCCTCGATTGAATCTAGTACAAACAATGCCAGTAGGAAGAAGGAAGACACAAGAAGCCAGGAAACCCCTTGGTAAGTTGGTGGCAATACCAAGCCTAGATGAGAAAGTGGAGGCCTCTGCCCTGGATACTTCCTTTTAGCGAGCTCGACCCTGGCCTTTCTGTGGCTGAACCCCTCTGCGCAGGGCAAAGAATCTGCAGAGCCAAGTGGATATACCCTCTAGAAGCCTACCCCTTCTTTTTGAACCACACCCTAGGCATTGTGGGACGTGAAAATTCCCTGACCAAAGAGATCTGCACCTGCACTCAGGACCTAGAGGTGTCTCTTTCTAGGTTCTGTCTCCCTAAGAGTGACTGGTGTGTACAGGTATAGGCCCAAGGGTTAAAAAGAGGCTGCTATTTGGGGGACCAGGGGGGTGGGGGATAGAAAGATAGGATAGGGTGTGTATACACAAGTGTAAGCCGTTGCATGAGGACAGAGCCAGAAAGTAGAAAGACAAGAAGCTAGGCCACAGACTGGGGGGGCTTCATTTTACTCTTGCTCTGGGCTCAAAGTATGAGGGGCAGGCCTGGCTGGCAAGGCCACTGGTGGGAGGTAAGTGGATGACACAGGATGGCCACAGTAAAAGGATGGTGTAGAAAGAAAATCTTACAGCTTGGCTGCTTGCTGGGGGCTGCCCTGCCCCTGTGTGGTATCTCTGAGGCTGCTTTTCAGGTCCGGTAATTACAGGTCTGGCCAAGGGATGGGATGGGGTGGGGCTGAGGTAAAGTGGGTGAGGTCCTTTCGGAAAAGGTGGTTAAGTGTCTGAGGCTGCAAAACCCGGACACTGGCCAGGTACAAGGAACAATGTTTGGCAAAGAACAAGGGGTGGGGCTACTCCTGGCTGCCAGGCCTGGCCAGGTGCTGGTTCTGTTGCAGACATGTGGGCATGCGTTCCCGCACTTTCCCCGAGATGAGCCATTCTTTGGCTCTCTGCGGGTGAAGGCTGAGGTAAGAACACATCTGGGGATGCAGCTGACCTTTAGGGAGATGACCTCATCTCTGCCTATTACATGTGTTCAAAGTGGCTTTGGGAATCGCAGCCTTTTGCTCAGAAGCTATTTTAATAATGTGATTCTTAGAAGCATCCTCAGAGAATTGCAGCCCACGCCACCACAGGCAAAGTTTCCCTGTCTTTTGGGAGACAAAATGCTTTACACCAAGGAAATACAGGTCATACCACATGCCCTCGAGGTTTCTTCCAAGGCTCAGATGCCAGGCTAGTGCTGTCTTAGTCTTCTTTACCCAACTGTCCATCTTTATCAGTGTCTCTGTATTGGTTTAGCATGCCTAGAGAGAGGAAGTGAGACTAGTGACTCATTGTGTTGCTACTGAAAAGGCACCCTGATAAATTCTATGATTGGAAGTAGAAGCTGATAAAGTAAGATTTGGAGCATTTTCATGAGTTCCAATTAGACTAATTAGTACATTTAGATCATTCTTTCTATTTAAGACTGTGGATGATTATAAGCCATCTTCAATCTAGTTTGTGTTAAGATGTTGCACAAGGAGAAAGGAAATTAAACCCTGAAAACTCCATAACACAGAAGAGTCTTTCTTTTGGAGAGATTATTGTAGATTTGGCATAATAACATGTATCAAAATATCCCAATGTTTTCATGAGAGGATTCTTATGGAACTCTCTGATTCTAGGCATGGCCTAGGATCCAAAGCAGAAAGGCTAATCTTGTAGATCAAGATAGAGATTCTGGTGAAGAAGGAGCAATAAGAAGATGCAGATATACTGTGAGGAAGTACAACCTCAGGAGGGAGAAGGGAAGAAGCAAAACTTCTTAGAGGAGGTGATAGTGACAGAAGACTTTAGCTACTACAAAGTGGATAGGAGGTTTATTTGCCAAACAAAGAAATATAGAAAGAAATAGCCAGAGGCCTTAGTCCCTGGAAGACAAGATTATTTCTGGACTTACTGGATCTTCATGATAAAAAGAAAAGAAGTAAAGTGAAGTGGCCACAGTCTAGGTAATGTACGGACAACTAACTATCCCTCTCCTGATTCCTGGTGTAGTGAAGGGGAAAGGGCTGCACAGTGGGCTTAGGGCAGTGGCCAAGACAAGTCTTCTGAAGAGCAGTGGGGAGGCACACTGCAGTATCCTTAACAGCATGGTAGTAATTACAGTGTTCAAAGGAGGCAGCCATGGTGTGCTGGCTGACAGAAGTCTCTAGAAAAAAAAAAACAACTAAGAATGTACTATTAGATGTGTAAGGCCTAAGACTGAGTTCAGATTCCCACAGAAACTGGTAATGAGACAAAGTTTTGAATAAGAGTAATTTATTTGGAAGGTGATGTCAGAAAACACTGCTATAGGAAGGGAAAAGTGAGACGGGGAAAGGAAGTTAGTCAATTCGTGTGCTCTGCCAAGCAAATCACCATTGTGTGCAATTGGAGCTCAGTTCCACTGGGCATCTCTGGGAGATGATGTGAAATGTACGCAGCAGTGTTACCTTGCTCAAGGGGCAAGGAAGTATCCACCAACTGCCATTAGTTATTGGCTGAAGGATTTTCCTAGAGAACTTTAATTTCTCAGCACATTTGGCTTATCCTGAACAGATGATATTTTAATCAAGTTCCCATGGCCATCCATTAGACAGTTCCTAGTCATGGTGACACGCTTTCTTCTTCAATCAATTCTCTCTCTGGACATCCTTGAAAAAAATCTCATTTGGTTTCTTATAAGTATCTACTCTGCCAAGTGAGTAAGCATGATATTTGTTACTTGAAAGAAGTATAGTCACGAAGACAGGGGTCTTAGGCTATTTTCAGTTGATCTTAGATACACAACCTTCATTCTTGGCCATCAGGCCACTCACTTCCCTCCAGACCCTCAGTTAATAGCTAAGCACTTTAGATAGAGTTCCTCATGTAATCCTCACTCAGTTCTACAAATTAGCTGCTACTGGAATGATCTCCCTCACTTCTGAAATGAGAAAAACATGACTTGGATTAAAGAGCTTCCCAAAGTTACAGCAGTGCACCCCAGGTCTGTCTGTTTCCCGATCTAAGATTCTTAATGACCACATTCTCCTGTCCCCAGTTACTTCCAGAGAATGCATGTTTCCGTCACAGGATGGCAGAGACATATTTGATGGTCTTCAAAGATGACAGAGAAACAATAAAAGAAGTCTTTTTAATACATTTTTAAAGAGTTTTTAGAAAGGTATAAAAGTTTTTATAAAGGTACATAAGGAAAACTGCCCAAATCATGGATGTCCAGGTAGCTGAATTTCCACAAAGCAAACACACAGTGCAAGGCTTCCACCATGAGGACATGACCAGAACCTGGAACATCACCCCTTCCATTTTCCAACATCTTCACAGGTAACCAGTATCTTGGCTTCTTACATCACAGATTATCTCCACATGATTTTGAACTTTATGTAAGTGGAATATATTGCACTGCATGTGTGAGAATCACCCATATTGCTGCATACAGCTATAATTAGTTCATGCTCATTGTCTCATGTGTCAATATGCTAGAATTCATTCATCTGCTCTGTGGTTCATTAACTTTTGGGTAGTTTTTAGGTTGGGGCTACAACACATAGTAGATTTATGGAACTTCTTGTGCACGTCTTTTTCTATACTTATGTCTGTATTTCTGTTGGGTATGGATGTAGGGATGATATTGCTAGGACACGCCTTCAGGAGAAACTTGGATGCCAAAGGTAGCCTTCCCTCAGTGAGCTCCCTTCTTTTCAGGATCTGACTGCTCAGACAGCTCTTGAAGGCCCTCACACATGATTTTCATATTTTATTCAGCTTTTATAGTTTTTCTCAGCAGGACATTTGTCTGCCACAAGTTCCTCCCTCATACAGGAAGCAAAAGTACATTCTTTATACATTTTAATAATTTACATATATGCATTTAATTCTGTGTCTTGTTTATTAATGTGAAAATCACTATATAGACTAAGTATTACCAGAAAAAAAATCTAAGTACAAGTGATATTCCTGTTAGTGTTACTCTGTAACCACATCTTTCCTAACTCTAGCTTGTTTGGATTGTATTTTCCACTGTCTTCAGAAAAACTGTTGATAGTCTGTTCTGTAATTTCAGATTTAGAAACAGATACATGTTGGAGTATAGATGTTAAACACCTGATTAGCACCTTTCGTGGTTGTTATTGATCATTAACTGTCCCCAAACCACTCCTTTTAGCCTCTGGTCTTTCATGGTTCCTCTTGTTTTCTACTCTTTCCCATGGTCTAGGTCTCCTGATTAGCCCCTTTTGTATATCAGAATCTGGCAATCGGTGGATGTAAAACACAGATTGTTGGGCCCCATCCCCCAGAATCTAATTCCATAGGTCAAGTGAGCCCAATAATAAGAATTTTAAACAAGTTCCCAGGTGATGCGAGTGCGGCTGGTCCAGAAACCACATTCTGAGATTCTAGTGCCATCTCTATTTTTCTTAAGTAATTGTGAACAGTTTTTAAAAAGAAGTTATTGTGTCTACTCCAGCTGTTTCTAATTTCCTCATGCTGGATTGCGCCCATCAGCCAGAGAGTGATAAAACATAGGATTTTTAAAGGGGCTGGACCCCATGTTCCTTCTGCATCGATTTTAAGAAAACAAAGCAGAGGTATAAATAGTTAAACAGGTCTTTCCCCAATAACTAGGAATCAAAAGCTCCTTTTCAACTGAGAGTTATATTTAGAGGAGCTCCCTTTAAATTTTGGACATATTTGAGAGGAGGGGAGTTAAACGGAAGGTTCTTGTATGACTGAAATCTCCCTCCTTCCATCATTTAAAAAAATGTCATTTATGACTGCAGGCCTGTGAAGCCAAATTTATTTATAATTCTCAGTAGCCCTCAGGTTCTGGGGCAATCTAAAGACACAAACCTTTCTTTGTTTTTAGGTGAAATATCTGTTAAGTACACATTTTATGCATATTTGTCCAGGTTTAGTCAAAACAACACAAACTCTCGGCTATCAGGAAGTATACTGTGATGTACAGTAAGTAAAACAAACACGAGGTTGAGTTCACACAATGGCATTCATGGCATTCTATCAACTTTTAAAACTTTACAGTACGAACTGTACAACAGCAGCCTAAAGCTTTAATACGCTGCCCTTAATCAAAGCCCCATCGCCCCGCAGTGGACGGGGAGGGTGGAAGAGACCTTCCTTTGCGTCTGAGATGAAACAGGCAGAACTGTTTCTTGGTTGCACCATGCACACTCAGGGCATGGCAGTTTCCATGTAAGGGCAAACGGCTGCTTTTAACAGAAGATAAATTAAGCCCTCGGGTTAGAGTGAAGCCTTTTAGGTCAGAATTCAGATGATAAAAAAGAACGGAGGCTTCCCCAGTTACGTTAGAGGACTGAGAGAGAGGTGAGGTTTATCAGCTTTCCTGCCGTGGTGCTAATGAGTGATAAGGAGCTCTAATTTGAAGACACCCTGGAGCTGTTAAAGTGTGTGTGAAATGCAGACAATTCATCAGCATAGCAATAATCTTCTCCCCGCACAAATGGAAAAATCATTTTGGTATCTTCAGAATTTTTATTAAAGTCTGAGGGTAAAAACTGGGAAACGGCAACTAAATTTTATAACACCCAGTGTGTGCCAGGCAATATTCTAGTTCTTTATCAAGGGTCAGTCATCGGATATAATCCCCATAACAACTTCAATGGTATGGTGCCATGTTTTCGGGTGAGGAAACTGAGGCACAGAGTAGTTAGGTGATGTAAAGTCTGTGCCTCAATTTCTTCACCTGTAAACAAGGGTGCTCAAGGAAGAAACATGTTCAAAACCATAGCAGCCTGACTTCAAACCCATTCTTCCCCAACTAGCAAGGAGATATATAGACATGTATAGCTATATGCTGATATATACATACACACATATACATATATATAAACACATATTTTTTTAAGATTTTATTTATTTATTTCTAGAGAGAGAGCAAGCAAGCAGGGAGAGGGGGAGAGGGAATCTCAAGCAGACTCCATGCTGAGTGAAGAGTCTGACAAGGAGCTTGATCTCATGACCCTAAGATCATGGCCTGAGCGGAAATTAAGAGTCAGTGATTTAACAGACTGAGCTACTCAGGTGCCCTTATATATTTATTATATATATATAAAATATATCTATATATTTATATCTATATTTGGACATAAATCACCCAATGGTGATCTTTTTCAGGGAGTGCATTTCAGAATTTCTAAGCAAAGCACATACAGATTCAAAAAGACCCAAGGTGATTCTGAACCAACTCCTTGATCCAGAGCATACCCTATTGCTTTCTTATCCCCTGGGTCAATTGAAAAATCACTGGATAAATAACTAAGGTGCTCTGGTCTAGTGAAAACCAGTAGAGTAGGAATTTGGAAATTTGGGTTAGTTCTGCCACTTGGGTCAGTTTAGGCAAATGACTGAACCTATGTTCTTCATTGAGTCAATATTCATTATCTGAGCAAAGATTCAGTAAAGTCTCTAATGTTTCAGGCTCTGTACAGATGGATGTTTATATAAGCCATAACTTCTGCTTGTAAGTTGCCCATGGTCCAGTGAGGAATTCAGACATGTGAACATGTTTGACATTCATTACTAAGTCAGAAGGCACAAATCCCTATAAGTTGTAAAAATATGGTTCCCCAGCTCTTGTTTCTGCCTGGATGGCATAGGATCAGGAGAGCTCCAACACAATAGGAGAAGATTAAAGGAATTTTCCAGGCTGATACAGTGAGGCAGAGAGGGGAGATTCCAGAGTAAGGGAACCACATATGCAAAGACATAAGGTCATATGCTTAGATCTGAATTCCATGTAATAGAATTGAATGATAAGGTACATGGCATACCGTGCTAAAGAGTTTGAACTTCCCCTGCAAGTGACAGTGAAACATGGAGGTTTTTATAGGGCCATGAGGTAGTTAAATTTGTGTTTAAGTTGAAACAGTAGTGTGACAAATGAATTCAAGGGAGATAAGACTGAAGGCAAAGAAACCAATTATAAAACTGTTACCAAGGTTCAGATAAGATACAATGTTGGCTTGATCTAGAAAAGGTATATGTATATATGAGGAAGGCTGTGGGGAGGGAGAGAGAGGTGCTGGTCCGAAATATATTTTTTTAAGATTTTTTTTTTTTTTTTGAGAAAGAGAGCATGAGAGAGAGATCACAAACCAGGGGGAGAGGTAGAGAGAGATGCAAACTCCCTGCAGAGCAGGGAATGGGGGGACTCGATCCCAGGACCCTAGAATCATGATGTGAGCGGAAAGCAGATGCTTAACCAACTGAGCCACCGAAGTGCCCAAAACATATTCTTAAAGTAGATTAAGCAAATCTTAGCAGTCAACATAATTAGAGTCATGAGAATGATGGCAGAATAAACTCCATGAGAACATGAATTATGTTTGTTTTCCATTATACATGTTATGTATGTTGTGCTTCATACAGTATGGGCCACATAAAAGTTGCTCTATAAATGAATGAATGAATGATGACTTCTAGGTCTTAGGCATGGGTGACTTGGTGGTTGCTTGGACCATTAACCAAAATAGGTGTCTAATAATAGGACAATTTGGAGGGTAAAAGAAATTGAGTTTAGCTTTGAGGTATACATGAGAAATCTTGGAAATCTGAATCTTAAGTTCTAGTGATGAAAGTTCAAGATAAAGATTATGTTTTAAAAGTCAGAAATATAGAGACAGTATTTCAACCCATGAGAAAAAAAGTACAATTACCTGGGCAAAACAGCCAATCACTCAAGCATTCATTTACTGATCCACTCATTTATTCTTCTTATTCATTTATTTATATTTATTGAGAACCTAGTTTGCATCAGGCTTTGGGCACAGTTTAGGGAATTAATAGGTCTGATTTGGTCTCTGCCTTCAGGAGGCACATCATAAATGGGAAGATAAAACATAAGAAACCAGACAAATGAGACCATCTCTATTATTATATGTATTATAAAAGAAAGAGATGATTGAAACAGAGAATAAAGAAAGGAAGCCTTCTCAAAGAAGGTAACATTTAAATTGAGGCTTGTATTAGTCTGGGTTCTCCAGAGAAACAGAACCAATAGGAAAAAAACATAACTGAAAAGATTTATTGTAAGGAATTGGCTCACATAAAATATGGCAGCTAAGAAATCCCAAATCCTTCAGTTGGCAAGCTAGAGACCCAGGAAAGCTGAGGATCCAGTTCCAGTCCAAGTCCAAAGACAGGAGAAGACCAATGTTCCAGTTTGAAGATAGTCAAGCAGAGAGAGCAAACTCCCCATTCCTTAACCTTATTGTTTGATTATTTGATTCATGCCTTTAACAGATTGGATGAGGTCTACTCACATTGGGAAGGACAATCTGTTTTCTTCAGTCTACTACCACAAATATAAATCTCATCCAGAAACACTTCGCATGTATATTCAGCAATAATGTTTACTATCTGAGCACCTCTGGCCCAGCCAAGTTGACACATAAAATTAGCCATCACCAGCCTAAAAAAAAGCTCAATCATGCAAACTCTACACAAAAGAGTAACCCAGAAGACAAAAGACAAAACAATGTGTACAAAAACCTTAAGTTAAAAAGCATTTGCTATGCCCCCAAACTGAAAATCAATGCATATAGCTGGCGATTAGAGAGTGAAATAGAAAACAAGGTGCAAAGAAGTCAATAAGTTAAACAGGACACAGAGTAATTCTAAAAATCAATGGAAAACCACTGAAGGGCTTTAAGTAGGAGAGAATTAGATTTTCTTGTGAGGTTATATTTTTATAATATTAATTGATTGTATGTGTCAGGAATAAGAAGAGATAAGATTGAAGATAGTTTCTTCCCTTCTACTTTCTAGGAAGATTTGAAGAGTAACATAACATGAAAGATGTGAATATATTATGAAAAACAAAACTAAAAATAATAAATATATGTAAAATATAAAAACACGAATACATAGAGAGTATTATTTGAAGTTGGAGTCATTCTATAGAATTCAGTTCAAGTGAGATCAGGGAGCAAAGAAATAATGCTAATTGTATTAGTACTTAATTACTTAATTTTTTAGAATTTAAAAAATTATTATGTCTTGTTAACATATAAACCTTACCTTTTTCAAATTTTCTGGGCGGTATTTTGAGTGTGTCTCTTATATACCTTGGATTTTACAAATACTCTTCATAAAACCTAGAGTCTTTTAAGAAGTGAATTTAATCTGTTTATATTTATTTTAATTAATGATAGACTTAAACTATTTTATACTATATACTTACTAAGATTTGTCTACCTATTTTGTTCCCTTGTCTTCAGTTTGACTTTTAGTTTTCCCTGTGTTAGTTTGGAAGATAAATGTTATATAACTAATCTGTTTATTAACATATGTGGTTAGCTTTACATATTTTTTAACAAATTCTATGGTTAATCAGCAGTTCTATCCTTCTCCCAACAAGATCAGAAATGTACATGTATATGTATCAGGAACGCATGCATATTGGGGCATGTAGGTGGTGCAGTCCGACTCTTGGTGTCAGCTCCCATCATGATCTCAGGGTTGTGAGATCAATTCCTGTGTTGGTCTCTGCACTCAGCAGGGAGTCTGCTTGAGATTCTTTCCCTCCACCCCTCTCCCCATCCTGCACATGCTCACTTGCTCTCAAATAAATAAATCTTTTTAAAAATGTATATATACTGACATATGCATATGTTATATACATGTTGATATCCATGTTGATATCAAATACTGCTCAATAACAAAACATTTTGACTGAGCTCTAGAGACCACTAACACCCCTCCTTTGTCTTCCATGTTTAAAATGCATAATATTTTAGTTTCACTTGGTTTTAAGTGCAAACAAAATCAGCTATTACTATTATCATTGATACTCACAATTGCAAGGGATTTACCAAAATATTCCACAATGCCTGTGCTTATAACTATGCCTTGCATTCTGTTTCCTTCCTATAGAATCTTTTCTTTCTTACCAAAACACATCCATGCAGTTTGTTCTGCAAGGGCTATGGATTTTTTATTAATGTCAGTCTCTGTTTCACCTACATCTTGAGTGAAAGTAATAGTCCAAGTATAATCCAAGGTTAACAGTTAATTTTCTTTCACACTTTGAATTACCTTATTATCATTTGTTGCTAATGAGAAATGCACCTTGTCTGGAATTGGATACTACCACCCTGAAACTCCCATCTCTACCTACTGTACATTTGAGACTTGTGACTTTGTCACAAGCCATTAAAATAGCCAGGTAGAGGGGTGCCTGGGTGACTCAATCAGTTAAACATCCAATTCTTGATTTTGGCTCGGGTCTCAGGGTCATGAGACTGAGCCTCACATTGGGCTCTGTGCTGGAGTCTGCTTAAGATTCCCTCTCTCCCTCTCCCCTTCCCCCTTGCCCCATTTGCACTCTATAAATTAATTAATTTTTTAAATCCTAAAAAAAAAAAAAAAAAAGCCAGGTAGAAAATGAAAAAGCTCAAGGCTATGTGCAGGGGAGGGCAGTGGTGTTTGGGGTATCTCTGTAACTTCCTCTCATTTTGCTATGAACCTAAAACTACTTGGAAAAAATCAAAGTCTTCAAATTAAAAATTGAAAAAACTTAAGGATTTAGCTCAGTTTTAGAAACATTAGAAAGGATAAAAATATCTTGCCAAAGCCTTTAAGGCATTCCACATGCAGAATATTCAAATCCATGGTGTTTCTTGTGGCATTTTTGGTATGGAGGAAGCAATTTAAGCACTATTAATTCCCAAAGCACTGCTATAATACCAAAAACTACCACTGTATCAAGTAGACACTGTTATCAAAAATTATGATTTACATATTTTATATTTTTTTCAAACTGTAATTAATTACTTATTATTACCCAAAATCTAATTACTGTCACTAATGTCAGTGGCACCACCCCAGTTTTAGCTAGCATCCTCTTCTGTATTGTGGTAACTTGAAAACTGGGTTCTTGCCTTTCATTTTAATCTCATCCACCAGCCAGAGTGATGCTTTAAAACGTAAGTCAGTTGACTGTTCAAAATGTTCCCGTGGTTTCCCATCTCATCAGAGTAAAAGCTATTTCAATGACCACAGGACTCTACTTGATCAAGCTCCCCATTGCCTTGCTCATTTATTTTCTCTTCTCCTCCGTGGCAAACCCTCTCCAACCAGGCTGACCTTCAGGGTATTCTTCAAACTCATTAAACACACTTAAATCCCAAGGCCTTTGCAGTTGATGTTTCTTCTACTCCTCTCCTCCATCTTTGCGCATGGCTAACTCCCTTGCCCCCTTCAGATCTTTTAT
The DNA here is from genome assembly GCF_003254725.2 of Canis lupus dingo. NCBI lineage: Eukaryota > Metazoa > Chordata > Mammalia > Carnivora > Canidae > Canis > Canis lupus. The sequence goes on from NC_064266.1 coordinate 15,541,799, forward strand.
TGTATTTACATTAACAGTGAGGCCTGTACAAAAATTTCCATTCCAGGATTTCCCATCCTCTCCCCAAAACTCTGCTAGAATATAACCTGACCCATAGAAGGTACACGATAAACATTTGTTACGTGAATGGATAAATGACTAAATGGCTAGATTTTTTTTTTTCCTGAACACAGTGCAAGGTGGATTATACACATGACATTTAATGCTCAAAATAGTTTGGATATGTAAATACTATTATCTTCATTGTGCTTAAGGGAAACAATAGCTGAAAAATCAAATAACATTCCAAAATTCACTCAGCTAGCGAAAGCAAGAGATTAACATCAAGGCCCATGTTCTTTAAGCCTCTTCACTTTCCCCTGCACTGAAAAGCTGAATGTCAAGGTTGTCCTCCCAAATAGGGTGACACATAAAGTATAGACAAATGAAGCACTTTTCTAGAGCAGTATGTGAGCCTATGCAACACAATTCATAGCACTCTACAGCTCAGCATAAAGCAGCAGACATCTCTCTCCTAGTTCTCATTGCTATGCTGCCTGAACTCCAAATATCTGTCAAACATCCACAGTGACATAGATTAACCACCTTAGAAATAAACCACTTTATAACATGTTGTGTATATACGTTATAATTGCCTCCTTAGAAAATAACAAGATAAATATATCACATATACACATTTTCCCATACTCAACAACATGCAGACTTGTTTATGTATATATTCTTTCATACTCATGTGTTATCTGTGCTTCAATTGACACTTAATGAGGTCTTGCTCCTTGTTGAGGGAAAGATATCACAGACCTTTTCTAATGTAGAAATGACCTTTTCGTCTGACCTGATTATAGACATTCTCTTGCCAACAATGTCTAAAGCTGTCTCTAGGCAGGATGTGTTGGGAGAGGAGGGCAAGGGAGTGAATTCCTTTCTACACTTGGCTGTAGAACACCCTTGGGTCACACTGGGTCAAGGAAGTGAGCTGAGGAAACATGTGACATTCCTGACCCCTTTCATCTCAGAGACCCAGTAATGATGGCATCAAGAAATATGAGATGTGCATTCCATCACCCATTCAAGCATATATTGAGCACCAACTGTATGCTCAGCTGTGTGCTAAGCACAATGAGGATTCAATTGCAGTGTATGATATGATTTAATAATGCAGCATGCTGTCAGAGAAAGGGTATGATCTAGACAAGTTTGTCAATTAAAGAAATTAAGTAATAACTTGAATATAATCCAATAACTGCATAACCAAGTTGCACTTTGGGTAGTCAGAAAATAATAATATAATTGTAGCCTAGAATTTTCAGAAAAGTTTTCATGGTAAATGTTTGGCTCAAAAGACAGAAAAGGATGTGTATCTGCAAAATAGAGAAGTCAAGTTATTTCAAGAGAAGAAACAGTTTAAATAAAATTAGGCAAAAAATAGTATAATTTGATTAGGAGACAGAAACCCATTAGCCTTCTAATGAGAAGATTATAGGGATGCTTGGATGTCTGCATAAAAAGCTGAGCTCCCACATTTATGCATTAATCTAGAAAATTATGATAATTTGCTCAGCAGTAGAGGCAAAAGACTCATTATCCTTCACCATTGGGGAAGTCCTAAAATGTGTTTCTAAATATTTCCCCTCAAGAAATATTTCCATACAGATGATATCCACAGGAATTAGAACACACCAATGATGCCATGCCTGATTCTTATTAAATATATTTAAGAAGCATTAATTCTTTCCAGCACCTGTTATTATTGTCATAAGACAATGACAAATGACAAATGTTCAAAGCATGAACATTATAAAAACCAAATAGAGGTTCCCTTGTGGTTCCTGTAGCAAATTTTGGGAACATTCAAACCAAATCAATAACATCTCAAATTGCTGCTGTGGAGAATCAGGGTCTGAAGCTGACTCTGATATTTTAAATCGTACTTCTGAGAAATATGGCCAATTCTAGCTTTCCCTTCCTAGCTCATGGAATGCTTTGGAATGCAAGTAAGGAGAACGAGAGTCAACAGTCATGACTATTTTGCCATGTCACAGATACTATGCTACGCTAGTACACCAATTAATATATTATTTGAGCTCCAGCTTACCTATGCTAACTGCTCCTGGATGAAATGCTATGGTTCACTTGTATTTTTTGGTTAAAGAAAACTTCCTGATGGTTAAAAACATAAAATTTTTGTCCCCATCTTCCTGCTTATTACATGGAAGAGAAAACCTGCCATTACAGTAGTGGATCACAAAAGGCCCCTAGGTCATTCTCAGTACAAAGTCCTGAAATGTAGAAGATTAGAAATTAAAGAGAACATTCATTTATGTGGGGAAAATTCTGGAATTTGATTTTTTATTTTTTATCAAATTGCACTTACGGCCCTATTTTTCAAATGTTTGCCTCACCTCTGAAAGAATTAAGCAGAAGGGAATATGTGAAAATTATGTTGTCTCTCAATTCTAGAAAGCAAGGTACCCTGTTGTCTTAGGCCTGGTTCTCTTGGGATTCCAGTGCACATGGTTTATTGCAAGTGTGGGGAGGATACTCTTAAGAGAAGGAGAAGGAGAGAAGCAGGATGGGGCAAGAAGGGGTTCAGCTAAAGTTTAGCCTCATCCATAGGGAAACTCAGGAGTGAGAACTAACCACAGACTTGATCCCATTTTGGGAATGGCCTCTTTTACACATATGTCAGTCAATTATTGGCTGTTATCTGCTCCCATGGAAGGAGAAAGGTCATTTAACCTCCAAAGCAAAATGTCTTCAATTTGGCTAAGGGCAATCTTCCAGAGAGGAGAGCAACAATGAGCCTTTAGCCGCCAACATACAGAACAACTTATAGACAGGTACACTAGCCTGGTGAAGGTGATCTAAGTGGGGAATCAACTGAAGCATCCATGCATGTATTATTCTTGGCTAGACAGGATGGGATGTGCTTTATGGGGCAATGGAGGCTTTATGGAAAAAGTAGCACTTAAGACTGAATCTTGAAGGATAAATAAAACCACCATAAGCAGAGATCTATTTGGAAAGTTTCTTCCATGTTCTTTCGATATTAGACAGTAAACACTACAGATATTACTCATGAAATTCTGGCATTCCCAATTCTTCCTATGGCAGTGGCTAGGTGCCCATTTCTATCTTTTCTCCTTTTCCATAGAACACAGTTGTAACCAGGAGGTGGTTGCCCAACCATAGGTCACATTCCTTACTCTTCTTGCAGCTGGGTCTCGCTCTGGGATTTCTCATCAATGAAAAATGAGTGGCAGTGATGAGTGACATTTCGAGGCCGAGTCAGTGAGAACAGATGTGCCCCTTCCACAGTCTCTTTGCCATTTCCATCAACTGCCTATGGGATGGCAGAGCTGTAAAGTAGAGGGAGCCTGGCTCCCCATTTTCTGTGTTGAGAAGAAACATCTGCTAATTAGAACCACAGATATGAGCCATTATACATTCCATTGAATTAAAGCTTCCATTTGTCGCACCAGTATCTTAACCAATATTCTTCACTATTAAGAAATTAACAAAAATCCTTTTGCCTGATGAAACTAGAAAATAGCCTCTCTTCTGATGCAGTATTTTTTTTTCTAGTAGTATCTTAGATTTTGCTCACTTTCTTCTGTGTATTTCATAAAGTTTTGCCATGGGCTGGTCACTTCCCTATACTAGGACATATTTTAAGTCATAGGAAATTCTATTTCCCATCTACTGTTATTCAAATTTTACAATAAAAAGAGTGACTTAAAAAAAAAAAAAGAGTGACTTTGTCTATGGCATGTGAAGAAGGCTTTACTTTTTCTGGTACCCTACAAATTCCTGTTGTCAATCTTGGGCTTAGCCAGGCATGCATCTCTCTTTTTGGGAAGACCTATAATGTTTTGTAATATCAAGATGGAGGCTTCTACATTCCGACTCCGACTCCAAGTTCTTTTGAATAAGGAGAGGATATTGATGGACTGGCCTGAGGAGGGAGGGTTTAACCTCCAGCGTTTTGGCAAGAAATGCTACTTACCATTTGTGGATCCTGATAAAAATGCATGCTCAGTGAGAGAGATGCAATAGGTCCATGACACTTTCAGGGAAAGGAGTAGCTAAGGGGTTTGACTGTTTATCAACTTCACACTTAATGTTACACTATGTTGGCATGCAATGAATACTATCATTCAGCCAGACTTGAGTTTTAAAGTTTCTTTCAAATTAATAGTGATTTCATCCTATTGTCAGAGAAAGGAATGTGACAAACAAGGTTGCTTTCAGACTCGGGTACAAGCTAAGTGAACTGCATGCATGAAAAATAATTAGAAATAGTTTAGAACAACAAATCTTTCACATTTATAAAGCTTGTAATTAAATGATAATGTCAATGTATCTGTAACTATTAACTTTAAATAGTATACTATGCTTGCGACATATGCTCACTCTAATAAAACAATGTTTAATGCAGGTCCATCTACTTTAAAGGTTTTGCTCAGACAGAAATGGAGTAGAATACATTGTGTAGCACTGATATCACAATCCTTGGAGATACAAGTTCATATATTATATTTAATCCTCATGTAAATTTTGTATTTCATCCAGAAAGAAACAGAAACAGAGAGAGGAAATAAAGGTCAATCCATGTAGCAGAAAAAAAAAAAAAAACAATCCATGTAGCAGGAACGGGCAGTGTGCACATGAAACCTAGGCCCAATGGATCTCTAACACCTACATTATTCTTAATATTTCTATTGGGTTCTAAAGTTTACCAATAAAATAAGTTACCATTATCAAATATGAGCTAGGGGGAAAAATCCAATCTTTTTTCCACATTAGAAATTCTCAGTAAAACTCATTAGAGTGACTTCTTTTGAAGTTCTGGAATAAGAATTTTTAACTAGAAGCAGATACTATAATTTCTCTGTCCCATAAAGGACACCATAATAACTATCTGCATTTCATAAGACAACTGGAGTTTTGTAACAGTTTTAACCATGAATCACTAAAAGCAGGTAATATCCCCCACCACAACCCCACTTCCACTGTTTACCACATAACTATTCTTTCAGACCTGTTTAGCTTTGAAAAACATGTTTCCTAACACACAGCTTGTCTTCATAAAAGTCTCTTTGAGTAATCCATGGTGTCTGAGAAATGTCCTATGACCGCTTTCTGACCCATTGACAGAGCTGTAGGTTTTACCCTTTTCCTTACTACAATGCCCTGGATAGCATTTCAAATACATAGAGTCATGACCTTTATTGTTTGCCAGATGGGCTGTGAAATGTATGCTAATGTTCATAATAGGATTATACAAGGTTGTTTATTGTCTGAAAAATAATATGAGCATTATCTTCTTTTCTACCCCCCACCCCCAACAGGTTTTCCCTTTAATAGGTATTAGGAAGTCTAATTTTGATTAGGTAAATATCAGCTTTCAGCTTTACAAGTGATGGTTCATTTAGGCACATATTTTAATGGTATTAAGGGTGGAAAACAAGAAGAATTAGCCAGGTAAACTAAAGTACAAAGAATGAATTATAATATGCAACCATGCATGGCAACTTGCAGCACGTACATATTTCATGCTACAATTGAACACAGTGATTCAAATTAATTCAAATATGGGACAAAGAACAATATATGTGCTATGAATATGACACTTAAAAATACAGGATACAGGGTGTAACCAGTGTCACTATCCTTCAAACATTTTGCTTTTTGCTTTGTATATACCCATTCGGATGTGATCCTCTCTCTCTTCTTATTCTGGGTCCCCACCAAAAACAGATGCTCAGTTTAAGAATTCCGATTCTAGCAGCTTATTCAGGAGGGGATCACAGGTCATACAGTGAAGGAATGAGAAGTGAGATGGGTAAGTAAGAATGCCCATAAAGGGTGTGGTTATAGAGAGGGACACAGCTGTGGGCAGCTGGGGCTCAATCCCAGTGGCGATCATTTGAGAGGCTGTGTGAAACATGTCTCCACTGAGGGGCCAGGAAAGGCAGGTATTTATTCACAACAACTTTCCCTCATTGTTTGAGGGCCACTTCTGGAGCCTTACCAGGCCCTGTGCAAACTGAATATGCCCCGCTGCCAGAAGGAGCTATCAGACAGAGAAATGAGGAAGATATGTCTAGGAACTCTTTGAAGTGAACTCCAGTCGAGGTTGAAGGGAGGTAGGCAGGGAAACCATAGACTCTGTTCCACATGTCAAGGCCAGTGTGTCCCACGGAATGTGGCTAAATCTGTGCTGTGGTATGCCAGAACCAGGGCTTGGGCTCTAGGAGAACCCAGCTTGAATCTTGTTCTATCATTCATTTATTGCAAAGGATTTTTGTATGCCTGGTGCTTGGGGCCATACTTTACTAGTTTGACCTTTGGGGACTGGAAACTGAATGTCTATTTCTTCTTCTATAGGACAGGTATGAGAGAGGCATTACAAGCATTAAATCAGGTAATAATTGCATGAAAAGTATCTGGAATAGTGCCTAGCTTATAATAAACCCCACCACAGTCTTTAGGGCCCTGTCCTTATTCTCCCAATCCTGTTTCTATGCCCACCTTCCTTCTCAGTAAGGCTGTTGATGTATAATAGATAATGCACCTCAGGGTTCCCCATGACCAATTTCAAGTTTGATGATTCACTAAAAGGATTCACAGAACTCAGAAAAGCTGTCATATTTGTGATTATGGTTTATTATGGTGAAAGAACACAGGTTAAAATCAGCACAGGAGAAAAGTACATGGGACAGAGTCCAGAAGCAATCAGGAACTAGCTTCCAGTTGTCCTTTGCCAATAATGTACTTAATTTTCCCAGCACTGATGTATGGCAACATGTGAGAAGCAATGACAACCAGAGAACCTTACCCAAGCCTTGGTGTTCATGGTTTTTACTGGGGTCAATTACATAGGCATGGAGTTGATCTTAGCTGTTCCAATCTCCAGCTCCCAACAGATGCAGTATGGCCCATAGCTCTAAGAGTATAAAAACCATTCAGTATAAATCACATAATTAGCATAAACTATTTGGCATGGATTAAAGCCTTAGACACAAACAGACATTATTATCAGGCAAGATATTCCAGGGACTCAAGGTTATCTCACCAGCTTGTCAAGGGCCAATAATGAACACATCTGGAATATGCAGGTTTTGGGTAATCCTCCCCTGGATTGCCTAAAGTTAATGCTTTAGTGTACAGGATGCCACATCCTCTCCCTGGCTCCATGGCATATACCTTCTTCTGGACCCCATTCTCCAGAATTGTTTAGAAACAGTTCTCCAGAAGCCTAGGGGTCTCTATAAAAGCCCCTAGACAGATGCTCCTGGGGCCATCCTAAGTCCTGCCTTAAGAATGACCATCTTAGCCTAAAGCCCATTATCAAGACTCAGCCCCTCTCACTGGTCCACCTGCTACCATCAACAGCAGGCACCCTGAGGCCTCCCAAAATGTTAAGGTAGACAGATCACCTATGAACAAATGAATACTTCTTTAAAAAAAAAAAGATTTATTTGAGAGAGAGAGAGAGAGAGCATGCATGCATATACACACACATGCATGCACAAGCTGGGGAAGGGGCAGAGGGAGAGAAACAGACTCCATGCTGAATGGGGAGCCAGATAGGGGGCTCAATCTCACAACCCCAAGATGATGACCAGAGCCGAAATCAAGAGTTGGATGCTTAACCAACTGAACCATCCAGATGCCCCCACATGAATGCTTCTAGGTCTATCCAATACAGTAGCCATTAGCTACATGTCATCTTTGCCCACTTGAAATGTAACTAAACTGAGATGTGCTGTAAGTGGAAAATGCACATCAGATTTTAAGATTCAATACAAAAAAATATTACTAGTTAAAATAAAATTTAGATAAAACATATGATTAAAATTAATTTCACTTTCTTCTTTTCCCTTTTCTCAATGTGGCTATGAGAAAATTTAAAATTACATATGGCTTGTGTATTTCTAATGACAATGCTGTTCCACAAGGAAATGCGAAATGTGGGAGAAGAGGTTGTAAGTACACTCATGGGTCTTTTGAGTTCCTCTCTGGACAACGTGACCATGTACCATGACTATTGTTTAAGTATATCACAGAACATTGCAGATGGGGACAAACAGTTTACAGCTAATGATCCTCAAAGCTATCCCCACAAAATAGCAATTCTATAGATTTGAGCATAGCTAATACACAATTTTCTTAGGTACACTTATCTATGAGCATGGTTCAATCTTTGCCTCAACTACTAAACTTTAGCAATTTCACAGCCATTTCCACCAAGTATGTGTAAGTAGGCTGTGTACCATGCCCCTCTCTGATACCTGCCCTTATTCTGTAGCCTTGAGGAGCTTGTGACTTTGGAGCTATCACCAGAAAACAATGTCAGTGAGATGCAGATGAACTTCAGACTTCCATTTCAAAAAGCTACTTGTACTCTCTCTACTCTCTGCCATTTTTTCACCTAGTAAAATCAGACTGTCGCCATCCTAGTTGCAGTCACTTGAATCCCACACAGACATGGAATTCCTCCCCCTTCCTCAAATATCCAACAAATAGCAAGAGAAGACAGAAATTACAGGTAATACCTCAAGTGATCCAGAGAGCAATCAAGAATCTTTAAAAAGTGTCATCAGCAAAAGGAAAAAAATTGAAGAAAAGAATCTACCTTGTAAAACACTGGCAGTGATATTGTTCACAATAAAGAGGAGTTTAATTTTATGAAAGATTAAAAATCTTGACAGTCTTTATTCAAGAATGTTTAATTTCTAAAGCCCCAAACAAACATGGTTTTAAGACAGGAGTCAAGAGCAGGATTTCACATTATGGTGTCACCAGAGCAAATGTATTAAAAAATAAAGAGTGATTTCCAGGAAAAAAAATGTAATCATTATAAGGCTTAATTTTTTTCCTATTAAATTGTATTGGTCCACAATGAAGCTCTAGAACAGCACTGTTAAAAATATACACAAGGCACAATCTGAAATAGGTATGCAAGTTTAAGTTTTTTATTAGCCCCACTTTGTTTCAAAAGAGTAAAGAGAGAGAAGTAATATTAATTTTCACAATATAGTTCATTTAATTCTATACATCCAAAATAAATCATGTAATCAATATAAAATTATTAATAAGATAGTTTACGTTCTTATTTTCACACTCTTTGAAAGCCAGCCTGTGTCTATCCGCAGCACATCCTGATTCAGCCTACATTTCAAGTAAAGAGTCACTTCCATATTTCACAGAACATTGTAGAAGTCATAGAATGACTTCTATATTGCATAGAACATTCTATAAGTCATAGGATGACTTACAAATTGCACAGAGCTGATAAATAAGCATCTTTTTCTGCTCTAGTTAGTTGGTCTGCTAAAGGCCTCTGTCTGTGCATATTTTACTAAACATTAACAAATTTTTAGTGGAACACAGACTTAGAAAAACAGTATTATCCTATTTGGTACCATCACTCTCTTTCCCTTAATTGTGCTTACTGAACATTTTATCAAATTTTTTTTGTATATAACATCTTGAATATATAGCATCTTATTAAGCATTTTAGCAACAGACTATTAACCTACAATAAACATTAGGAAATGGGTTCAGAGAAATCAACCTGCTTAGAGTGTCAGAGCTAAAAACAAGCTTGTGGGTCCAAACATTGGTCTGTCTCTCAGCTGAGCCTTCTGAAACATCACCCCAAATAGCACAGGAATGGAAAGAGTAATGGCTTATAGCCAAGGTGAACTGTCAGACTTAAAGTGACTCAGAAAGGCCTGGGATTAAAGGCACGGAGTTACAAGCCTGTCAGAGCTCTCTCCAAAGTGAAAAGAATGAAAGCTCTTGGAAAGATCTGCAATTCCATTTGGGTCTTAGATCTTACGATAAGACGCAAGGCCACCACCTTACACTGGTGAAGAATGAAAGTATTATTTGTAAGTCATTTACAAACACATTTCGATTCATGAAGTCACATTTCATGTTAATTCCTGGGAACTTCAACTCCAACTCAGTCACTTTGAGGAACTGCACTGTTGGAACCCAGAATATTTCCTGAATCAGGCTAGTGTTTCCAGATATTTAAGGCCATTGACCCCATGGAATTTTTTTCACCCTTCACCAACCTGGAGTTCTGAGGCCAACAACTGAGGAAGGTAACCTGGTCATGGGCTTTGACCCCTGAAAAATATGAGCAATTGATTGGTTGACTCCTTTGTAAACCTAGAGATAATAACTGGATGTCCCACACAGCTTATTGGTTTTAGTCACTCCTGGGCCCCCTTTGCTGACTTTAGTGATTTAATCAATTTAATCAATTTCCCATTGTTCTAGCACTTTAGATATTTACTGGTATATTATTTGATTGCATTTCAGCACTTATCAAAAGTGCCACTAAGAAAAAAATATATTTAAAAAGGATAGACTAATAAGCACAGTAACTACTTGGGCCTTTTTATCGGTGGTTCTCAACCTTGACTTAACATTGGAATTACCCAGGGAGTTTTTTTTTTTTGTTTTTTTTTTTAATGTCTCATTTCCCAGCAGAGATCCTGATTTAATTGGTCCAGGATGTGGCATGGGCATCAGGAATTTTAAAGCTCCCCTGATGATTCTAATATACAGCCAGGGTTGAGAATCACTGCTCTATACTCTCTAAACATTATCCCTTAGTTATGTTAGCAGTGTAAGCTTAAGCAAAGTAAATGGACCATATTTCCTAAGATTCACATAAAAATGCCTTCAGAGAATAAATATGCAATGTTATGCTCTTGGTTTTAATGGTGAGTAAATAAAAATATCCAACCAAACAATATTTCTGCTGTGGGTATTTTGTAACACTGAAGACATGAACTAACATACAAAAATTCTCCTTAGATTAAATCCCAGGAAAAAAAGGTAGTTTTGTTTGTTTGTTTGTTTTTTGTTTTTGAGAGAGAGAAAGAGAAAGAGTTGGAAGAGAAGCAGAGGGAGAGAGAGAATTTCAAGCAGGCTCCCACTTAGCACAGAACCCGATGTGGGGCATGATCTCAGGACTGAGATCATGTCTTGAGCCAAAATTAGGAGTCAGTTGCTTAACCAACTGAGCCACCCAAGTGCCGCCCCCCTTTTTTTTTTTTTTTTTTTCCCCAGAAAGTGGTATACTTCATTAATCAGATGAGATAAATGAGCTTTTCATTTCAGGTACCTGAAATATCTATGATTTTGCTCTTTGTAATTTTTTTTCATTCAGAAACAAATTGTCATGTATTATTCTCAAATTCATAAGCCACATCCACTCATTCTTGGATGTAGATGGAGCATAATGAAGAATGATAATCCATGCTTTTCTCCATTGAACAGAACCATCTGTTAACTTTCCCCATGTGTTTTGTTTTGTTTTGGTGCCTTTGATCTTTTTTGTGACCTTATCTTTGTTACACTTTCTCCATTGTGCTCAAAAGTCACAAGGCTCAGTCTTTCTTAGCATGTCATGCTCTGGATCTTTTTCTCTTTATCTCCCTCACCACCCATTAAAGTTTAAGTGTCCTGGATGTCAATTTCCTCCTAATAATGTCCTAATAATGAAGTTTAATGTCAGTCTACTTCTTGTGGAACTCTGTCTGGGACACACCCATGAAGTTGGCACAAATATCATACCCATTTTACAAATAAATAAACTGACACCTAGGGAAGATTAAATTCCCTGTCCAAAGTCCTATAGTGAACAGATGAGAGAACTATAATTTGAATCCAGATTTGACTTCAGAGCCTACAGACACAAGGGCATCATGAACAAACTATGGCTACCAGATGGGGTGTTTTCAAATTCTTTAAAATTAAGCATCAGTGTTTTGTGTCCACCTCTAGGAAACTTCTAGATAGCTCTTGGGATACATACCTCTAGAAAAGAGGGGAAGGAAACAGGACTGAATAGGAGAAATTGAGCTGCAGTGAAGCTCTAACAAAGGTCTCAGCCTTTGGAGAACTCAGGAACTGAGGTGGCCCTTTAGTTGGTGTGAGAGAGGTCTAGGTCCTTTTACTCCCGGTATCCCAGTAGTGATCCATCACAGGATGCAGTCTTCCTTCAGAAGGGGATCTGTTCCAGGGAAAAATACCTTAGGTCCTTTTCTGCAATATCCCAGCAGCTGGGGATTAAGTTCTCCATTTCTGAAGGGGGATCTTTAAGAAATATTGCAGTCTTCACCCCACGGTTGTTCTAAGGCGACCACATCACAGAGACACTCATCCTCAAAGACTACTGATCAGGTTCAATATGATCAAGCCAAGTAAACAGAATTTATAGCAGAATAGAGCCATCCTTTTTTTAGTTGTGGGCTTGGTAGCAGTGATTAGCAGTGCTTAGTACCTGAAGATACTAAGGAAAAAATGTACTATCCTACAACCTGACCATGCCCCCAGGCTTCTGGGCCCTCATGAAACACCTGTTACCAAAGCACAAACTACTTGTGAGGAAGCCTCTTCCTAAAAAATACTAATATTCAAATAAACAAAATAGTCAAATGAACAGTAATAAAAAAATATATACATCCTGTTTTTTCACTACCATCTCTCAACTGGTCTTTCCCGTCAATGAGCTATCAACTGATCAGGTTCAGTTTGGAAGTTCAGCATCAGAACACATGTCCCATGCTCCCCTACTCCCTTTCACAAATTAAAAAAAATTAAAAAAAAAAAAAAGTAGTCACATCCAAGCAAATTCTCCTGATACTTGAAACAGAGATTTAAATATGAAATAAAATTCTACTTAAGTACCTAGCATCCTAATTTTCTGTGAATCTTTTCAACATCTGGCTCTTATTGCTATAGGGAACCACAGTTCTAGCTAACAGAGCTGAATTCTGTAGATAGCAATTTGGGTTTTGGTGAGAGCAGTCTTGGGGGTCCTAGAAGATTGTATCCCAGTGGGTATGAAATTGCCTTGTCATTTGTGAAATGCAATTATATTACAAGCTGCACATTGCTTCTGGACACAAAAGCACAGAGAGCCCCAATTCTTTGTACATGAGCGAGCCCCAGCACAGGTGAGCTTCTACAGTGGTGAGCAATGGCCAGGACCAAAGCCGGTGACTTCTGGAGTTCTTGCTGCTATTCTCGGAATGGTGGTCAGTTGTTATTTTGGAGGGATAAAGTTGTTTTTTTTTTATTTTAAAGATTTTATTTATTCATGAGAGACACAGAGAGAGAGGCAGAGTCATAGCAGAGGGAGAAGCAGGATCCATGCAGGGAGCCTGACATGAGACTCGATCCGGGGTCTCCAGGATCAGGCCCTTGGCCAAAGGTGGGCACTAAACTGCTGAGCCACCCAGGTGTCTCTTGGATGGATAAAGTTAAACCAAATATATATGACAAAGGAAATAAAAATTATAAATAAAAAGATAAAAAAGAAAATCCATGCAAAGCTGTATAACATATTGCTCTAGACAACATGATTCTCCTTTGAGCAAGAACTTATTGTCCAGCTCCTGGAAATATGGTCAACAGAGGGCTTTCAGCTCTTAGCATTTTTAGGAACTGCCTTAGTTGCAAAGAACTGCTCTGAATCAGGTCACTACCTGCCCCAGGACAGCCCACATCCAATGAATGATCAATATGAAGGAATAAAGGCCTGGCCATCTCAACCCAATACAGTATAACTGTGAATGGTTTCTCTAGCTCCAGAGTTCCCTGAAGGGTTGACCAAGGCCATCACTGGGTCTGCATTATTCTTAACTTCCCCTCCTAATCGCAGTGTCTGCTTCCTGGGAAACCTGGCCTGTGACAGGAACTAAGATGATACAGGCTCATAAAAGGATACTTTTCTTCAGGCCATTTTCCACTCAATGTCAAAATCCTTTTTAACACTACTCTTACATGGAATCAACTCCATTTACCAATCTATCTTTGGACCACTATGACAGAGACCCGAATGCCCCTGACAAGTTGAAATTGATATCCCTGTCACTCTGCGTCTTCACAACCTGTTCTTCTTCCTGCAGTAATCAATAAGTTGAATTTTGCTTTCAAAGCAATATTTCCTCGCACCTGTTGTGTAAGGTTTTCAGTCTAAATGTCTCCATATCCTTTAACTCCTCCTCAGAGGTTAAGCTTTGGAAATCTTTCAACATCCAGGATGCTGTTTCCTGAATATACCCTAGTTGTTCCAAACCTTGCATATGATGCACCACTGAAAAAGAAATTAATTCCTCTCTGTAAGATACGAACATCATACAGAGGAGTGGGACTGTCACTCACTTTGTAAATTAATAGTATTTTTAGCTATTTTAACAACCACATCAAAATATTTACTTCTATTGAGCTCAAGAAATTTTAAAAGTAAAAAAAAATAATAAATGATACTTCATTAATATTTAAAACATCTGTCAAGAGACTCTAATAAGAAAATGAAAAAGCAAATAACAGAATGAGCCAAGATAGGGTTAAACAAATATTACATTATGTAAATTATGTATATATGTGTGTGTATGCATATACACACACATATATATGCACACACAGATATATATATATAAATATATATAGAGAGAGATCTATACCTATATGTAGATATATGTGTGTGTGTGTGTATATATGTAGGAGTACATATACTCCTACAAATCAATAAGAAAAAGATAAATTACCCAGTAGAGATGTGGGCAAAGGACATGGGTAGACACTTCACCCAAGATATCAAAATAGTCAAAAAGCACATGAAAAGTAGTTCAATTTTATTAACCATCAGGAAAATTAAAATTAAACCTCCACGATACACCCATTAGAACAGCTAAAAAGAAAAAGATGGAAAATACTATGTGTTGATGTTGAACAGCTGCAACTAAAATGCTCATATAGTGCTAGTATAGTTCATGATACAGCTATTTGGGGAGGCTGAACTATGTATCTATTACCTAGCAACTCCACTGCAAGGTATGCATTCAACAGAAATGTCTACATATGTTCATCTGAAGACACACAAAATATTTACAACAGTGCCATTCGTAATAGCCAAAATATGATAAAAACCCAATACCCATCAGAGTAGAATAGGTAAATTGCATATCACCCCATGGAACACTACACAGCAATGAAACTAAACAATGCTACACAGGACAGCATGGGTGAATCTTCTAAACATAAGTTTGAATGAGAGAAGTCAGATTTTTTTAAGTAAATACTTTGATTGTAATTGTATAAAATTACAAAACAGGCAAGGCTAATTTATAGTGTTAGAAGTTAGGGTGCCCTTTGAGAGGAGATAGCTGTTGGAAGGAAGTGCAAGATGAGTTTCTGGAATGTTAGTAATACTCTGTTTCTTGATCTGGGTCCTACACTGGGTGTTACACAAGTGTACTCTGTGAATTCAATAAGCTGAATTTTTTAAATTTTTATTTGTGTGCTTTTTCTGTAATACTTCAACAGAAAGGATTACTTCAAATTGAACTTGTAAGATAACTATTTGATATTTCATTGCAGTGAATGTAGTTTCATTTTAGAAGGTGATCACCATTTCATAGCGTTCACTGTACCAGGTTGTCCCTCTTTTGTGTTTTTTTTTCACATAAATAGTGATTTCATCACCAGGCAGATGTTATGGTATACAAGGCTACTGTAATAAAGAAAAGCCATATGTATACCTATGCAGTCATTATTTCTGGTACTCTTATTTTTTTGAGTAGATTCAGACCTCTATCTGGTATAATTTTCCTTCTCACTGAAGGATTTTACCATTTCTTATAATAAGTCTGCTGTGATGAATTATTTAAGCTTTTATATGTCTGAAAAGTCTATTTCACATTCATTTTAGAAGGTGTTTTCAATAGATTTAGTATTCTGGATTAACAATTTATTTTTTTTTCTCTTAAGTACTTTGAAAGTGCTTCACCACTGCCTTCTTATTTGCATTGCTTCTGATGAGAAATATGTCATCTTTATCTTTCTTACCCTGCACATAATTAGTGAGCTTTTATCCTTGGTTGAAGTTTTCAGATTTTCTTTTTACCACTAGATTTGAGCAATTTGATTATGATGTGCTTTGGTGTTTTCTTCAAATTGCCTGTACCTGGAGTTTGTTAATCTTGGATTTGCAGGTTTGTAGTTTTCATAAAATTAAGAAAATGTAGACCGTTATTTATTCAACTGCTTTTTTCTGTTCCAATTCTTTCTACTGTCCTTTATGGCTCCAATTACATGTACATCTGAAGTTGTCCTATAGTTTCCTGACACTTTTTCCCTTTAAAAAAATACTTTCCTTTCAGAAAGTATTATTATTATTATGTTTTCAAGTTTACTACTCTTTTCTTCTGAGATATCTAGTCTGTCACAAACCCAATCCAGTGTATTTTTCACCTCACATGTTGTAGTTTCATCTCTAATAGTTTGGCTTGGGAATTTTTCTTTATGCCTGCCATGTCTCTATTTAACTTCTTCAATTTTTATATTAAAAGTTACAGTAACGCTTTCAAGGTCTTTGTCCATGACTTCTATTGTCTGCATTGATTTCCATGGATTAATTTTTCTCATTATGGGTCATATTTTCTTGCTTTTTGTATGCTTGTAATCATTGGCATGGATGCCAGAGACTATGAATGCTACTTTTTTAGATGTTGGATATTGTTGTGTTTCTGCAAATATTTTTTTAGTTTTGGTTTACAATGCAGTTAAATTTCTTAGAGTTTGATCCTGTTAGGTCTTGTTTAAGATTCATTAGCTGGAACCAGAGCCATGCTTAGTCCTTGGCTAATTATTCTCCCACTATTAAGTCAGACCTTTCTGAGTAATTTACTCCAATACTCTGTGTGGCTGATGAAAACAGGCACCATTTCCTGTCCTATATGAGTGCCAGGCACTGTTGCCTCCCATCCTTTCAGACACATTCATCAGTGCTAAGCTCAGTACTACACGGCACTGCTGCATACTCCAGGTGGACCCTATGCAGATCTCTGCGGTGCTTCTTTCATTTAGCTCTGTCTCTTCACCTCAGAGAGTCAGCCAGGTTTTGCTGGGTTCTTCCTGCTGTGTGATGTCTTGGAAAGCCAAGGCAGTCAACTGGGTCAAGAGCAGGGTTTACCTCTTTTGTTTTCTCATCTCTCAAAGATCACTGTCTTTTGATGCCTGATGCCCAATGTCTTTGAAAAGTGTTGTCTCAAATCGTGTGTGTGTGTGTGTGTGTGTGTGTGTAGTGGGGAGGGGAGGTGGAGTGGAAGAAGAGGAGGGTTGCTTCAGTCGGAAGGATCAATGCAATTTTTGTTACTCCATCTTGGCCAAAAGCCAAAGCATAGTTAAAATCTAAGAGGCATAATCATACATATAACATGGAATAATCTCCAAGCTATTTTGTTAAATAAAAAGAAGGATCAGCACAGTATATATGTAACTATTTATGCTAAAAAATATTTTAGAAGAATATATATATATATATATATATATATATATATACTGATACATGTATAAGCAGACAAAATTTTAAAAGGATATATGCAAGAACGTATAGAAAGGGACTTTCTGAGGCACCTGGGTGGCACAGTGGTTAAGCGTCCAACTCTTGATTTCAGCCTGGGTCATGATCTCAGGGTCATGGGATCAAGTCCCCCATAAGGCCTCACACTCTGCAGAGTCTGCTTATAACTCCCCTCTGCTCTCCCTCCACTAAAATAAATAAATAAGTCTTTTTAAAAATAAAGAAAAGGGCCTTCTTTGGGATTGGCAGTAGTAAGAGAATCATTTTCCATTGTACTTTGAACTGAATTCTTAGCTTTGTGCTTATAATCTAATAACAAAAATTATCAGGAAAAAGTACTGCCTGTTTTTCCATTGTCTCATAACCATAGGATATGTAATACATTTATTTAGGTTATATCTAAAAGTCACCATCCCAACTGGCATCAGCTCTGCTTAATACCATTCTTATTATGTCTGTTTTTCGGTTGCTTTCTTAGAGGACAAAGCCCCAAGTCTGCCAGCAAGAATACATATAGTTCCTAAATCATTATTAACGCTAACCTATGGTAACATTTCTCTTTCGTGTAGATGTGAAATAAGTCAGTTAAAATGAAAAAAATAGGAATTTCTTCAGCGTCCCTTTGTATGTCATTTTTCTCTTTTGGCTTAGTATGCTACCACTGTGATTGGTTGTTCATGGACATAAATCCTTTTGAGTTTAAAAACCTTGTGGTGAAAATGAACATCTCTAAGGTCCCTTAGTTAGTTATCTAGTGCCTGTCTGATTCCTATAAATATTTGAGCCTGACAGGCCTGCAATTAAACATAAAGGATTAAAACAACGTTAGTGGTCAAAGGGTAGGCCCAAGGGTCAGATCAAGATAAATATTTTACATACGGCGAACCACAGCTCTTTGTAACCTTTACCACACAATTTGGCACTGAATTCTCTTTCTTTTCTGTTGCTTTCAAATTGTGTCATGGATGTGTGTCTCCTTTGGATATAGAGCAGAGAAATCTTGTTTCATATGTCTTGAATGTCTCTCCTTACAACTCTGTGCCAAATAGTAGACACTGAATATATGCCATAAATCTTGGCTTCCTGATAAAAATATAGACCTGTCACTGGCCACTTTTACCCCAAAAATGTGTCCCCTGAGAGGCAAAAGCTATTGATATCTAATATCTCTAGGTATGACTGGCTTGGTCTGCTGGGAGAAAACTGAGGACTTCAATCAATCAACCAATCCAATCAGAACAGAAAGAAGAAAAAAGGAAAAAAGGAAAAAAAAAGACAGAAATGAGGGAATCCTTTTTGTGGAGAGGGATAGTATAGCTACTAGCAATTGCCTCATTGCCTAAGACCAAGATTTCAGCCTTGTTGGGAACTCAACAGTGCAGGTATCCTCCACCAGGATGGAGAGCTTCCATGAAGTTCAATTATAGGCAGAATTTCTTGGAGGCAGAAAATTACTATAAAAGTGCTGGTCACTATGAAAGCTACCGAAGATCCTTTTTACTGTCATTTACAGTTTTCAACCCTATATATTAAAAATATTTTAGCCCAAAGAAAGTAAAATGTAAAAAATCAGCACACAGATGTGAAAGCCCAGTATGAGTTAGGGAAAACCAGTGCATGATAACCAGTACCACAAAAAGCTACCCAAAATCATAAAGATAAAATTTAGACTTTTATCTTTGGAATTGGTTCTTTTCACTTTGTTTTCTGAGAGGGGACCCTTCTGCCCTGTGATTACCTGATTAGTTAGTATCTGAAGTATCTAATAAGGAATATTTGCTATGGATTAACTGCTTTGTTGTAAATGGATCTTCCTGCAGAAAACTGGAGACATCTCCTTTATAATGAAGTATAAATGCAGAGGCATCTGTAGGTCTGAAGTGTTTAACATCTGATTCTGCCTGGTTTTAGGTTGCATATTTCTGGAAGAGTATGTAGTCCATTCCCTCCTCTTAATTTAATTTTATTTAAATTAAAAAAATAATAATCTCTCTCTTCCATAGTATTCTATCCCAAACTTCTAAATAAAACAGAAAGTAGGTATTAACAAGAAAGACTGGGAAATATTTTAAATACCTTCTTTAAATAAACAAGGATTATGCAATGAGTGGCCTAGCATTTCTCAAGTTGTTTTTTTCTTTGTTTTGTTTTGTTTTGTTTTGTTTTTTTCTTACTTGCTCACTGATAGGAGGTAATTATACAACAGGTTCATAACTTGAGAAGATGTAGTGGCTGTGCCTCTAGACCCAGGTATAGCTCATTTTGACTTCCAGGTGCTAAGTGATGGGAACAATGTGTGTACAGCTCTAAGGAAAAGAGTTCCACGTAGGAGTCCACACAGCTGGACATCCTAGTCTGTGGGCAGGAATGACTCAAAATTATTTCAGGCAGAAAGGGAGGATGGAAAAGATAACGAAGTCGATGCTGGGATCTGTTTGCAGACTAGGAGAGACTGTTGTCATCTAGAAGATGGGGCTTAAAACTTCACGTTCAAAATGCTGATGACCACCAGCAGAAGTTATCAGTCAGGAGAATGGGGACAAAGGGAAAATTACATAGCATAGGATTCACAGTATATTTTTGTACAAATGAAATCCAGTTAAGATCAACAGCAATGATGGTCTTTATAGGAAAAAAAGAGTAATGCAAAATTAACCTGAGAAATGTCTTTTATCTGATTACAGTGAAACTCTTAACCAAGAATAAATCCTCTGTTATCTGGATCTTATCCCATCCCTCTACAGTCTGTATTTTTCTTTTTAACAACTTTAAAATATATTTCACATACCATAAAAATCATCCGTTGAAAGTATACAATTAAATGTTTTTAGTACATTTGCAGAGTTGTGCAAATATCAGCACAATCTAATTTTAGAATACTTCATCACTACAAATAAGAAACCCCATACCCACTGGCAATCACTCCATCAAAGAACAAGAAAGAATATTTAGGAATAAAATTGTGATTTTATAAAATAGAAATAATAGAAGAACTTGAGGAAATGTCAAAGAATGTAAAGCAAAATAAAAGTGGAAATTATCAGTGAAAAGAAATGAACTATAGAGATCCAATGGCCAACAAATAAGTCTCATAAATATAAGAAGAGAAAGAGGTAAAAGGAAATTTTCAAATAAGCAATGGAAATTCCCTTGGATTGAAGAAAAATTAGAATGAGAAATGCCAATGAGCCCCCAGGAAAATAAATGAGCCAACCCTACACCCCCAAAAAAGCCCTCATTTAGATATATCTTCAAGAAATTTCAGCACATCAATGGGAAAAAAAAAAAAAAAAAAGATTCTAAAAGAATCCTGTATGTAAAAATACCCAGATCACACACAATGTAAATAAACATCCTGAATAATAAAAAACACTGGGGCAGTGCCTTCAAGCCCCAAGGCTAAATGACTTTTGAACGGGGAATTTAACAGCCAATCTTGTTATCAGTTGAGTGTGAGAGCAGAACAAAGACATTTTAATGCATACAAAACATATAAGAAAGAAAATAGCTTCCAAGGTTCTTTTCCGGGAAATTGGGTAGGAGCCAGAAAACCCAGAAAAGAGAATATAGGATCCAAGAAACTCTGGGGCAATCCTGCAGAGGAGAGAGGGGAGGCAACATGATGAAATATGAGAAGCCATAGTAGAAAATTTAAAAATTTAAAAATTTAAAAGTTGAAAAAAAGAGGAAATGAAAAAGGAGATAAGGGAGGGAGGAGAGACTAAATGAGAAAGACAGAAACCCTGTAATATTCGGATATCCTGTATAATCAAAAGCTTGCATTAATTTAGACCTACAAAAACATGTTCTGGAAAAATAAAGGAATTTAGAAACTTTAAGAAAAACAAAACACTCAACAAAATAATTATCACAATACTAAGAAAAAAAACTTTAAGTGGGGGATTTTCATTAATTAAAGGAAATAATATACATTTGATCTTGATGTTAAAAATATTCTCGGGGCACCTGGCTGGCTTAGTCAGTGGGGCATGCGACTCTTGATTTCAAGACTGTGAGTTTGAGCCCCATGTTGGGTGTAGAGATCATGTTAAAAAATAAATAAATAAAACCTTTAAAAAGAAAAATATTCTCCTTCAAGTGACCTAATCATTATGCAAGTTCTGAGATCTTGAATATGTGAAAATGTATTTGCTGTCACACCTGAATTATATTCTGTTGTGCCCAAGATTGCGAATCCGAGAAACCACCAAGGAGCCGACACCGATGCAAACACACGAGGGTTTATTTACAAGCTCGAGCTTGGGTCCAAGTGTACCCGACAGAGCGGAGCAGGGACTTGGACCCCGAAGTGGGTTACAGCTGGGTTTTTTATAGGCTGGTCTAGGTAGGGGATTTTCAGAAGGGGTGGAGGAATTTCTCAAGTTCTGTTTACATTTTGATATGGGGCTTTCAAGGGCATTGAGCTCTGTTCTTATTCTAATATGGGGCTTCCTGCCCTTGGCTTGGGCTCTGTTCTTTTTTTTTTTTTTTTTTTTTTTTTTTTAATTTTTATTTATTTATGATAGTCACAGAGAGAGAGAGAGGCAGAGGGAGAAGCACCGGGAGCCCGACGTGGGATTCGATCCCGGGTGTCCAGGATCGCGCCCTGGGCCAAAGGCAGGCGCCAAACCGCTGCGCCACCCAGGGATCCCTGGCTTGCTTTTTTTTTTTTTTTAATTTTTATTTATTTATCTGTTCTTATTCTAATATGGGGCTTTCTAGGACGTTAAGCTGTAAGCTGTTTTCTTCCTGTAACTGAAGTAATGTAAATTTCAGCTCTTATTCACAGGGGCCTGGGATGGCTGAACTTGTGCTAACGCTGAACTTGAGGTGGAATGGCCTTGATTTTTCTCGGCCTCCACATATTCCACACATATAATGGAATTAGTTACAGCAGCCTCTAGCAAAGCAGCAGCTTTTCTTAGATCTTCGAGGACATCTTTCCATTTTCTTCTCAAGTGATCATCTATTTCATGTATTATCTGTTTCACCCAGTGTCAACTGTGTCATTCACTCAACAGTTTTTCAGAAGTCCCATCCCTAGTAACCATTTGTGTTTTATTTATCACCTGTATCTGAAGGGAGGCTTGTAAAACACAGGAGTTTAGCTGGGTACATTACCACCCTCAATAATTCTAGGTTTCTATTAGTAAAGAGGAAAGGGAAATGATCATTTCAGCTAGTAGTCTATCTATCATTATATGCCACAAAATTTAATTATACAAATATACCTTTCTGTGTTATAGTTTTTGAAATTATATATGCCTATATAAATATGCCCATATATGCATATAATATATGCATATATTATTTATGCCTATATATATAGGCATATATATATATATAGAGAGAGAGAGAGAGAACTTTCTAGTAGGTTTAGGATCAATTACCATTCACTGACAGTCTCTAACTCAGTGGCTTTCAAATAATCCTTAAAATAATTCTGTGAAATAGGTATTCTCATCAGTTTACAGATTAAAAGTTAACATGATAAAAGAATTTATCCAAGGCCTAAAGACTAGAAAATAACAGAATTAAGACACAAATGCAAATCATCTGATTGTGATTTCAGGGCTATTTCCATGCTGTCACCTCCTCCAGTAACCCTTCCTGCCACAGGGAAACTTTCCTTTTCAGAGTCAGTCTTCAATGGAAAATTATATACATTTATATCCAACTGTCATCTCATTTACCTGCCTTACTTCAAGCCCAGTAGTTAAAATAGAAAATGGTCATCAATTTTGAGGTTGTTTAAGGAAAACAACCTCAAGGTCCATATATCAACATCCAACCAAAAGTGCGATTGACCTAAAGCTATACCCTATAGCTCAGAGAAATATAGAAAGTCAGCACTTTATTTCTACTGATGTAAATGTCCTATGCAATTCACTTATTTTTTATTCAATTATTCAACATGTACCACCAATAAGGTGAACTTTTGTGAAAAAGCAGCCAGATATAATGCAGTATGTCTCAAAGGTTTCTATCAATATTCCTTGAATGCACAGAGATTTAATTCCTTGCTCTTTAGTACCCAGAAGCATCTGAGTACTCAAATTTCATGAACACAACCTTCTTTGAAGTACTCCAATTTTTAATGCAAAAATCGAATAAAATAGGAGTATTTAGCCTGGTGCAGGTGGAGGAGAGCATTAATTAAAGAACCATATTTTTTGTAGCAGAATCCAGTCTCAGAACAGCTGTCTGTGAAGTCTGCTCCATGGCAGATCTAGATCCTAACTACAAGATGAGTGCAACAAAATATGGAAGGCACGGTAAGATCTTGGGGGTAGGAGGGGGAACTAATAAGAGAAGACTATCAGGAGCTTGATCTCTTTAGAGGAGCAATTAATACTGATTGACACTAAGACATTAGGAAAAGTGTTAAGCAATTTAAGAGTAGTATCTAAGACAAAAGAAACAGATAATATAAATCCAAAACATTAAACAAAATATTGTATCAATCCTGTTAGAGATTACACACAAAAATGAAGGCAGAAATACCATGAAAGGAGAAATTTTAAAACTGCTAACAAGATGTCAGAAAGATCAGCAAGGTGCCTGGGTAGCACCTGACTTCAGCTCAAGTCATGATCTTGGGGTCCTGGGATGGGACACCATGTTGGGTTCCATAGGGAGTCTACTTGTCACTCCCCCTTTCTCCTCCCTCTGCATCTCCCCCAGTTCATTCTCTCTCTCTCTCTCTCTTTCAAATAAATAAAAATAAATAAATAAAATCTTTAAGAAAATAAAAAAAATGAATAAAAAATTTAAAAAATAAAAACCAACTTCATCTTTAGTGTAATAAGAAAAAGGATACTACCAGAAATGAAAACTACAAAGAAGATATACACCTAAACAGTGATATTTGGGTCTTAAGGAGAACTTTGGCGAAGGGGACCCAGAACCCCTCAGACACTGATCAAGAAACAGGATTCTTGCTTAATAAGGCACAGTATTGGAAGGCCTGTCTCGTGATTCTTTGTTAGTAACGAAATTGAAGTCTGTGTACTGAGCATGGGAAAAGGCAGATAATGTCCCTCAAGAGACCCAACCTGAAACCAAAGAACAGCAGGAGAGGTGAAGCTGAAGATGAAATAGACATGCCATTTCTAATTGTGTATGGCCTGTCCTAGGAACCTGGAGGGACCTTCTGGAAATGAGGCACTGCCGAGGAAGAGATGAGAAAGTCATCCCCAGGTCACAGCAACAGAGTATAACTAGATGGACATTGCTTTAAGCCACACAGAGATTGAAAGGGATGTGTTCCCCATCAAAGAATTTTTTACAAGATTCAGTGAGGAGATACTGAAGAAAACAAATCCAAACAGAAATTTAACACTGTTTCAGCCTTCCTGCCCATTCTCAAAACACATTTGAAAATAGCCTCACTGTCTCAAAGGGAAGTAATAATGAGAAAAGAACTAGCTATGAACTTATGAAAAGAAACTCAAAAGCAAAAAGTAAAGGAATATAAGTACAAATGAAACACACAGCCTAACAGAAACTATTTAAGGAATCAGACAAATCCCCACACTCAAGCAGATGATATATGTAATTTTAAAAAATTAAGAAGGACACAAAATATAGATACAGGTCTTCAAATAATAGGAGGAAATGAAATTTTTTTAAAGATTTTTTATAAAGAAGAAATAAAGAGAAAAGAAAATGGAGCTGATACTTAAAAAAAAAATTTTTTTTTGGAAATTATCCTAAGGGCATACAGCAAATGGAGAACATTATCCAAGACATTTATTTAAGAAAATCTAAGTCTTGGTAAGAACAGTGAGAATTTGTGGCACTTGAGCCATCACCTGCTACTTCCCTACCCACCTCCAGTTCAACGTGACAAGAAACTCCACTCCAGCTCACAGTCAAGGTCTATAGTATCTTGCCACTAGGACTAGCCCATCAGTATTTCTCATTCTCTCCCAATTTCACACTGCAGAGCCTAAATTGCGAGTTCAGCCAAAGAGTCAGGGGCTCCTCATCTCCCCCTAGCTACCAAATTATAGGACAGAAGCTCAATACCAGACATAGCAGGTGCCTGAGAATACTACAGCCCTGATCAACTTCATTCCAGTTCCCTCACAGCATGAAAGTTCTAGACCAGGAGAAGCTGAAGAGACCAGCTGCTCCTGCTTCTACCTAGTATCCTGCTGATGAATCAGGAATGCCATCCTAAGAAAAAAAAAACTGTCCCCATTATCTGCCCAGGGGAGATGTTGGCCATTAAGAATAGAGAGGTTCTAAGCTCTACTCAAAAAATCTAACATAAGTTATTTGAGACAAAACATAAGGGAAGCTCAAGCCTCTCCAAACACTCTTCAAAACAGTGGAGATTTTGGTAGTTAACAATTAGGAGGAGGCTGAGAGCTCCATAAGAACAAAAACCTAAACTACAGGTCAGCTAGATTACCTGAGAGAACCAGGGAAAGAGATAGCTAAGAAGAACCCTCCTATGGCCAGAACAAACCTCGAAGACTGGCATAAAACTACCCCCTAAAAGGGGTCCAAAACTAATTGGAGAAGGCTGTAGTGCAATCTATGACCAGGGCAATGTTGAAAACAAAACAGCAATCCCTCCAACTAGAGGAGCTATCAGGTGGGTATGCCCTCTGTGGAGTAACACCAGAAGCTTCACACTGAGAATGAGGGGAACAGACTTCACTACCACAGTCCAGACAAGTCACTAAACAAATAAACAAGCAAACAACAACAGACCCTAGAGCAGGGACCAATATCCTGAGTTGCTAAAATATATTATTGAAAATGCAAGTTTTTAACCAAAAAATATCATGAAACATTCAAAGAAACAAGTAATTTTTCTTTTTATGTGCCCCATACACAGGGAGGAAAAAAAGCAGGCAGTAGAAACTGCATGCAAAAGGGGCCAGATGTCTGACTTAACAGACAAGGACTTCAAAATAGTTACCATAAATACGTTTCAAAAAAAAGAAAAGAAATATAGATACATTACAATGTTGAAAGCCACAGTTGAGGCAATTAAAAAAAAATCCCAAAAATTCATAATTAAAAAAAAACAACTATAGGACAGCTTGATTAAATCATACAGAATGAAAAGAAAGATTAAAAAATAATAGAGGTCTATCACATATACATAACTGAATTCTCTGAAGAAGAGAATAGGAATAAAAATCAAACAAAAAAAATGAACAGAAATAGAAGAAAAGTTGCCTGAAATAAAGTATATGTGAATCTTCTGTTTAAAAGAGACTTGTCATGATTCAAGAAAAACTGATAAAAGCAACACCAGTCATACGTAGTACAGTTACTGAACTTCAAGGAAAATAAAATGATCATATGAACATCCACATTCTTTGAATCAGTGAAAGAAAAATATAGTTTAACAATAAAGAGATTACTCATGAAACACTTCAATTTGAAAATTTCAAAATAGTTTTTAAGTAACTTAAGATAAAGAGGAATTTATAATTGAACTTCTAGGTACTGGCATAAGGGTAGATAATGATCAATGAAATTGAACGAAATTTGCAGAAACAAACCCATACATCTATGGACAATTAATTTTCTACAAAGGTACACAGCTATTCGATGAAGAAAAGAATATTCTCTTCAACAAATAATCCTGAGACAACTCGATATCCAAATGTAAAAGAATGCAAAGAATCAAAATCTTTACCCTCACACTCTATGTAAAAATTAACTCTAAGAAACTTGCCTCCTTTCTCTTAATACGTTTCTTTACTCTCTAATTGCTTGAAAATAAAGGAAATATGAGCTCTGAACTAACAGTGGGAAAAAATGTCACTGATTCCAAAAAAAAAAAAAAAAAAAATCCCTGTTGCTCAGTTTATGCACTTGATAGCATAGAAATGCAAAAGGGGAAACAGATAAGCTAATATGTTTTAGCTAAATCAAAAAGTCCATGTTCATCAGTTCTACTCTTATGAGGTTTCTCCCCGAGAGCTGCACATCATATAATCCAACAAACACCTAGCCCCATACATACAAAGGTAACTCTGGATTTAGTCAAAGGAGACCGTGTGCCTCTACTTCATCCCCAAACTATCAAAAATTCTCAACCAAGAGGTTGGCTTTGGTCAAACACAGAATGTTCACTTTTGCTGCCTCCCAGGAAAATGACCTAGTTTGTATTTGTGATGAGGCTGTGGAAAGAGCCTGTGGCTTTCCCCCTTTTACTTTTCAAAGGCTCTCTGACACTCTCCAGGCTCTACAACAGTGCTCAGTTCCAACCCGTTAGATCTGAGACAACTTTACAAAGCCACATGAGGAAGGCAGAGAACAACAGTCCCAGTTTCCCCTTTGCTCTGTGGACAAAATAAAATAGAATCATCGCAGAGGGTAGAAAAACCACATGAACTCAGACTGCTCAAATGATCCAGCGCATCCCAGACGACCTGAAACCAACAAGCATCATGCAGCACTGGTTATTTATAAGACATGGTCAGAAAAAAAGCAACCCAAGCCCATGAAGAAAGCCTGCATCACCGCTGGTGCCAGCCCCGTGCACTGCTCTGCAACTTTCTCGTGCCATTGTTTTGTGATGAATGTACACAGCTTGCGCAGCTTTTCATCGGCTCTTAAATCCACTGCTGCTCAAGCATGAAATATCTTTGGGTTCCATTAAAAAAAAATAAATGTGCTAACAAGCTGTTAAACCACATTTTACAACAAATGCATCAAACTGATGACTTAGCTTCAAAAATATGAACTAACCGGAATAATAAAGGCTTTGTAGAGCTTGGATAAATGAAGTGATTACCTCACAGTGAGGGAAATCTGTGGGGCACATCCATGTAATCAAAAAAATAAGTTCCTGGTCCTCAGAGGAGAATTCAAAATGCTCTGACTCGCCTCCTGACAGTCCTGAGCCCAAAGGGTTTGGACAGGAGGAAAAACAACACAGGTACAAAAAAAGCAGCGGGCGGGGGTGGGAGCAAGAAAGAAATTCAGTCACTTCTTTGATTAACAAGACTTCTTGCTGGACTTAAGTACAAACAGCTGCCTGGACTCCAACAGCCAAGCCTAAATCTAAACACTCCACTGTTTACATAACCCAAACCTAATCAAGCAACCATATAATCCACCAATTTAAAGTATCCCTAAGAGTTTCAATGTAATGTTGGTTTTCTCACAAGCCAGTCCGTCAACAAGCTGTTTAAAAATGCCAGCTCTTCCAGCTCCATCTCCAGCCTTGCAGCTTCTCCCGCATGGTCACCCTGCGGGGCTGTTCAGGGGAGAATACTTAGATGACTTGGGATTATAAACCATTTCCTGTTATTCTTCTGTTGGCATAGTGCACAGTACTTGTATAAGAAATCCAGAATTCAGACTGTATGTTTTTCCAAGTCTGGTTTGATAGGGTTTAATATGACAGTGATGTTACTGATAAGGAAATACCTTTCTTTATTCTATGGTATTAAATTCCACAGAGGATGTGCTCTGAGATAGTCAGCTAAAGGTAAAGTTCATGAGGAAAAGGACAAGAAAAGGGAAATTCTGAGAAAGATACCAGAAGAGGAAAATGCTCATGAATGTTGAGCTAAATGAGGCCAAAAAGTCAAATGCCAACAGAAGCCAGTGACAGAGCATAAGTAAGAGAAGCCAGTTGGACCCCACTATACGGAATAAATACAGAAGAGGACAGGGATAAATGAGAATTCATGTATCCAACCTAAAGAAGATATACGCTATTTAGCTCCAATTCATTTATTAATACCTGTATTGAGCTATAATTCACACACTGTGCATTCAAATGATACAAGCCAGTGATTTTTTAGTATAATCACAGATTTATGCAACCATTACCACCATTAACTTTTAGAACATTTTCATCTGCCAAGGAAACCCTGTACCCTTTAAAATCACTCCTCATTTTCCTCCAACTCCCCCTAGCCCTGGACAACCACGAATCCACTTTCTGTGTCTATAGATTTGCCTATTCTGGACATTTCATAGAAATGGAACCAAAAAATATGTGGTCTTGTGTGACTGGTTTCTTTCCCTTAGCATAATGTTTTCAAGGACTCCAACTCATTTTTGCCACAGTAACGGACCTAATTTGGCCAGATCTTCCAAATTATAAGAGAAGTTGGGAATCTGGATTCTTACATGAAATTTCCCAATATTTAAATACTGGCCACTAATTTAAATTAAACACAAACTGTACACACTTCCCCGTAGGGCAAGCCAAACAAATATGTCTACACACTGGATTCACACATGGGACACCATTTTATTTCTTCTGGCATTCCTAGGATTAAGGGAGGGAAAAATAAAGAATGAGTCAAGATCAAAGAATAAGAAAGGGTCAAACTTCCCCAGGCAAGGAATGAAGACAGGAAGGTTTGGAGAGAAGAAATCAGGGACTTCTCAATAGAGAAAAGAGAGTCTGAATCTGAATCTGGTCAGCAGCCCAAGAAAAGCTCAATAGATCCCTCAAACTTCCACAGTCTTAGCCAGGCTTCTCTTGTTCTGCCCTGGGAGCAAACTATCTGGGATGTCACAGTAAGCTCACTTTGTCACCCTTATAGGTCCTGAAAAAACTACCTCAGATTGTCTCTAGAGAGAATCAAGAGAATCTAGCACATTTAATGAGATAATTCATTAAAATACTCATTTGTGTTTCCCATTCTCCCTTCCTACCCCAGGCATAATGCACATAAACACAGACAGATATATACCCCTCACACTGGCCAAGCCTTTTCTTGCTCTTGCCTTCAGGGACGCTAAAGCTTATGTGGCAGTTGAAAAGGGAAATTGTCCCAGATGATCTTTCTAATTATCCTTGTAAAACCTAAACTCTTGAAGTAATAATGCTAGATGTTCAGTACACAGGGGAGAGGAGAGAAGAAAGTTTCTAAATAAGGGAGAAGCCAAAAGAGTGGAGGAAGAAAGACTTCCCCAGACTGGGAAAAGTGGGGCTAGTCAGTGGTTCTGGGAGAAGCCCATATGACCCACACATGCTGAGATCATCATGGGAAGATTTCAGAGAAGAATAGCTGCTTATCTAGAAAGAAAAGGCTGAAGCTGGATACTGGGGTTACTAAAGTGGGTAAAGCATTCTACACTTTAATTTGTCACAGAGGGGATGCCTGGGTGGCTCAGTAGTTGAGCACCTGCCCTCAGCTCATGATCCTGAGGTCCTGGGATCAAATTCCCATCGGGATCCCTGTGGGGGAGCCTGCTTCTCCCTCTGCCTAGGTCTCTGCCCCTCTCTGGGTCTTTCATGAATAAATAAATAAATAAAATCTTTAAAAAATTTATCACAGAGGAGTAAATGTGTGTCCTTCAAGTCCCATGAGGGCTTAGGCAGATGAGGACATCAACAGTGATCTTTACAGCCTGGAGATGAGAGGGCTCTGAGCTCTACTTCTGGATTAATGTACTATCTCCTTCCTGGGAAGAAGGGTATTTCAATATTACTACAGTTGATTTGATGGACATCTATTTCTCTAGGAATAGAAATTCCCTACTCCAGGCCCACCAAATTCAATCTGCTGAGTTGAATTCAAGAATTCAAGATTTCAAGACTGAGTTCTTCATAGGACAGCCTTATAGGAGTAGACAAACTGTGTGTTTTGGGAGAGAGAAACAGTGATCTGAACCATATCTGAAGGCCTGTCACCTTCCACTCAATGACCCTAAGTCTGACATTGAGAACACAGTGATTTTCTTTACTATTTCTGGGATTTACTGTCTCTAGGAATTTCCTCCTATAGGTTTGCACTGAGTTTAACTTGGGTAAAATTCAACAGCATTGTAAAGGTGTTTACTGTCTACAAATCATGTGCCAGGATAAGGTCAAGGAAGGCATGAACTCTGCCCCCAGAGAAGTCACAGTGAGACAAGAACTGCATACATTTCACGACAATTTGATTAGTGGGTATCATTAACACTAGCCAAGTGCTAATAAGATACATTCCACTAGAAAGAACCTGGGATATTATCCCCAAATAAAAATCTTACCAGGCAGTATTTTAAATTTTATTAAACTTAATCATTTTTAATAAGGAAGAATTAGAATTATTACCATAGGTCAGTTAAACAAAAAAGTAGGACTGAATACTGAATAGTTGTATATTTTTAAATCACGTAGGTATAGTATATATCTTTATTATAATATATTGAACATTGAAGGGCCTGGTTGGCTCAGTCAGTTAAGCAATGGACTCTTGATTTCGGCTCAGGTCATGATCTCAGGTTCATGAGCTCAAACCCCATGTCGGGCTCTGTACTCAGTAGGGAGTCTGCTCAAGATTTTCTCTCTCCCTCTCTCTCTGCTCCTCCTCTAGCCCATGCACTTGTTCTCTAAAATAAACAAATATTTTTTAAAAAAAAGAATATATTGAACATTGAGTAAACTTAAGTTCATATTGGGTTATAATGGAAATGTCAAGAAATGACGAAATATAGAGACTGCAGAGGCCATAGTCTCTGGAAGCAACAATCTTTTTTATTAAAGGTTGGAAATTCGAAAGTACCTTCCTAAACACATCTGAGTGAAAGAAGGAAATCAAAAGTATAACTTTTAGTATAATAAAAGTGACATTTTAAATCAGTGGGGTTAGTTAATATATTAAGTAAATGGTTTGGGGACATCGATTAACTTTGGAAATATGTAAATTTAGACCACTGCCTCATAACATATACTAAGAATTATCTCAGAATAATGAAAAGTTTAAATAAATGTAGATTGATATCATAAAAGAAATGAAGGAGAATATCAGTGAATATTTAGCTCATCACAAATTGGGGGAGATTTCTCTAAGCAGAAAAGAAAAAGAAACCATTAAAAATGGATATTTTTATTACATAAGGATTTAAAATTTCTGTATATCATAAAATAAATTTTAAACTTTTTGAACATGTCTTGCAACATAATGACAGAGTTAACATCCTTTATATATAAAACAGCATGTAAACCACCTAGAAAAAGATGAAGTCCCCCAAAAAGATAAAAGATAGGTGCAGACATAAAAAGAGACTATAATACTGGGATAGTTTTCTGGGTTGTTTTTTGTTTTTTGTTTTGAGATGTTCATTAGTTCTTTTGTTGTTAGTAGTTACTTTTTTTTTGTTTTAAGGAAAAACATCAGTTAGTGCTCTGACCACAGAGAGATTATTATGAAAAATTGCTAGCTAAGGGGAATCCTTACTGTGCTGCCTGTGGGAGAGCAGATGACCTGATTGAGTAGTTGGAGAGCAAGGTGGCAGGTGTGGGCTCTTATCCCTCATTTTACTTTGGACAAGAGTGCTTTAATGTTCTTTTTTATGAGCTGTAAAAGCAAACAAACAGCAACAACCAACAAACATGAGAAATCTATTAAAACTCATTAGTACTAGAAATCAAATTCAAATCAAGACAAGGTGGTATCACATACCACAAACCAAGCCAGCAAAGACTATATTTAAACTATTCACCTGAATAGGAAATGCACATTCTGACTTGGACAGCCAGTGGCTGCACAGTTTGGACAACATTTCCACAGTCCAATAACAATATACATCAAAAGACTTAAAAATGTTTATCCCATTTTGTACTTAACCATTTGTGTTTGGAAATTCATTTTAAAGTAATAATCCTAGATCTCCACTAAGATATAGGTACAAGGACATATATTACTATGCAACTTATAATAGCAAAAATTCAAACAAGCTAGATAACTAAGAAGAGGGGACTGGTTAAATAAAATAAATACACATGATGAACTAACATGTAGTTATTAAAACTATTTTCTAGGGATGACTGGGTGGCCCAGCAGTTGAGCATCTGCCTTCAGTTCACGGTGTGATCCCAGGGTTCCAGGATCGAGTTCCGCATAGCGCTCCTTGAGAGGAGCCTGCTTCTCCCCCTGCCTATGTATCTGCCTCTCTCTCTGTCTCTCATGAATAAATAAATAAAATATTAAAAAAACACAAATAATACTATTTTCTAAAAGAATACATGACATACAAAAACACGCATGATGCAAGTTAGGATACAAATCTTAGATGTAATGAGATCTCAACTTTATTTAAAACAAATATCTAAGTTTGTGCCTTAAGGATAAAAGACTAGAAGGATATACATGAGAATGTCAATGGTAGGTCTCAAAGTATAGGGAATTTCGGAATAATAACATTTATTTTCATATTTTTCATTTTTTATATTTAGGCCAAATATTCTAAGTGCTTTTCTGTAGTTAGCTACATATACCAATGTGTCCAAATGCATACACTGTTATAACTTTATCACTTAAAAAAAGTTACAAAAAAATACTATTTAGAAAAGATGAAAATTATCATACTACTATTAAAACTTATAAGGATCGGCTAAAGTTAAATTTGAAGAAAGATGTGTAATATTAATTAAGATACTTTTAAAAATGAAAATCAGTGAAATATAAATTCAAAGCAAGTATTTATAAGAACAAAAAACCCTTCTAACACAGCAAGAGAAAAAGAGGGGGAAAAAGTAAAGAAAAGCAGAAATCAACAGATTAAAGAAAGAGAAGTAAAATATCTACAAAAACCCCTTTTCTTGAAAAAGAAAGAAGATTATTCCTATTCTATAAATCAGCCATCTCTACTTTTATTTTTAGCTGAGGAATGCCTAGAAATAACTTGATTATCATTTTTCTGGGTTTTTCAAGCCTTATTTATTTACTTATTTGAAAGAGAGAGAGCATGCATGATTTGGGGGAGGGGCAGAGGGAGAAAATTGCAAGTAGATTCAGCACTGAATGTGGGGTGGCCAGATGGGGATCAATCCAGGACCCATGAGATCATGACCTGAGTGGAAACCAAGAGTCAGACACTGAACTGACTGGAGCCACCCAGGCACCCCTAGTTTGTTTGGTTTTATTTTTTTTCAATTAATTTAATTGTATTTTCCCCAACTTTCATTTGAAAACTACCCAACTCACAGAAAAAAATGAAAGAATAGTACATGCAAGCATGAACCAAAGACAAGCTGGTAACATCTTCCAATCCTTAGTGGTCTTTAGTTCTCTGGTTTTGTGGGATTTGGGGAAGAAGGTAAAGTCATGGCCTCCACAATGTGGTAAGTCAAATGAAAAGTACCGAAGGGAGCTGGTATCCCAAAAGGGATCAACAATTCCCAAAGATAGAGCCTCAAGTATCTCAAGTACCAGGAGCTCACAATCAAAAATAAAACATACAAATAAATAAGTCACCCCAGGCAGAGAATGAGCAAGGAAAACACACAAAATTTATACACACACAATCTGGCCCAAAAAAAGATGAAGAATGTCAGAATATTCAAGAAAACATAGAGAGAGAGAACAGAGAAATGGATGGGCATATCAAAATTATTATCTGAAGCAAGTGATCAGTTAAAGTTAACAAAGAAACAAAAGTTGTAAAAATAAAAAATATTACCATTCAAATTAGAAAATCAATGAACATATAGACTGAATAGAAAATAAATTAAAAGGCATTTCTTTAAAAAACACCAAGAATGCAGTATAGAGAGAGAAATGGTCAGAAAATGGAAACAACTGCCAGGACACTGGGAATATATAAGGAAGTCTAACATGTATTTGATCCAAGCTCTAGAAAGACTAAGGAATAAGTGATATTCAAGAAATAAAATCTGATATATTTTGAAAATAATGAAGTACATATTCCTCAGATTCAGGAAGCTGAAAGTATCTCAAAAAAGAATAATTAAATGAAATAAATAGCCAGATCTATCAGTTAAATTGCAGGTCACTAAAATTAAAGATCTCGGGACGCCTAGGTGGCTCAGTGGCTGGGCACCTGACTTCGGCTCAGGTCATGATCCCGGGATCTGATCAAGTCCTGCATCGGGCACCCTGGGAGGAGCCTGCTTCTCCCTCTGCCTGTGTCTCTGCCTCTCTCCCTATCTCTCTGTCTCATGAATAAATAAATCAATCTTTTAAAAAATTAAATTAAATTAAATTACAGATCTCAAAAGTAACTGGGGGTAGGTAGGCATATTGTGCATCAGGAAGATATCACCTACAACAAAGAAATGAGAATTACACTTTTATCTGGTTTCTCAACAGCAACAACAGAAATGCATAGCAGAAGACATTTATCTTCAAACTACTGGGACAAAATATCTACCACGTTAGCACTACCTTCAAGTGAGCTGCTTTTCAAAAATGCCTCCACATGAAGCAGCAGCCATGAAGAGTTACCTGATTCACAGCAGGTTTTGCAAGGCAAAAAATAAACGTTCCTTGTGTTAAGCAATTGAAATATGCAGGGTTTTTCTTACTGTAGCATTACCTAACCTATCTTAACTGATACATAGAATATTTACTACCAACATGTCTTCTATCCTATAGAACACAGGGAATAAACCCAGAAGAAAAGACTCTAAAAAATACCAGGAAAACCAATATAACAATGTTTTCATAAATAAGAGGCAACATTTTAAGGAGCTAAAGTAGGAAACAGAGGAGGAAAACTGACGATGGTGGAACTTGTCTATAAGATCTTAAAATGTATTATAAAGCTATAAATAATGGTAACATTTTGGAGCAGAGGCAATAATCAACATTATACTGAATGCCATAATGCACATAATATTGAATACTGAAATGTATTGGATAGTCTCTGTGCCCTTTCAGATCTATTCTTCATCTTTCTCCACCTTGCTTGGGGCCGCAAAAGGCTGATTTTAACCATTGCAACAATGGCTCCTTTTTCCTCTGGTTTCTGATTAACTTCAAACAATGGGAGCAACCACTTGGAGATTCATTTATTCTTCCAGCTATCTCCCTACCAGACTGTGAGTGGCCAATTGGTCTGTCCCCTTACAGAAGCACAATTCCTGTCCGGGGATTCTCTCGTATGCTCTGTGTGCTGTACCTACTCCCACCGTTGCTCTTTAAGGTCCAAATTACAGTACTCTTCCTCATTCTTATTAGCCCATGTGCCATCACGCCTTACTGAATTCCCTTATGCCTGTCTATACCTTTGTAGAGTCATTATACTCTCCTTCATTTACCCCACTGAGGTAGATTATCTTCTTTCTATGAGGACCCTAATACAATGACTTAGTGGTTCTTAACTGAAGTCTCAGGATATTTGGCAATGTCTGGAGACATTTTTGATTATACAACTTGGGAGACGCTATTAGCATCCAGTGAGTGGAGCCCATGATAGCTGCTAACCTCCTATATTATTCAATAATACAGCCCAAAATGTCAATAATGGCAAAATTGAGAAAATATGTAGTAACTGAATACATGACCAAGAAATAGTACAAATCTATGAAATATTAATGGCCTCTTCAACAAAGATATTAGGGACAGTTAGAGCTTAACGATCTTTATACAAACAAATATTAAATGTTTATATATCAATAAATTTAATGACATCAAATGTCATATTTATATACCAAAATAAATTTCAGAGAGACTCAAAAGAGCACAGGCTCAGCATAAATGAAAACTCTAGGTATATTGATTTATCTCAAAACTCAAACTTCAGTTTTAGTTTCTGTTAATTTATTTACTTTTATCTTATAACCAAAGGTATCTCCTGCATAACATCAATGATCTGTTTCCAAAACTCAGGTACTCTGTGCAAATAAATGGTAAAAATTACATAATGTCAATCTGAAACCCTCAAGCATAGTAAAATGCTTGTATATACATAACAAACTATCATGTTAGGATGTAAATACCTTAAAAATGACTTCCCAATCTCAAAACAATTAATGCAGTCATTAACAAACAGTTGCTATGAATGGAGTATCATAGCTTATCCTAGTTCTGACACTTCCACTCTTTGTTGACATTTGGTGCACTTTCAAAAATGCTCACATATGAGAAAGGGCACACCCCCTGTACTGTTGGTGGGAATGCAAACTGGTGCAGTCTCTCTGAAAAACAGCATAGAGGTTCCTCAAAAAGTTAAAAATAGAACTACCCTAAGATCCAGCAATTGCACTACTAGGTATTTACCCAAAGAATAAAGAAATACTAATTCAAAGGGATATATGCACCCCAATGTTTATAGTTTGTAGTAGCATTATCTACAATAGCCAAATTACAGAAACTGCTCAAACATACATCAACTGATGAATGGGTAAGAAAATGTGGTACACACACACACACACACACACACACACACACACTGGAATATTACTCAGCCATAAAAAAGAATGAAATCTTGCCATTTGCAATGATGTGGATGGAGTTACAGAGTATATGCTAAGCAGGTTGGGGTGACTGGGTGATGGGCACTGAGGGGGGCATTTGGCAGGATGAGCACTGGGTGTTATGCTAAATGTTGGCAAACTGAACTCTAGTAAAAAAATGTTTAAAAAAGAGTATATGCTAAGCAAAATAAGTCAGTCAGAGAAAGATAAATACCATATGATTTCACTCATATGTGGAATTAAAGAAACAAAAACAAATGAGCATAAAGGAAAAAAAAGAGACCGAGGCAAACCAAGAAACAGACTCTTAACCTCTATAGAGAGCAAACCAATGGTTGCCAGAGGGGAGATTAGGGTGGGGGCAGGTAAATAAGTGAGGGGGATTAAGGAGTGCACTTGTGATAAGCACCGTGTTGAATGTAAGTGTTGAATCACTATATTGCACACCTGAAACATATTACATTGTATGTTACCTAACTGGAATTTAAATAAAAACTTTTAAAAAATGCCCACGTGTGCTTCTGGCATTCCACCAAATGTATCTGGAATAGACCTGAAAAATTTCCTGTCTAATGTATTGTTAATGTTGTAATGAGCTTTGGGAATGCAAATATAATTTATCCTATAAACAGTCACCTGAAAAATGCTGTGTTGAAAGATTTGTACATCCTATGATATTTGGCTGTTAAAACCCAGGAAAATGTTAATCAGGTAGACATTCTGTGGACCACAATTTTTCACCTCAGTAACCCACTGTTAGCCAAGGCAGTCAGTTTTAACAGACCAGAACCAAGCCAAAACAGCCCCTCTAGATAGTGGGATATGGCATCCTCACACTATTATAATTGCAATACACCGCAGTAATTTGCTTGGCTTTTCACATGCAAGAAATAAGAGCTCAAGTACAACATGCTTTCTCTTCAGCACCAGTTCATCAAAGCAGCAATGAAGAGGACTGCCATGGGGCTGCATAGGAAAACATGAGTACTTGCATAAGAGAAGGCTATGAAGAACAGTATTAATAGGGAAGCAGAATTCTTCTGTGGACATTTTATAATCTAGCTAAACATGAAGTTTCTGGATTGTTAGCATATTGCAACTAAAGCACCAAACTTCCAACTGTTAGCACTAAAAACAAAAACAAACAAACAAAAAAAAACAAAAACAAAAACAAAAAAAACAATGGATTATTTCTCTTTACTGTAGGACTTGTGTCCCAACATTTTCTCAGTGATCACATAATTTCTTCTTTTCACTATTTCTGAAGAGTGCTATATTCAATTCTGCTGGTTTCTGTTGTGCCTTCAATGCCCATATTCGCCTTATTAGTGGTAAGTGCCCAGTAGTTACATTAGAAACCTTGGTTCCTGTGGTTTACTAACTAATCCAGCTATGTTAATTTACCCCTGTTTGCACTTGACATACAACTTGTCAAACCTGGGTCCAAGTATTTCTCTTAGTCTATGTAAAGTGATCCACATCTGTTAGATTAATTTCTCATCCAAAGAAGAGCCTTCCTACCTGAATATGATAAAAGTCAATCAAGAAAGAACAATCTTCTGGGGCACCTGGGTGACTCAGTCAGTTAAGCATCTGACTCTTTTTTTTTTTTTTTAATTTTTATTTATTTATGATAGTCAGAGAGAGAGAGAGAGAGAGAGGCAGAGACACAGGCAGAGGGAGAAGCAGGCTCCATGCACTGGGAGCCCGACGTGGGATTCGATCCCGGGTCTCCAGGATCGCGCCCTGGGCCAAAGGCAGGCGCTAAACCGCTGCGCCACCCAGGGATCCCAAGCATCTGACTCTTGATCTCAGTTCAAGTCTTGATCTCAGGGTCATGAATTCAAGCCTTACATATTTTTTTTTAATTTTTTAATTAAAAAAAAACACTTTTCTGTATACAACTGTTACATGAGTGATGATTTTTAGCTTGTCTATATCAGATTGCCACTTATTAGTGGGTTTTGAAATAAATTTAAAGAGTTACTAACCAGTATTTGCAGCATTTTTTAGTGAAGTAATACTGACTAGAACAGAAAACATCAGACAAGGAGTAAGAAAAAACAT
This sequence comes from Canis lupus dingo, assembly GCF_003254725.2. Lineage (NCBI taxonomy): Eukaryota > Metazoa > Chordata > Mammalia > Carnivora > Canidae > Canis > Canis lupus. The sequence goes on from NC_064266.1 coordinate 15,581,413, forward strand.
TAACTCAAGAAACTTTTGTTTCAATTTATACACACGTATATATAAACTGTACTATATAATTCATTATTTATACATATATATACACATACATGAGTGTGTGTATCTATATCTATATCTATATCTACATATATAATACCTTTTTTGAGAGTAAGAAACAGAGAGGAGGGGCAGAGGAAGAGGGAGAACCCCAAGTAGGCTCCACATCCAGCATGGAGCCCATTGCAAGGCTCAGTCCTAAGACCCTGAGATCATGACTTGAGCCAAAATCAAGAGCTGGATGCCCAACCTTCTAAGCCACCCAGGCATCCCATAAAACATTTTTTATTCTATATCACAATCACAAAAATGTGAAAAATCACTGATTTAAGTAGCTTTTTATTTTCTCCTACACAATATAACAATACTATGACAGCTGATATACTTTCCCACATTTATAATTGATGATGTCTTTATCTAATAAAAATCCAACCCATTTCTGACATTGTCAATGTCTCAGAACATGATCTGGCACATAATATGTGCTCAATAAATATTTATTAAAGGAATTCAAAGTTGGGTAGGGGGTTGCAATCTAGCCAAGCAAAGACTAGGGGAAAATTCTGGACTTTCACAGGTTAGTATTTCACGGACATGAAACATTTTCTGGATATTCCTAGTCTTGAATGAAAAAGAGAATTGAATTGATAATAGTAAAACCTCTACCCAACTGGTTCTGGGCCCTCTACAAGATTTCTACTTGATTATTTGCTTTCATCAGAGGCAGGCAAGACACAAGGATAATTTTGGTTTGAAAATATTCCATGGTTTTGGAATATAGGAGTCATTAGAGACTTTTGCCCAATTACCCACATCTACAACACTACAAAAATTAACATTTGCTGCTCAAAGGAATCATGCAGGGCACAGGAAGAGAACCTTACCCATCAGAGAAATATCCGTGTTCAGTATACTCAACTGTAAGACAAGAAAGTGGACCAACATACTCTATAAATATTTCCAGCAAAAAATGTCAAAATACAAAGAGTATTCCATATAAGTCAGTCAGAAGATGTCATTCCTCTAGTAGCAATGATTAGAAGTCAATATAGATCATATGTTTATAGAACACCTATGTTCTAGGCAGGTAGGAATTGTTTTAAAAGCTTTCCATATTTCATTTTAATTTACTCTTCAAAAAACTATAAACTGTAGGTATTTTTATTCTCATAGCAAAGAATGAGAAAGTGAGTTTCAATGAAATTAGGTAATTGCCTAAGCTCACCCACTTAATAATTGAGATATCTTGGATTTAAACTTCTCTCAAGCTCATTTTCTTTAAACCATGCCAAAATGCCTACAGATAGAGGAAAACCAGGTGGTCCAAGCATTACTGTCAGAGAGTTACAAGTTTTGGCTATGCTGATATTTTCTTTAAACATCCCTTTTCACAATCTGTGCCTTGACCCTGCTATTTCTGCTATTCAGAAACTGCATTTCTGAATTTCTTCTACCTTCTTCTATGACATTAGAATCAACTCTTATAGAACTTTCCTTAATTGTCCAAGTAAAATTAAATATTCTTGACTGCAGGCAGGAGTCAACTTATGCCAGCTTCAGCATAAAGGAATTAGTAGTTGGAAATTAAGGGTCATCCTGACCTGTTCTCTCCATCTTCTGCCCTCTGGTGTTGTTTCTATTGGCAAAAAGGATTGCTCCTTATTATGACAATATGGAGGCCAGTAATGCCAGGCTTCCATCCTCATAATTCCAGGCTGGGAAGAATAAAAAGAGTCTCTCCCAGAAGTTTAAACCAAGTTCTCTGTCTGGTTTTCATACTGCTGTGTCCCTCTGAAATAATTACAAAGGTGAACAGGACACACAATGCTCTGATTAGCATGACATAGTTAAGTAGTAGTAGCTATTCACAATAACTATTGGGTATCCCCACCATTTTTCATACCTTTAAGATAGACCTTATATTGTAGTAATATTTTATGTATTTGTCTCTCCTCTAACAAGTTTAATTATAATTTTACTTTGGTATATAAAATAGCAATTGGAAAACATTTTTCCTCAATTTATAAGCATTTGAACTTTATTTCAGTTACCTAATATAGTCTACTCTAGATGATAAACTTAAATAATTACTCCTACTGGAAAACCCTGAGGTCCCACATTTATAATAATAGTAACAGAGTAACAGTGACTATTATTATTATAGCTAGTGTATTTAGCACTTATTATATTCCAGATACTATGCTACTATGCTAAGTGTTTTGTACATATCCTTTTTTTTTTTTTTTTTTTAGCTCTCATGATAACCTGTGAGATAAGTATAGGCCTACCTTAGAGATATTGCAGGTTTGTTTTCAGATCACAGTAATAAAGTAAAAACTGCAATAAAGTGAGTCAAATGAATTTATTTCTTAGAGCATATAAAAGTTATGTTTAGACTATATTGCAGTCTATTAAGTATTCAGTCATGTCATGTCTAAAAAAAACAATGTACATACTTTAATTTTAAAAACGACTTTAGGGGTGCTTGGGTTGCTCAGCTGGTTAAGCGTCTGACTCTTGATCTCAGCTCAGGTCTTGATCTCAGGATGGTAAGTTCAAGCTCCACGTGGCCTCTACACTGGGTGTGGAGCCTACTTAAAAATAAATAAATAAATAAAAAATAAATAAATAAATGCTTTTTTTGGCTAAAAAATGCTAACCATCATCTGAACTGTCAGTAAGTTGTAATCATTTTGCAGGTGGACGGTCTTCCTTCCATGTTGATGGCTGCTGAATGATTAGGGTGGTAGGGGTTCGGGTGGCTATAGCAATTTCTTAAAATAAAATAACAATGAAGTCCACAGCATCAATCCTCTCTTCCTTTCATAAATGATTTCTCTGTAGCATACAATGCTATTTATAGTAGCTACCCACAGTAGAACTTCTTTCAAAACTGGAGTCAATCCTCCAAACTCTGCTGTTGCTTTATCAACTAAGTTTATGTAAGATTCTAAATCCTTTGTTGTCATTTCAACAACCTTCACAGCATCTTCACTGGGAATAGATTCCATTTCAGGAAATCCCTTTTCTCATCCATAAGAAGCAACTCTTCATCCATTCAAGGTATATCATGAGATTGCAGCGATTCAGCCACATCTCCAGGCTCCATCTCTGATTCTATTCTCTTGCTGTTTCCACCACATCTGCAGTCACGTCCTCCACTGAAATCTTGAACCTCCCACGACCAAAATCATCCATGAGGGTTGGAATTAGCTTCTTCCAAACTCTTAATCATATTTACTTTTCCCAGGTCCATCAGAGGAATCACTGTCAATGGCAGCTATCACCTTACAGTATGTATTTCTTAAATATTAAGACTTAAAAGTCAAAACTACTCTTTCATCTATAGACTGCAGTACAGATGTTGTGGCAGCAGGCATGAAAACAATATGAATCTCATTATACATCTCCATCAGAGCTCTTGGGTGACTAGGTACATTGTCAATGAGCTGTCATATTTTGAAACAATTTTTGTTTTTCTGAGCAGTAGGTCACAACAGTGGGCTTAAAATACTCAGTAAACCAAGCTATACTATGTTGTAAACAGATGTCCTGTCATCCAGGCTTTGTTGTTCTATTTATAGAGCACAGGCAGAGTAGATTTGGCATAATTCCCAAAGGTCCTAGGGTTTTGAGAATGGTCAATGAGCACTGGCTTCAACTTTAAGTCACCAGCTGCATTTGCCACTAACAAGAGAGTCAGCCATCCTTTCAAGCTCTGAAGCCAGGAATTCTCCTCCCTAACTATGAAAGTCCTAGATGGCATCTTCTTCCAATATAAGGCTGTTTAGTCTACATTGAAAATATGTTATTTAGTATAGCCACCTTCATTAATTATCTTATCTAGATCTGGAGAACTTGTTGTAGCACTTGCTGGTTTACCTTCCACTTCTATGCTATGGAGGAGGCTACTTTCCATAAACCGTATGAATCAACCTCTGCTAGCTTCACACTTTTCTTGTAGCTTCCTCACCTCCCTTAAAGAATTGAAGAGAGACAGGGCTTTGCTCTGATTCAGCTTTGGCTTAAGGGAACATTGCGTCTGGTTTGATTTTTATCCACACCACTAAAACTTTCTTATCAGAAATAAGGCTGTTTTTGCTTTCTTATCATCCATGCGTTCACTGGAGTAGCACTTTTAACTTCCCTCAAGAACTTTACCTTTGCAGTCACAACTTGGTTGCTTGGTGCAAGAGGCCCATCTTTCAGTTTTTGACATGCCTTCCACACTAAGTGCAATCATTTCTAATTGTTGATTTATTTTTCTTAAGATTTTATTTATTTATTTATTTGAGAGAGAGGGACTGAGAATACACACAAGCAGGGGAAGCACCAGAGGGAGAGCAAGAAGCAGACTCGACTCCCCACTGAGCAGGGAGCCCTATGCGGGGCTTGATCCCAGGCCCCAAGACCTGAGCCCAAGGCAGAGACTTAACTGACTGAACCACCCAGGCTCCCCACTAGTTGTTGATTTAAAATGAGAGACATGTAATTCTTCTTTTCACTTGAGCACTAGAGGCCATTGTAGGGTTGTTAATTGGCCCAATTTCAATACTATTATGTTTCAGGGAATAGCAAGGCCTAAGAACAGGGAGAGAGATGGGGGGACAGCGGGCTAGTAGGACAGTCAGAGCACACATTTGTTAAGTTTGCCCTCTTATATGGGCATAGTTCGTGGTGCTCCAAAACAATTATACTAGTAACATCAAAGATCACTGATCACCATAGCAAATATAATACTGAAAAGGCTGAAAATATTGTGAGAATTGCCAAAATGTGACACAAAGACACAAAGTGAGTAAATACTGTTGGGAAAATGGTGCCAACAGACTCAACCCAGGGCTGCAACAAATCTTCAATTTGTAAAAAAATGCAGTTTTTAAAAGCACAATAAAGTGAAGCACAATAACATGAAGTATGCCTGTATTATCATTATCTCCAAAATACAGATGGATAATAGACTTTAAAAGTTCAACCCAAGGTCATTATGCCTATATGCGGTGGAGTCAGAGTTTAACTTAAGTCTGAACCCAGGGAGCCTTTCTGTTAACTAGTATATGATAGTGCCTTAACTAGTATGTAAACTTCATCTGCCCCATTCCTTTGATATTGTCATAAATCAAATCTAAATGGCTTCTTATTCTCAAAGATCTCCAAATAGCCCATAGGTATCATGCTCTTAATTTCACATTGTCAACAGAGTTACCTTCTTTGACTTGTGAATGGAGATGCTGAGGTTTTCAGCTATAAAGAATTTAATGTTGCCCTGATCAGACTTCATTTGAACAAAATCTCATTTTTCTGCCTCCCATTCCTGTCTTCACTGGAACATTAAACATGCAATATTTATGTATGTATATACTTAATGGACACATTATACATATGATGCTATGGAGAGCAAAATAACAATGGGGTACAAGTGCATTTAATATATGAACTCTGAAAAAGTTTTGACTTCCAGGCCATCTATAAAGTGTTTCCTACTGTGAAACCTCACTCCTTTAGAAAACCAAATGCTAGTAATGGAAAAAATGATTCAATTAAAATAGGAACATTGTACAGGCGAAAATAAATCTGGGATCAATAGCTTGAGGTTTTCCTACAGTAATTTCAAAGATCCCTGGTAATTACTGAGTGTTTCAGCAGCAACAGAAGTTAGGTAAACAAAGGACAGAAGTGTACCTTACTCTCAAAATAATCTGAACAATTATGACTCAGAAAAGAGTCATACTGCAGACTTTAAGAAATCAGCACAATGTGCTCTTGTGGCTGAGAAGGCTACAGAACACTGAGCATCATCAGAAAGAGTATTGGGAACAGAGCAGAAAATTCAATCCATCTCATCCATGGAAACATGGTTTACCCACACCTGGAGTCATGAGTATCATTTGGTCATTATAGGTCAAGAAAACCAAGAACTGGCATCGAGACAACCAGAGAAGAGCTATTAAATGGGACAAGGAACTTCTTTATGAGAACAGACTAAGAAATAGTATTACTCAGTTTGGAAAGACAAAGACTTTAAGAGAATATACCAGAGTCTCAAACTGTAATGTGTTTGGCTAGCAAGAATACAGAGTTTACCCTCAACATTTTAAAAAGTCAAATTGGAGAGTATTGGAGAAAAATTCTGTGATTCATAAACATATCAGGTTTATTACCTCAGAAGATGCTAAAGGTCACAAAAAGAAGTAATTTCAAAAGATTGCATCATTGATAATGCCACAAAGTTAGTTAGAGAGCCAGAAAACAATTTGCAGATGGTATAGGATAGGTTACTACATGGATCAGAAATTGTTAGCCCATGTTTTTAGTTCTAGTATTGAAATCAAAAGTAAACATGAAACCACTTCTGTTAGACATTCTTTCTTACTGTTGATTAAACAAAAAACTAAACTCTTAGGTTAGAAAACTAAGTCACTAAAATTAGTAAACCCTAAGACTCTATCAGGGACCCTCTGAGGATCTTAAGTCCTTCTACCGTATCAGTAAGATCTGTCTCTAACTAAACTCATCTCTGGATGTTCCCTTTCTGTCACTCAGAATTGTATGGATGAAGCCCAAATCTCCACTGTGGCACAGAAGGCATACTAAAAGGCCATCTGACAATCTGACTATGTTGGAAACAGACTGTGATTCCCAATGATGTCTTCTCATCTCTGTGCCTGTTCTCTTTATTCCACTGCTCATCTCTTGTTGAAAGTACAAGAACTGTAGAAGGCTATTCAGAGTCCTTTCACAGTATTGCTAACAGTTATACCAAAAGATAAGTCATAAAAAAGGCCAAGTACCTCACATTCTTGATGGACCACTTATCCAAGTGTTATTATGCCTTGAACTTGTGGGGTAGTGCTTCCTTTCATAGCCCAATCAGTAATAGGATGGAGAATGTTAATGGCAGATCCAATGATGTATTCATATTTGTCTTCCTCTGTCAACTGAAATGCTACTGTGCCAATAGACATTTAATTAATTGACTCAAGAAAGGTCAGAAATGAAGCTGGCCAGAAGATGGGAAAGGAAAAGGTATCATAGAAAAGCGATCAAGGAACAGTCATGGATAGAAGGAAGAAGATGAGAATGTAGTCATCTAGGACCATTAATATTTTAGCTCTACATGCTATTTTATTATAATTGAGTCTCCAAGTCTTTTGAAAATCACTTCATGGCAATTTAAGAAAATAATGAAGCAACCATTTAGTTCCAAACATTCCTCAACAAAACAAACTCCAGGTTTCAGGGCTGTGTGTTAGCGACTACTATTAAATAGAAGGAAAAAGTTTGCTATAAGAGAAATCATGTATTTGGCTAATGTCTACATGTTCTCTTCAGTACACTGTGATTAAAATGACATCTCCAGAGGTAGATTTGTTTGTTTGTAAAACTGTTGCTTTAATATGGTCATTACTTCTAAAGTTTCCAGGGAAAAAGCCCAAAGGGTGCTTTTCCCCTTAAATATAGTGTGTTTCATTCTTTTAAACATTTATTACTACTAACCCTGGAATCTGGCTTCTCTATTATTTGGGTGATGGTTGGCTGTTTCCCAAGAAGGCAGTTTGAGGACTCCAGGACACCAAGTACCCAAAATGGTTCTACTGGGTAATTCAGTAAGTGCCAGGCATTCTCCCTGAAGACTATTAAACATGAACCTTGCATTCTAACATAAATGGACAGAAGCTATTTTAATAGCAGACTTTTAATAGTGAAAATTGCAGCCACACAAATGGAAGAGACTGACAATCCAATAACCAATTACATTTAGTTTTGAAACAAGTTATATATTCATTTCAAGTAAATTGGCCTTTCTGATTATGATTGCTTGGGAATTGGGGCCATAGAGGAGTAGAAAGTAAAAGATCTCAGGAGAATTCCAGGCAATGAAATCAGATTCCAATCCACTAATTGTGCAGTACAAATGCAGTAACATTCCATTCCCAGATATTTCAATCTTTATGTGAGGGGATGCACAGCCATTATTTCCAACGTTTTTGCCCACCAAATCACCATAAAAGCTTTCTGTTAAGAAATAATACTGGTTGATTAGACTTCACTGCTTTTCTATTTGTCAATCTACTCTACAAAGTTATGATGCTAGTAAAGAGTGACAGGCCCACCCAAAGAAAGCCAAGACAGCCATGTTGTCTTAATGAAGTTCTGGGACCTTGAAATATCTCATCTGGAAAATTTAGAACTTACTATAAAACTTCTGCCATAGTTTCCTTAAGATTCTTGCTTAAATTATCCCAAACTTCAAGTTAAAATTAAAAAATTGTAAACCTAATTCACCTTACTTTCATTTCTATATCAGTTTAAGGTACCAGCTAAGATCTATCTTTACAACAATTCAAAAGGGCAAACAGTAGTCATAATTTTATGAATAATGAATATGAATTAACTAAGGGTCAGAGACATTAAATAATTTGTTCAATGTCACACAGCTAATTAGGCGCAGGTCTGGGATTTGATTCCATAGTTCAACACTGGAAGGAGAATCACTGATTCTTATTAGTAAATACCTTAGTATAAGGTACAGTTGAGCCTTGAACAACATAGATGTTTGGGTTACCAACCCTTCATGTAGTCAAAAAACCATGTAAAACTTTGACTTTCCCCAAATTTAACTACTAATAGTCCACTGTTGACCAAAAGCTTTACCTATAACAAACAACTAGCACATATTTTGTATGTTATAGGTATTATCTACTGTATTATTACAATAGAGTAAGCTAGAGAAAAGAAATGTTATTAACAAAACATAAGAAAGAGAAAATGCATTTATAGTAACTCTGTACCATATCTATCGAAAAAAAAAACCCCACGTATTCTAAGTTCAAACTTGTGCTGTTCAAGGGTCAACTGTATATTCTCAAAATTTTAGGGTTCCTTTTGAAAAGTAATGTCCCATCCAAAGTCAATCACATTTGAGTGTCTGTGACAATAATTAACAATATTTCAAATTTTTTTCAGATGCTTATTGAGTACCTGATACATTTAAGGCACTGTTCTGCATACTGAACTGAGTGCTATGTAGTGCTCTGGACTATAGAACTCAAAGGGACTATAAAAATGATCAAACCCAAACATCACATTTTTATATTAGAATCTTTACAACTCAAGACATTAAATTGCTGCCTTGTAGTCAAAAAGCCCGTTAGTTGTAAAATTGAGACTAGAATTTAGATTCCTAAAATCCAGAACCGTGCTTCTTCCATGATAAATTCTGAGAGGTACAAGATAAGTCTTTGCCCTGAAGAAACTTGTAGTCTAACTGGGAGGACACAATGCAAAACCATCAAATGATAAATAATGGCACAAAATTCAAATTCCAACAAAGATAGCAAGGCAAGTTGCCATGAGAATACATTATGACCAAACAAGGGTTACAATTCAGGGGTAAGAGCTTAGAGTAGTCTGCAAAGTCATCCTCAAGAAGATAAACTTGGCCATGTGGAAAGTCACTGATGGAAGATAGATGGGGAATCACTTGGCTGGTGGGAATTAAAATATGTATAACTAAGGGAGACTAAGATACAAGGGATGAAATGGGGATCCAATTAGGGCTCCCAAAAGCCTCTTATCCTTGATAATAGCATGTATCACTGTGATTTTTCTTACTAGAAGTATCATCCTTCAATGAAGTTTAAATCATTGCAATATCTAGTACATGCCTAAAGTTCTACAATATCTCAGGTGACTGACTGACTGAATGAATGAAGCTGTAATTAGAATTACAGATTAAATAACACGAGAAAAGAGAAGAATAGTCCCTGTGGGATTAAAACAAATAACAACACAAAGGACTTCACTCATTCTCCACTCATACCCAAACTGTTATCAACAGTCCCAAAAAGGCAGAGCTAGAGCCTGCTATCAGCACATTACTATTTACAGCCTACTTCTCAGCCCACTGACATCGTCTAGTGATGGTAAATTACTTCAGATTGTGGTGGGCATTCACCAGCTAAAAGATTCACCTTTCCAATCTGGGGTAGGGAAGAGGTGTTTAAGAGAAAAGAGGAAAAAAGAGAGAGAGAGAAAAGAGGAAACAGTTTGAGGATGTGCGTTAATGAGCAATTTTTCAAACACCCATACACACTTTGTGATAAAATGCTTCTGAATGAGGGTCATTTCCTGTATAGACAATGTAGCTTTTCTTAGGTCCATACCAATTGCTGCCTGGCTGAATATCTAAACTAATCTGAGGCTATGTCCCTCTGCAGGTGAGGGACAAGCTGAACACTAGTCAGTGCATGATTAACCATTTGGAGGTGTTATGCCAAGGCCACAGCACTACTAATATAGGTCTTTCTCCATTCTCAATGCACATGCAGTTCATTCAGAGGTACTCAAAGCTATGCTGAAAGGCAGACTTGGTGCTGAGCTATGCTGAGAAGTTTCATATTAAACGATTACTTTACATGGAAAGATCAAAATAACCACTGTCAACAGGAATATGGGATTTTTATTTATTTATTTTTTTTATTTATTTATGATAGTCACACACACACACACAGAGAGAGAGAGAGAGAGAGAGAGAGAGGCAGAGACACAGGCAGAGGGAGAAGCAGGCTCCATGCACCGGGAGCCCGATGTGGGACTCGATCCCGGGTCTCCAGGATCACGCCCTGGGCCAAAGGCAGGCGCTAAACTGCTGCGCCACCCAGGGATCCCAGAATATGGGATTTGATAGAATTCTTCAGTTCAAATGCTGAGGGTTTAAGAAATCTTCATGTTATGCTAGCAAAAGTGGGGTGGGACAAAAACAGCCTCTCTGAGACTTTAGTTTAGTAGATATTAGGGGAAGTAATGTCTAGTTATTCTGCCTGCGTGGGGACACTTATTCAGATGGGGGACCAGACAAAGTGCCTAACAAATCCTAGTACCTCTAGGTACTAGGATACCTAGTACCCTACTAGGAATTACTGACCTGTAATTCTAGGGCTGACCTGTAGTCCAGCAGTGATATGGAATGTGTTTCCAAATATTTCTCAGTGGATATTGGATATATATCAGTAAGTTAGGGGATCAGAGAGCAAACTGGCTACAAATGTTGAATAAGTCAAGGTGATCACAGAGTGGAGAATGGACCAATCAAAGGTAGTGGGAATAATTGTGCATGAAGATAATTGTGGCATATTTCCTATAAGTAAATTTATGGACTCCAGATAGATGAAGCAGGCCAAAACAGCAACCCCCAAATCTGGCAAGATCCAGCAATGCCCTGGAAGCTTGGGAGTATCTGCTGAAAACTTTATGAAATTGTTTCCTCAATGGAAAAACATGCATGGGAAGGAGTAATTTATGAGGGTAGTGCCTTCCATGCACAGATAAAAACTTTTGGCGTTTTTTTTTCTCTAGCAGTGGCCAAGGATTTGTGTTATATAGATAGAGTTTCCCTAGAGAAATGCTCATCAGCCCCTTGAGAGCTCTGTAGTAGAGCCAGCCAGCACTATATGAAAACTGCAGAGCACTCAGTACACTGAGGATATAGACCTGCCCTGCCTTACTGGCTGCTAGTTTTCTGCTCCAGGAACTTCCTCTTTTTACTATCCCCCAATTCAATTTGCAAAGAAATTGCCTATATATTCAAACTGAATATAGTCACTAACCTCTAACTCAATAAACAAATTGCCTCTTCAGCTGCAGAAACCCTCTCTCCTCTTCCATATTCTCAGAAGGCAAAGGGATTATAAAAACAATAAAACTTTTTGTCTCCTCTTTTCAAAATCATTTAACCTGAGTACCCGCTGAAGGTATCTACTGAGTCAGTACACGGTCTGTGAGGATGCCCTGGTGTCCTCCTTAAGATGCTGGATTTTGTACACAGGGAAGAGTCATGTCCCTAAGGCATATAAGTAGTCCACAGGCAAGGAATTGAATGAGGACACTCATTAGAATAAAATCTTGTAAACAAACTGCGGCTTGCTGAAGAGGAGGTGGGTGGGGGAATGAAGTAACTGGGTGATGGGTATTAAGGAGGGCACATGATATGATGAACACTGGGTGTTATACACAACTGATGAATTACTGAAAATCATACCTGAAACTAATGATGTACTACTATATGTTGACTAATTGAATTTAAATTTAAAAAATTGTTTAAAAAGAATAAGTTCTTGTATACATCATTAGTATACCTTAGCTATAATTATCTGGCATGATATGCATTCATTGCCACCACCAGAGGGGCCTCATACCACCTTCATGCATGGAGCAAAATCCCATAAAGATTTTTTTTTTTTTTCCATAAAGATTTTTTAAATCATCAAGAAAAAAACTGCATCAGAAAAGTTTTCATCAGGTAACACTGGTATCCAAGAGATTACTTAAAAGGCTTTCTTTTTTTAGATTCTAAACCCAAAGCAGAGAACCATTTATCCTTAGTAATTTTTTCACAGGTTTTGACTGTTAGGAGTAGTTCCTGGGCATCTACTAAATTTCCAGGTTCATAGTAGCCTTAAGAGTCAGGTAACAAATGCACTGTTTTTTGTTTTTTGTTTGGGGGGGAGGAATATATCTTTCTATAATGCTTTCCTTTTTTTAAACCTTTATTAAAAATGATTTAAAATTTATAGAAAAACTGCAAAAACAGTACCAAGATTTTCCATATATATTTTCCTAAAACACAGCATTATTAATATTTTGCTACAGTTCTTTTATAATTCTCTCAACACACACACATATACACATGAACACAGATTTTTTTTTCTGAACCATTTGACAGTGAGTTGCAGACGTCATACATCTTTACCCATAAACACTTCAGTGTTCCTAAGAACAAAGACATGCTCTTACATAACCACTGTGTAATTATTAAAATTAGGTCATTAACACTGATATAATATTATATAATTCACAATCCATATTCAAATTTCACCAACTAACATATTAATGTCCGTTTTCACAATCGCCATTCCCCTGCTGCCCCCAATACAGAATCAGTTCAGAATTACTTATGGCATTTAGTTGTCACTTCATTTGAATCTCCTTTAAGACACTAAATAGAGTTCTTCAGGCTTTGTCTACGTGATATCAACATCTTGGATGAGTGGATGACTGTCATTTTATAGCTTATCTCTTAGTTTGAGTTGATCAGATATTTCCTAGGATTACATCAGTTTATGAAAATTTGGCAAGAATACTATACACGATATGTTCTTCTCGTTAGATCCCATCAAGACATAGCTAATGTTTGTCTGTTTCATTGCTAATGATGTCAATTTTGGTAACTTAGTTACCATAGTGTCTACTAGGTTTTGCCACTGAAGAGTTACTATGCTTCCTTTTGTAATTAATATGTAAACTCTGGGGAAATAATTTGAGACTATGTAAATGTCCTCTTTCTCACCAAACTTTGACATTTTTAAGCATCCACTGATGAATCTCATGAAATAGTGATTGTCAAACTCCTTCATTCTGAATAAGGAAAAGCTCTTCCTCACACACACACACACACACACACACACACAATACCAACTAGCAAATTTACCTTTTAAATGTTAGGGTTGGCAAACTATCCTGTATATTCTCTAGTAGTTAACCTGTTAGAGCAGGATTTTCTGGCTGGTCTCTGTTATTTGTCTAGAATCATAACTGGGCCTTTTGTTGAAGATTTTCCAAGGTATAGCAGATTTCTTTTTTTATTATTATTCTTTTTAAAGGTTTTATTTATTTATTTGATGGGAGGGGGGCGGGAAGAGCCAGAGAACACAAGTAGGAGGAACAGCAGAAGGATAGGGAGAAGCAGGGTCCCCGCTGAGCAGGGAGCCAGCCATAGGGATCAATCCCAGAACACTGACCGGACCTGAAGGCAGACACTTAACCAACTGAGCCACCCAGGCACCCCTAGCAGATTTCTTACGTATAGCAGTGTTAAGCTGTAATGGGGACAGCAATATATTTATCAATTTATTTATGTAACAACTCAGTGCAGCATATGCTATACGCTTAGCATTCTATTTAAATGGTTTACTATTAGTAGCCTTTTTTTTGAGTAGGCCCATGTCCAAATTGGGGCTTAAACTAAAGACCCCGAAATCAAGAGTCACAACTGAGCCAGCCAGGCACCCCTATGAATAGTAGCCATTTTAAGAATTATTATTATAACCTAATAAGGTAATATTATCATTCTCATCTTACAGATGAGTAAATGGAGGCAGCGGACTTGAGTAATATGTTCAAGTTCAAGGAGCTTATACAAGATCACTGCACTGAACCAAAGCAGTACCAGAAATGTGTACTCTTAAACATTTATAATGTGCTACCCCAACACAGATGCACAAATTCTTTTTTCTCTAAGATGCTTTAACTTTATATCAGTTTAAAGAAACTACCTATTTTCAACAGCAAACAAGCGGCTTGGTATTTTTTAAACTAAATGATATGCCAAATGACATTATAACTAATGTCCCCCCAAAAGGAAAAGGTCATAAAGACAGAGTTAACCTAGAATATTCAGTATCCAGTTAAGTAGAAGAGTTAAGGATTAATGATGGAGCCAGGTCAAGAAGGTAGAAGCAAATCTATCCTGGAGAGTTGGGGAACTTCCATATGGTCTTGGAGCACCTGCCTTGATCCCTCCAGAAGTAGAGGGATATTCTGAGTCTCTGGGGGAGTTCATTAGTATGCTGAGGCCTGGGGAGGGGACAATGCCAATTTGAGCAACTTGTCTTGAGAGACAGAAATGTTTCTGAGGATAGTAAAAGCACATAGTGCAGAGGAGATGGCAACGGATGGGGTGAGGCTTGGGACATGAAGAATGTCAGCAAGAGTACGTTTGCTGTCTGGATCACTGGTAACCTGTTCCTTAGTCTTGTCAGCCACAAGTAACTGCCAGAGGCAGTTGAGATTCCAACAATTTTGCTAATAGGGACTCAGGGTGAAATTAGATCTCCCCTAACCTATAGGGAAGGATGCACATGTATATCCTCCCATTGCCTTTTTTCAAGCAGCTGTTGGAAAAGCTATCAGAACCACATTGGACAGCATATATTCATTCTGAACTAATGGTTTAAAATGCTGCAGGTCACAGGTTTGCAAAATGTGCTCAGTGATCTCACTAGGCATTGTGATTTGGGAGGCTTGGGAGGGTAAGAAACCATCCCCACTCTGACCTCTTCACCTTAACATTTAATTGCTTTATATTCTGGGCTTCTCTAGAGACTTTTCTCTGAAAAAAAAGGGAGGGAGGAGGGATGAGAGGTTCAGTGGGACTTTAAGTAAAGTATTTTTAAGCAACTAAAATATCACCATGATGATTTGCATTAATACATATTTAAGAAAGAGTAATGCACACAGAAGAACTTGAGAACATTTTCTGTTCCAGTTACTAGTGGACTCTCAAGGTAAAAGATGACAGATAAATGGAAAACTGCCTCTAGGCTTCCATCTTATGCAGCCAACTCTCCAAGATGTAAAGATTTGGTGTAGTAGATATAGTAATGTTCACCGAATTCTCCATATGCTCCCTGATATTCTCCAGCCCCCTTGTAGTTGAGAAGAGCCATGTGACCAGGTCTCATCATGGTCTGTGGATATAAGAGAGCTGTATCTCTTCTGGGCCAAAGTATAGAAGACCTAGTATGAATTCTGTGTTTTCTTACTATGTCTTCACAATCATGGAGGCCTGTGTTGTGATAATAGAACCCAAACGGAAGCAGCCTGTGCCATTCAATCACTAGATAGAGGAGAGGTGCCTTGGAACAATAAAAATTTCTTCTATTAGGCTGATGGCATGCAGATTTTGTTACTGCAACCCCGTCTATCCTATCCTAAGTAATACAACTGAAAAAATACATTGATTTGGAGCAGAGAAAAGCATTCCATTCATATTAGCATACACAGATGCCTCAAGTAGTAGTTCTCAGCCAAGGGCTATATTTTTCTCCCCCTACTTCCCAAAGGATATTTGGCAATTTCTAGAGACATTTTTGGTTGACACAATTAGGGATAAGGGAGTTGGACAACCATTGTCTAGTGGGTAGAGGGAAGGAATGCCACCAGATAGTCTACAATATATAAGACAGCATCCAGGGGATCTCTGGGTGGCTCAGCGGTTTAGCGCCTGCCTTCAGCCCAGGGTGTGATCCTGGAGACCCGGGATCGAGTCCCACGTTGGGCTCCCTGCATGGAGCCTGCTTCTCCCTCTGCCTCTCTCTCTGTCTCTCATGAATAAATGAATAAAATCTTAAAAAAAAAAAAAAAAGACAGCATCCATAACAGAGAATTATCTGTCCCCAAATGTCAACATTGCCAAAGTTGAGAACATCTAGCCTAAGAAGCTAGCCTATCATCTTCATTTTATGCAAGAAATTATTTACTTGCTACACAAAATCCACCAAAAAAAAAAAAACCACTTATGCCTATTTTGTTTTAAAGGTTAGCCAAAAATTAGATATTTAATTGAATTTAAAGTTTTTTTCCAATATAAAGTTTCCATTTGTTTCAAAAATTCACTATACTGACTTTTTCTCCATTTTTGTAAAACAATAAAACATAAAACAGCAATTTAAATAGATTTATATTGTATACTTAGCATATTTTCTCTTCTTTTCATAGAGTCAGAAGTTCAAGGAAGATTTATTCATCTAGTCCCCTTTTTTAAGAAAAATGTTGAAGAGTGTCTATACCAGAACTAGAAACTACATTTCTCAGTTCTAATCTCACTGTTTTTTCCACTACATCACACTGTTCTCCTTAATTAAAAAAATGCTAAATAGAGGTGTGAGGAAGGTAAACAGCTGTTCCAGCCATAGGTAGGGTTGGAAGGGTGGTGGAGCATCGTGTTCAAGGACGATGCATAGTTTCCAGGTGAGAGTGTTTGGTTTCGACGGGAAGGGCAGAATAGAAAAGGCAGAAAGAAAGACTCCATGATGAGCTCACCGACACAGCATGTCCCCATTCAACCACTGCTCCACAGACCCATTTGGCCACGTCTGTCTGCATCATCTTCTCCCAGGTATGCATACAAGTGTGTAAGGCAGAAGTGAACCACAGCTTGGCAAGAGCTGTGAGAAATTTCACAAAGTAATTGAATGAAAGCTGGATTCACCCCTGGAATATCAAATGTCAGATCTGGCTCTAGCTAATTAACCATGTGCCCTGGGTCAAGGCACCATTGGCCTAAATTTTCTCACCTTGACTTGGTAATAATCCTAAGGGTGATATAAACAACTACATTATCAATAATAAATAACAGCTACCATTGTTAAGGGCATCCTATAGGCCAGGATCTGTACCAAATGCATTTCATTACATTCTGAAGACCAGCCTGGGCTTTATTTAGCCCCTTTACAGATGAAGAAACTGACACTTAAGAAATGAAGCAACGTGATGAACACAATTAATAACCAGGACTCAAACCAAAATACTTTTCACTACGCAGCCAACATCCTTAATGATTATACTAGCTGCCCCTGGCTCCCAGTTCTCCAAACCTGCATCTCTAGAATACCTCCCTAAATGATTTGAGTTTCTGTGAATGATTTGTGGGGTCTCAAACAATTGGAAGCATAAGCCAGGGTTCTTCAGCTGGGATTAATGAGCTCAGACATTTTTATTATTCATCCATAAACTCCAAAGGTGAAACAGGTTGTTCAAAAGCCTCACTAGGTTTGGTTCTCAAACTGTCTAACAAACAACATGCAAATAAGATATTTAGAAGCCAGAAGCCCACAAGATCCAAACCTATATTGGAGTTTCACGGAATATCCCATGAGCTGGAAATATAGAGGGTAACTGAATTACCAAAAATAAGTCTATTAGATGAACTGTTTGCAGGCATAGCAAATAGGTTTATTTTCTGTTATGCTATATGTGTGCATTCTACTGTACCTTTAAAAATGAAGAAAGTGATGGATCAGCATGAAAATAAAGCAGATATCACCTCCCAGATATCCTCTAACTTTGCCAGATAGCAGGAGTCACATTTAAAAAGGATGTCCAGGGCAGCCCGGGTGGCTCAGCAGTTTAGCATCGCCTTCAGCCCAGGGCCTGATCCTGGGAACCCGGGATCAAGTCCCACTTCGGGCTCCCTGCATATGCAGCCTGCTTCTCCCTCTGCCTGTGTCTCTGCATCTCTCTCTCTCTCTGTGTCTCTCATAAATAAATAAATAATTTTTTTTTTTTAAATAAAAAGGATGTCCAGGGGTGCCTGAGTGGTTCAGTTGGTTAAGTGTCTGCCTTTGGCTCAGGACCTGATCCCAGGATCCTAGGATTGAGCCCCACAGTGGGCTCTCTGCCCAGCAGGGAGCCTGCTTCTCCCTTTCCCTCTGCCTGCCACTCTGCCTACTTGTGCTCTCTCTCAAATAAATAAAATATTTTTTAAAAAGGATATCCAAACTCACATTTAAAAAGATATCCCAAACTCAAATTCCTTTACCCTTACCTTCCATATATTTGGAGAGTCCTCTATGGGGGTGTGGAAAGGGGAGGAAGTGATGTGGATTATCTTTCTCCTAATCATCTTTTGTTCCAATGTTCTTCCTCTGATGTATTATTGAACTCTCTCATCCCATAGCCCCTGGCTGGCCTTCACTTCCTCCATTCCATTAATCAATTTTTTCAATATGGTATTAAGGATAAGGTAGATTTAGATAGTAGAATTGTATTAAAGAGTGAGGATAAAAAAAAAAAAGAGTGAGGATAATGGTAGGAGAGAGGAAAACACTTAATAGAAAACATCTTACCATTAGTATAAGCCAGCAGAGTTTTCAAAAACACCTAAACCACACTCACATCAGGAATTGGCCACTGTCTGTCCTTGGGGCTCCAATCCCCTCTAATTACCCTACCTTTCCCTCATTTCATAAGCCCTTCCTCCTTTCTCTATTGTACTGCCTATGAAAGCTATAAAGATTCCTTCTATTTTATTATACTGAGCAATTCTGTTCTTTTAGTCTCAATCTAACCCTTAGTAAGCAAATCTGAGGTTGCAAACTTCATTTAGAAGGCTCAAGGTTCTGAAATAGGTCACCAGACCAGGTTGGCACACCCCAGAGAATCACCTTCCTTGGGAAAAGTCGGACTTCTTGACTGAAGGATGTTTGTGGTTAAAGTGACAGATGTTATTACAAAGCCTTCCAGAGATAAGTGTGACAGAGGGGCTATGTGGGAAACCAGGCAGCCTCTCACTGCTTGGGAAGTTCTCTGTTTTCATCTATTGCTTTCAGCACTTCTGTGGTGTTCAAATGCCATAAAACATCTCCCAGCATTAGATTTTTGTGGGAGGGATTCGAGTTCAGCAAGTAAAGGCAATCCAGTAATAAGAACATACAAGGTTTATACCAAACTCTGACTGGGTTTGCTTTCATCATTTAATAGAGAGTGTACATTTTGGTTTTTACTTGCTGAACCACAGATATAAATGGAAGTAAATGAGAAGCAAAGCAATATAAATAAGACAAAGCAACCATTGGGATTATTTTATTCTGAATTAAAGTAAACTAAAAAGTAAATACACAGACATACAGGCATATATACAAAGATGTAATCTGCGCCCAAGTCAGGCAAGTTTCAGCCAAAAACTGTTTGGCTGGGATAAAAGATCATGGGCACCACACCATTTCACCCATTCTACTTCTGATGACTTCCACACTTTGTCATCCTACTATCTGAGCAAAAATAGGAAAAGAAAGAAACTAGATTTCTAGTGAGAGGACAAACATTTTGGAGGCATGAAAAAGAAACCCTCAGGGGCATTGGATCACCTGGTACCATCTCCTTTAGGGATGTTTTCTGCAACTCTCCTCATCTATTCCCTGCCCCCCACTCCCCTTTCAGCCAGCTTCTAATACACAAGCTCACTGATAAGCAAAGGGGAAGCCAGCCAATTTTCTTTTTATCCAAGTCAATGACTGTGAGCCACTCATCATTTACAGCAGTTCTCTTAAGACCTGAGAGCTGAACTCATGCTTGTAATCAGTTGGAAGGCTCCTGACCTCACCTTGTTCTCATTCCAGCATGGTTTCCCCAGTGATAACCAGCAGTGGCTGAGATAACTCTTGTATTCTACAACTGATAAAGTCTGAGTTGTAAAGTCAATGGCTTTCCCTTTTCTACCTTCACTCCCCAATCCCCAAACTATCTAGCTTCTCTTAGTTAGGGGTCCCAACCAGGCACTAGTGTAAAAAGCCTTCATAGTCCATCCAGAGATCACTTGCAGGAGTTTTATGAACCAAGAAAAAGAATGACCCACCCTTCCCTTCTGTTCTGGTTCCAAGCAGACACACAGTCTAGTGTGTGTCAAGGATCCTCTAATGGGTCTTGGATTCCAGATCTTGGATTCCAGATCAGACTCTGACATTTATTTGTGTATAGCTATGACTTGGTCACTTCTCTAGACTTTAGACTCCCAATTTTAAAAATAACAAATCAGAGTAGAAGACCCAGAGAGAACTGACCAGGGCCACAAGTATATATAATAAGAGTATCTGTACCTATCATTTAAACAACTACTTTCACAGTGCATTAGTTTCATTCCTTATCATGGGCAGTGAGAAGCACTAGACAGTCTCAAGTCTAAAGTAGAATAAACTATGATTTACCAGAAAACTCCACTGAACCCTTCAAAGCCTTTATCCATGGACAACTGGAAAGACTGTTGGACTACTGATATGAAATGCAATGGTTTATTGATTCTCTGTGACCTTACTCACACTGTGAATCACTGAGCCATGCTTCGCTTGGGCTCGGGAGTTTGGCAAAGAATGTCAGGGCAAGGAAGGATGTTTTTTCCTCTGTGCCTCAGGATTCTGAATCATCAGGTGTCTTTCCAGGCCTTTTTGTCTCCTGGGAATGACTGTGCTCTCTGATGTATGAAGCCCTGTTGTTTGGAGTATGTTAATAAAATTGGTCTTTCAGGGACCAATTATTGGACCCATCTGAAAAGTTCAGGATGAGCTAGGTTATGCTGCAGTAACAAAAACAAAGAAAACTCAGTGGCCTAAAACATCAAAGGTTTAATTTATTGTTCATGCTACATGGCCATCATGGGTCAGCTGGGGGCTATGTTCAGCACTGCCCTCATGCTGGGAAACAGGCTGACAAAAGAGCTTCTATTTGAATATTACTGGTCACCACAGCAAATGGAAAGAGAGTATGGTGAATTATGTACTGGCTCTTAAAGTTGTCCCTAAAGGTAATATGTAATCACTTCTCCTATAATTGGCTAAAACAAATCACAGGACTATACCTGACATCTCATGGTGACAAGCCTGTGTAGACACTGCCCACATATATCCATATTATCAAGCTAAAAATATTCAAGAGACCTTCCATATCTTTGCATATTCCTCCACAGCCCTCACTAGTCCTAAAGACCATCATGTCTCCTGACAAATGAAGGAGAAAATGCTAAGAGATCACTCTTGAGTTTCTAAAAGGTACACCTGGAAACAGCTTAGGGAAAATGAAGCTGACAAAATTGCTTTGACAAAAGGGACATCACAAATCCCAACAAAACTCTCTACTGCCTTTGAAAATTAAGTTTTTAGAAGCCTATACTCAAAGAGGGAGGCTTTCACCTATTAAAAATACACCAGAAACTAACTTGTACTCTTTAGTAATGGGTAGATTTGAGGGGATTTACTTACAAAACCATAAATATAATTGGAAGTAGATGGGAAGGGATATAATAAGAAAAATTGAAATTATTTTATTCTGAATAAGTGTAAATTAAAAAGTAAGTACATATACATGCACAAATGAAACGTAACAAAACAAGGCATTTGTAACAAAAATGTATCAGAATTCTAGTAGCTTCACATCTTAGTGCCACTTGACGTTGTCATTGTTTTATATTTTGGTCATTTTAGTTTTTATTTGCATTTATTTGGTGGCTGGAAAATTTCAGTAATCTTGTTGAATGAACTAAAGAATAGAGCAGGAGACTCCTGAAGGATGAAAAGGTCACTAAAGTCTTAAAGGTAGGAGATGACATTTCGAATTTGACTCTCAGAGTTGCTTTCAGATTTCCCTTCAGAGCAGGGCAGTTATTTCTGATATTTGTGCTGAAGCTTTTCCTAATTCAGAAGGCAGTGGAGAGCCTGTGGGGAGTGTGTGGTTGTCCTAAGTCCCGAATACAGATTCCTAGGAATGACCTGACCCTTGCCACCATCAGGAAAGCATAGAAAGCCTGAGAAGCAGTAAAAGCAATGTCATCAGTTAAAACAAGAGCCAATGGTACCAGCATCTCCCTTTTTCACCCTCTCATGCCTGGTCTGCCTTTCTATCTGGTCACAGCTGAAGGAGGACAGGCTGGTTCCCACAAAAGACCGGAACTATAAAAAGATCATGATTTTTAAATCTGAAGTCAAAGGAACTTTCATAAAACAACAGTAGAGAATCTTCTGTTTTCAGAGTAGTGATTCCTCCTGGCAATGAGAGCTGGGGAAAGTTTACTAACAAAATTGATCTCAATTTTTCTATGAGTAACAGGTATGCAATTTTAAAACAATGATTGAAATGTATGCAGATATTTTATTACCATGAATATTTGGAGCCTACCAAATTAAGAGTGGTTCAAAGAATCACTTAAGATGTCTTTCAGGGGATCTCTGGGTGGCTCAGTGGTTTGGTGCCTGCCTTCAGCTCAGGGCGTGGTCCTGGAATCCTGGGATCCAGTCCCACATCGGGCTCCCTGCATGGAGCCTGCTTCTCCCTCTGCCTATGTCTCTGCCTCTCTCTCTCTCTCTCTCTCTCTCTGTGTGTCTCTCATGAATAAATAAATAAAATCTTTTAAAAAAAAGTCTTTCAGTTTTGGTTTTAAAAAATATTTTTATTGAGATATAATTGATATATAATATTACAGTAGTTCCAGGTACACACATGATTAGATATATGTATATACTACACAATGTAGATAATCATTTTATAAATGTTTTAATGGTTGCCTGTTTACCTCTGTTGTGAAGGACCCTCAAAATTTGTAGAATTTATGTAACTTTAAGAAAGAATTTCCTTATTATGCAAATATCAAAAATCCCTGCAGAAGTTCTTTTGTTAATTTGAGTGACAAGGCTAACACCAAAAAAAGTAGCAACATCTTTGTAAACTTAATGTAGGGAAAAGTTACCTCTCTTCATTTTGAAACAAATGCAAAGTTATCATTCCTGAGAGGTTAGGCTTTGGGGAAATTGGCTAGAGTATTCTTGCTGTCTACAATAAGCTAGAACAGCATGCAAGCATTTCCAAAAGCTAAGACTAGCTCATCTTGCAGTTGATTGCTGAAGAATTCTCCAAGACAAAAACAACTCACCTAAAAAATTAATTATTCAAAAGAGGAGTTTGTATGATAGGGCTAATAAATGAACAAGCATTTCCATTTTAAAAAAGTAATCCTGGGCAGCCCTGGTGGCTCAGCAGTTTAGCACCGCCTTCAGCCCAGGGCATGATCCTGGAGACCTGGGATGGAGTCCCATGTCGGGTTCCCTGCGTGGAGCCTGCTTCTCCCTCTGCCTGTGTCTCTGCCTCTCTCTCTCTCTCTCTCTCTCTGTGCCTCTCATGAATAGATAAATAAAATCTTTATTTTTTTTATTTTTATTTATTTATGATAGGCACACAGTGAGAGAGAGAGAGGCAGAGACACAGGCAGAGGGAGAAGCAGGCTCCATGCACCAGGAGCCCGACCTGGGATTCGATCCCGGGTCTCCAGGATCGCGCCCTGGGTCAAAGGCAGGTGCCAAACCGCTGCACCACCCAGGGATCCCAAATAAAATCTTTAAAAAAATAAAAAATAATAAAATTTAAAAAGTAATCTAATGCAAATATAGACACAGACATAACTATGGCTATGGCTACAGATATACTGCTGCTTCATTAAAACATAAGAAAAAGGAAATAACCAACTGAGAAAACTATGTATTAAACAAAGGTGCATTACATTTAAGAAATTAAAAGTGTCTAATAACAAGATATACTTAATGAGACATACTTCAGTTAAAAGCCTTTTTAATTAAAAATGATAAATTTTGAATGTTATAAAAAGGTAATTATAAACAAAAATTATAATTTACTTCAAATTTATATTTCATGTCCCCCATCCATTCTTGCCTCTGGTTAAGTTCCAAAATATTTTATTAGTTTCACATTTTTTAATGTCGCTTGCTATACTAATGGTTGGTGGACCAGATATCCCATACGTACAAATGTAAATGGTAATAGACAAATACTAAAGTCTACTAAAACTGAAATGGGTAATAATGGTGAAAGAAGAAGACAGAGAGTAGATGAGGACAATGGGCCCTTGAGAAGGTCAGGCGCCTCTGCCCATATTCAGGAGCACCTCCCAGAGGGCAGAGAAAGGCCAAGTGGTCCTTCAAACACTCTTTAAAGTGCCATTTTCAAGGCTGACCCATCCATCCAAAGGGCAAGGCACTGCTGAGCATTATCTGCTTTGATGCCCTCCTCAATGAGCTGTGTGTCAGGAAATATCATCAGGCAGTTTCTAAACTAGTACACAATCATCTTTAAACTCTGAGGCCCAAGCAATCTACATCACCATAAAATACCAAACACACACAACAATGCCTTTTGAGACATCCCAACTCATCTTGGGTCAGTGAGTTATTAACCTCTGGAATCGGGAATATGTAGGCAAGGGGTAGCAGTGAATTTTCTTGGTTTTGGCCCTGATAGTTGCCAAAGAATGTTTCCGTATTTGGGAAAATTTAGGATCCAGAGATTCAGGCTGTACAAACGATTTATCACTAGAAGTGAGAGATGGAGAAGGCAAAGGCAAAGAAATGAGATTAAATGGGGCTCTCAGGTGAGCAGAGTGAGGGTCAAACCATCAGCACTTAGCAAAGTGAGTTCAACTTTTCATTAATATCCTATAAAGTGTGGAAAAACAAACATCAGATGTTCTTGGTGAGAAGCAAGTTACTGTAGGAACAATGAAACATATCTTCTTAATGACTGGCTTAATATCTCATTATAAGGCAATGATTGGTTACATCTAAGCTACTTTCAATTATTTTAAATGTTCTACAATACCAGAGAACTTCTTGGGCTAACTGATATCCATAATGGAGAGGAAAAGACAAAGAAAGGATAGAAGGCCAGATCTGGCCAGAGTTCTTTCTGAGATCAAAAGTTTTGTGTGTGGGCCACCCAGGTGGCTCAGCGGTTTAGCACCGCCTTCAGCCCAGGCCCTGATCCTGGAGATCCAGGATCGAGTCCCACGTCGGGATCCCTGCATGGAGCCTGCTTCTCCCTCTGCCTGTGTCTCTGCCTCTCTCTCTCTCTCTCTCTCTCTCTTTCTCTGTCTCTCTCTGTCTCTCATTAATAAATAAATAAAATCTTAAAAAAAAAGTTTTGTGTATATATAGGGATCCAGGCAAGAGACTGAAAACAGCCACCTTGAGGAATAGAGGTTTGAGGTATAAGTAATGAAGAGATCTTGAGAGTATGGCTCAAGTGAAATGCAAAATACTACTATCCAGAGCCTCTTCTAGGGACTTAATTAAATATTTTGTGTTACTGAGGTTATATTAAGCTTTAAATACATTTAGAACTGTATCTTGGTCACTTATTAACAAGGATTATCTTGGGTAAGTCTCCTGGCCTTTCCATGCCTCCATTTCATTACCTGTAAGTTAGAATAATAATAAAGTCAACTCCATGAGGTTTTTCTGAGGATTATCTATAATATTTTAATATCTGTGGTTCTTTGAATTATTCCTAATTTGTCACCCCTTCCTGCATCCATCTCTTCTCCCATGTGAGTTGGCAGGTCTTCCCACTAAAAGCAGATTTTATTTCCCTGTACCATTCATACTGGGCTTGGCCATGTTATCTTTTTTGACCAGGGGAATGTGAGTGGAAGTTTCCAGCATATGCCACCAGAGGAATCCACTGTGAGATCTTCCAACCTCTGTCATGAGAAGAATATATCCCCAGTGTATTTTTGTTGGTCTGGGTCTCATAATGGACATACATGGAGCATATGTGAGCCAAACTTGCATAACTCTGAGTGTGTGAATAAATGATCATTGTGTGCCTTTGGATTTGGGGCGGTTTGTTACACAGCAATAGATAACAAATACAACACAGTCCTAGGATATGGTCTGGGAATCCACATTTCTCAGGTTATACACAATAATAAAAGTTGTGAATCACTGCAATATACTCACTGCTCTAAAGCCACACCACTTTAAAAAGAACCTGAAATGGGAAAATTATCCCATCTTTTAAATTCTTGAATTTCCTCTCCTATGCTTTTACTCAAGGATTATTCTACTTCCTCTTTCTCCACAGGATTCTTCTAAAGAGACTTCCCTTCTTTCCCTTCACAGAGATTCCCCTGTATCCTTCAGTACTGGCCTTAAACATGACTTCTTACTACTAGCCCACATCAATCACCCCTTTCTCAGCATACTTGTTGCTCTTGTGATCAACCCTGCATAGTTAAAACTAACTCTATAATGATTTCATGAGTTTCTTTCCTCCTCTGGGCTAAACTGACAACTCCTCCAGACAGGCACTGTCTTCATTCCTGTATCTTCAATGATCTCTAACATAAAAAGAGATACACGGTCAAGGTTTTCACATCAAGTCAACAGATATTAGTCTATTGATTTTGTGGATTTTTAAAAGCTATTCCTGATGAAATAGAATGTTTCATTTATAAGAGAAGTCAAGATTTCTTTCTTGGGATAAGAGACATGTAATTACTTCTCAAAAAAATTAAAGAGCACCCTTCTGCTTTTTTTTTTTTTTAAATGTGTTCCAACACCCAGTTTTGTACTCTTCTTATTTGGGGGCAGGGTCTGTGAATTTCACAGAAATATGGTACTTGTTTCCAAGTTGGAAAAAGGCTTCTGTTTTCAAAATTCCTCTTATCCCAAATAAATTTGTCTCACCCTCATTTTCTTTACCTTGAAAGATGGAGAGTTGCATGATCCTGAGTAGGGTTTCAACCTGCAATTTCTGAGGGTAATGATATTTCATGCCTTTGCCTAGCTTTAAATGCATGGAAATAATTAAGCCAAAAGATATGCAGCTGATTCTGATTCATAAGCAAGTTTTATCTCCTTTACAGTTATTTTTCTTTAAATCAGATGGACAACTATATATAAAAAATGGCATTCAATCATTACCTAATTTGCTAACCATAATCTTTGAGATTAGGAATACTGACCCAGAGTGATATTTTCAATCTAGTCTAATATTGTGGCTAATCTTAATATTTTAAGCCTATCATTTCTACTGTCTAAATTGAATTTACACGGGATGCCTGGGTGGCTCTAAATTGAATTTACACGGGATGCCTGGGTGGTTGGGCACCTGCCTTCGGATCAGGTCGTGATCCTGGGATCCAGGATCGAGTCCCACATTGGGCTCCCTGCAAGGAGCCTGCTTCTCCCTCTGCCTGTGTCTCTGTCTCTCTCTCTCAGTCTGTGTCTCTCATGAATAAATAAATAAATCTTTAAGAAAATAAATAAATTGAATTTACATTAATAACTTAAAAGAATATTAAACTATCAGACAATATCTCCTCGAGCTAAACATTGGCACCCAACCTATATATAATTCAGCACTTCTTATCTTCTGGGTATATTCAATGATTCTTTGTATATAAACAAAAAGACTTGTATAAGAATTCTCATTGAAACTCCAAACTGAAAACAACCCAGTATCCAGCAGCAACAGAATGAATAAATTGTAGTATATCACACAACAAAACATTAAACAACTATGAAGAAGAATGCAACAACGAGGCTGAATCTCATAGACATAAGTAGAAGAAACCAGACCCAAAGGCATAAATTCTGTATCATTTCATCTTTGTAAAGTTCAAGAATAGGCAAAATTTATCTCTGGGAATAGAAGTTAGAATAGTGTTTCTTGGAGTGGAGATGGGTATTGACTGGGAAGGGGTAGATGAAAGCTTTGGGACTACCAGAAATGTTCTACATCTTACTCTAGATGGTAGTTATTTGACTGTATATTAGATTGTAGGTACACAATGTATATTACTTCGCTTAAAAAAAAAGAAGATAAAAAAGAAAATTTCACCTGGAATTAGGGGGAAAATAAATATTTTAAAAACCAGTGTTCATAACTTGCCAAGTTTTAGGTGTTGAGCCTTTAGTTCTCAGCATAGCATGATCTTAAGACAAATAACTAGTCAGCGGAAGAGTTAAACTGGACATTATAAAACACAGTGATTCGTAAATATTTTAGTTACTTATATACCTAATTCAGGAGTGTGCAAGATATGTATCAATAAGGACAAGCTGTATGGTACACTGACTGACTAACTATCCATCAGTGGTTATGTCCTATGCCAACCTGTCTCCAGACTGACAAGATAGTGTTAATGCTGCAGCAAGGGAAACAGAAACAAAGACAGGTGCTGATGCTGCCTTAACAATGAGGGCCTATTCTCTCCCATGCACCTGAGAACACCAGTGAACTTGGTCATTGTTCAGCAGCAGAAACCTTGTGGTTTCTCTCATCCTTACCTCTTTGCCATGTGATCACATTATTTCCTTACAGAGGTGATCCTGCCCTGTTGCTCTTGACAACGGAATCCTCCAAACCCATAAACTGTGTCATCATGACTGACCAATCAGAGGTCATCATTCCTCACTCCCCCTTTTATCTCAAGCTGTTTGCTCTTATTGTTCATTTAAAAAAAAAAAAAAAAAAGAAGAAGAAGAAGAAGAAGAAGAATGAAAAGGTGAAAAAGACAGCAACCCAAGTCCAGTAACAAGCATCACAAAAGATTCACTTGTGAAGGACAAAGATTAACAGGATTAATAGCTTTAGGGGTTTGGGGAAAGCCTGTCTGATTCAGAAAACCAACAGGGAAAAGTTGAGTGCAGACAAATTGCTTGCTCCAAAGGGAATACTGTGTAGGAGGCTATGGAAATAACTCTGTTCTGGGAGCCTGTTTTACTTTCTGTGGTGTTTCACCAACATGAGATGTGAGGACAGCCAGAGTGGCAGGATAATACATCTGTGATAAAAGCAGCTGTCTCCTTTACACCAGACACTTATAATTTAGTTTTGATTCAGAACAATGTATGATAAAGCCTCAATTAACCAGACTTTTTAGTTAAGTCTTCATCAAATTGATTTTCATGTTGTACTTTCATTTAAATGGGGAGAAAAAAAATTGACAGGCTACATACACATTTTCTTCAGCTACAATCTGAGTGCGAGCTATTTTATAAGAATTCATTCTCCAATCACAAGATCCCCTCACTAAGGCTTCCTAGATTAATGCTTTGGAGAAATTAATGCTTCATAGCTAGGGTTAAAATATGGGTTTGCCGATTAATGTTTAGCTATTTTAATATCTCCATTGACATAGCCCTGTGGATAATAAAGAGGAGATGATTATTCTACTCTTGGTGTTGTGCTTAAAATACTAAACGAACAGAATTGCATGGAGATAAAAGTAAAGAACACATAAAAGAGAATATGGTCAAGTAGTCTTGTCAAACTAGTTTTGGGGGAAAAAAAAACTCCCAAAACTAAATCTTTTCATTAGATTCCTCCAAATAAATTATTTTCACAGATAAACATGGTTATACTTCCTGGCATAATTAAAACACTATATTCAAGGCAGAGGGAATTTTTTTACTTTTGCTGATCCCACTTAGAATTATCATTTGGCCTTCTAGAAGAGTGATTTTCAAACTTTGGTGTGAGTTAGAATAATTGGAAATGCTTATGAAATGTATGGACTCCAAGGGCCTTAGTATTTTGAATCAGCAGTCTTAGGTGGGCCTTGGAAATTGCATATCTGTGAAACATTCCAGGTGATTCTGATGCAGAGGGCTCACAGACTGCACTGTGAGGCTCTCTAACATTCTCACATTCCACTGGTGCTGAACTACTAAGTCTCAGTTTTAATGTCATTTATTTTAACCGTCCTAATGTTAAGATGGAAGTTTGAAAACTGCAAGACACATAAACCCTGTCCCATTATTTTTACTGCTAAGCTAAGGAATGTTCCAGTTTACAGATAGAAACATGCTCATCTTTTCATCAGAAGGCCACTCACATAAATCGCTTGCCATCCTGCCTGCTGACTAGAGTCAATGCACACCTCACCCCAGGTCTCCTTTAGTAACTATCTGATTGAGAACAAGTAAGTTAATTACATAGGGATAGTGAAAGGGTTTGAGAATTATCAGGAAAAGCTAAGAATCTATTTCCTTCAGTGTATTTTGCCCCAGTGTTAGACACATCCCACAAAATTCACATGTTTAACAGAAGAAGCAAATGAGACAGAGCACCATCATTTTATTTAGAATATTCCATCTTTGCAGCAAAGAATGGATTTCTAGAATTCATCTTTGCTTTGTACCAAAGAAGTTCAATTCTACAGCAAGCACTCATTCCTAAGATAGGAATGTGAACCTACTACGATCCAGGAAAGAATACCATTTCAGCAGGAGCCTTATCAGGGTACCAATTAAATGACACTGAATTGAATGCAGTGGTTTTTGAGTGGGCTTTGTTTTTTTGTTTTTTGTTTTGTTTTTTTGTTTTGTTTTGTTTTTTGTTTTCTTCTTTTACTTGGGCTCTCCTACTTGCCTTGTGCAAATTGTTCCAACAGGCTTCCCCAGTGAAAGGACATCAGAAACAGGAGCTGTATTCAGGGACGGAAGACTGAAGTGTTGATATGCTGACCCACGGGGTACAAAAGCCCACTGACAGATGGGAAGAAAGAAAGGAAAGTGCCAAGAGGATCAAACACAAAAGGATTTTATAAGCAGTAAAGGCAGTACCAAGTCCCTCTGGAAAGAGGCCACCACATGTTAATAGGTGCCATTTGATCTCTTAGAGGGCACAAACAGACAAGCTGAGGGGTAAACAAAATGCCCAGAACACATCTGAGTAAACGGTGGGGATGATGGTCATATGAACAGCCAAGTGCATATGCTGCTGGCACGTCCGCTGGGCCTCTGAAGGTCAGAGTCTGAAAGCCTGAGAGGGTTATGCCGATTTCAACATACACTCTTATCCTGGGGATCTGGAAGGCAATTATAAAGTCATCTTTCATGAGCAAGCTATCCCACAAACATTACTCGGCTGCTATTACTCCTGACAGTTGGGCCAACTTCTCGTTCAAAAATAGCCCATTTGTCAGTTTCCTCTGCTCCCTGCTATTGTGAAAGAAGTAGAATTAGAAGGCATTGCTGGGACACCAGCTGAATCACTTTGAAATTGTGGCATTGGTTTGTCAAAGGAAAGAGGGGACTTAAGGCTCCAAGAGCTAAGGAAAGGACAGTGAGTTGTACAAAAGAAAATGCCCACATTGGGAAAGCTCTCTGCGGGATTCCCTGAAATGAGCTGCACATTGGAGCTACACAAATACTTCAGCAATCTTTTAGATTAAGAGCTGCCTCTTTCTGCAGGTTCACTCACCTCTCTTACATTCTAATAAGTAGAGTGATGGGAAACAAGTAAACAAAATAGGAATTCACACAATGGCCCTCAGGAGAAGCACAATAGCCATTGACAGGCACTCAAGGAGTCTTCACATGGCCTGTAACGAGCACACCATGTGCCTTTACTGGTAACTTACTCAACGGCCTCTGAATCACTCCCCATAAAGAAAACTCAAACATACCTTTCTCCTTTTAGACTAGGAGAGCCCAACCCAAAAATGCACACAGGTAACCAAACAAAGATAAACAACGGCCTTTCTAAGAGACAGCAACTCTACACTAAAACATCATGACAGCCACATAGCAGCAGCAATTGGGAGGGCTTCAAATCCTTAAAGGAACTTCTTGAAACAACTATGTTTCCTCTACTAATCTAGACATGGAGGAAACTTTTAAATCAAGCTTCACTTCTAGAACATGTTCACTGGGGACCCTTGAAAGGCTCACCAAGTCACAACAAAGGCAGCAGGATGATGAACCAAATGACATATCCACGATGGGAAAACACTACAGTGGTAAAAGGTATTGTGCAAAAAATATATCGGTATATTCATCATAAAGGCCAGGATAAATATAACCCAATTGACAGGCTGAGATACACATATATATAATCTTATTCAGAGAATGGCACCAGCTTCCTCTGACATAATTAAGTGTAGAGATGGCTCCTTCTACCTTAAATATCTTTATGTGTATATATATATACATTTATAAGGTGTGAAAGTATGAACACACAGAACATATTTACATACAATAGATCATTTACATACCTATGCTTGTTTGAACCATACGAAATTGCCGTTTTTGTAGACAAAAAATATTTTAGTTGAGGTATCTGGGTGGTACAGTCAGTTAAGCATCCAATTCTCAGTTTCAGCTCAGGTTATGATCTCAGGGTCATGGGATCGAGCCCCACATGGGGCCCCGGGCTCAGCACAGAGTCTGCTTGAAATTCTCTCTCCCTGCAACCTCCCTCCTACCTCCCACACACTCTAATAATCTTTTTAAAAAATATATGTTAGTTGATCATCAGTAATTCCACATGGTTCAATCAATGCATACACATGTATTATTAAGCTACTGTGCTTCATCCCCAAGCCCACCTTCTCAACATTCATTTGGATGTCAGGGCTGGGACTATGCAAACTATACTTCTGTGTTATTCTCTGCTAGACTGAGCAGTAAGGGACACTAGAGAGAGAGACTGCAAGATAGGAAGAGGGAGAAAGTCTTGACTCTTTCCATTGTTGGCTTGCTGTTCCAATAAGCACACACAGTTAGGCTTGCTTCTCCACCTGTTACTGGCTTTTGAGTCCAGCCTCCAATTCTGTAGTTATGCACAGTATTTATTGATGCCCCACACTCCAAGAACTCTCACTGCATTCCCTTAGATTCAGCTTTTCAGGGTCTCTACTTCAAGCTTCTCAGAAACCCAGGTTTTTCTCTTTCTTCCTGTAGCCTACGAGGTAGTAACTGCTAACAATATCAGTTCGTTCTTTAGCAAATTCTAGTCTTTTGATATCTGTTTAATAAATCCTGTAGTTAAGACTTCTGTGAAAATTACTTGCATGGCTTCTGCTTTGTCAACTGGATCTTGAGTGATACAGTGTATATATATTTAAAATGTCTACTTTCTGTATATATGTTTATTTTATATACATATGGGAAGGAACACAGGACAGAGAGATAGAAAAGCTTAAAATGACAAAGACGCCACACACATTTTAATACATTCATACAATATGGGCTATTGGAATTATGTTTTTCTTCAAGCCTTAATCTCCCCTAAACCTGCTGAGAATGCAACTAAATGGCAAGAAAACCATGTATAGCCTTTCTATTAACACAGTTTAAAAGTAATTAGGCTGTTAACCCACCAAACCAGAAAGAATTTGATGACAAATGGTGAAAAATGATGAGCCCATTTTTTTTGTCTATTGGTCATTTGAAAGAGTGGATTTGATGGTTGATTCATTCTTAATCTCCACCTGTATTTTTTTAATCCCCAGTATTGACACAAACGGCTTTCTAAGGTGCCCACTCTGATTCATAGGGCTGTCACCTTCAACATTATGCTCTGCTGGGTTGGCTGACCTTCCACTGGATCATGTGGGAAAGAGAAGTTTACTTGAACATGGCTGTCTACACTGGCTTTCATTCCTTGTGACCATTACCAAGGGCGTCAAATTTCTACAATGTGAGGAGGCCTTTGGTGTGGTCAGCCTTTCTGTTCCTAATTTTAACATGCAGACCACTCCATTAGAAAGAGTTTTTGAAAAGGCCCAAGAAAAGCACATGGTTTCCATCTAGCTGCTACTGACCTCGGATCCATTTCAAAGAAATATTTCATATTACACATATCACGTTGGGTAAAAGGGCAATTTTCTAATCAAGACATTTTGCCATTTCCTCTTAAGTTCACATGTTCACAAATAAGCATGGCGTTTTATATCATATATACACTGACATGTACAACTAGTCCTCCTTTAATAATTAAGACTTATGCATACTTTCAAGTAGGCAAGCACACATGCACTCACACACAACAAATACTACAGCCTCCCAAACATGCAAATCAACTTGAAAGGATTAAATAAGCTCGGGTTGTTTTCTTTTTAATTAACATGTCAAAATTTTTCTAGTGCCAAAATCATTTATTAGCAATGAAAGTCATCAACACTGTACAAATATTCAGTCAAGTTGGATATCCCACCATCCTCAACTCTGCAGTGTGCATAGTAGATCAATAGTCAGCCTGGCACATCAGAGGCACATCTAGGATTAGATTCTATGCCTTGAGGACAATGATATCCTGAGCAGGTGCTTTCTGCCCACCCAGAAAGCACCTGAAGCTACCACAGTTCTCCTACATTGGATAGCACAAGCACCTCTTGGCCGGGCAGTACAAAAAGGAATGAGACTTGGAAGTTACAAATAACTTTTTTGCCCCTTAGTTGTGCAACTGAGAGGGTCCCCAGCAGGAGTGAACTCCATTGCCCAGCCTAATAATCCATTCATGAACAAGCCCTTTATTAACTTTCATGTCTTATTCCCCAACTTCCATATCATCCTTTCCGGCATTACCTCCTAAATAAATATTTGGACCCATGTTCTTGTCTCAGAATCTACTTTTAGGAAAGTCTGAGACAGCCAGTTAACCTCTGAGCTGTATCCTTGGCCCAGTCACTGTAGCATTACACACTAACTATTCTGTTGGTTCTCCCCAGGTTAAAACACAGCAAAATCCTGAAGGTGCCCTCCTCTTACCTGAGAAGACAATTTCTCAAATTCCTTACAATTGCTTCATATTTTGTGTGGAGGACATTAGGGTCCTCATGCATTCCTTGTCTCTAAGTCCTGGACGTGTAATATACAATAGGATGACTATACTTATTAATACTGTTTTATATATTTGAAAGTTGACTAAAGAGAAGATCTTAAAACCTCTCATCACAAGAAATAAAAATTATAACTGTGTGAGGTGACCACTGTTAACAATCTTATGACAATAACCATATAACACTACATAAAAATCATTGTATTGTATACTTTAAACTTACACAATGGGGAACCCTGGGTGGCGCAGCAGTTTAGCGCCTGCCTTTGGCCCAGGGCGCGATCCTGGAGACCCGGGATTGAATCCCACGTCGGGCTCCCGGTGCATGGAGCCTGCTTCTCCCTCTGCCTGTGTCTCTGCCTCTCTCTCTCTCTCTCTCTCTCACTGTGTGACTATCATAAAAATTAAAAAAAAAAATTAAACTTACACAATGTTATATGTAAATGGTATCTCAAAAAGCTGGGAAAAAATTAAATTAAAAATGCATAGCTATGACAAAGAAGAAATGGGTGGTTATAGATTCCCTATCGTACTGAAAATCAAATACAAGGATTGCAGTCTTTGCCCAAGGAAAATACCCAAGTGAAAGATAGAAGCTTGATACCATCTTTCTCATAAAATAAACAGAATACCTACAAAAAATATATGGTATACACATACCACTCAAGTAACCATGTGCATTAACCAGACTTTGACCTACTTTATTTCCAATTTGGGTAATAAAGTAATAAAGCTAGTTCAGACAGTGTCAATGTTTACTTTGTAACAAGGTTCATTAAACTACTACATAAGGAGTGACAGTAGGTACTCATAATCTCAATCTGGAACAGGCTGAAGGCCTCTATCTCATGCTGGCATTCAGATATATTTCCTAGAAGAGCTACAGACTTAAAGTGTCATTTTTTTTGTCACCTCCAAATATATCAAAGAGTGTCAGGGTCCTCCTGTTTCCTTGGCAGGTGACAGTTAACATCTGCTTCTCACAAGACCAATTTTAAACTTTATCTTCTGGGATCATTCTTATCTGCATGGCCAAGCTGGTTCTGTGCTCTCAAGAAGGTGAATTTGACAATGTGCTACCCAGCTGTGATAATGAAGCCAAGTCAATGGGATAGGCTTTGGGGAGGAGTTTCTCAACCCTGAGCACACAAAAGAAAATATCAGTTACCCAAATTTGATTCAAGGTTCACACTGGAGAATCTCTGGGTGTGGGGCTGACTCTGTGATGTTGAGATTTTTTAAAACCCTCCAAGGGCATCCCAACTTTCGTATATAGCAGAGAACTATGGGAAAAAAGACCATTGAACTGCATTCCAATCTTGATTCCTATACAAACTACTCAAACAAGTCTTTGCCTCTATCCCTCATATTCTTTATACCTAAAATGGATAGAATACCCACCCTATGTACCTCATAGAAAAGAAGAAAAATCTTACATAACTTTGTTTAAAAATACTATTTTTATTTGGGTACAAGAATCCTGTAATGCATGAATGCCAAATAGCTTAAATAAAACATTGTTAGAGGCCCTCTTCAGAAGAATAAACATTCAAGAAAAAAGAAAAACATAAAGAAAGGAAGGGAAGTAGAAACACAAGATAGAATAATAACGTTAAGTATATTTTGTTTATAAGAAAGGAAAGATCACACCAGAAGCTTTAAGAAAAAATTTTCTAGGGGCACCTGGGTGGCTAGGTTGGTTAGACATCCGACTCTTGGTTTTGGCCCAGTTCATGATCCCATGGGTCAGAGAATCGAGGCCTGAGTTAGGCTCCACAATCAGTGGGGAGTCTACCTGAAGGTTCTCTCCCTCTGCCCCTCCCTCCACCAGCCCACATGCACTCTTTATCTAAAATAAATAAATAAATCTTTTTAAAAAATTTTTCTGTAATTAGGAAATAATTGGATTTTTTAAAAAAACTTAATAAGAATGAAATAATAGAATAATAGACAAGATGTTATAATGCATTTAGAAACATGAAAAATACCACAAACAATATCACATCACACTATAAAACTGATACTGTTTGACATTTTCTGGTGCTTCTATTTAACTTGTTCTTGGAAATACTGGAATTTTTATGGGAGGATATCAGCGGAATCAGAAATTCATTTGAGTACAGTTATTTAATTCTAATTGTGTCTTTATGGTGCTAATATTAATCAAAGAGGTAACAACTGAGCACTTAGTGTAAACTGATGATTCTCTGCAAATTTCTCAGCTGTACTCATGAGACCTGTTCCAAAGTTTGAGCCCCTCCATTAGTACCTGGGCCAAATACCGGTCTTCAGATTTTTTTGAGTACAAGAGGATTTAGTTCTGCAGTATTGTTAGTCTGCTACTTGGTTTCTACTTGTTCTGCAAGCACCCACCCTGTTTGAATTCCAGTGGTGCTGGGGTCAGGATCCCAGCTCAGCTCTCTGTCTAGTCCCTTCCTAGAACTGGAATTGCAAGCTGGAATGTTATTCCTCACCACTTGTTCCTCATCACCTCATCACCAGGTCCTTCTCATGAGAACAGGCTTCCTGGTAGCCCCTACTGCTGGCCATGAAAAACGAGCTTCAGTGCTCTGCTCTCTGATTCTCCCTGCCTCACCCTACCATTGGATCTACCTGCTGCCCTCCCACCAAACCACCTGCATGCACTTGCTGCTTTAAGTTCCTCTGTCACCTTCCTCGTCACTGCATATTTATCTGAAGCATTTTGCCCAGTAAATTCAGAAGCAGCCTCTCAGTGCTGACTTTGACAACACACTGGGCATCAAAATAACCAGATTCCAACTAGGGAATCGAACAAAGGCAACCCCTTTGTTTATGTTTCCAATCTAGACATAGCAAAATTGAAGACAAACTTGTGCGTGCTCCACTGTCTTCTAACACTCAATGACAGAGGATTTTGCCCAGCACATAGGAGCCAGGTTCCTGAGTGGGATTCATGTAAACCTTTGAGTATAACCATGGGCATGTATTGTCATGTGAATGTCTTCTAATATATATTCCCTGATCCAAAAAAAGAAAATGAGAATCATTACACTACTCAACTGGTAATCCTTCAAATTTAAAGCTAAACAACAGCTTTCCTACCCAGACCTTAATGACAACTTGAGTAAGTCCTGGAGCCAAACCCCACTTACATGATCAAGCCCCAGCATTTCAATATTCATAAACCCCCAGAGACCCCAGCTTGTACTAAAAGTGCTTACTTTTGGGGACTACCTGGACACTTAAACTTTGGGGCCAGCCCTAGATTATCCAACAAGGCATCATGTGTGATAATCCTGTGGTTCCCTTAAAATAATTCAATGGGCTATTAATAACTAGTTTAACAACAATAACAACTTTTCTGTGACCAAAAATCTTTGGGAAACTCAGGCTAAACAAAATTAAACTAGTTTATTTATTATAAACTTTCACCACATTTTCAGAGGATAATATGACTCTCCATGAGAGGATACAACAGAGCTTTTTTTGAAGGGCAGTTCACAAGATTAGTCCATCATTAAACATACTATATGGAACTCCCTGTGAGTCAATAGTTTGTCTATTCATCTTTGGACTACTCCACTAGCACAGCTGTAGCCCTGAACTGAAACTAAATAAATTGGAATGACGTGGAACAGAATGGAATGGAATCAAATTGAATAAAGTTGAGTAGAATGCCTGAGAACATTGGTATCTTGCCAGAATGGATCACAGCCCTAGATGTAATCTAGTTTCAGCTTCTAGGACAAACTCTTTACAAAATTCTATCTGTTCCCTGTCCTCACTATCAAAGGCTATATCCTCTGGCTGAGCAGACGTTAGGTAAACATATGTACTAATGTAACAAAATACCCAACAAATGCAAGGATGTATGCTAGATGCCCAACAGGCAGAGACTGCTAGAATCAAGGAAGCCTTCAAAGATCTGTTTCCATAGAAACATGAAGACTTTGCCTTGTTTTGTCCCCAATTTCTCCAGGTTTTCCAGTCTCCCCAGTGTTGCAATCCTGTGCCAATTCTCATAATCCTACAACTTCTCATGACAACAGATCTGAGCCATTCTGTTTCCAATGCCCTGAAAATAGACATACTTGCTAGAACCCAAGAATCAAGGCTGTTGTACAAGAATCCATGATTGGATCTAGCTGCATCCTCCAAGTTCAAGAAGTCTTTTTTTTTTTTTTTTTAGCACTTCCTTCTTGCCCATAAAAAACAAAAACAAACTAAGTTCCTCCCCCTCCAACCCCCCTTCCCATAGTACCTACCATATGCCTGGTTACTCAGAAGATAGCTGAAATGCCACTACCCTGGGATTTAAAGGATGGAATTATATTGAGATTCTAGGGTCCCTAATTGCAATCGGTTCCAATCACTGAGCTTTATTCCTTTCCGTTCAACCACTTCCCATTATATTCCCTAATTGTAGTAAACCGCACTTTCTCTGGACCCTATATCTGAGTGTCAGAGTTGACTGGTTTCTCCCGTCTTTTCCCATCCTCCAGTGCTTCTAGGGATTATAGTTCTACCCACACATTCCATTCAGTCCCTATGCAAAGTAGTGTAGTCCTACAACATGTCCTTATTCTGAGCTCTATCTACCTTCTAAGTCTCAAATTTATCCTCTTGCCAGATGTCTCTGATTTTCATTGATCATCAATTTTCTTGGACCCACTAGTACTTCCAAGTCCTGGTGAAACCGCCCCGATACAGTCTCCTGGGGCTGCTGCTCAACCTATACCCAAGTCTTAGCCTACTGCACTTTTGATTAAGCTTTGCTTTTAACACCTCTGACTTCACTCTGAGCACACAGGCAACAAAACAGAAGGCTTTGAAATGGAAGACAATCCCAGATTCTAGAAAATTCAGCTTATATTCTATTGTGCACAATTTCCAAAGCAGTCAATTCTTCCATGTCAGAGACATAACCATCAACTAGCCAATAGGTTCGAGCTCCAAATTATTTCATTTCACAAAAAGAAGGACTTTTCAGAGGAATAATTTATGTACACATGGTTAAGCAGTGTTGAGATCTGAATCTCCAGAGTGAAATGTATCTCTTGGCTTACTTAGAAGTCTCTATGTCTCTAAATGTGCTTCTAGCTTGGAAGCTGTTGGGGCTTTGGACCAGCAGAGAATTCTTGATGTGTGATGCTTCCATGGGAAGTACTATTTCAGTAACAGAAGGCTAACACATCTGATGGGCAGACTGCCCACTGGGCCATCTTGTCTGCCAACACTCCTACATATATTAAGGTTCTTTTGTGAGATAAAGAGGTTGGACACCTGGATCCTTCCAAAAACAAAACAAAATTAAAACTATAATTACCTGTCTGCCCTGTGCAAGGCAATCTACCCTGCTGTCCTTTTGGTTTTACTGGTGACAAGCAGATGTCACCCAGAGCAATTTGGAAACCTGAGCAAAGAGAATCCAGATAAGATTCAAAAGTAGAACTTAATCCAAAAGTACAACTTACTTGCCAGACAGTGAATATAGGAGCTAATAGACAGGGAACTAGAAATAAGAAAAGAAGCTCATTATAATGACCCTGCCAGGCCTCACCTTTCCTCCTCCCTGAGGCTGATAAGGCTGAAGCTAGTCCTGTCCTTCATGGGAATTTAAGATACTCTATAAACTCCTGGAATTGAACTTCAGATAAAATTTGCTGCTTGAAGTTTAACAATTAGATCTTCTGTTTTGTTCCTACAATCAAGCCATCATCTTAGGCCCCTACCTTGAAGCCTATGCTGGATTTTCCTGTTTTGCTCATAACACAGAGACCTGGAGCCAAAATCATTTCTGTGGAGAGCTCTCAGAGAAATATTGCTACCTCTCCCTGATGTGAGCAGATATTTTGCCTGCTTGGAGCCCCATATAATGACCTCTTTATCAATCCACCTCTTGATGAGATCTCTTGAGACTTCACCATGTTTAACCACAGAATAATCAGTTATTGCCCATTCCCTGGACATTCTGCTGGCCATGGGTAATGGCCCTGTCACCCACATCTAAGTTGGCTCCCAAAAGTGCCCTAATTGCTGATTTAATCTTCTTCCAGATTGTTCCTTCTATTTTCAGCAATACTAACAGTTTCTTTCTGAGAGAGTTATAGTACTCCATTCTCCCTTGCATTCTAGGAAGTTGTTTACAAGGCTATCTTGTCCCTTTTCCTTTAAGACCTTGAATGAAGAGGCCAAATCTTGTTCTTCATTCAGCTCCATGGTGGTGGGTTATTTTTTTTTTTCAGCTTTTTCATTTTTTAAATTTTTATTTATTTATTTTTTACTTTATTTAAACTCAATCTGCCAACATATAACACCCAGTGCTCATCCCATCAAGTTCCCCCCTCATTGCCCATCATGCAGTTACCCCATCCACCCATCCACCTCCCCTTCCTCAATCCTTTGTTTCCCAGAATTAGGAGTCTCTCGTGGTTTGTCTCCCTCTAATTTTTTCCACTCAGTTCCCCTCCTTTCCCTTATAATCTCTTGGTGTTTTATTTTTATTTTTTAAAATTTATTTATTTATTTATTTATTTATTTATTTATTTATTTATTTTATGATAGTCACACAGAGAGAGAGAGAGAGAGAGAGACAGAGACACAGGCAGAGGGAGAAGCAGGCTCCATGCACTGGGAGCCCGACGTGGGATTCGATCCCAGGTCTCCAGGATCGCGCCCTGGGCCAAAGGCAGGCGCTAAACCGCTGCGCCACCCAGGGATCCCTCTCTTGGTGTTTTAAATGTTTGGTTCTTTTGTTTGTTTACATAGTACATACTTAGTGTTTGTTGAAAAACTGAATGAAAACATGAATTAGAACCTCTCCTCTCTATCAAAAAGAGGTATCCAGCTGTGCCTGCATATTATCCAGGAAACTGTAAACTATGGAATAGATGCAGCAATATAGATACATGTACAGGTAGGGGGTCATTAACATCAGCTCAAGTAAATTACAGGATGCAGGTCATCCACAATGGCCTAGAACCTGAGCCAATTTTCTAGAGGATCATAGTAAGTTCAACCTATTCTGTAAAGAAAGAAAATGCTGAGTGCTAACTTGTTCAACAAAAGGACTGAGCTAGAACAATCATTCCCAAACTGCTCTGCAAGTCACTACAAAGGCTTATATGATGTCCATCAGGGCTGTACTGAAACAAGTAAAGGGAGTGGGTGCATGAGAAAAGAAGGTGAAAAGAAAAGGGAGAACGTGGTAGAAGGTTATGTTCCCACCCCTATCTCAGCCATGGCTGCTTTAATCATCTCAATTTTAAAATATTAGGCTTCCTTATAAAATTTCTTTTGAGAACTGTGTTCTGATTCTAAAAATGCATGAAAGCCATTGCGATTAATGATCATTCAGGTCTTGTAATTCAATTTTAACCACTTAAAATATTTCACTTTATTTGCCTTTATTTTTGGTCCTAAAAAAGCATTTCATATAACTTTTAAAGGACTTATGTTTCAATCCTCATATTCATAGCAATTTAAAAATGCCCAGATAGTCTGTCTGATGTGACCACTGAGTATATATATATTAGGTATATATGGTAGATACTGACTGATTAAATAACGTGAAAGCTTCTGTAAATGGATACTCCACTAGAAAATGCCAAACTTGGAGTTTCATTACCCTGACTACAGATAAATGGAGTGATGCTCCTTGTTAGGCATCATAATTATTTTTGCATCACAAGCCTTCAGTTCCCCTCTCTATCTGCATCTGAGCCCTTCTCAGCCCCTCTTAGCCATTCATTGCTAAGGAAGTTGTTTCAGTCTTGGCATCCTTTGGCAGAATGGTTCACCTAAATTCTACTCCAGCACATAGTATTTCCCTAAAAATTAGCAATGTTGAGTATTTTTTCATATATCTGGTGGCTATGTGTATGTCTTTGAGAAATATCTGTACAGGTCCATGGCCTTTTTTTTTTTAAGATTTTATTTATTTATTCATGAGAGAAACAGAGAGAGAGGCAGAGACACAGGCAGAGGGAGAAGCAGACTTCCCACAGGGAGCCTGATGCAGGACTGGATCCCAGGACCCTGGGATCACAACCTGAGCCAAAGGCAAATGCTCAGCCACTGAGCCACCCAGGTGCGCCTCCATGGCCAACTTTTTAATTGGGTTATTTGGTTTCTTGCTATAGAGTTGAGTTCCTTATATATTTTGGCTATTATCAGATGTACTATTTACAAATATTTTCTACCATTCTGTGGCTGTTTCTTCACTCTGTTGATTGTTTTCTTTATTGTGCTGAAGCTTTTTAGTTTGATGCAATCTCATTTGTCTATTTTTACTTCTGCTTCCTATACTTTTCCGAGTCATATTCAAGAAATCATTGCCCAGACCAATGTCAAGGAGATTTTTCCTTGTTTTTTTTTTTTTTTCTAGTAGTTTTTACAGTTTCTGGTTTTAACCCTTTAATACATTTTGAGTTAAAAAAAATACATTTTGAGTTAATTTTGTATATGGTGTGAGGTAAGAATCCAGTTTCATTCTTCTGCATGTGGAAGTCCAGTATTCCCAACACCATTTATTGAAGAGACTATCACATCCCCTTTGTGTGTTCTGACCACCTCTGTGAAAGGTCAGTTGAATGGTAATGTGTGGATTTATTTCTGGATCCTCTATTCTGTTTTATTAGTCTGTATGTCTGTTTTTATGCCACTACCATACTGTTTCAATTACTGTAATTTTGTAGTATGTTTTGAAATCAGGTGGTATGATACCTCCAGCTTTGCTCTTCTTGCTCAAGATTGTGCTGGCTATTTAGTTCCACAGAATTTTAGGATTCTTTTTCTATTTGTGAAAAATGCATTGGAATTTTGATAGGATTTCACTGAGTAGCATGGACATTTTAACAATATTAGTTTTTCCAGTTAAAGCACACGGAATATCTTTTATTTGTGCCTCCTTCAATTTCGTCTACCAATCTTCCATCATTTGCAGAGTACAGATCTTTTATTCCCTTGGTTAAATGTATTCCTAAGTAATTTTTGTTACTATAAATTAGAATTTTTTCTTATTTTGTTTTGGATGATTCATTGTTACTGCGTAGAAATGCAACTGATTTTGTATGTTGATTTTGTATCCTGCAACTACATTTGTTTATTAGATGGTTTCACTGGTGAATTCTACCAAACATTTAAAGAAGAATTAATACCAAATTACCCCTTCCTTTATCAAAACTGGACAAAGACACAACAAGAAAACTACAAGCCAATATCTTTGATGAACCTAATAGGTGCAAAGATCCTCAACAGAATACTGGCAAGCTGTATTCAACAACACATCAAGAGAATCATACACCATGATCAAGTAGAATTTATTCCTAGGATGCAAGGAAGGCTCAATATGCACAAAACAATAAATGTGATATATCACATTAACAGAATGAAGTATAAAAATCACAAGATCATTTCAGTAGATATAGAAAATGCATTTGACAAAATCCAATATCCTTATTTTATAAAAAAAGAAACCTCAACAAATTAGGTATAGAAGGAATGTACCTCAACATAATAAAGACAAGCCCACAGCTAACATGATAATCAATGGTGAAAATCTGAAAATTTTTCCTTTAGGTCAGAAACAGACAGGTGTGTCCACTCTCACCACTTATATTCAACATAGCACTGGAAGTCTCAGCCACAGCATTCAGGCAAGAATAAGAAATAAAAGGCACCTAATCAGAAAGGAAGAAATTTGGTTGTTTGCAGAGGACATGATCTAATATATAGAAAAATCTAATACCACCACCACCTAAAATCTGTTAGAATAATAAATTCAGTCAAGTTGTAGAACGCAAAATCAACTTTCATATTTTTAAGTAACCAGTAGGAACTAAAACTGACAGAATCAATAATATTTGCTCTAAAGATCCAAAATACAGAATGCCAAATGCTATGTCCTG
This sequence comes from Canis lupus dingo, assembly GCF_003254725.2. Classification (NCBI taxonomy): domain Eukaryota; kingdom Metazoa; phylum Chordata; class Mammalia; order Carnivora; family Canidae; genus Canis; species Canis lupus. Next base: position 15,626,082 of record NC_064266.1, read on the forward strand.
TGTCTGTTTTAGGAGAGAATAAATGGAATGGTTGTAGGCTACAGACTACAGATGACTTAGGAACATTGGGGATTGCCAGTATACCACAATAACTAAAAACTGAGGTTCTCAAATCATGAAAAAATTGCATTCAAATTCTGCTCTCACCACCTTATAGCTGTCTTTGGGCAAGTTACTTGCCCTTTCTCATATAGCAACTGCCCAACACCTGGGATATGGTAAGCTCTTAACAAACGTCTATGAAATTGACCTTACCCAAAAGTAGGTGCCCCTTTCCCCATCTTCCAAAAGTATATGCCATTAGGTTATCCCTTAGATGGGAAATTGAATGATTCTATTGAAGTGAAAATGTTATTTGACAAAGTTAAAATATTTTCCCTTTCATTATCAGAATGGAGAATAAAGATGTACCACAAGAATATTGGGCACTAAGAGGAAAAGAATAAAAAGTAAAAAGAAGAGGCAAGGAAAGTAAACTTCATTCATTCCACAATTTTTCCTAGAACCAGCCAGTTCTCACATAAGGCTCCACCAAACATCTAATAAAAACTTGGTTCAAGACCAATGAAAGAGAAAAAGAAGATATGTGTTTCTAAGTTTATAAACAAAAACTTGATGTAGCTCCAGCTTTAGAGGTCATTTATACTTCTAATAGCATTTTAACATTTTCCTTAGTCTAAGTTTCTTTTCTTGGTTCAAAGAAATACAGAACTAAAATAAAATTTAGTGAAATTTTAAAACATTGAGCTAAGTGAAAACAGCCAGTCACAAAGGACATATACTAATTGGCTGGGGTCAAAGGATAAAGGAGTTGTGGAGTGAGGCAGTGTATGAAAGCTAAGAGGTACAGGATTTCTTTTGGGGGTGATGAAAAAATTTTAAATTGATTGTGATAATACATCCATAACTAAATATGCTAAGTCATTAAAGTGTATACTTTAAATGAGTGAACTGCACAGTAGGTGTATTATTATATCTCGATAAAACAGTTTTAAAAATTCAGTTAGTTTTACCTCATGTATATTCTCTCTAGAGAAAGATTCTAAAAGTTATGGGAAATGACTCAAGCATGTTGTTTCCTATAGTATTTTTTTTTATATTCTCCTTCCTTAAGCAGACAGCTTATGTAAATGTGGAAGCAAGAGGAGTATCATTCAATAAATATTTGGCCCTGCAAGCATGGCGCTTTCAATGCAGAAGTGTAGACAGATGTTAAGCAAATAAGCACTCAAAAATGTGAGTAAAATATTGTGTTGAATGATCTTGACACAAATGAATTATTGGGCATTCGGCAACTCTGCCTCTTCATACTGAATTTCCACTCTCTTTATGCCTCTGTGGTCACCCTTGCCATATTTTGTCTTTGCGACTGTAAACACTTTGAGGGTAGAAACTATGCTTTAATCCATCCCTTTATATAGTTCTCAGAACAGTTACGTGCACATAATAACTTTTTAATATATGTTATTGACTAAATAACCCAATTTTTAAAAAACCTATCACTACCAAAAATACATAGATTTTGGTTGGAAAAATAGTGAAACGGTCTGTCTTAAACAATTGCATTCCTCAGCTAAAACAGAGAGTATATACTTCTTTATCAATAGGCCACTTTAAAAATTTTTGCTAGCTGTTACTAGCCAGAAGTCGATGACTTCTGAAATATTCTTTTTCCTCTCCATATAAGTACACTTAAATCATAGCTGCTGCATTTAGAATCTGATTTTCTTTTTCCTCAGGAGGCAAACTCAAGCAATGCTTCTCAAAATTCAATGTGCATAGGAATCACGTGGGGATCTTTTTATAAAGCAAGTTCTGATTCAGTGGCTCTGGGTGGGGCCTGGGAATCTGGGTCTCCAAGGAGCTCCAAGGCAATGCTGATACAGCTGGCCTGAGACCACCCTTTATATAGCAAGGCTATGGCATATGGAGTCAACAGAGGATCTCTGATGGTGCTTTCATTACAAAGGATTCCTTTCTTTTATTAGAATATCAAAGTGGCCTTGAATCTCTAAAATAGAGGTTGGAAAATAGTGACCAAAATGTCTAATCGAGCTCCGAGATGGAAATTCTTCCCCACCTCCTCACAAAGCGCTTTTAAAATATTGCAATATGAGGAAATTTCACATGAAATTCTAGATTTCTGATTTCTCCTAAAAAATCAGAAACCTTATTTTCACTGATCCCATACTGCTACAAGACCCCTCAAAACACATACTCCTGTGTCTTCCCTGTGGACCACTGGCCACTGTGAATGTTGAGTTTTTAGCCCCATCTCTAATCATTAAGGACATAAGAGCCTGGCTCAAAAGCCCAGTTCCCTCTCTGCTAATAAGTTAATAAGAGGAGACAAAATAATGGGGATCATTTATATCACTGGTGTTCGTCATGCTAATGATAAAACAGGGGTAACCTTACAGAAAATTAGCTCTGAAGTTTAAATCATTGTTCTTAGAAACTCTTTTTGATACATGACATTCCCCAAGAAAACATATTTTGAATTTCAAAAAGAAGAGTAAAGGGAACACAGAGTCTTCTGAGGAACATTTAGTAACTTCTGGAAAGATCGAAATGTATTCAAATTCCTTTGATTCATACATTCCTGGTTGGGAATCTAGTTTCTCACACTCTGGAGGCTTTGTCCAACTATGTTGACTTACCCATGGTTTCACTCTGATAAAAATAAATTCCAGTGTGGTTGGAATCATGGTAAACAAGTTCCTTCTCATATCACTTCCTGTTTTCCCTTTGCTTAGGACCTTTCTCTTTGTTTACAGAGGTTCTGCAATATTCTGACTCTAATGATGCATTCTATTTCCCTTTCATGGCAGAGGTGCAACCCAAGACATTCTCCATCATCCCTCCTGGTCAGCAAGAGCTTAGGACTACATAGAAAATATCTTCCAAAAAAAAAAAATATATATATATATATATATCAAAAAATTTACTTGAATGCTGGAATTAACAAACAGGTAGTGATTCCTTACTGCAATCATTAAACAACATACACAACACATTACTGTACCTTTTCCCTGCAAAGGATAAAATTAAATAAAAAGTATACTTATGGAATGTTTAATGTAGGGAAAACATTGGCACTATCATCAAGGTAGTAACTATGACTTCCAGTCAATAAGTACTATTTGAGAATGAATACTTGGGCATTTATTCATGACTGTCTGAGATTAGATTTCCTAAAGCAACGATGCAAGGGGATATGAGGAAAGGATTCAAGCACAAGTAAATTAATTGGGAGGTAATCTTAGGAAACACAGCTGGAGGTGGAAAGTAAGGTAGGGAAAGGGAAGAAAATAAAGATGATGTGACACCTCATATGCATACTGCCTCTGATAACTAAAGGGGCAAGGCACCTGCTCTGCAATCATCTGGGCGCACACAGATCTAGGACCAACAGGGGATGGGTGGGCCTCCACCCTGACACCTGAGAGAAAGACCTACTGAAATTCGGTGTCCACTGTCTGTACTGTGTACACATTTCACAGACAAACAGCAACATCCAAAGACAAAAGTTTGAGGATCTCTCCCTCTGGACCATGAAACTGTGTAACACAATAGACATTCTCACAAATAGACCTGGGCACCTTCCCCACTGAAAGAAATGGTCTTCTCAGCACAATACTGATGCAAGAGAAAACGTGGCCTTTACTCCCAGAACACAGGCTATAGCTGGTCCTAAAGCACTTGGACTACCCAACCTAAACACTCTCATCCAGGAACTAGGGCTAAGTCAATTTAGTGCACTTCTAGAAGCATGATTTATAAGAAAAAAAACAAAAGAGAGAGAGAAGAAAGAAAGAAAGAAAGAAAGAAAAAGAAGAAGAAGAAGAAGAAGAAGAAGAAGAAGAAGAAGAAGAAGAAAGAAAGAAAGAAAGAAAGAAAGAAAGAAAGAAAGAAAGAAAGAAAGAAGAAAGAAAGAAGAAAACAAAAGAAAAGAAATAAATACAACATATACTCACAAAAAGACCCAGGCACTCACCCACATCCTCCTGGTATTCCTCCCAGCAGCGTTGAGGTGTCTTGAATCTGTCCCAGAATACCATCACTGCTGGTTCCTCCAGCCTTCCTTCCCCTAAAGCACAGCCTCAGCCCACTGCTCACTCAGCCAGCGTCATGCCAACACCCTGAGATGGGGAAATTGGTTCCTTCACCCAAAGCCCTCCCACCAGGAACTGTTCTTCTCTTTGAATACCATGAGGGACTGCCAGCCCAGGGCTAGGATAAGCCAAAAGTCTGGAAGCCTCAGAGAATGGCTGCAGCAGGCCCCAGGCGCACCTATGCAGACCACTCTTCCCAGAGAAGCCAGGTCTCAAGGGTCTCGGGAGATGTATGGGCACCTGCAGGGAGTCCTGGGGTGAGAAACACTTGGGTGCCCCAGGTGCCAGAGGCTCTCTGTACTAGACTCTGCCTTCAAGAGTCTGGCTCACTTCCCATCGGCCAAATCCCGATTCCTCCTGGACGCCTTGCCCCCAACTCAGAGTCATGGTGCATCAGCAGCTCCTCAGGGGCCCAGCCAGGTGCAAGCAAAAGGCCTGCGCCAAAACCCGCAAGGGTGGAAGTGCTGAGGCCAGACCAGGGAGTGATTTCCGCAGGCTGCACATCTTGCACCTCCCAGAGGCTTAAGGCCCTGGGGCAGCTATAGGAGCTGCTGGCCCAGAACTCCGGGCCCCTATCCGGCATCTGCCAAAGTGCAAGGATGCTACCGCCCAAACACACCTTTATATTCTGAAATCAGAAAATAATGTGTCAGGCCAGCAGAGGAGCCTGCCTAATAATACCCAGTGCTGTCCATCCCTGCCAGGGCCTCCCCTCTTCCTGCAGACAATGCTCTACCCTGTCCCCACATGTCCCGGTGAGGAGCACGTCCATTATGTTTTCAGTAGTTCATTCTAGTTCATCATTGACTATTGCATGAACACAGTCTATGTTCCTTCAAAAACACAGCCTGAGATAAGATCCCCTAAACATGAGTGAGGAAATAAGGAGAGTGAAACAGGGAAGAAGGACACACAGATGTAAGGGGCATTCTTGAGGTCACCGCCATGAGCAATGGAAGCCTGATTTTGATACTCAAGAGTAGGTGCTTTGTAAACATATGTTTAGTGAATGAATGGGCCCACAGAATCGGTAATGGGGGTGAAAGTTCTTTGAGCTTCCTAATCCAGCCTTTGTTTAAGTTCAGATGTCACATGATGACAAGTAAAGGAAACAGTAGGGAATGGGAACCAAATAGAATGCGTATTAGGGTGTCTTTATGGAAAGAGAAATGTGAGTGGCTCTTGGTGAGCAAGGCTTCTGTCATCTGAGACAGATGTTAGCAGGGTCCAACTTACAGGGATTTATGTCAATGAATGTCAAGATGATGAAAAGTAACAGCCACCACAGCTATTGTTTGTTGAGCCTCCTGCTTAGAAAACCATCTCCCTTAGGATGTCTCTCAAACATCTTAAATTTGCATCCAAAACCAAACTCCTAACTTCTACTCTCACACTTTATATACTCTTGCCACAGTCTTTCCCATCTTAGCTAAAGAAGACTTCCTTGATTTATCTCTCATACACATCAGTCAATCCTACCTTCTGTTCCCTCAGACTACAGCTAAAGTCAAACCACTTCTCCCCATTGAGACCCTCAGGTCTCCATTTCAAGGAACCATCATCACTAGGCTAGATTTTTGCAATAGCTTTCTGCTATTCTCAGAATAATTCTATCCCACCAAGATCACTTTCCTGGAAGCGTTCTCTGACCTGTAGCTTTATGATAACATCAACGATCCTGACTCCACCTGGCTGCTTTCAAAAGTACAAACTCTATTTATAGTGTCACTTGGGCCCTCCTTCACTTTATGCTCAGCTCTGTTCTTGGCTTTTTGGCTTCCACTTTGCTCTGAATTTCACCTCCTAGTTTTAGATTTGCACATGCCTTTTGGATGTGTTGACAGAGGCTGGCTTCCTGAGGTGGATCTCTGCCATTTTGGAATATTAAATTTAGCTCATGCTGATTTTCCTGGACCACCATTCCTTAAATCCCTGAGCGTAAACTAGTTCATCATTACTTCTGCTCTTTGTACACAAACCAGATGCCATCCAGATTAACGAACATCAGGCACATTCTAATTCTGTAGGAAAAAAAGCACACGAACAGGAATGAGGACCACAATTAAAGTTTTCTTGAAACAAAGAAGATCAAGTGACTTGGTGATTATGCTATTCTCAACTTTAAAGGAAAATTCTGGTATGTCAGGATCCAAATTTTTGGACATTTAATGCCCCCAGAAGACCTCTCTAGTCACCAGAAATTATTAGAATTACCAATCTTTTTGAAGGAAGCCTGTAAAAGAGACTATCAGGACCAAAATTAAGAAATTAAGCACCAACAATCAGAAAATCTTATACCTGTTACATATATTCATGTTCTGACGGAACTGCCATTACAACATTGCATCATCTCAGTTGGAAGCACCTAAATTTCTTGACATGAGAAATTGGGCTCTAAAAGCTAACAACAGGGCATGAACTTCTACTTTTTTTAAATTTTTGCACAGAAGTAACCCAAAATTAAGAAAGAAAGAACTAACTAGCTACTTGAGGTACCCCTAGTCCAGTGTGTCATGGAAAGCTGTATTACAAAATTTTCAATGGCCAGGTTTCTTCGTAATGATAAAATGATAAAATTTGCATATTCAAAGCCATTTCTCCATGTTTTATACTCAAAATGTGTATAAATGAGTACAAAATTCCTGAGTCAAACTTATTTTCTTTGAAGATATTATAGGCTTTATTCCCCTGAATTATGCTATATTTCTTCTTCTTTACTCATTATGTTTGAAAGGCTTATCCATCCTGTTATAAGTAGCTATAATTCATTCATTTTCATGTTCTAAAGTATTCCAATGAATCACTAGTCAAAGTTGATTTGTTTTACTATGAATGGACATTTGGGATGTTTTTCTCTGGTGGCCATTACAACATGAACAATGCTACTGTGAACATTCATATCGTCTTCTGGGGTAAACGTGCAAAAGTTTCTCTAGCAGCTGTGCCTAGCAATAGAATGGCTAAATAGTATGTCCATCTAATGACTACATTAGATGACGCCAAACTATTTTCCAAAGTGGTTATAAAAATTCCAACTCTTGCCAACACTGTAGAAGAGTTCTCATTGCCCCAATTTTTTAGCACATCTCATATTTTCTGATATAGGTGTGTGTATTATACACAATCTAGTCATAATTCATGATTTTAATTATGAGGCTTCTTTTTGGATTTCCTTTTTCATTAAGTGCCTAATCAAGCCTTTCTAATCAAACTTTTCTAATTATCTCTTTTTTACTGATTTCTCAGTGTCCTTAATATATTGTGGGTATGTTATTTACATTGTATATACAACTTCTCCCACATACTGGCTACACTTTTGTTCTCTTTATCTTTTGGTCATTTTTTTTTCTTTTGGTCATTTTAATATAGGTATGTGATATGTTCTACAATAAGTATGGACTGGCTGTCTGCCTCTCTATTCTTCTTCCTGGGAGCAGGCCTGGACTACAATGTCCCAGATTCCCTTGCCATTAAGTGAGTCACGTGACTAAGTTCTCTCCAGTGTGATATGAATGGAAGTGATGCATGCCTTCCTCAGCTTGATCCATAGAAACATGCTATATGGACTCTTTTCTTTCCAGTGGCCACATCCAAAGTATCCTTGGAAAGCCACTTGTGGAAGAAAGAAGTACAACTTCAGTTTATTCTATGGATAAGTGTGTAATAGAAAGCTCTCTTGCTGATCCAAACACCATCCCTTCATTGTTTCAAAAAAAGAAATAAACTCATTTATCTCCTGGCAGCTAAAATTTACATATTTGTTACACAAAATCCTACTTAATAAGTGTAATTTTATCTCATCTTGAAAAAACCTATCCTTAACTGGTAGTAATAAAGATATTTTCCACTTATGACCTGAAAGCACTATTGCCTTGCCTTTCATATTTGGATATTCAGTCCACTCAACTGGAATTTATTTTTGTGAATGGTGCAAAGTTGGAATATTTTTCTTTCTGTTGGCCAATATAGATATCCAGTTTTCCTAGCACAATTTATTTAAAAATCTATCATTTCACTACTGGCATGTAGTACTATCTTTGCCACATTTCAAATATCCATATAAGTTTAGGTCTGTTGGAGAAGACTATTCTTGGTCTATTTGGTTATGTGTGTCTATCCCTGCACCAAATCTCACTGCTTTAATTTCCATTACTCTGAGCCTTGGTACCTTTTTTCCTTGAAGAGTATATTATATATTCTTGACTCTTTGCCTTTCTGAATAAATTTTAGAATCATCTTATAAAATTCCACAATTTTAAATTTGACTACAATGATTTTTAAGACTTTCTTTTTTTAGATCAAATTTGAGTGCATAGCACAATTAAGAGGAAGGTACAGAGATTTCCCATATCCTTTCTGCCTCCCCAACCCACACACATATACACAGGAGCTGCCTATTCTAATTAACAAAAACTGAATTAGGAATTAATATGGAGACTGCTAGCCTTCATGAAATTCATAATTCTCAAATTTTAGCAGACATCAAAATCGCTTCAGGGGCCAGCATTTCTGATTCAGTAGATCTGCAATGGAAATTTGCATCTCAAACAGGTCCCAGGTGAGGCTGATATTGCTCTTCTGGAGACCACATTTTGAAAACTATTGGGGTCAGCTGAATAGAGATCCCCATCAAATTGAATCAAAGGGAGCGTTCACTGCCAGCATAGACAAGAGTGATATGTTTTGCCGTTCAGGGCTTGGTTTTCATCCTCACCTGTTAGGACCAGTTCCTGCCACAGAGACAAGTGCTCAGTGAACAGGAAAAAGATATACTTCACACTCTTCTGTTTCCTGGAAGTGGGAAAAGTTTGGCAGAATAATGCCATGCTGGCTTGACCAAATGATGTACAGAGAAAAAAATCCAGGGCACACAGGTCAGCAAGAAATCAATCACAGGACAGTTTCAGTTTTTATTTTGAGGGCATTAATGTGGTTACAGAAAAGAATCAGATGTGACCTTCCAACCCAACAATTTGAGTCCAACAAGGTACTAAGAGAAAAGGATTGGCATGACATGGGATTTCTCTCATGGGGATGCTATTAGTAGGCTTTCCACACACCTGGCAAGAGAACTTCCTTATTTGTTCTAATTGGACATACCAAAGAAGGCTTCATGAAGAATAATGGTCTCCAGACAGCTCTTGAAGAATCAGGAGGATTTTCCTGGTCAGAGAGCTCTGGGCAGGACAGAATATGAATACAAGGCTGCTAAACAATTCATGCTTAGAAAGACCAAGGGAAACTTTGGCTGGGAAATAATACTTGGGGACTTCATAGGAGATAAGGCAAGAGGATAGACTGAGCTGGTATTTTATATAGACTTAAACACTAAGAGACTAAGAAGTTTTGAAATTATCCTACATTTTGATAGCACTAAAAGTTTTTGAATAATGAATAAAACAATCAAAGGATAAAATTTGAAGACTAGTCTGATGGAATTGTGTGTGCTACTGAAGTAGCCTAGGTATAATAATAATAATGACTTGAACTCAATTTCATTTATCTCCTCAAGCATTTATTAACGGAATAAACATTGACAATGGATATGGGGTACTTGCTAGGCAGTGATGCCAGTGAATAGAATCTCAGAAGAAACAGGCAAAACACTATAGCCTAGCCACTGAGCTGCACACAAAAGAAACATTTAGGGAATAACAGTTTTGTGGGATCTTTACTTTTTTTTTTTTCTGGCAAGATTAACAATAACTAAGGAGTTCTGATTTATTTTTGAAGGTGTTCTCTTTTAAGAATGTTTTAGTAGATTTTTGCTTCTTGAGTGTCTATCTCCTCTAATAACTTTCTGGAATTCCTGGTAGTGGTAAGGCAGCAGAATACTTCCTGGAAATATCCTGGGTGGAATATTTTTATATTTATATAAAATATATATGATATATATGTATCATATATATGTTTTTTCCCCTGAGTTGACTGACAAAGACCCATGTGGAGTAGAGGACAAAAGAGCTGTAAGTCAGTGTAAGGTCTCCTACTAAAATGACACATGCTACTTTTATCTGTGAGTGGAATAGAGGCTTCTAGGTACATTAGGAGAATTAGAACCAGCAACTCTGTTTTAGTAGTTAAGTTACAGCAAGTTGACAGGACAAATGCAGACTGAGGGGATTGCCAGATGGGAACATTCTGAGCTTCAGCTAACAACCTTGAGCCAAACAATGAACTGATACCCGTTGTCTGGGCTCTTAACAAGGTCCCCCATTGTATACTGGCTCTATTACTCCCAGTTTTGGGCCAATCAGATGTTAGACTGTAGCACCAGCCAAAAGGCAGGCATATGGATGGTGTAGCACTGAGTTAGCCCACCTGAACTCCAGAACGTTTTAATAAACCGAGTTACCCAAAGGCTTGGGCAGGGAATGAACCACTTAACAGAAGATTAAATAGGTTCTTCTTACCTCCTGGTTTCCTGAAAAAGCCAAACCTAATCAAATTCCAGTGGCACAAACAGGGCCACATGGATAATGTGGGGGTAAAGAATGCTTTTATATTAAAGGCAGTGTTTGACTGTAGCATTCTATTACCTACAAACCAACATGGTTTCAATTTAAGCTTCTGTTAATCCTGACCATTTCTTTCAAGTGTTTCTTATTTAAAATAGAAATTCCACGTTGAATATTTTAATAACATTAACTGTCAAAGGCAGCTGTGATCGGTTTTCCTTTCAATCCTCTGCCAGATGTAGATGTTTGTGATCATTGATGCCCTTTGTTTTCCTCCCCTCCCCTTATGAAATATATCATTAGTAAAATACAAGTCCAAGGGAAACCACCTTTCACTGAGACTCTGCTAGGAAGGAGTGAGGAAACAATACACAGAGAAGCTGAAGGATCACTGCCATCACCATCATCCATGGAGATGGATGCCAAGAGGATTACATTATTGCACTAGTAACTTAATGAGGAGTTACTAGCTTATGATTCCTTTCATTGTCAGAGCAGATGTTTTTGCCACACAGGCCACAAAAGACAGGACAAGAAAAGTGAGTATCAGTTTACTCCTTCAAAATAAACTATATGCTTAAATGTATGTTTAAAGGGTATTAAAACGTGTGAACTTCAAAGTGTCCCCCCAAAAAGCCAATAACCAGGTGGGCCATGTTAGAAGAACAATGAAAGAACCATATTTGATGAGAAATAAGCATGCCTCCCAAAAGAAATCTTAAGATCATCTTATTATAAAGAGAAAACCAGATATTTTCCAAACAGTATGCTAGGAGGTACAACTGCTTGCAAAATTCATATATATGTGATGGACTCTTAGTGCAAATGAAACTGATGAAGACAAATGTGGAGATAGCTAGTACACAGGAACCTTCAGTCTTTTCACTTGTAAACATGGAAGGATTAGTCTGGCCAAAGAACAATTGCTCCAATTAAGGACACCAGCTCTAAGGACACCAGGAATCAGCAAGGTACACTGATCTACATTCCTGACCTCATCATACTATATAGGAGAGTATAAACTCTCCTATATACTTCCTGGAAGTTCATCTCTATACCATTACCTAATGTGACCCTGCCATTCCTACCTCATCAATCTGAATTTCATACCCTCTCAGATACATGCTCCCCTTCTGTCTCAGCCAACTCTAGGCAAACTTCTAGACCTGCCTGGCTCAAATTCCACTACTTCTGTGAAGATCTCAACAATCAGTGGGCTCATAGGTCACATTATTGACTGAACTCTTCACATAGCATGTAAATAAACCACATCTTTGGGATATTGTTTATTTTTCTTATATGTATTTTGAAATAATCTTATGACTTTCATATTAGTCTCAGATGGAGACATTAAAACCATATATATAATGTGAACAATGTATGTGTACATGGAAGCATGGTTCCCAAACTAGTAAATGACTTATCAACTAATTGGCAGTGTAACATTATTCTCTGATCTTCTGTAGCCAAGACTAGTTATCCACTGATCCATGATACAAATACCACTGTTCCAACTAATACTAGTAGTAAATCAGATTGGTTACAAGAAAAAAAATATGCCACCAACAAACTAGAGAGTTGGATCGAATCTAAGAAGGTGAAATATCATCTGTACAATGTTTAGTCCTACAACAAGTCCAAAAAAGCAAATATAAGTTACATGTATTAGTAGTAGCAGAGGTGAAAAAGACTTCGAGATCATAGATGACTATAAACTCATTATAAGTGAAGCAATGGTGTGACTGCCAAAGTCAAAAGAGTATGTCCGAGGGGGATCCCTGGGTGGCACAGCAGTTTAGCGCCTGCCTTTGGCCCAGGGCGTGATCCTGGAGACCCGGGATCGAGTCCCACGTCGGGCTCCCGGTGCATGGAGCCTGCATCTCCCTCTGCCTGTGTCTCTGCCTCTCTCTCTCTCTCTCTCTCTCTCTGTGACTATCATAAATAAATTAAAAAAAAAAAAAAAAGAGTATGTCCGAAACAGAGGACTTGTCACATCCCCTTGGGCCCTACCCCATTCCATCCTGTTCATATGTTGGGTATGGAGTTTAGTTCTTTAAAAATAAACATAAGCATGTCCATAGTCAGTCACCATAAGAGTAATGAAGAACAGTAAGGGAAGCTTTGGGATTTTAGTCAAATGAAAAGAGACCCTGGGACAAGCTATCTTCAAATACTTAAGGCTTAGTGACAGGAGTGAAAGATTAAACTTGTTTCAGCTGGCTTCATAGGGAAGGATAATAAGTAATTGTAGAAGACATGATAAGACAGACTTTTGTTCAAAATAAAAACTTTGGTAATATTAAATCACCCCCAAACTATCTAAGTTATACGAAGCTTCTCATTGCAAGCAGTTGAGACAAAGGCATCTAGTCATAAGGTAAGGATATCATAGAGGACATAGAGATGGAAGAGATCATTCAACCATGAAATTCTCCTTTATGAGTGATGATGGGAGAAAACTGTATACGGAATTGCTATGTTCTGAATGTGTCCCCCAACTCCAAAATTCATATGTTGAAATTCCAATCCCCAAAGATAATGGTATTAGGGTGTGTCCCTTTGGGACATCCTTAAGCCAGGAGAGTAGATGCCCTCTTGATAGATTTAGTGCCTTATAAAAAAGGCTCCAAAGAGATCTCTAGCCCCTTCTGCCATGTTAGGACGTAGTTGAAAGGTATCAGCTATGAACCAAGAGGAGAGCCCTTACCAAAATACGACCATGCTGGCGCCTTGCTGTTGGACTTCCCAAACTCCAGAACTGGGAGCAATAAATTCCTGGAGTTTATAAGACACCCAGTCTGTGGTTATTTGTTTTAGCAGCCCAAATGAACTAAGAAAAAAATAAATTTTATTTCTTTTGACCCAAATTCTAACAGAAGCCAAGCTTCTGCGTTGCCACATTCATCAAATCACATACTTCATACCTAGAATGCACCTCATCCCAGAACTGAGTAGCTGTTCAACAAGAATGATGTTTATACCTAAAATTAGTGTTTATGGCAACATTGTTACCATGAATTTTAAACAATTCTCTCCTCAAAAAACATTTATTTTAGAGAGATAGGCTTACAAATCTTGTAAGTTTCTCCACAATTGCTAATAAGAAATTTACTCTTAGTGCCTCATCCAGGGGCTCTACCAGGGACCCAAACTTTGAGTTGTAGTTGTAGTAAAGAAACATCATTGTCAATTTAAAAATTGAGGTAGTCCACCTTGATTAAGGTCATCCATGCCTACAAGCTATAAACATTAAAGTACATATCAATATTACCAGGGCAGTAGTATCGTTACCATCTTATGCAGGAGGGAAACTGAGACCCAGAAGTCAGACAGTTAATAAATTCTGAAATTCGGATCTGAATCCAGATCATTGCTATAAGACTGGCACAGTAACCCCATTGTGAAATCCTCCCTGGGAAACACTTCCAGAGTAAGGCACTAAAGGTTAATGTAAAATATTCCTCACAACAGAGTACAATCTCAGCCTTTGTCCATACAACTGTTGATTATTTTCATTTTGTCACAAGTGGCGATTAATGTCCTTAGTCTATCATATATGTGTCATTCCCCACAAAGGTATTATCTATGTGAATATCTGTACTCTGAGGAGTATTTACCCAGATGTAGGAGTTGTTGGAAAATTAGTGACTGTTCTGAATTTAAAAATATCCCTAGAGAGATTAAGGGCTTATAGAGATATAAGATATTAAAATAATGGACATACTGGAAGGAGAAAAGTGAACACTGTTGCATAGCAAGTAAATTCAGTATCTCCTTCCAGTGGAGCTCAGAATTAAGTTACCTGCCATGCAGGGTGATTCAGAACACACTATCATAGTGATGTGTCCCTTTAATCGGTTCCCCCTACCTGGACACTCAGAGCAATATTATTCTGATGATAAATTATCGCATCCTGCTTTTCAGAGTCCATTGAAAAAAATTCATCCTCTATTTTGAGTTCATGTTCTAGGAACTCACACAGCCCTTTTGTGTCTGGCCCCACTAGTAACTCACCAAGGCCCCTAAGTATTGTTCAAACTTGATCTTTTTATTTCTGTGATCCTCTCCTCTTCAGGGATATCCACTATGTTATGGACCCGTTGGAATCCATTTATCCATCAGAAGCCGCCAACCTGTACCAGCACCAGACTTTAGACACAATGGGTAATAGATGCCACTGGTATTGCACTCAGAACTCTGTTACCCCTGTATTGTGAGTATTGGCTGCTAGTGATTCACAGATTATCCCTTCTCCAAAGAACTGGTCTTAGCCGAGAAAGAAATCTCCCCAGGGATGCCTAGGAGGTTATGACTCCGTACTCCCAGAGGTAGCTTATAGCCAATGATGGACTAATGTAGGACTACAAATGCCCAATCCCCTTGCTCCAAAGCAGGAAAACTGTGAGGTGCCATTCATGTTCTAGAGCTCTCCATAGGCTCAGGCTGACAGGAGTCTTTAATTGAACTCACAGTTTTCTTTGGTTCCTTCTCTTGCCCTCTCCTATTTTCTTCACTTCTTTACCAATTTCTCCTCTGAGCTCCCTTCAGCAAATCACTTATATAAGAATCCCCATCTCAAGCTCTAGAGAACCTGATCCAAAATGGAATGCTTCGGCTGTCTGGGCTCCTTCCTTTCCACCAGGTCATTCTTTCACATCTTTCCTGTCTCTAAAAACCCCATTCCCATCCACTCTACCCAGTAAGCCACATCAACATCGCGGCCCTAAGCCTCTTGGACAAATAACAATGGAAGACAACTATAAACCCCATTCTTCTGCAGGATACTGTTATTAAAGATACTTGTGTATCATAGATTTGAGCAATAACAATGAAAATTAACGGGCTTAATTCAGAGGGAGAAACTGCATATTATAAAGTGAGAAGAAATGTGTTATCATACGGGGACACAATATATCAAGGATCTCCCAAAAGCTAGTTGGGTTTTCTTGGTCCACTTCCCTTTCTTCTTTAATCCCTGAGACTTCCAGTAGCACTTTGAGAAGAGTAGTCTGAAAACACCTACAATTAAATTTATAGTGGAATTTTTAAAGAATACAATCCATTAGGAAAATGAGGGTTCAAAATGTAAGCCTATAGCCATGGTTACTACCTTTGTGTAACTTCTTTTTTTATGATGAACAAAGCCACATACACATATTTTGACTAGCTTTATTATAAATGCTAAATAGGCTGAATGTTTACCTCCAGTGGTTTTAATGATTCCCACATAAAAGGTATTTCTCTCAGCAGAAGGCTGAGAAAAAAAAAAATAGGGATTACCTGACAGAGAGTTTCCATTAGCATTCATATCACAAATTATTAGTGTCACCTTGGCAATTTCAGCAGGGAGGATGACACTGACCCCTCTACAGTTAAAGAATCAAATAGGATTTTATTGCAGAGTGCTGGTCAAAGTTTAGTGAAGAATTCCAAATGTCCATCTACCCAAGGTGATGTGGCATGTGACATTGCATGGAGGAGAAGGGAGATAGCAATACCATAATCTGGGAGGAGTTATAAAATGTTTAATATTTTTACCAAACTGTCATCAGTGGGGTGCCTGGGTGGGTCAGTTAGTTGAGCATCTGTCTTTGGCTCAGGTCATGATCCCAGAGTCTGGGATCCAGCCCCATATTGTGGGGAGTCTGCTTGTCCGTCTCCTGCTGCTCCTCTCCCTGCTCCTTCCCTCTCTTGCTTCAACTTCAACAACACTGAAGCTCAAAGTTCTAATTCCAACATTGCAGCTATAGTCAGGGAAGCAAGTGAAATATGGCCAAAATTTGAAATAGAAAGATTGTGAGTTAAATCCATGACAGTCATATGTGGGTTTTGTTGTTTTGGTTTTTAACTGTCAAACTAAAGAAGAGACAGCTTGGTTACATCTTTGCAAAGGGAGATATGGTGATGAGGGCATAATCTATAATGAGACTAATAACTAATAGCTGTTGATCACTTATGAGTTTGACATAGTACTAAGTATGAAGTTATTTTCTTAATCCTTCCAACACCATTACAAGGCAGAGACTATCACAGTATAGTGTAGTATAGTAGGTTCTTAAACTTGAAGATATAACAGAATCATCTAAAGTGCTTCAGGAAAACTTATTTTAGGGGCTTCTTTTATTTAATTGGTTTGGAGTGTAGCCCGAGCATTTACTTCTCAAACCAGTTCCTAGGTGATGTTGCATCTGCATGAATTGTGTATAATAATAGTACTTACCTTGCAGGGGTTTGAGGAGACTCTTATGAACTAGACCATGTAATTCATAGTATATAGTAGGTCCTAAGTAGATGTTTACTAAATTATTTTACAGATGAGAAAAACTGAAGTACCTAGAGATAGATTAACTACCCATGTTTCACAACTACTAACTATAGGATCTCTACTTGAACCTAAGTCTACCTTCAAGGTGTTTTTTTTTTGTTTTTTGTTTTTTTTTACTGTAGTAAACTCTCAAGTTATATGTTTTAAAAATCTTTTCTAAATATCTTAACAAAAATATCTGGTATGCTAGGGAGCATTCAAGAACTCCAATGGAGCATTCAAGAACTCCAATGCCCAGATCACACTCCGGACCAGTTAGAACAGCTCCAGGAGTGGGATCCAGACATCGGTAGTTTAAAATCCCAGGACATTCCACTGTTAGCTGTAGTTCTTTAGCTTTAACTCACAACTAGCTTCTTTGACCCACTGAGCAGGGCTGGAGCAGGGGTGCGAGGTTGTCTTAAAAACTCCCTAGGGGATTCTAATGTGCAGTAAGGGTGTGAATTAATGATATCCTAGAGACATAAACTTGCTTCTCTCTTCCTAAAAGGAGGTCCCAAAATGGTGAAAATAAAAATCACTAGCTTGAAGCTATTTCTATCTAATATTAAAGCAGCAATGAATTTCAATTCAATTTTGGATGATTTTAATGAGAAAAATGTTCCTGTAAATATACAAATGCACATGAATACAACAAAATGAAATTAGTCCAAATCATCAAAAGTACCCTGATATATATTTATACCTATATTATTATTCCAAGTTTCTTATAAACTTCTCTTTGTTTATGCTATGCTTCTACCATAATTAATATCAAACATTTGTACATGTTTGGTATTCTTTGTAATATCTTCTAGTATGAGACTTAATCTCATACTATGCTATTTGAAAACTTTTGCAATTAATGTTTGATTTTCCATTATTGAATTATCAGAAGCAAATTATGGCAATATGATTTAAACTGATTTGTAGTCCATCTATAATTTCTAGATAAAGATCAGTAAATTATCAAAAATTCCATTCTCTTAAATGGAAAGAATTATTATCCTTGAAATAGCCTAAAACCAAAGTTCTTTCTATGATCCTTATGTACCAGGACACTTGGAATTAAGAAAATGGGCTAAAGATAAAATTAGCTTGTGTACATATTGCTTATAGTCCAGTCTTCTTAATGTTGAAGTATATATATTAATTTAAAAAGTACTTCTGCAAAGCCAGAGTAATTCATGTTACCATCCCGAAAGCTTTGCATCTAAAATTTTCCTTTAAGAGTAGATTTGATCTTTTGGCTTCAACAAAGATGACTAAAAATACATTATAATTTTCCTCACATCTCAAAAAGGATGACGGGGAAAAGTACATGTGCTGAACACATATACATGCAGAAGAGTCATGCTCAAAATAAGAAATGTATAAAATAAATAAAAGTAAAATACATATTATTTAATTAGGTGTAATTCAACTATTAACAGAAAAATAAAAAATATCTGCCTATATTGACTTGAAATAAAGTCCAAAAAGTTTGAAAGTATAAAAGACAAATTGATGGAAAAAAGATAATATGAAAATATAATATGTGCTCATAAAAAACCTTCTGTGTGCATATATTTCTGAAAACATAAAGGGGTTTATAAGATAAAATATAAAAAGGGATATATACCAAACTATTAGTACTGGCTATCTGGGTTTGTACAAGAATGGTGATGGGAGTAAGTAGTGTAGTTGTGAAATCACTGTGTTAATTGTTCACGGTATACTGAAATATCTTGTATGTTGTAATGATGTTGGCATAAAATAGCATTGCTAAACTAAAAAAAAAAAAATGGTGATGGGAAAGGTAGAAATCTAGCAAAGAAGAGGTCTTTTTAATGTGTATATTTCTAAGTCATTTGAATTTGCCAAATAGGCATATGCTTTATGATTTTTAAAATAATGTTGAGGGGGAGCCTGGGTGGCTCAGTTGGTTGACCAACTGACTCTTGGTTTCGGCTCAGGTCTTTTTTTTTTTTTTTTTAAGATTTTATTTATTTATTCATGCGAGACACAGAGAAAGAGAGGCAGAGACACATGCAGAGGGAGAAGCAGGCTCCATGCAGAGAGCCCAACATGGGACTCAATCCTGGGTCTCCAGGATTACACCCTGGACTGACAGCGGCGCTAAACCGCTGAGCCACCCCGGCTGCCCTGGGCTCAGGTCTTGATTTTACAAGTGGGGGGGTTGAGTCCACATCAGGCTCCCCACTCAGCAGAGAGTCTGCTTGAAGATTCCCTCCCTCTGCCTTTCTCAAATACATAAATAAACCTTAAAAAAAAAATACAGCTGTCCACAAGAAAATTTGGGCAACATACATGGTGGAAAGAAAGATCATTGAAGCTGGAAGCAAAAAGGTTTAAAACTCCAGTCTGTGCCTGCCCCTTTATTAGTTAAGCAGCACTGGTTGGGTTCCTTACCTTCTTCAGGATACTCTCCATATTTATGAGCATTTATAAGATTCAGGTAGGATTGTGGTCAGAAAGAAATATTAATATGGTTCTTCTATTTGAAAGCTGCAAAGTACACAAAGTTAGACACTATCATCTTTATTGAATTTGGGAGACCTTTTCCACTCCACAGAAACGAAGTGTTCTTTTCTATGCAGTAGGGGACACAGAACTCACAATTAATAACTAAGGCAAGATAGAATTACAAGTTTCTACAAAAGATACAAAGAGGGGCACCTAGCTGGCTCAGTCAGTAGAGCATGCAACTCTTGATCTGTGGAACGTGAGTTCAAGCCCCATGTTGGGCATGGAGCCTACTTTAAAAAAAGAAAAAAGATACAAAGATACAAAGAAAGTGCCATGTAAGCCCTTGGAAATTCTTAAATTGGCCTGTTAGCAGAGACCTTGGCTTTTCTGAGATGACAATATTTACATAATTTGCAGTGGACAGTGGGAATGTGCTGGGTCTCTTCAAACTGGATTCATGAGCTTTGAGCATAAGGTTCCTACAGAGGCCTTTAAGCATATCCCTGCACACTAGCAAATCTGAATCTGTTTTAAGCATTTTTGAATCCCTACTGTATTCCACCACGCCTACCCATAACAGCCATTTAGCTGTGGAAAGGACGAAGACTAGAATCCAATAGAGAAGAGAGACTAGAAAAAAAGGCTATTAGATGCAATTTGATAAATGGCACAACAAGGTGCCTGGGAACATTTTACAAGTGAAAAAAATTGTTGGTGTTTGATAAAATATCTTTGTTTAAAGTTCTAACTAATCGTGTTTCTAAATTCTCATTTATTTCTTCTCCTGTCTCTCTGCTCTTCAACCTATAGATTTTCTCTGGATTCCAAAGTCATCCAGAAGAATGCCAGAAAGCAAAGCAGAACCAGTACTAATAACTATTTGCTGTATCTATTTTATCACAGACTAGAAAATGGGAAAGGATGTTTACTATATCCCTACAGTCTCCATTATCAACCTAATTTCCTAAATATTTACTTAATTTTTATTAACTTATCACAGGAAAGAAAAAGTTCAAGTTAAAACTGACTACTGCATAAAACTGTGAATGTAATTCAAGAGGAAAGGATGACTAGTGGAATATCCTAAGGCGTATGAGTTAAGGAAGGAACTAGGGTGAATATTTACTTAAAGCCATCACCAAACTGGGGATCCCTGGGTGGCGCAGCGGTTTGGCGCCTGCCTTTGGCCCACGGCGCGATCCTGGAGACCCGGGATCGAATCCCACGTCGGGCTCCCGGCGCATGGAGCTTCTCTCTCTGCCTGTGTCTCTGCCTCTCTCTCTCTCTCTCTCTCTCAGTGTGACTATCATAAATAAAAAAAAAATAAAAATAAAAAAATTTATTAAAAAAAAAAAAAAGCCATCACCAAACTATCATGCACCAAGCCTCAAGTAGCTGCTGAACAGAGCTATGGTTTACTGTCTGAAACTGCCCTATTAGCCATTTTTAATTGCCATTTTACAGATGAGAAGACTGAGGCTTGAAGAAGTTCACTAACTTGTCAAAAAGAATATATTTAGACCCAAGCTATGTTGACTTCCAAGTCCATCATTCTCTTTAGGGTGACTTTCATTCTCCAGTAGTCTATATAACACCAACACTGCATATAATTTTCCTGGAGGTAGATATTTATGTTATGCAAAGGTTGGGATACCTATGCATGTCTCCAAGGTCCTAAATTTACAGTTGCAATTCACATATAAAAGGTTTTAACATTCTCTATTCCTCTATAAATTCTATTCACTCATGAGCCCTCATTACCAATTATAAGTGGTCTAAAATTCATGTCTACATAGAATCTCATAAAGTGACCCTATTTAGAAATACAATATTTGCAGATGTAGTCAAATTAATTTGAGTTCAAGATTGCAGTCCTTGGGTTTTGTTGTTGTTGCTGTTACTTTGTACTGTCTACTGATCTTATTCTAAATTACATATCTGACTAACTTGCCTAATGGTAGGAAGTTACCTATTCTTGACATACAAAGAATGGACTAAATCCATATAAAGTTCTCTTTTAAAACTTAAAAGTGTGTAGGTATAAATGAAAGATGTTCCAGAAACAAATTATCTCGAAGGCATACCTCTTCAAAGAATTCTTCACACGAAGCAATGAATGCACACACAACCTTATGCCTACACTCTTCCGTTGTATGTGTCTTCATTATGTTTAATAAGTACCCGTTAAACATATCTAAAAATGCTCTCAAACTGTTGAACTTTTCATGTGCCAGTATAATTATGAATATATGGTCTCCCATAGATAAGTCACCTGCCTCCTCTTTTGAAATTCATGAATAGGTAATATTGCCTTTCCATACTGAAGCTTGTAGATATTTCCAGTAAAGAAGACTCGGGTAAAAAAATTAATCTGAATTCATACTGGATTAGGATGAAACCCAATTCAATGGCTGGTGTGCTTGAAAAAGAAAAAACAAAAACAAAAACACACAGGGGAGTGCCACTTGACTATGGAGGCAGAGATTGGAGTGATGCATCCACTAGCCAAGGAATGCCAAGGATTGCTGGTAACCACCAGAAGCTTGGAAAATCCAAGGAAGGATGCCTGCCTAGAGCCTTCAGAGGGAGAGCCTGGCCCTGCTGATACCTTGAACACAGACTTCCAGCCTCCAGAACTGTGGATAAAATTCTGTTGTTTTAAGCCACCCAGTTTGTGGTTCTAGGAAACTAGTCAAGGTGAAATATTGATTTTGCCAAAATAAGGAAGCTTCATTACTTCCAATTTAAAAATTGGTCCCTTTGAAATTGAGGAAGACACAAAGAGATGGAAAAATATTCCATGCTCATGGATTGGAAGAATTAATATTGTGAAAATGTCAATGTTACCCAGGGCAATTTACACATCTAATGCAATCCCTATCAAAATACCATGGACTTTCTTCAGAGAATTAGAACAAATTATTTTAAGATTTGTGTGTAATGATAAAAGACCCTGAATAGCCAGGGGAATTTTAAAAAAGAAAACCATAGCTGGGGGCATCACAAAACCAGATTTCAGGTTGTACTACAAAGCTGTGGTCATCAAGACAGTGTGGTACTGGCACAAAAACAGACACACAGATCAGTGGAACAGAATAGAGAACCCAGAAGTGGACCCTCAACTTTATGGTCAACTAATATTCAACAAAGGAAGAAAGACAGTCTTCAATAAATGGTGCTGGGAAAATTGGACATCCACATGCAGAAGAATGAAACTAGACCACTCTCTTTCACCATACACAAAGATAAACTCAAAATGGATGAAAGATCTAAATGTGAGACAAGATTCCATCAAAATCCTAGAGGAGAACACAGGCAACACCCTTTTTGAACTCGGCCACAGTAACTTCTTGCAAGATACATCCACGAAGGCAAAAGAAACAAAAGCAAGAATGAACTATTGGGACTTCATCAAGATAAGAAGCTTTTGCACAGCAAAGGATACAGTCAACAAAACTCAAAGACAACCTACAGAATGGGAGAAGATATTTGCAAATGACGTATCAGATAAAGGGCTAGTTTCCAAGATCTATAAAGAACTTCTTAAACTCAACAGCAAAGAAACAAACAATCCAATCATGAAATGAGCAAAAGACATGAAGAGAAATCTCACAGAGAAGCCTAGAGCCTTCCTCACAGAGGAAGACATAGACATGGCCAACACGCACATGAGAAAATGCTCCGCATCACTTGCCATCAGGGAAATACAAATCAAAACCACAATGAGATACCACCTCACACCAGTGAGAATGGGGAAAATTAACAAGGCAGGAAACCACAAATGTTGGAGAGGATGTGGAGAAAGGGGAACCCTCTTGCACTGTTGGTGGGAATGTGAACTGGTGCAGCCACTCTAGAAAACCATGTGGAGGTTCCTCAAAGAGTTAAAAATAGATCTGCCCTACGACCCAGCAATTGCACTGCTGGGGATTTACCCCAAAAACACAGCTGCAGTGAAACGCCGGGACACCTGCACTCCGATGTTTATAGCAGCAATGTCCACAATAGCCAAACTGTGAAAGGAGCCTCGGTGTCCATCGAAAGATGAATGGATAAAGAAGCTGTGGTCTATGTATACAATGGAATATTCCTCAGCCATTAGAAACGACAAATACCCACCATTTGCTTCGATGTGGATGGACCTGGAGGGTATTATGCTGAGCGAAATAAGTCAGAGAAGGACAAACATTATAGGGTCTCATTCATTTGGGGAATATAAAAAATAGTGAAAGGGAATAAAGGGGAAAGGAGAAAAAATAAGTGGGAAATATCAGAACAGGAGACAGAACATGGAAGACTCTGAACCCTGGGAAATGAACTAGGGGTGGTGGAAGGGGAGGAGGGCGGGGGGTGGGGGTGACTGGGTGGCAGGCACTGAGGTGGGCACTTGACGGGATGAGCACTGGGTGTTATTCTGTATGTTGGCAAATTGAACACCAATAAAAAATAAATTTATAAAAATAAATAAATAAATAAATAAATAAATAAATAAATAAATAAAAATTGGTCCCTTTGGAGTAAATATCCATTCAGGCCTTTGGATTCCTCCCTCCGCTCTCCCTCACTCTACCAGAATGTGATTGAAGTTGCCTATCGGGTGTCTAGTCTTCATTATTTTTTCTGGACTCAACTAAGGGCTCTCCTTTCCTTGGCTTCTGAATTCAACCTCTGCACTGCTGCTTCTAATGCTTATTCAATCTGCGCAGCCTGTGGAATATAAAGGCCTTTGTCAAAGATGCAAGGATATTCCTCATCCACCCCATGTTGGTAATAATTTGGAACTAGATAGGGAAGATCAAACCAGCCAGAGCACTGTGGATATCCTCAATGCAGGTGAACCCCTTGCAAATCTTGCCTCCGGCATCCACGGCAGAGGAGAGAGCCAAGAGAGTCCCTCTTGTGCAAGTCCAAACCTTCAGCACCTTGCTGCATCCAGCAAAAACTCCACTGTTACTCAACAGTTGAATCCATTCCTCAGTGAGTCATGGTGGGCACAGGGAAAGTGATGGGAGTCTGTACTCTGTTTTGAGATCAGCAATGACTACTCGTAGAAGCAGCTCTACAGTCCCTTCCTCTTTATCACAGTTCATGCATGTGTTAGTGCACACACACACTCTCATGCTCACACATACTCAACATCACAAGATTTTTTCCGGGCCTCAACTACCTCTACCATCATAGCAGCAAAAATACATTTTGTATTAGTATACATAGAATAATAAATGACACCTTGCATTGTCTTCACTTAAACTCATCAAGCCATATTGGGATGTTAGATCTTCAGTCAAACCTGCTTTCATTGTGTAGTCAAGTCTCCCATTATGGTTTGTAAAGGGTTGAAATGCATTTACCCCTGAATGTCAAATGTGTATTTGATCTCCTATACACAGCCAGCAAAAGGAACTTTCAAAGACAAAACCAAGGAACAATTGCTTCCCTGGCTTTGAAATTTCAAACTCAACAAGGTATTCTATTTTTTTAAAAATAGCCAAGATAATACCAAATTATAATAAAATAAGTACCTGTATCCAATCCTAAAATAAATAACAAGCAAACTAGAAGAGGGAGAGGGAGCAAGCAGGGGAGGGGGTAGAGGAGTGTGCCAAGGGAGGAAGGGAAGCAGAAAAGGTAGAATTACAATTCAACATTCCATTCTTTAGACATACTGTGTGAAACCTGTATTTGAGGCAAGCATATTTTTGACATGATCAAACCTTCTTCCTAGATTTCCTATCCTGAGGATGTTGATAGGATAAGACAATTATTTAGTTACAATAAATTATTTCCTTCAAGACGCTTGTTCCTCGACACCACCAACAGCAATGTGAAACAGCTTTGGTATATTTGCCAGGTGGTGTAATTGAAATACTGTATTGCATATGCAATTTCTGATCTTTGCACTTACTCGTCAAAGCAAGAAATGAAACAAAATCTTTGAAATGACACTGCAAAGCCCATTTTTCAATCAGGGGCGATCCCCAAATGGAAACAAGCTGGCTATACCACTTAACTACAATTTCATTCAGGATTTATATCTAACCTGCCTTAAAGTCTGAAATCTTTTATGGCACAAGTTTAGAATGAGAGAAGAAGAGACTGATTGGTTCAATAAACAATAATAAGTATCTAATCCTCAAAGAAATTAGCTTCTTCTAAAATGACCAGTTTTTCTGTCAGATTTCATCTTAAGTCTCCCAGGAGACAATTTGAGCTCAATAAGTCTCAAGGCCACCCTTCATTATAGAAGTTCATTCATGTGCCCAAGGAACAATACTGTCACAGTGGAGAACCTTGCAAACTTTGAAAGGAAATGCAACTTTCCACTAAAGAGCTGAAAACAAACTCCCAGCTAATAATTTCAGGTTAGAGACCAGAGACTGCCCTTGATCCCTCTTTTCTAGGGTGGAAGATGCCAATATCAACATTGCTGGGGTTTTGTTAAATTCATGAAGTCTTATGTGACTTAATCTCATTAGAGTGAGCCACTGCTCTTTCAGGCTTCTCGATGGGGCCAACCCCCAGGGAACAGTGCCCCTATTAAGACCTGCAGGCCATATTGATCCAGGAGCCAGACATCAGGTTTATATTTCCACCTAGACTCATGGACCCAGAGATCACTTTGTATGATTCATGATCTTTTGATTTTATATGTGTAGGAGAGGTGAAATATGATTTAAAGAGAAAAAGAACTACTGATATCCAAGGACAAAGTCTAGGGTATGCTTACTGAGAAATATTCATCTTGCACAAGGCTTAAATGAAATCAGACAAATGCAAAAATGTAGTGAAAAGAATACAAACTTTAAGTTTAGATAGAAATGAGTAAAGTACCAATCCCAGCAGATTTTTCATTTACCAACTGGGGATTATAATAATTTAAAGTGGATGATGGGAAAGGTTAGCATTTTATATAATGCCTGATATAAAGATGGCCTTTAATAAATGATAACTGTAATTATCATTACTATGATTATTAACAAGTAAACTTGAATATTTTATCTTTAACTTTTCCTTTTAAAAATAGGCTTTTTTCTCTTACAAAGTTATGGCAAAATAAGGCTGCTGGATACATATATTCAACAGTGTCTTAAGTCATATGTAACATAGAAATGCATATAAATTGCTACTGTAAGAGGTTCATACATAATTTTTATGATATGGATAGACTCATTATGTCTGTTTTACCATGTCCCATTACTGTTCTTTATTACAACTTCTGCACAAACTTCTTTCCCGTAGGGTGATTTGATATGATAGTGTCTGCCTTTTTCTTGGCACCAATACATTATTGCATTATTGACTTAATTATTGCAGATTAAGTCATCTCTGTATTTTCCCCTTGAGGATGGGACAATTATAATAGTATTACTTTCCTTTATCCCAATTATTAATTTAAACTGGTAAAAGTTATTTAGAAGATGTTGTCACCCAAAATGGTGAATTGTGACTTGTGCCACCCCCCTCAAAGATGTAGTTCTAACCCTCAGTAGCTATGAATGTGATCATATTTGGAAATAGGGTCTTTGTAGAAGATCAGGTTAAGATGAGGTCACTAGGGTGAACTCTAATTTGATATAACTGGTGTGCTTGTAAGAAATTTGGAGAATGCCTGGGTGGCTCAGCAGTTGAGCATCTGCCTTTGGCTCAAGGCACAATCCAGAGGTCTGTCAATCAAGTCCACACCAGGCTCTCTGCAAGGAGCCTGCTTCTTCCCTCTGCCTGTGTCTCGGCCTCTCTCTGTGTGTCTCTCATGAATAAATAAATAAAACTTTTTTTTTTTTTTAAAGGAGAAATTTGGGGAAAGAGACAGACGTGCACATAAGGAGAATGCTACAGGAAGATGGTTGCAGAGAACTTTGGCATCTGCAGGCAAAATAAAACGTCAAAGATTGCCAGCAAAACCACCAGAAGCTTAGAAAGAGGCATAAAACAAATTCTCTTTCAGCCTTTCAGAAGGCGCCAACCCTGCCAGCACCTTCACCTTGGACTTTCAGCCTCCACAATGGGGAGATAATAAATTTCTGTTGGTTAAGCCACCCAGTTGTGGGACTTTATACAGCAAGGCTAGCAGACTAGTACAGAAAGAGCACCTGTAAGGACCTTTAAGATCTTCATGTTAATTTTTCTTATCCTTAAAATTTGAGAAAACAATACAATCAAGAACTAGCATATCTCTGAAAATATGTCCAGAGGCCACAAGTATCTACACTTTCCAGTTTGAGAAACAATGTAAAACAGAACTTAATAATATTAATACCACATGTTACATGTGTACCTCCCCATCTCACTGGCAACATAAGCCAAAGGCAAAAGCCTTGCTGCATTAGAGGCTCTTTGGCATTATGCCAGATCCATACACAAGATATTCTAAAGGGCAAAGTTCAAAGAAAAAAAATTCTAATGATGTGCTTTTTCAAAGTGGCCACATCCATTACCCTTCAGCCCTACCCCATGGTCCGGCAAGACCACACACTGTTTGCCATTTACCAGTATAGCAATGAGTTACTGTACCTTTGGAGGCTGACTTTGATTTTACATCTTAAGGAAAATACTGTTTTAAAAAACCACCAAAAGATTTGAGAAGAAAATCTGATATCCATCAGTTTGTTTCCTGCATTTAGTAGAAACCTGTTTATTTGTTTAGTTCTGGGCAGGAGATATTACTTCTTAGATTTTTTTTTTTTTTAATATTCCAAATGCTTTGGTCTGAAGCCTTCAGGCTCTACTGCATTCTGTTTAGCCTATATTTAGAACAAAGCAAACACATGTGATTCTTTAGAGCTAAGCACTTCTGCCAGTGAGCCCTGGAAAATTGCTAACCCCAAAATAAAACAATACCGCTTTCTTTAAATACTTCTGTTTGCACTTACAGTGAGGCGATATTGATAGCAAGCGTCAGTTTGAGTGACCGAAAATAAACAGAAGTGAAGAAAACAGGGATTTTTGGTATTAAAGCCAGATTTATTTAGAGGAAATATATGACAAGTATCATTATTTTCTCAAATAGCAATCTCAGGATATCTCACCCATGAAGAAAAGTTATTGTGTCATTTCCATGACCTCTAAGGCTTATTAACAGCTCTCACTGATCTGATCAGAGTTACATTGATTCTAAATTGAGACCAACATAGAAAGGCAAGGAAGATAGCTTGGTTCACCCAAAAAGACAACCTACAACAACAGGAAAAGATACCATAAGTTAAAGTGACCCCATATCTTGAAGGTCTAACTTTACCTTAGGTAAGCAGCAGTATCTCAAATATTGGACATTCCCGCAATGGAGCAGCCTATATGCAAGAATAGCAGGAAACTCCATTGATTGGCCTTCATGTATCTCCTAAAACTCTGGACGTGACACCAATTCAAACTTAAGAACACAGGCATGGAGTGAGATGTGTGTTCTCACTTTGATGTCATTGATATGGGAGCTTTGGAAGCTCACAAGCTTTTGGGGCCTCAGTTTTCCCATCTTATAAACTGACTGCATTGGATCAAAGACTCTAAAGTGCATCCTAGCATTACAATTTGGAAGGGAAATCAAATTATCCAACTCATGTTTACCAATTAAAATTGTTATGATATTCTTTTTTTTAAGATTTTTATTTATTTACTTATGAGAGACACAGAGAGAGGCAGAGACATAGGCAGAGGGAGAAGCAGGCCCTTGTGGGCAGCCTGATGCAGGATTCAATCCTAGGGATCACACCCTGAGCCAAAGGCAGATGCTTAACCACTGAGCCACCCAGGTGCAATAAACTTGCTATGATATTCTACTGAGTTCACATTTCCCATTCTTTCAAAGTTCAGATTCAACCATCATTTTTATTTGACACTTTGATACATAAAATTATATAATTCATAATTATTTCCTCAAGACACCAAATAAAATGAAAGCTTCCCCATAGCCTCATAAAGACAACATTTTCTACACATTTAAACTCTGCTTTAAAATAGAAAAAACAACTTAGAAATATATACACTAAATGTTAATAATGGTTATTCTGGATAGGGAGAGTATGGTAATTTTTATCTCCTTCAGTGTACATATCTTAATGTTCTAAAACTATCACACTGAAGATGTATTACATTTTAAACTTATTTTTTCAAGAAAAAATAAGGAGTATGTTTTAAAAGTCTGTTTTAAGAGTGTCCCAAATAAACCTTAAAAAAACCACACAAATAAATTAATAAACAAAAAGTAGAATCACACCCATAAATAAAGAAAGCAAACTGATAATTGCAAGAGGGATTAGAGTTGGGGGATGAGCAAAATGGGTGAAGAAGAATGCGAGATACAGGCTTCCCATTATGGAATGAGTAAGCCAAGGGAATAAATGGCAGAGCATAAGGAATATAATCAATAATATTTTAATAGCGTTGTATGGTGACAGATGGTAGCTACATTTGTGGTGAACATAGCATAATGTATAATCTTGTCAAATAACCATGTTGTACACCTGAAACTAATGTAACATTGTGTGTCAACAATACTCAAATAAAAAAATTATTGAAAAAAAGAGTGCCACAAATCACACTATCACTCAAATTCTCTCTTCTTAGAGCAGTCAGTATTTCGTATTTACTCTATCTATACTACTATTAATATGAATAGTACTATAAAAGTATTATACTGCAGTTATTTTTTACATTAAATATATTTGTTTAGGGCGTTTTTTGGACTTTTTAATTTATTTATGAGAGACAGAGAGAGGAGAAGGAGGAGCAGAGAGAGAAGGAAAGGCAGACTCCAGATGAGCATGGAGCCCAATGTGGAGCTCGATCTCAGGACCCTGAGATCACGACCTGATCCGAAAACAAGAGTAGGATGGTCAACTGACTGAGATACCCAGGTGCCCCTAAATATATTTGTTTTCAACTTTATTGAGATATATCTTATGTGTCATAAAATTCACCCATTTCGTGTGCAATGTCATGATTTTTAGCAACTTTACTGAATGGTACCACCTTTACCATACGTTGATTTTGGAATATTTCATCTCCCCAGTAAGACTACTTGTGCCCATTTACAACTAATACCTCTTCCTCCATGCATCTCAGCCTCAGACAACCTCTTATCTACTTGTTGTCCCTATCAGTTTGCTTTTTATGCACATTTTATATAAGTGGAGTCCTATATCATGATGACTGTATCTGGTTTCTTTCATTCCACATAATGTTTTTGAAGTTCATCTTTAATATAGCATGTGTCAACAGCCCATTCCTTTTCAATGGTATATAATATTCCATTGTATGGTTACATAACATTTTGTTTATCTATTTACTTTCCAGTTATTTTTTGTATTTATTTTTAACAACATTTTTATTTCTGCTACACTGCTTTCCATCTTCCTCTCTCAGTTTTCATTATTTATCAATATTATCACTCCTAGGATACGATTTCAAGTAAATTGATTCTTTTCCTGAGCTTTTGGAGAGGAACTGAGACCTGCCAATAACCAGAACCACCTTGCCAGTCATATCAATGAGCCATCTTGGAGGCAGATCGTCCAGTCCCAATTAATTCCCAATTGACATTTTGACCACAGCTTCATGAGAGCGACCCTGAGCCAGAGACAACCAGCTAAACTGCTCTCAAATTCCTGACCCACAGAAAATATGTGAGATAATAAATGTGTATCATTGTTTTAAGCTACCTAATTTGGAGACAGTTTATTATGCAGCAATAGATGACAACTATACATCAGATGGTCTTCTGTATTCCAGAAATTAATCCAAAAGTTTGGTTCATTTATGTTTTCCTATATCCCCCTCATCTACTTTCAGCAACTTTAAGAATTTATTCCTTTAGTATTTCACTGCCAATTTAATAAGTTTGGAGAAAGACAGGAATATTTGCATGCAGTCTTACTATCTTGTACCAGACCTCAGGCTATTTTGTTGTAAATGATGCACATTTTTCTAGACGAAGCCTGAAAATAAACTACCAGGAATGGGGGGGAGGACCACCATTCTCCCCATACCACAATCTGTCCTTTTGTACCTGTTAACAACCTATTTTCTTGGAAAGATAAAAAAGTTTGTTAAAATTCCTGAAGAAGTTGGAAAGGAACAACCATGTGCACATGAAAATCACCTGAGGAACTTATCTCAAATGCACATTTCTAGACCTAGAGTCACAAAGATTCTTGAATGAGGCAGTGTGTGTGTGTGTGTGTGTGTGTGTGTGTGTGTGTGTGTTTAAAGAAGCACTATGGGCAATGGAAAAGAATGATGGAATGGAACAGACAATCTATAAATAGATCAAAGTAACCATAGAACTTTAATACATGATGAAGATGGCATCTTAAGTCACAAGGACAATGATTCTGGGATAACTCGTTTGCCACTTGGGAAAAGATAAAAAAAATCAAATACTGACCTCACACTATACATAAGAATAAACTACAGTTACTATACCAAATGAGAGATCTACTACAAAAAATGGAATCAAACAAGTTCTGGAAATTTGCATGGGTGAATTCCCCTATAACTTGCCTGTAGGAAAAGGTTTTCTGATTATCATTAAAATGTAGATGCAATAAACAAACACCCTAGATGATTCTTTTGCAGGTTGTCCCTAGATATGATGCAGAAAGACATCATATATGTCTCAGACATATATATATATATATATATATATATATATATATATATATATATCTGAGAAAATCTATTTTGTGTGTCATGTCTACTAGGCTTATATGAAAAATTACATAGAATTTTTATGATATGCAGTATATACTTTATTTGTATGAATGCTTTTTAGTTCCTGAAAAAAATAAGGCACCTTCTGTCCATTACTTAACTCTTATCTAGTTCACTCATTTAAATCCCCTAACCTTAGCTAGATAGAACACAGAAGGACAGGGCTTGTCCAACATTTGCCAAGGTCAGGGATGTGACCTCCCTCTCTCTGTTTTCACTATCTCTGTGAAATTATCTCCTCTCCACACCACAAATGGCTTACTCTATATTCAAGAGGAGCTTCTGAGTTCTGCCTTATAACTTAGGTTAATATTTCTTACTTCCTCTCAGAAGATGTCAGCCTCCAACAAAACATAAAACTTGTCACTTGAATTCATCAACCAGGTAAGAAAACAGTGCTCTTCCAACTCCATTCAACACTTATTAGTAAAAGAATGTAGGGTGGCTTTGTAGCTGAGTATTATTTTCAAAGCAGTGAATTGTATAGCTTTACATTAAGAATTTAATTACAGTTTACATATGTACTAGTAACACTTGCCAGATTTCACTTGGCAAACCAGCTACAGCATTAACACTTAACTTTTCCTTAAAGGAAGGGAAATGTACTTAGAAGTGTTAGGCCTCTAAAATGTTACTTAGAATCACCAGAGAATTGAATCAAATATTTATTTGTATATGTATTTTTCAACCAACTTCTGAATTGCTGAATCAGCTTGCTACCCACTGGTAACTTCTACAAGTTTCTCTATTTAGGGCTTTTCCACCATGAATATTTAGAGAAACTTCCACTCCTGAAGAATAAAACTAATGACATTTGCCACTGTTTCAGTGGTCACTGTGACAGGAGAAAGTCCTCCAGAAGCATTTGGGGCTATAAGACAAGCAAATTGTGAAT
This sequence comes from Canis lupus dingo, assembly GCF_003254725.2. NCBI lineage: Eukaryota > Metazoa > Chordata > Mammalia > Carnivora > Canidae > Canis > Canis lupus. Next base: position 15,659,028 of record NC_064266.1, read on the forward strand.
GGTGTGAGGTAAGAATACAATTATATCTTCTTTTACCTTATGGCTAACCAATTACCCCAGCATTATTCATTGAATAATTCATCCTTTTCCCACTGATACCCATCACCATCTATGTTATATTTAGAAAATTATATAAATTTTTCACTACCGTCTTCTCTTTTTCTCTTCTGGTTCATCTGTGTACCATACTGTTCTGTCTGGACTATGTAGTTCTATCATAAGTCTTAATATATTAAAGGGCCATTCCTCATCCCACCCACACATCTTACTTACTATATTCTTCAGGAGTCTCTTAGCTATTGCATTTCCCTGACAGCAAGGGGACGAGTAGGAAAGACAAGCCACCTATGTTCTGCCCCTTTGTCATTATACTCAGATCCTTCAATAATTACATCAGAATAACCATGAAAGTCACCTAAGCAAAACTGGTGTGAGACTTTCAATGCTTCAACCAACCCTCACAAACACACTCAGCCTTAAGTTCCCCATCTGTTCACTATGCCTAGAATTCTTTTAAAAACAGAAAAAAATAAAAATGAAAAATTCAAAGACTGGTTGAGAATATTTTGGTAGATAATTAGCCGATCAACCAGTAAGAATAACATCCTTCTATATTAGCCAGGCTTCAACTGCAACTATGCCGCATGATGATAACTCAATAAGCTGCGTGGCTTATAAAAAAAATATTTCTTTTGTTTCACTCTGATTTCTGTAGTATGGCTGGTGCTGATCTAATTTCATCATTGATTGGCAGTGTTTAGCTTAGGTTGCCAGTTGGATTTAAGTCTATGTCTTGTGGTTAACCAGCAACTATATAGGACAGATTATCTTCAAGGAGGATGACAGAAGTATAAGGCATAAAGTCAAATAATGAAAGCACATTTACACTTGCTGCTCACATCACATTGATTCCTATTCCTTTAGCAAAAACAACTCACATAGTCATGTCCTGTACCAATGGGGTGGAACAGTATTTCACTTACTCCAGAGAGAAATATTACAATGTCCCATGGCAAAGGGCTTGGGCATATAATTCTGTAACAGAGAAGCAGTGAATAATTGGGAGCAGTTATTCAATGTATCACTTGAACATTCCATGTTTTAATAAGAAGAGAGAGAAAGAGAACAAGAAGAGAGCTATATCTCTAAAGGTGGTTACCTTCAAACAGTGTGAAGCCACAGATTTTGAGGAAAGAGTTCACACATAACACAGTTTAGCATAAGCTAAACAGACAAACAAACTTCCTGGGGACAAATACATATTGTGTATGTCCTAAAGCCTTTCTTCCAGCTCCTTAGCACATCTTAACCTTACTCAGAACATCATTAAAATCTTTTGCAGAAGTTTTATCCTATTTGATTGTGCTCATCTCAGTTTGCAATTGTGTGATTTTATTTCAACTCCATCCCTCACTGCAAGCCATGAACCATGAGCCAAGGGAGGGCAGGACCATGACTGCTTCCACCTTTGTCGCTAACACTTACCCTAGAAGAAAACAGGCAATAAATAAATATTGACTCAATGAATGGAAAATTTTCCCCCAAAGGATGATTTTTTATTAAGAGTTCAGCTTTCAATCACATATGCTAAAGCAAATATTTTCCCCGAACTAATTAGACAGCCACATATTGTCAACATGTTGACTTAGAGATCCTTTAGCATTGCATTGTTCAATATGGTAGCCACTAGTGATGTGAGACTATTTAAATGTAAGTTTAAATTTATGTATTTTAATTGAAATTAGGATTCAGTTCTTCAGTTGCACTAAGGTGCTACATGAGAAAATACCCAGAAATAGTACTGCAGGCTCATTTGGTAATTCTATTTTTAATTTTTAAAGGAACCTCCATACTATTTTCTATAATAGGTACACCATTCCCACTAACAGTACACAGGGGTTCCAGCTTCTCCTCATTCTCACCAATACTTGTTGTTTGTTTATACAATAGCCATCCTAACAGATATATGTTTATATCTCATTGTGGTTTGGGTTTGCATTTCCCTGATGATTAGTGATGTGTACCTTTTCACATACCTCTTGGTCATTTGTATGTCTTCTTTGGAGAAATATTATATTCAAGTCTTTTGCCTATTGTTAAATTGAGTCATTAGGTTTTTTTTGCAATTGAGTACTAGGAGTTTCTTATATATTTTGGAAATAATCCCTATCTGATACAATGGTGTGCAAATATTTTCTCCCATCCCATAGATTGCCTTTTCATTCTGCAAATCATTTCCTTTGCTGTCAGAAGTTTTTTAGTTTGATGTAGTTCCAGTTGCATATTTTTGCTTTTGTTGACTGTATTTTTGATGTCATATGCATTAAATCATCAACAATATTAGCACTCCCAGGTTCATTCACTGCAGCACTATTCACAACTGCCAAAACATGGAAACAACCTGTCAATCAGCAGATGAAGGGATTAAAAATATGCACATATAATAGAATATTATTTAGCCTTTACAAAATGAAATTCTACAATATGTGACAACATGGATGAACGTTGAGGATATTATGTCAAGTGAAATAAGCCAGTCATAGAAGGACAAATACTGCATGATTCCACTTATGTAAGGTAACTAACTCAAAAAATCGAAGAGTGGAATGGTAGTTTCCAGGATCTAAGGGAAGGTTATAACAGAATGTTGCTAATCAATAGGCTCAAAGTTACAGTCATGCAAAGTTTGCAAATTCTAAAGATCTGCTGTACAACACTGTACTTATCAATAACAATATCGTATTGTATACTTAAAGATTTGTTAAGAGAATAGATCTCATGTTAAACACAATAAATACATGTTACCACAATAAAATATTTTGTAAAACCACATGAGATTAGTGGAGACCATAGTAAACAACAGAAATAAGGAACATTTCTGTCATTGCAAAAAGTTCTTTTGGAGAGAGATGCTTTGGAAGAAAAATTTAAACGATAACTGAATTTCTCCCTATTAAAATACTCTAAAGCAATGTGAAGCTTCCCAAAATGTCTGGTTTCTAAGGACCAGTTTATAAACCCTGAGATTCTGACTCAGCATACCCAAAGCACACTTGCTTGGCATACAACTCCTTAAGAGGTGTTTTAATGGAACTGGGTAACCTTCAATTTCAAAACAGTATTCTCCACTAATGTTTGCAAAAGGACATAAAACAATATTCTCCACTAATGTTTGCAAAAGGGCATCGTGGTTTCCTAAGTCAAACTCATTATCTGTCCTTGCTAAAATCAGCTCACCCAGGTTTGCAACCTCTACTAAGTTATCTATGATTATCTCCACTCTCTTTTGCCATCACATCCTGGTAACTTGTCAACTACTCTTTCCATTTGTCTCTTTTCTTCCATGCATGCTGTGGCATATATATAGGTTAGAGTCTTGCAAGCTCTTGTTTAGAGGATTTGCATTTGATCTTGCTTCTAGACACTCCTTTACTAGTTCATTCAATGATCAGTTGCTGATTAAACACTGTGTCACATTTATGCTCAAGCTACTTTCAAAGATACTTGTTTGCCAGCATTTAAGAATCTTGACATTCTGACCTTACCTTTCTAATAATATTCTCCACCACACCTACTACTGCAGCCAGATTCATCCATTCACCTCTCCCAAGCACACCAAAGCCATTTCTGCCTCAGCACTTTTACTCTTAGCAATACCCCCATTGGCAGTTTCTTTTCTTCCTTCATAACTTCCTCAATTATCTCTAATTTCCATGGTTTCCTCTTCTCAATAATTTTTAAAACTGTTCTTGATTCCATTGCTATTTTGCCTCTGAATCAAATACTGCCTTTGCCATAACTTGTATTATATCATCATCAGTTATTATTATTTTTCTTAAATACTGTTATGTTGATATATTGTTTCCTCTCCTAAAATAAGCTCTTGAGAGCATGGATTTTATATTACTTCTTTCATCTCCCACAGAAGTTAGGACAACATAGCACTATTAGGAGAGAGAGAGAGAAAGAGAAGGGGAGGGAGAAACAGAGGGAAAGAGAGGTATACGTGTGTATATTACGTATATTTGATGAATGTATGTATATTATATATGTACAGATGCATGTATATATGTGTATATGTACCTAAATCCATCCATAATGAATGAATGCACAAAATAATAAGCCTTACTGCATTCAAATAGGTTTGCCTTGACTTCTTAAAATGTGTCTAATTTTTCTTACAAATATTCAGGAGATCATATAGAAAAATCATGTCCCATGCCAGAAACCGCTTAACAATGGAGTTCAAAACTGCCATGCAAAGGCAATTTCTTGAAAATGTTGTCCTGTTTGGTCTCTTCCTTTTTCCTGAGTAGTTTTTCACAGATCTACTGTTTTCTCCTCATCAAAATCTCAAAACCCAACCTCTATGGACCTTAAACCTATTTTGTAAGAAATGTATTTCTTTTGACAATCGGAGATTAAGAAACAATGGAAAAAAGAATATAAGACTATATCAGTATTCAGTCCCAACTTGGGACTCGGGGCTCCATCCCAGGACCTGAGAACAAGACCTGAGCTGAATTTGACCAGGACTGAAGGCAGATGCTTAACCTACTGAGCCACCCAGGCACCCCTCCCACTTCTTTATCTGGAATTTTAGTTTCATCTTTTAAAAAAATTAGTGACTACTTAAGTCAATAATATTTACCAATAAAGTTTATGAATTTCCTTATGCACAGCCATTTTTAAAAAATACTTCTTACTAGAGGCACCTGGACCCTGAGATCAAGCCCTGAGTCTGGCTCCTTGCTCAGTGGGGAGTCTACTTCTCCCTCTCTCTCTGCCCCTCACCCCTGCTCATGCTTGCATGAACTCTCCCTTTCTCTTTGAAATAAATATCTTTAAAAAATTAAAATTAAAAAAAAACTTCTTCCTAGATAGTTTTTTCTAATTGAAGGATTGTGATGCATAAACTCTCTTAGTTTTTGCCTATCTGGAAATGGACTCATTTAACACTCACTTTCAAATGATTGTTTATCTTGGTATAGTATTTGTAGGTGGTAACTTTAATGAAGGAATGTGGTGAATATACCATTGGTCTTTGCACATCTGAAAACGTGTTCATTTAATACCTATTTCCAAAGACAGTTTAGTTTGATATAGTATTCTAGCTTCTTTCCCTTTGCATTTTGATGATACTACTTCATGTTTTTTAAGTATCTATTTTTGAATCTGAGATGTCTGCTATCTAATTGCCATCAATTGTATGTAATCTTTTATTTCTATTTGGTAACATTAACATTTTTCAATTTATCCTTGATGTTCTGCAACTTCACTTCAATTAATCTTTCTGAATTTCATTTAATCTGATTAGCACTTGACGTTCTCCTTCAATCCAAAGACTCATGTCCTTCTTGTGGTATTAAAAACATTTTTCCTTTCAACCACCATTTTAATATTTTCTTTCAACTGACACTCTTCTCTCCTTACACAAAAAAAGGGTATGTGTGTGTGTGTGTATATATATGTGTATATATATATACACACACACATAGTCCATTACACTATTTCTCTTTCAAGGTTTTACTCACTTAGTCAATCTGTGCAGCATGATAAGTGGATTCCTCAGTAACATCATCCAATTCACAAATTCTACTTTTAGCTGTGAATTACCAGCTAGTGTTTTAATATTCAATGACTATACATTTCTTTCATCCAGGATTTCTAACAGATTTTTTCTTCACATCCACCTGCCTTGATACATAGCTTACTGTTTTTGTTTCATAATTTTTGTTACTTTATTTAAACATTTATTATGAAGTCATTTTGTATTTTATCAGGAGTTAATTTGTGTTCTTATTATTGACCTTGTTGGCTATCTTTCTTGGTGCTGGTTATTCTCATATGCTTTAGCATTTTAGTTTTCAGGTTTATCATAAGGTTGGGGGAGGGGAGGATTACTAGTCATCCTGATTTGACCAGGACTGATAATGTTCTTGGAGCATAGGAATTTTAGTATTAAAACTGGAAAAATCCTGGGCAAATCTAAAAGAGTTGGTGGTCTTAGACTCTATTTACTTCTGTCTCTCTGGCTAATTATTTCAACTTTTCCTCCCTTTAATTCCCCAAGATTTGTACACCAAGAAATAAGTCTTTATTTAGCAGCTAAGGACTATTACCCTGCAAAATAATATATGTTCTGAACCAGCAAAGAGCTTAACCCAGCCCTGTTTGCAGAGATGTCTGCAGCTTTACAAAAACCTGAGATGTAAGTATCAATCATGGCTCTTTTGAGACTTTTTTTGACAGAGAAACAATGTCACCTCCAATTTCATAAAAGGAGACAAACTCAATTCCCAAACATAAATTGGTTCTACAACCATGTACTCTCAAAAGTCAAACTTGTAACCACAGCTGCCTATCTCCAGAGGAGGTGCACAGTGGGCCTACCCCTTCAGTCTGATCAATCTGTTTTCCCTCTGTTTCAGAGTTTGCCTACCTATTTTAATTCATTAGTAATATTGTCTATTGTCTTTTTCTGGAAGAGAGGATGGAGTTTAAAATTCAATTTAATGAAACAGTGTTGTCTAAAAATCTCTATCATAAATGTGGAATATTTGAATACCATGCCAATAGAAAGTGTGGTAGACTCTTTCAAACCCTGCATAGCCACAACTCCTCTCAGCATTTTCTCTGTTCCTCCTAATATGCAAATAACCATTACTATGTAAGAGGAATTTATTAACTCTTGGAAGCTTGCATATTTACCAACTTCAAGTAGTACAAATGCACCTGAAATTTAGAAAGAATGTTTGGCAAGTAATGAAAACAGGTGTCTTGGAGTTTACAGAAGAAATTACAGACCTATTAGCCACAGCAAAGTTTATAATGCACTAGTTATAATAAACCAACATTTATTCATCTCTATATCCTGAGCACTTAGCACAGAGCCTGTCACATATTAGGCACTCAACACATTTTGAGTGAAGTTGTTTGAATAATAAGGAAAGGTTCTTAGGTCTTTACGCAAAGCCTAATTACTTTTACTTTATAAATATTTGTAACGTATTTGGCAGCACTTCACAAGATAAATAAAAGCAAGAGAGAAAACAGAATAAAACTTTAAAGGCAGACATGGGATTCAAACAGCCTAGCACAGACATTTAAATATTAATAGATCCCAAGAGCATTTTATATTATGACATGATATAAAAACTAAAATATATAATGATTCTCTTGATTCAGAAAGAAAAGATTAAATTACATAAGTATGTTTTGCTTAAAAAGACAGAGTAATAAAATGTATATTTTATAATAACTCCCATATACAATTGGTAAATTTTTTAAAGAGGTGTTTATGCTTGAAGTTACTAAACCCCAAACTGTTTGGAACACTCAGCCACTATGAACAATGCCCTCCTTGAACGCTGAAAACAGTTGAAATCTTTCTGCATGAAATCTGTTACCCACCATTATTACAAAATGACCAGTTCCAGAAAAGCATTTTCTCCCCATTAATAAGAGTTTAACCCCTTCAAGTAAACCACAATTCTACCACTGGTGGTATTTGAGCTATAAGTAACTCTTGGTACCCTACACCTTTCTCAGAACTATGACTGTGCATTAAGGATTACAAAAATGGCACTTTTGCCTCTGCAAAAGTGTTTGACTTCACTTTCCATCATGAAATTTCTTCTGGGTTGTTTGCCTATCTCAGTCCAGCACCCTTTTTGATTTTCAAGTCTCTTGCCTCATGGCTGCCACTACTTAACTGCTGTCCAATATTTTTCCTACTCCTTACTGATTGCTCTATGAGTCTTAATTAAATGAGACACCCCATGTTACATAGTTAATATGGTAGCTGGCTTATCATAAACCCTGATCTTGAGCTCGAGAATTATAATTTTCATACCATCATTTCATAGGTGGAGATACAGGACTTGGGAAGTCAATAACAAGTCCATTTTGATAGAAAGTGACAAGTTGGGATCCCTGGGTGGCCAGCGGTTTGGTGCCTGCCTTTGGCCCAGGGCGCGATCCTGGAGACCCGGGAGCCTGCTTCTCCCTCTGCCTGTGTCTCTGTCTCTCTTTCTCTCTCTCTCTGTGTGACTATCATAAATAAAAATTAAAAAAAAAAAAGAAAGTGACAAGTTGAGAATTATTCCAGGTCTGAATGATTCCAAGAACTCCAGGCATCTTTGCCTCAGCATAGGAGGGCTTCTGTCCATCACCCAGTTCTACCTTCCTGAAGCAACCAAGAGAATGTTTATTGTGGGATAATGAGAGGGAAAACAGGCATGAACAGAGTGGGAGAAGAGACAGCAAGAAGGACTCACAATTATAGCCACAGGTAAATAAGCTTTGATTTTCAAATATCTGGAAGATATGGAAGGACATGAATCACAAACACCCATATCTTTGTAAACTGTCTAAATCCTTAACTGAAATATAATTGACAATGTTATATTAATTTCAGGTATACAACATTTTGATCCAACAATTCTATACACTACAAAACTAATTTTGATTTTGTTTAGATGATTTTGTTTTTCAAATAAGATTTATCTACCCTCTATACATCTCTAGAAGTTAGATTTTGTAGTCTGTGGGCCCAAAGAGAATCCCAAGCTAAAGATAAAATATCAGTGGACATGTTTTGCATCTCTAGAAGTTAGATTTTGTAGTCTGTGGGCCCAAAGAGAATCCCAAGCTAAAGATAAAATATCAGTGGACATGTTTTGGGGTTGTTTTCTTTTGTTTTAATTATCAGCTCTATTTCCAGATGGAGGGGGAAAAAAAATTCTAGGCAGGTAAAATGGTGACATGAGTGGCTATTGACAACCACCCATAGAACTGTTTCTAAGACTCTAAAAGGTATGTAGGTTCTTTTCTGCATTCTTTTTTTTTTTTAAGATTTTATTTATTTATTCATGGGAGACACCCATAGAACTGTTTCTAAGACTCTAAAAGGTATGTAGGTTCTTTTCTGCACTCTTTTTTTTTTTAAGATTTTATTTATTTATTCATGGGAGACACACAGAGAGAGTCAGAGACACAGGCAGAGGGAGAAGCAGGCTCCATGCAGGGAGCCCTATGTGGGACTTGATCACAAACAAGTCCCAGGGCTCCCGGATCATGCCCTGAGCCAAAGGCAGACACTTAACCACTGAGCCACCCAGGCATCCCTCTTCTCTGCATTCTTAAAAACAAAACAAAACAAAACTGATGCTGTTCACAATTTAGATTTCACACCTATGAAATACTGATTCTCAAGACACCCTAGAGTCTTAAGTATTTTATAAAAGTTTCACCATGCTCATGTTAATAAATTGTGACTAAACATGAATAAAGCCCATTTTGGTAAATAAAATTATTTAAGTATATATTTTTTATAAAAGTTCAATGAAGTGGTCCAAAGACCTCTTCAAATCAATAAGTAAATAAAAACAACCAAGTACAAAGGATATAGGGAAGAATTCAGAAAAGAAGAAGAAATCCTAATGATCAGTATAAATATGAGGATTTTTTCAACCTCTTTAGAAATCAGTGAAATAGTGACACAGAAATTAAGTGATGAGATACTACTTTATATCCATAAAATTAGCCAACCTAAAAAGTATGAAAGTAACCACTGTTGGCAAAAATAAGGTAAAATTAGACTGGGATATAAGTTACTTCGTTACTCGGAATAGTAATTAGCCATACCTAGTACAGTTGAAGTTGTTACCACCATACAATCTACTGATGTAGATATCTATCTAAAAAAATTCTCAGATGTATTCATAAAAAAATATGTAAAGAGTGTTTGTTACAAAATTGTTATAATCATAAAAATTATGGAAGCAACTACCATATCACAGTAAATAAGTAACTGCAGACTATTCAGAAATGGGATGCCACATAACAATTAAAATGAACTAGATATACATGTACCAACATGGATATATTTCAAAAATTGTGCAATGAATGAAGAATGCAAGTTGTATATGATAGCATTTATGCACATTTTAAATACATGAGATAATACTATCAGACATTTGTAAGAAATCAGACATTTGTAAGAAATCAGACATTTGTAAGAAAAATTAGGAAAGCATGGATGAAAGCAGAGAACAATTTCAGGGAGGAAAAAGAAGGAAGGTATAGGCTGAGTTTGGCACTATATTCTTAATATTTTATCATTTAAAAACAAAAATATCTGAAACAAGAAAGAAATCTAAAACAAACGCATCAAAACTTACCTGAATACATGATGTGCATTAGATTATTTTCTATACTTTACTGGAAGTCTGAAACATTTAATAATTTTTCATTAAAAACCTGAGCAATACATACATATTGTATATACTGCATACTTAAAATTATAATATATAAACAGGAACATGCACAGAAGAAATACACCAAAATACTGTGTACCAAATTGCTAAAAGTGAAGTCAAACAATTGATTAACTTTCCTCCTCTTTTCTATCTTGCCCAAATTTTGTTTATTATGCATATATTACTTTTAAGGTTTAAACATGTATCAATTTGACTAGAAAATTTAATTAGGAGATTTTCTTATCTTCTAAAGGTGAAATTTTGTCTTTTCAAAGAGATAAATGACTCATACTGCTTTTGAGACTACACATTAGTAATGAATGCCTTTAAATTTAGCATTGTAAATATTGAATCCAGTAGTTACAATAACTTAAATGAGTCAGTGTTTATTTACACAGTCAAGCCAATACTTCTAAAATAGTTTTAGCGGCCATTTAAAAAAGAAATGCTACTTCAAGTTTCAGTAATCACAAATTCTTTTTTCAAGTCATTGAGTCCTCCTTAGTTTGTTAGTTTGCAAGTAATCCCCAACCTGAAGCTGTATCAGACTAGAAAAGCCTTCATAATGACCAGTGGACAACTAAAGAACATGCATTTTATAAATAAAGTTATTTTAAATGGCTCCACTTTTTTAAAGGTCAACAAGTATCCTGGTACATTTTTATAAGGTCAGCACTAAAAGGGAGCTTATTAATTAGCTCATTTAACCCTAAAATCTTACAAAGGTAAAACTGACATGCAAGGAGATTAAGGGGTTAATGTCACACAGTATATGAAGGGCAGAGCCACCACCACATCCCTTGTGTTTGATCTTCTCATGGGACACCCTGTCTAAGCCACCAAACTGCTGGGAGTGTCTTCTCAAGTCCCCTCAGAATTCTAGATGATAATGCTTCTCAAAAAGCACTCAACTATATCACATGTGAAAGCCTGGGGAAAAAATAGAATGCAGGCTCTGCAGAAAGATGGCTAATGAGTGTTTAAACTGAGATTCTGTCCTCCAAATCTCTGATCTGAGCACTTATAAGTCATTGTTACAGAGAAAAAATAACTTCTCTGGCCCAAGAGGTACTCAGTCCCAGCATTGCCCATCTTTCCAAATTCCTGATCACACATTTTCCCTCTTGTGAGATTGTGCCATCCTTCCTCCCTCCCTTTCTTCTTTCCTCCATACAACAGATATTTCTTGATTGCCCACTACTCTTCAGGCACACAAGGATGACCTGTGTAGTCCCTACCCTCACAGAGCATATAGTCTTGAACTCTGAGGTCCAATATGGTAGCAGCTAGACCATATGGCTGTGTAATTCAAATTAACAAAAATTAGGTAAAATTAAAACTGCAGCCCCTCAGTCACACGAGCCACATTTCTAATACTCAAGAGCCACAGGGCAGAGATAGAGCATTTCCATCATGGTAAAAAGTTCTGTTAGAGGAGTTGGTCTAGGAGGAGATAGGAAAATTAAGTGATCACAGTGCCTGATGTTAGTACACAGGGAAGTTCCAAAACCAACGAGGGCAAAAAAGAGTTAAAGACAGTGATGGGAATGCCTCAAGGAATAAACAGAAATGTTTATACCATTAACTCCATCTATATTAGAATTTCTGGCCGTCTCTACAGCCTTCTTTTATTCTCCTCTTCTCATCCTTCCTCCTCCTTGTTATTCTGGCTGGTAGAAGCATGAAGTTCAATTCCAACAGACAAAATAAAATGCCACCTTCTCAATCCTGTCCAATCCATTTCTCAAGTCCTCTCAATGACTAAATCCACCAGCTTAACACTTGCCCATTCAAAACAAATTACTTCCAACAAAGGTTCTAGAGGAAGCTTTTTGTCCTGTGCATGACCCCGTGGTCTCTGATGCCAAATGATCAGGTCAGGTATGAAAAGGTAGAAGTTTATTAGGTTCTCAAGGGGTGCTTCTTTTGAGCTCCTATAACAATACAACAATCTCTTCTGTCTGGCTACACAGGCAATCAACTAATTATAAGATCTGTTTACTCGCTGCTTTTTAAATATTCTAATCACCCCCAAATGTCCTCAGAGCCAAGAGTTAACTCAAACACAGGTGCAGAAGAGCTAACACAAAGGAAAAGAAATAATATACAAGATCAAATGAGAAATCAGACCTTCTATGGTTTGCTTATGTAATGGCTGTTGTCATGTCCATAATGGACATACTAGAGACAAACATGTGACTACAGAAAATCCCTGCTAGTCAGATTGGATTTGGGGAAGCCAAATGGATAGTAAAAAGTGCGTTCAAAGAATATCTTTTAAAGCAAGGTGAAATATTGTCATCTCTGGACAGGCACAAAAGGCCTTAGGCCTTTGGAGGCATGTTTGAAATTTTTTTAAATCAATTTTTAAAAATCAACAATAGTTATTTACACCACAAATCAATTATTTACATGGAAAAGCTTTGGAAACATGTTTTCCCATCAGGAAGATTCAGTGACAACATACCACCTCAGAGCAATTTTATTCATACTATTTAATTGCATAGCAAATCTTTCCTTTTCCCCCCACCTTAACTCTGAATTGTTTCTAAAAGATCACAAATTCAAAATTATTTTGACTGTTGGAAGAATTATTGTTAATATAAAGTTAGCGTTGCTCAAGATGATTATGAATTGGACATTCTCCTTTTGCCCCTCTCGATCCATTGTAAACTCTTTTCCACTCTGTTCTGTGTCCCTGCAGCTGACCTGTATGAACTGCAACATTGGGCTCCTTTGCCCTCTAGTTTCCAGTTGGGCCTGGACAAAGAGAAGCCCTGAACAAGCCGGAGATGCCTAGATGGAAGGAGGGAAGGAGAGAAGGGACAGAGTGGAATCAAGGGATTTTCCCTCAGCTCCCTCACTTGAGAGTTAGGTTGGCAGCGGTGGTTCTGGGTAGTTTCACTGTCAGCATCTTTGTCAGAAGCATTTTCACCGCAAATGCTTCTGCTGCATAACTAATTGGCTATAAGGCAATTCTGCCATAAAAGATTTAAAAAAATAATAACCAGATGATAGTCCGGTTTGACAATTTGCCTCATCAACTGGTTGACAATTTAGTTTCATTTCTCCATTGATGCAATACTCCTATATACAAATCTTAGCCCTCATAATAGTCTATATAGTGGTACAGAGTTTTGAACCCATATTTCACACACAACTTTGGGGTGTCTATCAAAAGACGTGTGACAATATGCCAAGAACAAACAACAGCAGATGGGCTTTCACAATGCAATACAAAGTTCAGTTACAAATACGCATCCTAATATCTGGAAACTGACATCTCTCTCAGTGAAGGAAGAAGTTTTAGCAAAAAAGGAAAAGTGTGATGCTGAACAAGGAGACAAATCAACAAGCAAAAAAAATGTGTACTACTAGGAATGAAAGACTTTCAATACAGGTGCTTAAGTACAGTCCATTAAATCAAATCAATTATTTGTTCAGAATTGTCCTGAATCTACACATATTTTAAATGTACCCAAATATTTTATATTTTGCGATTGTCTTTTTAACTTTGTTATTCAATTTTTATGTTTCATGATGTTCTTTTTCATGAATGACTGTCTTTTGGTTTTGGTAATTTTATCTTTTATGGTAGAATTGCCTTATGGTCAATTAGTTATGCAGTGAAAATTGCGGCAAAAATGTTTGCAGTGCAAATGCTTGCAGCAAAGACGCTTATGGTCAAATGCCACAGGCAGGCAGTAGCTGCATTCCCCTGAGAAAGGTCATACCTTTGATTGGGCGGCCCCTCTCCCACAACACAGCTACAGCTAGGGGCCCTTCCTCTGCTGGTGACTTCTCCTTCCCTTGCCCATTTAGGTCTAGGGATTATCTTACCATTACCAACTTCCTGATGTTAATAGACCCAAGTACTTCAATGTCCTCTGTTGGTATTCCTCAATCTTCTGTAACTTTATAAGTAGTCTGATCATTAAACTTTCCTCAATTCTCCATTTGAGGGTGCCATCTGCTTCCTGCCCAGATGCTGACAGAAACAAGCCTTACTCATGATGTCTTCCTCCAAGATCTGTCTGCCCCTGTGAGTGTAACTAAAGTGAGCAACTAGTCTTGGATGGGCAGAGAGCCAACCTCAGGTGTCAGTTTCCTTAAAGATGCTCACAAGCTCGGAGCACCTGGGTGGCTCAGTGGTTGAGCATCTGCCTTTGGCTCACGTTGTGATCCTTGGGTCTTGGGATCGAGTCCCACATCAGGCTCCCCACAGGGAGCTTGCTTCTCCATCTGCCTATGTCTCTGCCTCTCTCTGTATGTCTCTCATGAATAAATAAATAAGTCTTTTTTAAAAAAGAAGCAGCTCACAAGCTCAACTGAAATAGCAAATACTCACAGTGCCTAACAGACTTCTAAGAATGCAAAGATGCTCTGTGCCTTACCCTGAGACAGTCAAAAATCAACTAAGAGAAACCAGGCACCAGTGATTTTATTTACCGTCCCACTCCCTATTCATCCTCTAGAGATGTTATTCTTCTGAGAAATCATTCTGCAGGGATCCCTGGGTGGCACAGCGGTTTAGCACCTGCCTTTGGCCCAGGGCACGATCCTGGAGACCCGGGATCAAATCCCAAGTCAGGCTCCCGGTGCATGGAGTCTGCTTCTCCCTCTGCCTATGTCTCTGCCTCTTTCTCTCTCTCTCTCTCTCTCTCTCTGTGACTATCATAAATAAATAAAAAAAATAAAATTAAAATTAAAAAAAAAAGAAAAGAAATCATTCTGCAGGCTTTGAGTAGAGGAGTAACAGGATCCTACAGCATCTTCAGTGCCCTCTCCTTCCACATGCCCCAGCCCAGAATACAACAGATCTTTTGCTTTTCCTGGAATCCTCTAAGCATACTCCTGACTCAGGGCTTTTGCACTTTCCTCATAAAGGTTAAGGGCTTCATTGTTTTCATTTATTGCCTCATCAAAAACTAGCAAAAGGAGGTGCTCTATTAATTAACTTATCATTAAATGAATTGATGAATCAGTGAATAAGAATCATGTACACTGTGTGTTGATGGAGAAAAATTTTAACCACAATGGGTGATTCTTTCCATGTTTCCAATACTTTTCAACCTAAATAAGGAGGTAAAATGACTACTAAAAATAGTAATCACATGATAACCTATTCTTAACATGTTTAGATGAGCCATGTCATTATTATCCTTCTGCAGAATGAGTCATCAATGGCAAATTATTAGATGCAAATATTCAGAAATATATAGAGGTGTACAGGTGGTATCCTAGTTCCTGTTGCATGACCCTTGGCTTCTGAAGACACCCCTTCTTGTCTTTGGGGCTGTACATCTATGGATGGCAGCAGCTTCCTGACATTGCTAACCTATGAGCTGTTTCAACTTCCTCTATCAGCATTTTCAGTTCTTCTAACATCTTTGTAATTAGTTTCCATATTTAATTTCTCCATTGAACAATCAGATATAGAAGTTTTTGTCACTGGACAACCAAAATGTAATTTTAAAAATTAAGCTTTTATTCTTAGATTCGTGATTATGAGGCTTCCTTTGATATTGATGGTATAGTAGTATAGATACTGAACCAGGAGTCAAAAATTAGAAATTCTATTATGCTACTCAAAACTCCCCCAGCCTCTTTCTGTGGCTCAATTTCAAAGCCACGTCTACTTATTTGTTATAGTGGCATCTGGTATCAAAATATTTATAAGTTTCCTATTGCTTCTATAATAAATTATCACAAATGTAGTGGCTTAAGCAAATGCATGCTTTATATCATATAATTCTGCAGGATAGAAGTCTGAAATGGGTCTCATTCGGCTAAAATCAAGGTGTTAGCAGGACTCCAATGCTTTTTGGAGGCTCTGAGAAAGAACTCATTTTCCTGCTTTCTGCACCTTCTAGAGGCTTCCATAGTCCTTGGCTCTTGGCACCCGATGAGTTCTTCCCACATTGTATCTCCAATACTGACCCCACTGTCACATCACCTTCTCTGACTCTAATTCTCCTCTGCCTTCTTTCATTTATAAAGACCCTTGTGATTATATAAAGACCTATCCAGACAATCCAGGATTATCTCCCCAAGTCGAGGCCCACAACTTAATCACTTCTGCAAAGTCAATCTTTCTATGTATGGTAACAACTTCACAGATCCCAGAGATTAAGATGTGGATATCTTTGGGGGAGGGGACCATTATTCTCTCTAACACATCCTCATTCTAGAATCAGTCCCTAATCAATTGCTGGCATGAATTAGTATATAAATACTTGCCCGTGCCCGCCCCCACCATGGGATAACTTTGAGGTGCATGTTTTACCCTGGCCCTCAGAGTTGCCCAGCCAGATTAAACTTCAGTTAAATGAGGTAGTGAATTAATTTATTGGTTGCCTCTTTTCTTTTTTTGATTCCCCAACTGAGGTTTCCTGGGAGCATCACCCACATAAACTACTTGCATAAGATCCTTGTCTCAGGGTCGTCTTCTGGGAGAATCCAAACTAAGACATTATGTGCTTTGGATCCTACTTTTTCTCTGTATCTCACTTGCCTTGGGAAAAGAGGTATAATATCATCTCTCTTAATTTTCTCCCCAGGAACATATATGAATAAGAAAGAAATAACACTTGTGAAAATCTTAAAACAAGGGTGCACAGATCTATGATATCTTCATTTAAATCTAGCCAGCTTATTTTTTTTCTTGGTATAGTGAATTGGTAAGCTTTAGTCAATGTCTCTAGAGCAGTAGTTCTCCACTGGGGGCGATTTTGCCCACTGAGGACATTTGGAAATGTCTGAAGACATTTTTGATGGTCACAACTCAGGGGGAGGGGAGTGACTGGCATTTACTGTATAGAGAACAAGGATGCTACTTATCCTACAATGCAGAGGACAATCTCTCACAAGAAAGAATTATTCAGTCTAAATGTCAGTAGTGCTACCGTTGGGAAACCTTGCTCTTAAGTCAGAAGATTAAACTAATTTATGTTATAATTAGGTTTGTCAACAGCAGAATTATTCTTCTACCTCCTCAAAGTTTATGAATATTCACTTCATTCTCTGGGAATGAATTTTACTCCAACCATTGGCTAGTGAAGCCAATATGTAAATAATCTAATGTCATTCTTCATAGACACATTTTTTTTGGTGGAATATGTTAATGTTTTTGTCACAGAACCATATAAACCCCATTGCAGATGAATCCTGAAACTATTCTAAATATATCATCAAAGTCACTGCTGTATTATACAGAGGCTAATTCACCATCGGAACCAGGTGCTACCTTACCCAATAGAATAGTCCAGAGCTGAACCTGCTTAAAATACGCCCTTTCCCTTTGTCCCCAAACCATCTAATTCTATTATAACACACACACAAAAAAAATAAATAAATAAAACAGAAACATGAGTTACCAGAACACCAGTGTGTTTACAGGCCTTGTTTTCCCTCATTCTTTTTTATACCCCATTTTCATCTTCCTTCTTCTTTCTCTTTTCTACATTCATTTTACTTCTTCATCTTCCTCACTATCCTTTTCAACCTCATTATCTTTTCATCTTATTTGCCCTCTTCTCCTTGCTCTTCTTCTTTTCCTTTCTGTTCAACCCCTTTTCAACATTGCTCTTGTCCTCAGAACTAAAAATCTTCTGGTTAACTGAGTGGCACTTGCAGGATTTAACTGCCTTTCCCAGCTACTCTGTAAACATAAACTTGAGCCATCTGGGCTTTTTAATGTTTCCTGTAAAGCCTGTCACTGAATCAATCGCCTGCTTTAACTGGCTGCACAAGAAGTCATTGTAAGCTAATATTTCCCTAGGGCGCTTCAGTCACTTATTTAATTGTTTTCTTCCTCACGAATGTCTTTTACTCAATAATACACTGATTTTTTTTCTTAAACACAAGCCAAATTCCCTCCTAATTGTTTACATGCTCTTTTAAACTTAATTATACCATGCCTTCACAATTTAGAATTACAGAAATCTTAACAAGGGAAGGATCTTCTATTTAAAGAAAATTGTCTAAAAATCAGAGGATGAAATAACCTCTAGAAGATTACCATCATGTCAAAGAATTCAGAAAATATTTGTAAAAAAAAAAAATCACACAAAGTAGAGATTGAAGAGGACCTTGACTTTGATTTTCTGTGATTTTTCTCTTGTTCTTATAGAAAATTATTGTTTTTGTTTTATTTATTTATTTATTTATTTATTTATTTATTTAGGTGTTCACCTTGGATTATTTTAAATGCAGGTAAGAAGTCCAAGCAATTTCTCTTTAAAAGTCAACATTTAAATGCTCCTGACCTCGCAAGAATAATTTAAAAATAGTTTAATAGTTTAGTGCCAAAATATTCCATAGTTGCAGTCATGTGCCAGCTCAAATTATGTGTTTCAATCTACATATAGAAACAAAGTTACAATAACAGGACAGTAACAGCAATGTCAATTTATTAAGTATGTGCTCTATGTCAGGCATCATGCTTTTCAGATGGTGTCCCTAATTGTCACAATCTTTTCTTCTCATCTCCTCTACCTTCCAGTTTTTATCTTTCTTATCTCTTCCTTCCTCCTCTTCCCTATATCTACTGTACTTCTTTATTGCTTTCATCTTCTTCATTATAAATAGTTCCATGATATTGAAACCAAAGCTCTGGCACTCAGAGAGAAGTGAAACAACTTGTCTAGAATCCTGCACATTGTATGTGGAAGGGTCATTTCCAACCCGGTCTCTCTGATTCCAAACCCTGTAATCTTTTCAGAAGAATGCTTTTAGGGTGCCTGAGTGGCTTGGTCAGTTAAGCATCTACCTTCTGCTCAGGTCATGATCCCAGAGTCTTGGAATCAATCCCCTGCTCCGTGAGGAGCCTGCTTCTCCCTCTCCTTCTGCTTACTACTCCCTCTGCTTGTGCGTGCGCGCTCTCTCTCTCTCTCTCTTTTTCTCTTTCTGACTCTATCTCAAATAAATAAAATCTTAAAAAACAAAAAAAGAATGCTTTTAAAGGATCACACACCTCATTTTGTTCTCTTTACCTTTTCTAACTAGGCTTAGCTTACTTCTGGCATTCATGCAATACACTTCTCTTTCTAACACACACATACCCACAACAATCCCTGCTTCAGTTGGTTTGCTTGGGATATTCCCAACTCTATTTAGCGTATTTTAATTGCCCAAGACAGATCCATGTAGCCTGCAAAAACTGAGCTAAACTTGATCTCAAAGGTATACCTGGCACCTTCCATTGACAGAAGCCCTGGATAAGGTGCTGGGTGTGGGATTCACTATGATCACCATGAGGATTAATAACAAACTAAAACATTCTTTAAATTATTTGAAACTCCTCACCAATATAGCCTAATCTATCACTGTATCTATAAAACCTAATGACCATAAAACTATAAAACCTATCTTACTCTTTATTAAAAGGCTTTTCTCTATCTTAGGTATAGATTATATATGCTTCTATGTGAGTAATTCATTTTCGAATGGGGTGTTCTGTTCAAACTAAGTACTTTTTTGAACCCCTATGAAAGCTACTTTTTTAGAAATAAAATCCCTCTCTGATATACAAGCATTGTACCTTCCAGCCTATCTCTTTGCAATAACTATGAGCTCTGTGAAGCTGCAAGGAAGATCAGGAAGTATTTAAGACACTGACAGGACTCCACTCCTTATAAGTGGATCTGGTCCAAGTACCACAGTCACATTCTTTGAAGCAGCTGATAGCAAGAATTTCAGCTGACAACGAAAGCAAACGGAGCGGGGTGGGGCGGGGGGGGTCTTTTAAAAAAGAAAAAAAGCAAAAAGAACCTCTTTGAAATAATGATGGTCAACTGTAATAAACAAGTTGGGTCCAGAAATCAGTACCAGGAGTACATGCACTTGGCAAAGATTTCATTTGTTCTTCTTCAAAGGGGGTTTCTGGCTGACATTGAGTTCTGATCCTCATCTAATACAAGGTACTACTTTAAAAAGAATGGCTACCCACAAGTGTGCCAATAGAAAGAACTGACATAGAAGTGGAGATGAGTATACAATGTTGGCTGAAATCAGTGAAACAAAACTCACATAGAATATCCTATTATTTCATCTCTCCTTGTCACTCCACTAAACACATCCAATGACAAGGAAATAAGAGTCTTTTACTTCTAAAAATTTAATTTTACCTCATAAATGATCAAATTTTTATAGAGATATATAGGACAATGAACATTCAGAGTAAAGGGTCCCCAATTTTGCTTATAGGACATTCTGGGCCATCATGACAAAAAACATCCTTTGTTAAGCAAACCAAGCTGAGTTTGATTTATTTGCTTTCTTCCTGTTTCTATAGCATCTTCTCATATTTTTCCTTAATAAAACTTAGAACAACAAAAAAAACCACTGATTCATTGAAGTTAGCTAATATAATTAATGCCAGGACTCCAGAATATGAACAAATTGAACAGAGGTTGTCAACATCTGCATCATTTAGTCAATGGCTTTGTATCCTCTCTCCTGGTCCTTGTGTGCTCACAAAGGCAGCCTGTCCACAGTTCACCCAGGTCTGTTAGGTTCTCCAAAATACATTAAAATGTGAACTTCAAAATACATTAAAAGGAAGGAGTAATTTCTTTAACCCCATTGCAGAAAGAGAGGCTTGGTTGTTATTGTATTCTTGAAGAGAGAAAGCTTTAGCACCTGAAAACTAAGTTTCCTTTACAGGGTTCTACTTTTAGCTGTCCAGCTCTTCTCCCTGGGGGACTTCAGGTAAGCACTACACTCCACATATTTCTCATTTAGAAAATCAGCTGCTCCTTATCTCCAAGGATTTTGTGAAACTAAGCAAGATTAAAGTACTTAGGAAGCTAGACAGATATTCATGGATGAAAGAACCCACCAAATGTTCTCTTATAAATTTCAAACACATGTTGAACATATTCTTCCTTCTTATAGAAAAAAACATGAAGATTATTTAAAGTTTAAGTAAAATCCTTTTGGGATGCCTGGGTGGCTCAGTGGTTGAGCATCTGCCTTCTGCTCAGGCCATGATCCTGGGGTCCTGGGATTGAGTCCCGCTCCCCACAGGGAGCCTGCTTCTCCCTCTGCCTATGTCTCTGCCTCTTTCTCTGTGTCTCTTGTGAATAAATACATAAAATCTTAAAAAATAAAATAAAATCCTTTTTTTTCCCCCATAAAGCTCAGAAGTCTGGATTCAAGAAAGTCATATAAACAATGGGATTTATGACTAACCTCTTAACAGAAACCATGGAAGCCAGAAGACAGGGGAAGAAATTATTTGAAGTGCTATGAGAAAACTACAAGCTTCAATTTATATACGCAGAGAAAATCTCCTATAAAAGTAAAGGCAAAATAGATACATTTCTAGACAACTAAAACAAGAGAATTTGTCACCAGCAGCCTTGCACTAAGAGAAGTATTATAGTTGTTTAAGTAGAAGGAAAAGAATCTCAGAAACACAGAAAAACTGGGGGCCACTAAGAAGCAATGGAAATTGTAAAGGTATGGGTTAAATATAACTAATATTATTTTTGTTAATATTATTAATATTAGGTGTAAAACAATAATGTCTTGTGATATCATTTCACTGAAATGAATAAAAACAAACTGGTTGTATATTTGCTTTCCCACCAGCAATGTAAAAGAGTTCCAGTTCCTTCATAGTACTCATAAGAATTTAGTTTTGTCATTTTTATTTTTTAATTTTAGCCATTCAAATAGTATGAGGCAATATCTCACTGAGGTTTTAATTCATATTTTTTTAATGACTAATAATATTGAATATTTTTTCATGTGTTTATTTCCATCCATGTATTTTCTGAGATATGTTTCTTCAAAACATTTTTCCATTTTGAAATTGAGCTGTTTGTTTTCTTATTGTTGAGTGGTGAAAGCACTTTATTCTGGTCACAAGATCTTTATCAGATATGTATTTTGCAAGAGAAATAAAAACATATGTCTATACAAAAGCCTCTACAGAATGTTCATAGTGGCTTTATTCATAATAATCAAAAACTTAATAATGTCCATCAATCAGTGAATAGATAAACAAATTGTGATGGATCCACACAATGGAATACTCCTCAGTCATAAAAAAGAATGAACTATTGATACATGCAACAACATGCATAAATCTCAAAAGCATTACACCATGTGAAAGAAGACACTCTATTTGTTTAACTGTATGTTCCATCTAGAAGACGCTCTGAAATACATAAAAGTATTCAAAGCAGGGTGCCTGGGTGGCTCAGTTAGTTAAAATCTGCCTTTGGCTCAGGTCATGATCTTGGGGTCCTTGGATCAAGCCCCATATCAGGCTCCCTGCTCAGTGGGGAGTCTACTTGTCCTTCTCCCTCTGCTGCTTCCCCTGCTCATGTGCTCTCTCTCTCTCTCTCTCTCTCTCTCAAATAAATAAAATCTTTTTAAAAAAGTATTAAAAATAAAAATTATATTACTGGCTACCAAGGGCTGTGGTGAGAATATTGATCATAAAGACACACAGGAAAATTTTGGGTATTTGTGGTTATGGCAATATTTTATATCTTGATTGTGGGTAGTTAAATGGTTATCTTTGTCAAACACATAGAACTATATATATAAAAACGGTGAATTTTACTCCATGTGAAGTATATTCCAATAAATGTGGCATAAAAAAGAAAACCACAATATAAAACATGGAAGTGATAAATGCTCTGGGAAGTAGTAAAACTATGAATTTATACTACATATAACTTATATAAGGTTTATATTAAACATTGATAAATCATGGAAACATAATGCAGACTCTTAGGTAGCTATAATATTTTACTGAAAGAAATTAAATGCCCAAATAAAAAGGGAAGGACAGACACTGTTCACAGATTGGAAAATTTAGTATCATAAGATATAAATTCTTTCCAAATGATTGTACTATAGTCAGTACAATTCCAATAATAATTCTCAGCAGGTTTTAAATGGAAATTGACATACTGATACTCTAGTGGAGATGAAAATGCAAAAGACTAAGAATACCCAAAGAAATCCTAAAGAAAAACTAAAGAAATCCTAAAGTTGGAGGATTTACCCAACTGAATATCATGTAGATCACAGACCTAAATGTGAAAAGTAAAACAATAAAGTTTCTTGAAGCAAGTAGGAGAATATCTTTATTCCCTTGGCATGGGCACAAAAACTTCAAGTAGTAACGTTAAATATTGATAAATTGGGCTTCACTTAAATTAAGAACTTGCATCACCAAAAGGTAACACTAAACAGGAAAAGGAAAGACACTCATGGAGAGAAAGGACTCCACGATAATATATAAAGAACTCTTAATCAACAAGGAAAAGAGAGACAATACCATTTCTAAAATGGGTAATAGACTTGAACAGACATTTTATAAAAGAGACTACCCAAAGGACCAATACCCATACAGAGATTTGTAAGGCATCAGAGAAGTGCAAATTAAAATCACAGAAAGATATTATTAAACAACCACCAGCATAACTAAAATTACCCAGTGTTCATGAGAAATGGAACAGCAGGACCCTTCAAACACTGTAGAAAGAATTATAAATTGGAAGGATCACTTTGAGACACTCTTTTGCCTATTTATTAATGGTGAAATGTACATACTCTCTGATCCAAAAATTCCATTTCTCACTAGAAAGGAGTTACTATGTCTAACAAAGGATATATACAAGAATGTTAATAGCCCCAAATTGGAAACAACTCAGACATTTACCATCAATAGAATGGATAAATTGTGTTGTATTGATACAATGGAATAGTACAAAGCAATGAAAAGTATGAACTATTGACACATGTAACATCATTGATGAATTTCATAAACATGATAGGAAGCCAAACACAAAATAATATGTACTGTATGCTTCCATTTATATGAAGTTCAAAAGGAGGAAAAACTAATCCATGTGGATGGAATGTCAGAATAATTGGGTAAGTTACAAGGAAGGCTAACAGGGACATAGCAGTGCTTTTTGTCTTGATAATGGGTATTGTTTTCAATATATTTGGGGAAATTTATGAAGATACATGCTTAGGATTTGTAATCATTCTGTATGCATCTTATATTCCAATAATAAGCTTACCAGGAAAGGAACCACTATGGCTTTATACATTAAAGTCTATGTGGAATGACCACTGGCCAAAACAGTTTCCTACAGAATGAACACAATTAGGGTTCCAAATATGATACTTATCAAAGCAACATTTTGGCGACGTAAGGGAAATCTTTTTCCCTACATAAGTATGTGTGTGTGTCAATGTCATAAGCTATCTGCTCACATGGGGAAGGACTTCAATTAGTATTACTTCATACAGTGTTATTTCACAAAGGGATGAAAAGTCTTTAAGAGATTATTATTTTATCAGAGAAATCTCCACCAATAAAATAACGGTTTCTGATAGTTCCTGAAATCTTCAGGATTTTCAATTACTTCTTTTTCCCTCTCCACTTGTTTACTAAAATCTCCCTGCCTTGTTTACTAGAATTCTCACCAAGGAGAGAAGAACAAGTGAAGAGACAGTCATCCCTTCTATAATTGAGGATCTTCATAGTTAATCCTTTCTGCTCTCAACCCGTTTCTTAGAGATTACACGAATTCAAGAAATTGCAACATATGTGTTCAGATACTAAATCACCTACAATTTTCCTTCGATGTGTGTTCATGATATACCACCATTGAAAAGGCTAGAGAGTTGTCATTTTGAGATAGCAGAAGTCTCCTAACATTGACCATTTTTCTCCGTCTACTGGATCCAGTCCTCCTGTAGCCAAGAAATTCATCCCAGCATATTTTAATCAACAGATAAATTCATTGGTCAAAAAATCCTTGCTTAGAATACAGTTCACTCCAAAGCAAAGAGAGATGCAAGTTTCGTAATTCCTAGAATTTACCATTACTTCCAACCATACAGAACTTCTACCTCCTTTTTAGTTTGTAAAAGAAAAACCACAGGCTTTTTCCGCCTGTTGCACATTTACCAGAATCATACAACCATAAACAGACACACACGCACAACTTGTGGTAAGTGGGCTAATACATAGAACACATCATTGCCTGACATTTCCTGAAGTCTTGAGGGTTTCTCTTAGAATTTTCTACCTTGTGCACCAGGACGAGTCCTCACTGATGCCATCTGCAGGGACCACAGCCAATCTGCCCTGGCATCTTTGGCTGTGACCACAGTTGACCGCTTGAGCCCCTGGAGACTAGTCAGCAAAGCCCATTAGGCTTGAGGGGCTCCAAGGAGGAGAGGTCACCGGCACTTCTGTTCAGAACTTCTTGTCATGCATTCGTCTCCCTTCCTAAGATGCTTTTATCACTTAAATATTTGTCAACTAACGATTCTCCTCATCTGGGTTCCTGCTTTGATAACCAGTCTTCTCAGTCTGGAGTCTGACACTATTGGGTCTGAACTCACCTACATCGTTGGGCCTTTCTAGGCACCCAGCCACACTTTGGCAGGTGAGGGAGGTGGCTGGATGGTGACGGTACAGCAGGGCATCTCGTTTCAATAAAATACTTAACAGCTAAAAAAAAAAAAAAAAAAAAACACATTGCCTGACATTTCTTGAAGTATTTCAACTAGGGAAAATAAAAATATGGTAGATATTATTGGGTTGATCATAAAGAGACATAAAGAACTAAGAAAGCCAAGAAGCAATTCATTTAGCAATGTCTTGGAATACTTTATGTATTGAATGAATCAATGGCATCACAAGAACATGAAATGATTAAAGCTTACCTACTAACCGTTTTTGATGTGAGGGACTCTTACTCCAGCAAATGTTTACTAAGCACATGCCACCCAAACAAATAAGGTACAAAAGTTCTTTGCAAATACAGCATGAAGAGTGAAGTCTACTTGAATGGAGAGTGCAAACTTATACTTCAGCATCTTATAAAACCCAGGTATAAACTTAGCAACAGATAAAACATAAATCTGCAACTATATCTGCTGGATCTCTGAGGTCTAACTTCTGGATTGTCATGGATCAGAACTTCTTCCTGTAGATTCCATGACTACAGATAAGCCCAAGTATAAGTCCCACCTTATCAGCTGTAGTGGTTGCTGCCAGCTGACAGACCTAAAAGATCAAGTAGATAAAACTCAGGCACATTAGCTTAACACCAGGCCTCCTCTCTTCCCCTTGGTGTAGATAAATTACTCTGAAGCTACTGGGCAGGGTTCTTTGGAAACAATGTGTTCTCATAGCCACTGAGCTAGTTTTTCCTTTTCACCAACTCTTACTCCAGGATTCCCTGTTACAGTTATTACAGACATCACATGCATGAGCCCCAACTCCAATTGCTGAGTGTTTCTTTACACCAAGCTCATACATCATATCTACGTATAGTTGTGGGTGTAGACTATTGGAAGAACTGACTGGAAAACCAGTTAAGGAACAGAAGAAACAGAATAGCAAACAATAGTGTAAGAATCAAAGATATACATCAGCTATTATTCTTGGTTGTTCATTTGTTTTGTTTTAATTCAGTTGGTTGGTTTTCATGTTGTTAAGCCATTCTCTTTGACTTTTGGATGTTTTGTCATTCCTGAAGATTGACTTGTGTCTCACTTCCAAAAATACCTTTTTATTGATCAGGAATGTGCATCTAACACTAAGCAAATAGACAATGCCTCTCAAAACCAGTTCCCTAGGCTGAGCCTCTGGATGTTCCAGTCGAATGATCTGTCCCTCTGGACTCAGGACAGTACAAAAAGTGGACTCTACAGTGGGTTACACCTGTTTCTCTGGTTTATGAAATCAATTCTCAAAGGGACTGTGGCAATCTCTAAAGAATACAAATGCATACCTTATAAACAGAACTCACTAAAAAATAACTGCCATTAGAAAAATCTTGGCCAAGGAAGGCCTTGTTGTGATCATTGAAGTCAGAAGCTCCTAATTTCTTTGGGATCATGTAGCCTTTGAAAATCCATGGAGAGATATTGACTCCTTGGCTTCCAAACTATATTTACAATCTCACATAGAACTTTTTTTAGGTTTTATTTATTCATAAGAGACACACAGAGAGAGAAACAGGGGAGAAGGGAGAGGCAGAGAGAGAAGTAGGCTCCCCATGGGAAGTCTTATGTGGAACTTGATCCCAGGATCATGACCTGAGCAAAGGCAGACACTCAACCACTGAGCCACCCAGGTGCCCCCTTGCAAAGAAGTTTCAGGAATTTTTTTAAAATCTGTATATATTATGAATCCACTCAGAGTCCAATGGGCTCCCCATTAAAGACATCCAGTTTAATCCAAGCAGGAATGGGAAGTCTAAAAAGACTAAGTCGCTCACCTAAAGTGACACAGCAATGGAAGCAGAACCAACGCTAGAACATAGCATCTGGGTCACAGTCTACTACCCAAACCACTGCTCCAGAGTAAGAAAAAGCCTAAATGAAAAAAATATATATATATGTCCTAGAATTAGGACAGTTTGGACTTGCCTGAAACACATATTGGTTAGGAAGCTGTGGAGAAATGGTCTTGAATATAAATGAAAGAGTCAGATTTGCCATTTGGGGGTCTAAGTTAATTGCCTTTCTTTTTCTTTTCTGAACCAGCTTTAAATTTAAGTGATCAGGTGATTGGAAACATAAATTCCTAGGAATAGGCATTACGTTAGTCTTTGCCTTCCAGTGTATCCAGGGTGATATGTGGGAGAAGGGAGTCCCAAATTTTGAGACCACCACTGTTTATTCTCAAGTCAGTAATAGAAACAATAAGAAACTATTTTATTTATTTGATCATTTCAGGCAGTTAGACCACTCACAGTGCTCTCCCTGCAAACTTAAGCATCATTATCTTTCTATTTCTAACAAGATTTTAGAGATGTTAACTTCCAAATTATTGGAAATGACTGTCAGTGAAGCAGCAAACTGCTAGTTCTCATGGAACTGTCCTTCTATGGGATGTATGAGACACACTGGCCTAGGTGCTCCCCACTCCCTCTATTCATACAGAAATTGATCGTGTTAGCAAGAGCAGCCTGGCAATGATACCACATTGTTTAAAGTGGTTCTGAAACTGTGTGGCCCTAAGCAAGTCATTTAGCCTTTCTAAAACTTGGTGTCCTCATGAGGGAGGTGGGAATAATCATCATGTTGGCTTACAATGTGGCTGAAGATAAAAGGGGATCCAGCACATAGAGCCATTAGCCCAGTGCCTGTAATACAGTACGGCCAGGTCCACATTAGCTTGTGTTGCTACTGTTTGCAAGTTAAGCCACAGACTCCAGGGAGAGGAGGGGACAAAACAGGAGAGGTAACCGATGCCTGAAATGAAGAAGACACTGTAAAGCAGTTTGGCTTGACCTTGATTAAAAATACATAATTGGGGGCACCTGGGTGACTCAGTGGTTGAGTGTCTGCCTTTGGCTCAGGTCGTAATACTGGGGTCCTGGAATCGAGTCCCACATAGGATCTCCACGGGGAGCCTGCTTCTCCCTCTGCCTGTGTCTCTGCCTCTCTCTCTCTCTCTCTCTCTCTCTGTCTCTCATGAATAAATAAATAAAATCTTAAAAAAAAATACAGAATCAACTCAAGCCCCTCTAACCCCAGTTACTTTCAAACAAATTCATGAAAAGGTTTCTACCAAAGGGTCTTAATTAAGTACAATAACAACGAGATCTCCTTAAGATTCCATCGTAAGGTATAGCCCTATGGTAGATATAAGGCAAAAGGATCCAGTGTCACTGATCCCCCTGAGATAATGATTTTTTTGTCTGCTGTGGGGGGGGATTCCTTCCAGGGTGCAGCCTGTGGACCCAGAGCACACTAAATCTCAGTTGCTTGTCAGCTTCCAGCTTCTGAAAAGAAAGAGGTAGAAGTCAGTGACTAAAGGGTCCATGTATTATAAGTAGAGAGCATAAGGCCTTTCACTGGAGATATTTTGGTTTTCCTTCATAATAATTGTTTTTGGTTTTAAAATACTTCATTTCTCATTTGTGAATAGGACATCTGACTTTCTAATTAGAGTTTAGGGGTTTTTTGTTGTTTTTTTGTTTGTTTGTTTGTTTAACTATACTAAAGGCTTGATTAGTCCCTATTGTCCTCCTGTATTTTTAAAAATAAAACAAGATTGGGATGCCTGGGTGGCTCAGCAGTTGAGCCTCTGCCTTCAGCTCAGAACATGATCCTGGAGTCCCAAGATCGAGTCCCTCATCAGGCTACTGCATGGAGCCTGCTTCTCCCTCTGCCTGTGTCTCTGCCTCTGTGTGTGTGTGTGTGTGTCTCTCATGGATAAATAAAATAAAATATAAAATAAAATAAAACAAGAACTAATAATTCTTCTGTGTGTCCTTCTTCTGCTTACCTCTGTGCTGCAGGAAATCTATAGTGGCTGAGCTCTAATGTCTGAAACCTGGTTGGCTCCCTAGGGACATCTGGAAGCAGAATCCTCTTCTGGCATCCCAGTGCTCCAATGGTTTTCCGGATGATGAAGCAAACTCTCTACAGATTGGACCACAAAATTCCACTCCAAAAATAAACATGAGCATCTTGCTTCCTACCTTGAGGTTGAGGCTCCAATCACTTCAAACAGCCTGTTTACATAGCAGCCCAGAGTGTGGCCTGAACTATGATCCATTCCCTGATAAGAACTTCAGCATGTTCTGTCCCAAGCTGTTTGGGTTCAAGTACAGGACAAGGCCCAGAATGGGAAAGCTCATTGGCCCCTGCAACCACAGCAAAGAAGTCGGGCCTGTTTTTCTGGGAGCTGCCACCTTGCAGTCCCTATCTAGCAGCCCCCAATTGCCCATTGCTACTAGAGAAAAGCACATACCACATCAAGAAGTAGAAGGCAATTCTCATATTTCTAACCCAGTAAACAACTCCCATCAGTTGTTGTAACCTTCCTTCTACTTCTTAGCTTACCAAAATATTTTATGATGTTCTTTTTTTAAAAAAGATTTTATTTATTTATTCATGAGAGACACACACAGAGAGAGAGAGAGAGAGAGAGAGGCAGAGACATAGGCAGAGAGAGACTCAGGTTTCATTCAGGGAGCCCAATGTAGGACTCGATCCCGGGACTCCAGGATCACACCTTGGGCCGAAGGCAGGCGCTCAACTGCTGAGCCACCCAGGCACCCCTTTTATGATGTTCTTATCCTAAAAAAAAAAAAAAAGTTATTGTATTTTAAAACTTTAAACCTTTGCCTAAATTATGCAGACCCCCACAATTTACTCCTATATATTCTTCCTTCCTTCTCCACCTCTTAAAAGAGTGGTCCTCTCTCTGCAAAGAAACAGACCTCAAACTTTTGGAAATTGTCAATATTCAACTGTTTTGACCTACAGAATCTTTCAGGTGGTTCACCCTAATACCCCCAATCTGTTAATAGTGTTTGTCATGGAAGAAAGGATGGAAGAGTGGAGGGATCTTGATTGATCATTAGTTTCTACTTTATACTCTACTATACTTTCCAAATTTCTTCAACCAGCTTATGTTAGTTTCAAAATCACAATCAAAAAACAAATCTGGCCAAAATCTCCATCCCCGCTATGAAGGCACATTGATTCCATAGCCCTTCGACATCTGTTCTTTGAACTTTCTCCTCCTGCTTCTCTCAGTAAAGACAGCAAAGTCCCCCAGTGACAAAATTCAGCCAATGTACTAGGTGAAACTACCGTGACATTTGACATTTTCTCCATTCTATACTCTCCTGAATATGGCCCTGGTTTTCCTGGTTCTCCAAACTTATGTTCACTCCATCTCAGTCTCCTTCAGTTATTGGACAAATGTTTACTGAGTATTACCATGTGCCAGGCACTCCCTAGAGGTCAGATACAATGAACACAACACAATTTTTACCTTTGTCCACCCCTGCAAATGTTGGTGTTCTCCAAGGTTTTGTCTACCTCCCTTATTTTACATCTCCCTGAACCATCTCTCTACTTGTGTGGTTTCATTCTCTTCCTCGACCCTAATGCTGATGATTCACAAGGACCCTGCTTCTCCCCTCCATACCTCTTCAGCTGAATATTCCATAGGTTCCCCAAATTCAATACATCCTGAACCAAATTCAGTTGCCACTACCAGCATTCTCTGTGTAGGTCCTCACCTCCCTATTCATCTAGCCATGCATTCTAGTCATCCTTTAATCCTCCCTGTCTTCAACCAGCTCCCTCCAAAAGCAGAATCTGGAACCATGAAATGTGTACAAGAGTCTATTTGGAAGGTAAACCTAGGAAGCAGGAGTGAGAGATCAAGGAGCATGAGACAAGGAAGGAGAAAGAGCCAGTATAGAGTGTTACTGAGTGGGTTCTTGTTATGAGCAAGGGCAGTTCAATTCCACATGGGAATTTCTGAGGAACCATGTAGAATAAGCTTCCAGATTTTCCCACTGAAGGATATGAGGCTATAGAATTTTTCCAAATACCTATTTCCCAGTAGTTAAGGGCTGCTGAGAGTAGGACACAGGCTGGGTATTCCCTGTACTTCCAGAGGGCATAGAAATCATCTAACATCATTGCAGCTGAAATCAGAAGTGAAACAAAGAAATATTATAAGAGGCATATATACCTCTGCCACTTTCCTTTGTCTCCACACCCAATTTCCAACTCCTAATAATTCAGCCCCTTAAATATTGTTCAATTTGTCTCTTTCTGTCCATCAATACTTCATTCAGACTCTCACATCTTATCAATATAATCACAACTATCTGGCTGCTATCTTTACCTTCAATCTCTCCTCCATATTGCTGCCAAATATATCTATCTAAAAACATTTCTGATCATATAGATTCCTTGTTTAGAAATTCAAGATGATCACTTTCCAATTACCTACCTATCAAGTACCTATACAAATGGAACCCAAATTTCTTTTGATGACATAGCTTGCCCTTCACGTCCTGCATCCAGAATTCTGGTTTCCTGTCCACCCTCCAATTCCTCCTCCCTGCTATGTTAACTTCTCATTCTCAAATGTGTCAAGCCTCATAATTTGAGCATTCTCCTTCAAATGCTTAGAAGACACTGTGCTTTATGAAATGTTTCAAGTTCAAATGGCATAAATTTGAAAATGTTGATATCTATTTTAATAATTAATGAAATAGAGCTAAATTTTCTTTCTATAGCTCAATTATTGTTAAGTATCCTTTGATGGAACCCATTATTACCTTTATATGCTAGAGGAATAAGCATTCCTCTACTTTGCCTTATGCATTTGTTTCCAAAGGTTACAAAGTTTGACTAAGTAAATGAAGACTTGAAATATGAAAACAGATGAAAGGTGATAATGGACATCATAGGACTAAGTAAATCACAGCCTAAATGCCTACAGAAAGGTATACTAGGGAGAAGTGAGCCAATTTGTCCCTGCTAAACCCTAAAAGGCATACTACTTGGTGACATGGAAGTCTGGATTTAGATGTAGATCCAAACATAAGAGGCGTGGGTTATTTGTTTACAGAAAGTGGGACATTTCCCATGTACCCGATTCTCTCCTTCATTCAAGGCAGCTAAAGGATCTACCTTCCTTCTATAACCCCTAGAGAAGCAAAGTGTAATGTTCTGGATAAACAGGCCTGAGAGGAGCTGGGCTTGAATATAAGGGCAGGAAAGCAAATGTCTACGTGCTAAGTTGTGTGCCCCTTAGCCTCCTTCCTCCACTCTGCTCACAGAAACCAGTGAGTGTTTACACCAACATTACTTCCAGCCTCAGGACAGAAGACTGAAATTCTTATCTGGAGAAGCTACTTCTTGAAAAATACTTTACATAGAGATACTTGGGGATACACTGCTAGAAAATCTATCTCACCTTAATGAGAATTCCACTAGCCAACAAAGCAGCCTCCACTCTTTACCTACAGACAAAGCTACCAATTATTTCATTAGAGTTTCATTTAAATATAACTAGGCATTCAGGGGTCACCAGAAAAGGAAAAAATCTAGTATGAAAGAGGGATTCTAAAAAATAAACTGAAAACAAAACAAAACAAAAACCCCAAAACAATACAGGATATAAAAGAAAACTATCCAAAAACGCTATACTTCATATCTTCAGAAGGATGGGGAAAAAGTGTATCTATGAAAGAATGGATGTTATAAAAAAAGAAATGATTTGAAAACAAGAGAGATAGCTTAACTTTTTAATGATAATTGAAGAAATACAATAAAAATATTATAACAAAGAAATCTCCCAGGAAACAATTTTTTAAAGCCAAAGATATGAAACAATATCAAAAGATATGAGAGAATATATAAGGAAATAAGATCCATCTAGATCTAACCTTGGTACTCAAAGTATGGCCTACAGACTAGAAGCATGGACATTTCTTGGGAACTTGCCAGAAACACAGATTCTCAGGCCCCATTCCAGATCTATTAAATCAGAATCTGTATTTTTATAAAATCCATGAAACTTTGAGAAACTTATAGAGGATATCAATATATTATAGTTAGGATGCCTTGGGTTTCAAATAAGAAAAATCAATCTCAAACCCCTATTAAAAATAAGGACAATTTTTATTTAAGAGAGACAGGGTGAGCTCTAGTTTTTCCTTGTCATTAGGATCTCAGATTCTCTTAACCTGATTCTATTACCCACAGTTCTACCATGATCCCATGTCTGGTTCCTCTGGTGCCATAAAGTTGCTACAAGCAGCACCTAAAATGAAGACTTTCTTTGTTCATAGCAAGCCGCAGGGAGAGCCGGTCTTATCTCTCCCAGAATATTGTGGAAATTTCTCTTCCTTTATTATTATCCCAAACTAGTTTAGGCTGCTTATCTTTGAAACATTGACTTATACAAAGGTTAAGTTTATTATGATTGGTTGAGACTCACTTTATGGGGTGAAATATATGTTGTGAATGAATCTTAATATCCACTATGTTCAATTTCAGACGGATAGAAGTTTTAGAAGGAAAAGGCAGGGATCCCTGGGTGGCGCAGCGGTTTGGCGCCTGCCTTTGGCCGAGGGCGCGATCCTGGAGACTCGGGATCGAATCCCACGTCAGGCTCCCTGCATGGAGCCTGCTTCTCCCTCTGCCTGTGTCTCTGCCTCTCTCTTTCTCTCTCTGTGACTATCATGAATAAATAAATAAAATCTTAAAAAAAAAAAATAGAAGGAAAAGGCAAAGAAAAAAGAGATTTTATCAAATACAAGAAAATTTACTAGAACTTGAAAGCATGTACCTATAGGCCAAAAGTCATTGAGTAGCCAGCAAAATAAATGGTCAAAGACTTACTCAAGGAACTCACAATATATACATATATCAAATCATTATATTGCATGCCTTAAACTACTACATGTTATATGGCAATTATGTCTCAATAAAACTGGAAAAATATAAATACATACACAGCATTAAATAATAAACAAAATAGTATAAGAGAGTAGAAAAAGGCTTTCCCTGTGGAGTAGGTCTAATAAAATAAAGGTAGACCTGATATTTTTCAAAATCAGACTTTCAGAATTCAAATATTGTTTTAATATTAATATAATTTGTACTTAGATCAAAGTATGGTAGCTTGACCTATTTAGAACCAGATGATTCTGATTATTTTACTATTGTTTAAAAAATTAACAATTCTGAAGTCAGCAATCTTCCTATTTAGTCACTAAAAAAAGTATTTACCTGCTAGAAACTACTTCTATTATCTTTTAGAAACCAGCTCAATAAGCTACTACCTTGGGTGGTGCAGGAAGGCAGAAATGTGCTCTATTTTACGTTATTGACATGGAGATAGGTTAAAAAGAAAGACTAAAAGAGAAATACTATGTTAATTTATTCAGCCAATATTTATTTTAAACTCTGAGGGTAAGCCACAAAGTACAGTGCAAGATCCCTGCTTTCAAGGAACTTATATTTAATTTCCGAACTCATGGTCACTTTAAAATTCAATTATATACTGAATAATACACTACTAAAATACACAATACCATAGGTAAATCTCAGAAATATTATGTTGCAGAGAAAACACCAGAAACAAAAGCATACACTGAAAGACTCCATTTATATTCAGTTCAAAAGTAGGCAAAACTAATCTTTGGTGAAGGAAGTCAGAATTTAGGTTACTCTTGGAAAGAAAGGTATTAGTGGGCATGATGCATATTTCTTTCTCTCTTTCAGCCTATCAAGTAGATATATAACATCTATACTGGGCAATAAGACAGTAATTAATAAGAACAAAATTCAACACAGGCAAGGATAGCTTCATCCTGGATGAAGTTGAAATAATACCATAATACTATCCACCAGGGGGATCCCTGGGTGGCGCAGCGGTTTGGCGCCTGCCTTTGGCCCAGGGCGCGATCCTGGAGACCCGGGATCGAATCCCACATCGGGCTCCCTGCATGGAGCCTGCTTCTCCCTCTGCCTATGTCTCTGCCTCTCTCTCTCCGTGTGACTATCATGAATAAATAAATAAATAAAATCTTTAAAAAAAAAAAAAAAAAAAAAAAAAAAATACTATCCACCAGGTGGTTTGGGTTTTTTCACAATATGGTGGCCTTAGGGTATCAGGGCTCCTAGATGATGTTCCTGACAACTAAAATTGAAGTTTTATGGCCTTTTGTGATCATGCCTTAGAAGTAACACATTATTACTTCAGCTGTACTCTTTTGGTCAAAAAACTCACAAGCCTACCCAGATACAAGGGGAAGGAAAATAGATTCTAATTCTTAATATGAGAAATTCCAAAGAGCTTGCAAATTTAACACTGCTGCATGGAGAAAAGAAAAAGTGTGAAGCACATTTGGGATGTATGGCCCACTCATATAAGCTATCCTATCTCCCTGCCTCCATGTCTAGGATTATCACAAACAGAGCGTTGGTGATTCTCTTACTTCTGCCATTAAGACTCATCTGTGCAGCAGAAAAATTAAGGGAAAACAGCAGAAGAGATTGTGTAATAAGTGGCACTATTATTTATCTAATGTGAGTGATTTTAGTGGTAGGAGAAAGGAACTGAATCTCCAAAGAATATTTCCCCAAACATTCAGGTGAAACCTGAAGTGTTCTTCTTAAAGATCAAACTCTTAAATTGAAGCTCCCATCTCCCCCTAACCTCCCTGCCAAGAGAAGTGGTGGTCAAACTTTCTCACTTTAGTATGAATTAAGGATTAACTGAGCCATACAAAAAGGTATGACAAAAAGCCAAGGCAGCAGGGTCCCCAGGCCAAAGGGGGTTCCAGAAACAGAGAGAACCAGAAATGGTAATTCAGAAGAAAGATACAAAGCAATGAAGGATGATATAACCATAGGTTTCAATCATGTTGCTTCATGCCATTGCCAATGACTTGTATTGACTTGTCATAGCCTAAATTTAAAAAGAAGCTTCTGTGAAGAGTCAAATTTCCCCTTAGAATAGAAAAATCTGAAGAGCTTTTTGTATTGGGCTTTTCTGAATAATGAAAGTTGGGCTAAAGACATATAATTTAATCCTAAACCATGGCTCAAAAAATACTTTTCTCCCCAAAGATGGAATTCAGGAGAAAAACTGGCTTTAAAATAAAATTTTCTTTTCTGGGTGGCTTCTTTAGAAAGAGCTAGAAGCTTGAGTCTAGGCAGACAGAGGAGAACTAAGGGAGGTCAGAAATATCACTATCCTAAGCCACTGCCCAAGTACAAAACAGAATTCCATAAACATTGAGTTGCATTCTTTTTTCCAAGGCTGTCAAATTTCTTAACACTGAGACAATATCACCATCTGATGGCCACATGCCTGTGGTTTGGCACCATGAACTATGAGATTGTAAAGGAGAAAATGAAGAAAAGCAACAAGAAAAGTTTCCTCCTTTTCTCTTCCTGCCTACCTCCCCTCACATCAACAACAACAACAAAACAACAACAACAAAAAAAAAAAAAAAAAAAAAAAAGGAGAAGGAAAGGGCACAGAAAGAAAAACACTCAATAACTTTATGGACAGTACCTGCTTTGGGAGGTTTACGGACCCAAGAAGCAATCTAGTGAAGACGGTGTATTCTTATATTGCTTTAAAATTCCTGAGTCTTTTTGTTTTTTAAGGATTTTATTTATTTACTCATGAGAGACACAGAGAGAGAGAGGCAAAGACACAGGCAGAGAGAGAAGCAGGCTCCTTGCAGGGAGCCTGATGTGGGACTCGATCCTGGGACTCCAGGATCACACCCTGGGCCAAAGGCAGGCACTAAATCACTGAGTCACCCAGGGATCCCCTAAAATTCCTGAGTCTTAAGGCCAGTTTTCAGACTGGCTCAGCAGGATTTGGGAATCTTCCTCCCAGAATTGGTTTGTATAATGCCTCTCACAGTAGAAACGACTACTTCTATCTACCTGCTCATTCAGAACCACATACTTGAGTGTCCTAAATGAGCTGCCACCAATAACCACTGGGTGCTTGGTGATCTCAAAATCCATTGGCCAAATTCCTTGTGAATTGATTACGACCAGAGAGCCTACATTTGGTCCCCCTGCCTAAGAATCATGACTTGAGGTATATATCAACCAGGATTAGATCAAAGAAACAGAACTACCAGGAGATGGCTAATAAAGGGTTTATTACAGGGATTTGACATAACACAATGGTGGGAGTTGGTTAAACAGCCTACATAAAGCTTTACCTTCTGTGTTTGGTGCTGAGACCTAATGTCGGCAGGGCCAGCAGACAGAAGGGAAGTGTGGACATCAAGTGGAGAAAACAAAGACAAACTGGAGCTTACAAGGATGAGCTTCAAGAACAGATTGTTCTCCCATTTCCTCAAAGCCTCCACCTTCAATGACAGAGTGTCCTGCAAGACGAGATGATCATTCATCATGAAACTAGACTCCCACCACCTCCCAGGAGGTAGAACAGCTGAAGAAGGATCCAGCAGGAGCAGCAGACCAGCTATCAGGATGAGCCTAAGGATAACTACTGGTATACATGAGCTGCAACAGTGCCTTGTGCCATATACACACCTTTCAAACATAAAAATAATATGGCTGTTGCTTCATTCTGCTTCCTACACCTCTCATAAAAAGTCTCTTGTGGCTATTTTAATCCAGAACTATGCAAGGAACAGAATTGTGGAAAATGTAGATCCAGCCAAGCTAACTTAACACAATACAAACCTACCCCATCTTGACTGGTTTTCTAGTACCTACCTCACCCGCCAAGCTGGCTTCACTTGACTGTCTTTTCTGCTATATGACAGGCAAGGGAGAGAAGAAGAGCACAGAAGAAGTAAGGGGAGAAAGAAACAGTAAGAGGAGGCAAGGTGCACTATCCAGATTGATCAAAACAAGAAGAAAGAGTAAGAGCCTCTTGGTTTCTTATCACATAAAGCAGTGATAGCATAGCAAGATAACTGCCCAGACTTGGAACAAACTTCAGTGCACTGGAACATCTTAAATAAAAGGCTGCTGTGACCCCTACCAACCTTCACTCTCTAATCTGCAACAATTATCTATTAAACTAAGATCATCCAGTGGGAAAGAGAGGATCTGGAGGTCCTCATCACCTGACTTAGCATATCTACTGAGACTGAAGTCCTAGTAATGCCATTCAAAAACACATGCCAGGTGAGTATATGATAAATATTTTATCCTAGACTTAAGGAGGACTTCCAAAATCATTAAACTAAAAAACAAAAACCTTATCCAATGTTTTGAGTACTTGATCTCATTTTCAAGTCTAGTCACCAGCTGTGTCTGTTCTGGTCGCCTAAGTATACCACTCCCATAACGGATTCCATAGTTTGAGGCTTCCTGGATTCCCTAGGGGATCTGAGCCAGCTCCCCAGGAAGCCCAAAAGATAATGGGGAAAAAGCAGAAAGCATCAATGATTGTACTTAGGCTGTGCACACCAACCACTTGGTCCTCATTAGCCTGGGTCCAATTACTCCCAGGACATGGGTCACAGCTTATTTTCATGTGTCCATGACACTGTGACTCATGCTCTCATTGAGCTTCAGGCAGGAAATCTCTATTGGTAGCAAATTACAACCAAGTGTCTTTCACTTTATTACCTCATGACAAAAATAGGCAGAAGAAGAGCACTGTTGTTCATATATATGGGGTAGGGTGGAAAAATAGAATCAAAGAAATGTGTGAGATTGAGCCCTCTGGCTACATGTAATCATGTGGAGAGAATGTCAGAGAATAAAACATGGTCTAAAGGTATGTGACAAAAAGGTTTGAGAAAGCCCAAACTTGTAAGAAAATGGATGGACTGAGAGTAATTTCAGTGATGCAGCTCTGAGGTGCCATTGTAACAAAGTCAGGAGATTATGTTGACTCTCACTGGTAAGTTTGGAGAAAGGTAATAATAGAATTGCAAGTTAGTAAATCTTAGATCACATGAAAAAAAGTCATCCCAAACTGGCAGGACCCACGAAGAAGGCCAGAGGAGAGCTGACATTAGCTTTATACATACAGCACTGTTGTCTCCTATAATAACTGAAAATAATAGTTCTCAAAGTGTGACCCCAGACCAGCAGCATCAGCCTCCTCTGGGCACTTACCAGAAATGGAGGTGGGTGGGGGGATGGGGAAAATAGGTGATGGGGATGAAAGAGGGCACCTGTCATGATGAGCAGTGGCTGTTGGATGGAAGT
The DNA here is from genome assembly GCF_003254725.2 of Canis lupus dingo. Taxonomy (NCBI): domain Eukaryota; kingdom Metazoa; phylum Chordata; class Mammalia; order Carnivora; family Canidae; genus Canis; species Canis lupus. The sequence goes on from NC_064266.1 coordinate 15,698,789, forward strand.
GCTGAAGCACTGTATTGTACACCTGAAACTAATGTAAACGGTATATTAACTATACTGGAATTAAAATAAAATTTAAGAAAAGAAATGCAAATTCTTACACACACACAACGAGAAATTCTAGGGAAGATGAAACCCAGATCAAGGCAATTCTGATACATACTAAATTCTGAACCACTGGTTTAGTGTGTGGATTTACCTTGGCTCAGAAGCACTGCTAGGATAAAACGACTTTTGGTTCTGTTCCATGGTCTCCAAAAACCCAGCAGATAATTTGGCTTCCCAGGTAACTAGCTTGCTTTCAGGGAACAAGTGGCTAGCTGGGCTGACTAAAGTATTCCAGTCCTGTTGGCTGTATTTCCCAAGCTAAATTAGCATTTTGATTTTTATAAATCAGTCACCTGTAGAATGTTTTTGACAGGAATCCAATCCAATACCTGATGCTAAGGAACCCCATCAGAAACACCATCCCCTGATGCTCAAGCACTATCAAACTGGTGGATGGGAAGCTCTTTTGAAAGAACTCCTGTGTATCAAACAAAAAAAAGCAGGATTGCTCTAGGGGTAGCTGGTGTGAAGCGGGGGGGGGGGGGGGGGGGGGGGGCGGGGTGCTCTGTGTCTCCCTTTCACAGCTTCTGGAAGGTCTCAAACTCCAGAGGCACTGCTGGAAAACCAAGTATCAGAAAAAGGTCCATCTTTGGGGGAGGTTTCCAAGACCAAATAGGACTTCGGTTGGGTTTGGAAGGATGGGGAGGATACAGATAGGCAAAGAGGAACACTGGGCACTTGAGCAAGGGAAACTGTAGGGAGGAGGGTCTCAGGGGAAATAGCAGTTACACCTATTCTGAATGGAAAGCTACCACTGGAAAGTGACCCAAAATAGGGTTAAAGAAATATACCATGTTTTAAAGGATCTTCAATTCTAGATGGAAGAGTTTGGATTTGATTCAATAGGAGGAGCCAGGATAAATGTCTTCAAGGACAGGTGAAACAGTAGGCAGGTCTCAGCATTTAGTAATCCTTGAAGAATTCTTAAGGATGCCATGATGTTGGTTAGCTAAGAAATCTCACTGAGAGACTGAAGGAGGTTCTTCTTGGGAATCTTGAACCCTGAGTGTTCCCCTAAAAATTCATTCAATACTTATATTAGTGACTCCGTCATGGTCTCAACACAAACCACCAAAAGAGCATCGATTTTCTTTGTAAAAATCCAAAAAGGGAAATTAGGAAACTTTGTGTGAGCTTTGACTAGCCTCTAATCATTGCCTGCTGCACAGGGGGATGTGTGAGAAAACCCTGAGAGGACCTGATTTTCAGTCTCCCCTCCACCTACCTCAGGCTTTTGGCTCTGAGCAACTTACTGAACTCCTCTGTTTCCTCATCAATCAAATGGAAACAACAACTTGATACAAAGATTTTGTGAAAATTAAATGAGAAAGCAAACATAAAACATCTAGCACAGAGTTTAATGTGTAGTGAGGGCTTAATAAATGTCATCTGAATCTAAGTATGAAAATTCTGGAGGCAAAGTACTACATATATCATTTCTGAAATTTTCAAAATACTGCAAAGAGAAAAAAACTATCAGTATCCATTACCTGAACTCACATTACAGCATGAATATTTTATCACCCTTAACCATAGACACAGAGAAAAAAATTGAGGAGGCTGGTCAACACTCCAAGTATTATTAATTTATGTGCATTTTTATGCAAATCCAAAAGAACGACAAAATTAACACCAGAGCAGTGGTGACTGCATCTACCTGAGCCAGGGGTATTCACAATGAATGGACACGGTCTGGTTCCAAGTCAGTACAAAGCCCAATCACTCAGAAGCACATTTGTTGCCATCGGGTTCCCATGACAATTATCTGTGATTATCTCTCTGGAATGGCTTGCTTTGTACTGCCAGGATGAGCTCATGGAAGAGGGAGGTAATTTGAATGCACCCATCACCCCTAAGTAATTAAAATCCAAAACAGATGAGAGAGCTCCATTCCACAGACAGCAGTCAGCAAACCATGGCTTTGGCCAGGAGTTCCTACTTTTTTTCTGAAAATATTTTCTGGAATGCCAACAAACTGAACAGTCCTCTCCAAGCATCTAAAGCCACATGGACCCAAGTCATGGCCAGGAAAGAGGCAAACTCATAACAAAATCCAATAGAAATGGGGCTGAAAGCAGCCTAATAAGACACGGGAAATGAAATGGTAGGAAAATACAAGAGGCAGCCACTGTTTGGGATCTATTTAAAGAATACAAACATCATTCAGCAGAGGATAGAGGCCGGCATGGCTGCAGAAGTCCCAGCAAACACTACTACTACTTGGCTCATCAAAGTCTATCATGGAGCACCTGGGTGGCTCAGTTGGTTAAGCATCTGGCTTTGGCTCAGGTCATGATCCCAGGGTCCTGGGATGGAGCCCCGAGTTGGGCTCCCTGCTCAGCAGAGAGTCTGCTTTTCCCTCTCCCTCTGCCTCTCCCCTCAACCCCCACTCTTGGATTCTCTCTCTTTCTCAAATGAATGAACAAAATCTAAAAAAAAAAAAAGGTCTATCTCCTCTGCATGCACTTTTACTGTATCTGTTCCTTTCTTTCATTTGTTTAAATGGCCAAAATTTCAAGAAACTTAAATTGCTAAAAATATCAAAAAATATTTTTTTAGGTGCTGAAATTATATCTTATGTGTTTTCCCTTCTTTTTAAAAGCTATTTTATTGAAGTTTAGTTGGCACACAAAGTTACATTAGTTTCAGGTGTACACCATAGTGATTCAACAACTCTGTATGTTATGCTATGCTGACTACAAGCTACCGCCACCATACAAATGCAATTATCATACCACTGACTATATTCCCTATGCTGTACCTTTCATTCCTGTGACTTAGGCATTCCATGACTGGAAGTCTGTACCTCTCACTGCCCTTCACCTATTTTACCCATTTCCCCACATCCTCACTCCTCATCCCTGGTAAGTATCAGCTTGTTAGCTTGTTCTCTGTATTTATGGGTCTGTTTCTGCTTTCTCTTATTTGTTTTTTCCTTTGTTTTGTTTTTTAGACTTCATATGTAAGCAAAATCAAACAATATTTGTCTTTCTCTGATTTTTTTGCTTAACGTAATACCCTTCTGGTTTACATCCATGTTGTAACAAATGGCCAGATTTCATCTTTTTTATGGCTGGGTAATATTCCATTGTGTATATATGTTTATAAATATTTTTATATATTTACATATCTCACATCTTTTTTTAATATTTTATTTATTTATTCATGAAAGATACAGAGAGAGAGGCAGAGACACAGGCAGAGGGAGAAGCAGGCTCCCTGCGTGGAGCCTGACACAGGACTTGACTCCAGGACCCCGGATCATGACCCGAGCCAAAGTCTGAGCCACCCAGGCACCCACATATATCACATCTTCTCTATCCATTCCTCTATCAATGAACTCTTGGGCTGCTTCCATATCTTGGCTATTGTAAATAATGCAGCAATAAACATAGGGGTACACAGATCTTTTCAAAATAGTGTTTTTGTTTTCTTTGGGTAAATGCCCAGTAATGGAATTCCTAGATCATGTGGTGTTTCTTTTTTAATTTTTGGAGGAACTTCTATAGTGTATGTATTTCCTTCCTTCTCCTTTTTTATGTTTTTCAAATTTCTACATATTACTTTTGTAATGAACAAAACATTATTTTTTAAAGCACCAATCTTATAGTCAGTGATATTTACCCCCTTTGTTTTAGAAAGATTTATTTTTCACTTTCCCTCCAGTAACGCTGAGCTAGTATTGTTTCCCCATGTGGAGTATCCACTTCTTTCTCTGTTGCTAGGTTCTCCCATCTGTCAATGCCTAGTGAAGTTCCACATTCAACATGAAGCCTTTACTGACTGTTCACCCCAGAGTGTTTATCGCCCATCTCTGAATTCCTACTACCACATTTCCCAAAGTATGTTCCACAGCACATTAATTCTTTAGTTTAATTTTGCAGTTTAATTCTGCAGAAGCATTCCATGAACAAATCAGTTTGAGAAATGCTCCCTGTTATATCCACGCTTTAGAACGTCAGAATTCACAGTTGTCCATTAAAGGCTCTGAAAAGTCCTGCAGCAAGGCAACCTTTTCTGCTTTTCCTTACTGTTTCTGTTTCACATACGTATGCAATACTCATTGCTGTCATGGGAGTTACTCCACAAAACTCTCTTTGGAGAATGTTTTTCCACAGCAATGCATTTGAAACTCATTCCTCTAAAAAAAACTCTACATTAACAAACACATTTTCCAGAAATTTTATAAAATGAGCTTTGACTTGCTGAAAAATCTAGCAGGATAAAGAGGATGTTAGAGCAAAACAAAATCCAAAGAAAATTATAAATTTGTATAGCTATCTCTGTGAAAACACTAAGAACTCTGGGTGATGTTGTTATGTAAGGACAGACTTTCAAAGGATAATCACATAATTGCATACTACCTTATGTTGTAAAAGATACCAGTAATTATGTTTTCATGGATAGGTTAAAAGAAACCATTTTCTTCCCATCTCTGTATTTTTACATTGACTAATAAAATGGGAACTTCTGGTTTTGGGAGGCACTGGGAAATTGGTATTCCTTCCTTCCTCTTAACTGCCCCCCCCCACCCCGACTCTTCTCCCAGAGGAAATGGAGTGACCCAGATTGTCAATGAGATTAAACCACTTTTTAACCTTTCAGAGATTTTCCGTCTGGGAGCAGCCAACTTGCAGTACATCTGCTTTCTGGTGGGGCATGTGCCTGCAGCTGTGTGCAAAGCATGTGTTTACTGGATAAGAAGGTGAGTAAATTAGGAAGCCAGATTGCAGCAACATGTAGCCATGTTTCCCAGTGCATACTGACCAGCAATAAGACTGATATATTTTATCCTAAACTTATTCTGCATCTATTTCTCAACTAGTTCAGAATCTCAAGGAAGAATTTGTAGAATTAGATTCTGCAAAACAGATGCCAACAACTATGCAAGCACAGACCAGCTTATATCTATTTGCTACATTGTGTGTCCCCGGGCCTTCCATCAGATGGTGTCCAATAAATATTTATTTAGCCAATGAACTAGTAGGAAATTGGCATGCCTAATTAGTGCCCATACCTCATCACATTTGCCAAATGGCATGAGTATCTGTTTCTGAGTGACCCAAAAACATCATGGACAAAGGCACAATTCTAGACATGAAATTCTGAACATGAACATCAGAGACAGGTTCACAGTGAGAGATAAGGGAATTTTCAATGTTCTACAGATTATATTTATGCTCTAATTCTCTTTATCTGCTAGATTTCTAAATAAGTCACAGATCTGCTAATGACTAATAGATGTCATGTCAGATCAACTGAAGGATTTGAGCATCTTTGCCAGTCAAAATCTTAGGCCTCTTGTGTAATCCCCTCCACTAGTCCGAACACTTCATAAGCAGGTGGCCCAGGATCAGCTAAGACTTAAAGACACTGAAAGAACTTATTTTTCCCCTAAAATATATAAACCACTGGACTACCATGGTGCCTGAAATTCCCACCACCAGGGTCCTGGACTAGATTAAAATAATATTATTGCATCCACATAGGTTACAGATAGATTATCTAGAATTTCACTGGGGGCTAACTGAAAGTGCAGAATAGAATTGACAATAGGGAAGACTTCTAGGGTGTAGAATCACCATTAGATACAGTACATTGCCAGACACTATGGGCTCTGGAGGCAGACTACCTGAACTCAAAACCCAGCTCACCACTGACTAGCTCTGTGACACTGAGCAAGCCATTGACCTCTCTATACTTTATCCATCTGTAAAATGGGGCTTAATGAGAAATAAGTGAACAGAACCAAACATGCAAGTGCTATTCGTTATTAGGAGGCTTGCCACACATGAGTCACTTCTGGGAAGAGCCAGTCAGGTGGCATCCTAAGACAGTGACAGCCTGGAGAGGGGACAGATGGCTCCTGTGAAATTCCTGGGGAATTCACCAGGTAGAAGAAAAACATAATCGAGGAACATCAGAGATTTCTACTATCTTTGTGTCACTCAAAGCTGTTGAAACTTTTACAGTTTGTTATCAGAAAATAAAGGAAAAGTAGGTTCTCACTGTGACCCCAAGGGCTCTCAACATTATTTCGGCTAATTTGTTACAGGTAAGAATTTGGGTAAATCATGCACTGTACCCAAAGAGATTTGATTCTTAGGTAATCATATGAAAACCCTTTTGTAATATAGTTCGTCTCAACAAAAAGTTGAGCAGCTAACGAACATGTAAAAGATAATTTTCTACTTCATCTTTAAGAGACACACTATGTATCCCACATCAATAATTAGCAGATCATGAATGAGCTCTGACAAAGTAAAGAAAATGTATTCAGAAATTTAAAAAAAAGAAAGTGGTAATGATAATAAAGAGTAAGAGAAATATCTAAGTGAAGAAATAAAATAATTTTACAAGGATTGAAAACACACACAAAAAAGTAGCATATATTTTCCAGAGGCATGATATGCTTTCTTGCAAAGAACATGTCTAGCTCTCCAGCAGCACAAGTAATGGAATATTGTCACAAAGCTGCATAAACAAGAAAGAAGTTCCAGTGCCAAGCATAGTACCTGGTATCCAAAAGTTATTCAAAAAATTATTGGCTCAAAATTGTAAATAATTTACATGTGTGTCTGTGTGTTAAATGTTAAATAAGATTTCACTCACAATGATTAGATATAATGTTGTAAAATCTTGGACTTCCAAGAGAGGCAATAGCTGGCCTTAGGAGTGATATCCAGTAGGTGCTTCCAACAAAATGAAAAGAATATTCCAAAGGCAAAAATTGATACTTGGATTTATTTGTTTCAGAGGTAGAAAAGACTTGCAGAAATTCTTACTCATAGTACCTTAGTTTGGCTTTGCCTAAAAGCACACCCTGAGACAAAGACTTGGATTCAGACAGTTTATTTGGGAGGTGCCCCCAGGAAGTGGGAGTGAGCGGTGGGGAGAATGAGACAGGAAGGAGCCAGCAACGCCCACAGAGGAGGCATTATCAATGCTGCCACAGTATGTAAGTGGAAGTGATTCCTCTAGGCCCTCCTGAGAAGCTTCAGAATGCTTCATAGGACTGTCCATCTAAGAGATAAACACCTGGGGTATTATCCTCCCGCTGCCTTCCCCACTGGTTAAGATTTGACCCTAAGCAAGCACAGCAATCCTACATGCTGGGGCTTCACTTGGAATTTCTCAGTGTGGGAGGTCCTGGGATAGAGATCAATAACACACGAGAGGGTGCTGATGCTGCTTGGAGAAGGAACTGTTGCCCACAGCTGCAGCTACAATTCAAAGTAGCCTGAAAGGATGTGATGAAGGCACCACAGGTCATCCCCTGTAATACCTTTACTGTAAAGATGTATCAAAAATGTAGTTACTCCATAGCTAATAATCAAAGGTCATTGGATCCTTGATATCAAAACAAAAACAAAAATGAATCCTCTCTCTGCAAATGCCCCACTTCCTCCTTAGCAGTCTCACTGGACTGTGAGCTCTTTAGTGACATGACTATATTATTTATAGTAAAACAGTTATATTTTTGAAAATATAACTTAGGGGCACCTGAGTGGCTCAGCCAGGTAAGCATCTGCCTTCAGCTCAGCTTGTGATCTCAGAGTCCTGGGATCCAGCTCTGCATCATCGCATCATCAGGCTTCCTGCTCAGTGGGTAGTCTGCTTCTCCCTCTGCCCATCCCCATGTTCCTGCACTCACACTCTCTTTCTCTCTCACATAAATAAATAAGATCTTAAAAAATAAAAGAAAGTATAATTTAGCAAAGGGGCACCTGGGTAGCTCAGTGGTTGAGCATCTGCCTTTGGTTCAGGTTATGATCCCAGGGTCCTGGGATATAGTCCTGCATCAGGCACCCCACAGGGAGCCTACTTCTCCCTCTGCCTCTGTCTCTGCCTCTCTCTCTGTTTCTCATGAATAAATAAATAAGATCTTAAGAAATATGTAAAACTTAGCATGAAGTAACACTTATTAAATGTTTATGAATAAATGAATGAAAGTATTTTGTCACTCTCCAGATTTATTTGTGCAGGCTATTGTCCATATGCTTTAAATGTTGTTACTTATTCTGCATAAGAAATTGTTATATAGGTATTGTTATTTAGAAGTAAGAGGATAACAGCAGGTAAGATCACGTTCTGAGTTCCTCTGCTCAGCCTCTAAATAGGGTTTGCCCTAAGTTTCCAATTTAGGCCACCTTTTTGTCTGTATTTGTATGATCTCCCTAAAACCTAGGTGATCTCATTGGGTCTTTTATCAGTTATTACCACAGTATTACTGTCAACAACTACCATGAAATCTCAGTGGCATACAACAATAAATATTTTCTTTTGCTAACAAATCTATAGGTTGTCTGGGAAATTCTACCAACACAAGACAGGTTTAGTTAAAATCTGATGGGCTTACTCCCATGCTGTGGTCAGCTGTAAAGTCAGCTGGGGGCTAGTGGTCTAGAGTGATATCAGCATTGTTATACTTGGTCTCTTGTCCTCCAACAGACTAGGGTTTAAGTGTGTTCTCATGACACAGGCAGGGGCTTCAGAAAAAGAGGAAGCATCAAAGCCTGTTTTGAAATTATACAAGCTAGGGATGCCTAGGTGCCTCAGTCTGTTTAGTGTCTGACTCTTGGTTTTGGCTCAGGTCATAATCTCAGGGTCTTGATATCAAGCTTTGGGTCCAGCTCCCAAGCCTTGAGCTCCATGCTCAATGTGGAGTTTGCTTGAGATTCTCTCTCTCTCTTTCCCTCTCTCTGCCTCTGCCCCATACACAGGCAAGCACACATGCTCTTTCTCTCTCTTTCTCTCTCTCTCCCACATAATCTTAAAACTGTACAAGCTTACAAAAAAAAAAAAATCTATACAAGCTCATTCTAACAATCCTATGGGAAAAAAAATTTAAAGGAAGGATAACTAGGAAAATCCATTCTAAAAAAAGAAAAGGGATAAGGGGATACCAGCTCCTTCAGAAAATACAACATACTGTAAAGCTAGAATCATTAAAATAGTGAAGATCAGTTTAATAAAATAAAATATGCTGAAATAGAGCCCCCCAAAATGGAATTTAATTCATAATAAATATAGCATTTCCAATATATTTTCCCAAGATGAATTATTCAGTAAATGGGCTTCAAGCTATTGATTAGTCCAGGAAAACAAAACAAAACAATAATAGTGCATCACTACATCACACCTTACAATAAAATTCAAAATAGAACAAATATACAAACATTTAAAGGTAAAGAATAAAAGAACAGTGGGTATGACTTTATAACTATGTTAGAAAATCTAAAACCACAAAAGAAAAGATTGATGTATTCAGTTACATAAAAATCAAATATTTCTGCATGCCAAAAATAAATACCAAAATCAAAACATAAAGAAAAGCAACAAACAGGAGACTATATTTTCTACTCATGTCACTGAAAAGCTAACGTCCTCAAGAGAAAACTGGGGAGAAAAAAAAAATGCAGAAAAGAAGAAAAATTTCCAACCTCACTTATAAATTGAGAAATGTATCTTTTTTAAAGATAAAGATAAAACAAAGATAAAAATTTGTCTTTTTTAAAGATTTTATTTATTTATTTATTTATTTATTTATTTATTTATTTATTTCAGAGCAAGAGAAAAGCATGTGTATGAGCAGGGGAAGGGGCAGAGGGAAAAACAGAATCTCAGGCAGACTCTGCTCTGAGTGTGGAGCCTGACACAGGGCTTGATTGATCCCATGACCTTGAGATCATGACCTGAGCTGAAATCAAGGATCAAACACTCGACCAGTTGACTCACCCAGGCATTCCCAAGAAATACAAGTCTTAATGACACACCTTTTTTTCTTACATTAGATTGACAACTATCAAAAAGTTTGATCTCCTGTATTGGCAGTGTATGGAGCAAAGGTCAGCAAACTTCTTCTCTAAAGGACCAAATAGTAAATATCTGCAGCTTTGTGGACCATATGCTTTATGTCACATCTACTCAACTCTGCTGTTTGAAAGCAGCCATAGACAATGGGCATGGTGGTGTTCCAACAAAATTGTATTTATAAAAGCAGGATGCCATAGTTCGGCTACCACTGGTGTAGCCGAACAAGCACTCACATACAGTGCTACTGGGACTGTAATGGGCATCACTTTCCTGGAAGGTAGTCTGGCATTATATGTCACCATTTTTTGATCCATCAATTCTGATTGTAGGCCTATAGCTCATAAGTATACTCACACATACGTGAAATAATACGCAGAAGAATTGGAGACAATTTTAAAGTATCTACACTGTGGAATAATAGTCAACTGTTAAAGACAATAGGGAGGTCCCATTTACTAACATGGAATGAACTCCAAGGTATACTATTAAGGGAAAAAGTTCAAGATTGAGGATAGGACATAAAAGATGTTATCATTTAGGTAGGCATGTACATGCATACCCCCACCCCACACGCACATATTAGAAATGCATGCAATATCTTATCACTGGAAGGATACTCATGAAACTATAAGAAAGCTTCCATCTAAGAAGAGGAACTAAATGAATGGGGACAGGGTAAGAGGTGACAAAGAGTTTTCACTCACTGAGGCTCACTTAACAACAGGTAGACAAGACATGAGGTGAAACTGAGTCTCTGAAAAGAAAATGTGCCCAAGAAAAATTTATTCCAGATTGTTCTTGCCCAGATTTTTTTCTCAGATTTCTGTTGTTCTTATATCATCTGTCTTTAGGACCTCTTACTGCCTTTGTAAATCCCAAATGTTCCATCTCTGTTTTAAACTATGCATACTATATGCCTGAGTCACCCAGCCCTGCCTCCTCCACTCTTTCCCTGCTGAGGGTTCACCTGAGGTAAGGTGGTCACCAAGGGAGCCTTTGTCAAGTTGAGTGGGCCTAGCTGGTGAGTGCCAATGCCAAAAGAAGAGGGCAGACAAGGACACTTCTGAGGAGCAAGCCCTGGCCAGACCAGCTCCCATCACTCACTTGATTGGGAAAGGGTGTCTTTCACAAGTCTTCTCACATACTTGGCCCTAGTTTGGAAAGTTCGGGATGGAATCAATGAGAAGATGTCTATGGGAACAAGGTCAATACACCCATAATGACCACAGACTCAGACATGCTTGTTGGCTGACAACATTGTAAGGGCAGCAGATGAGAGGGCACATGTCAACTCTAACACCTGAGACTCAGCCTGCCACACCTGCGTATATAACCTCATTCAAATATGGCCCAAGAGTGCACCAGGTCTTCTTTGTCCTTAATCTCTTGTATTAAATGAGATGACCCTGCTCTTTCCAATGTGTCCAGGAAAGAGGGCTGGGAGGCTTAAGGTCCAAAGTCAAGTTCCTCAAGGGCAGAAGAACTTAAGGACAGGGATTTAGTGAGGGTGTGCTCTCAGAAGAGGTGTAGGGGAAGCAAGACAGAGGAAGGAGCTGAGCAAGAATGTATACTCAGATGGAGTCTAGCCTCATCCTGATCCTGTGGGTAATGACATTGCTGGGTTAGACCCTGTTATGGCTGCAAGCTAAAAGGGAAGAAGGCAGGTGTAGCTTCCCTGATAATGGGGCTCCTACTGGCTGGGGGCAATCCTCTGGAAAGGCAAACAATACACACAGCTGCTGAGAAATAAATTCCAACCCAGTAAAGGAAATTGGGCAGAGCACTAACAGTACCCACTTTTACATGACTGGTGAGCCTCTGAACAGCAGAGGATAGCTGCTCTGACTAGAATGAATTTCCAAGGGGAAGCCATGGATCCACCATCCACAGTCTTTGTCCATCAAGTAACAAACATTCTTGTGTTTGGTGAATGCCATAGCATGCATTACCCAAATGTCAGGAGCTCAGGGATAACATAGTTGTTTCTTAGGGCTTATCATAATAGAGTACCAAAACAGAGCTAAATAATAGAAATGAATTGTCTCACAGTCCTGGAAGCTGGAAATCCCAGATCAAGGTGTCAGCAGGGTCATGCTCCCTCTGAAACCTCTAGGGGAAACATTCTTCCTTGCCTCTTCTAGCTTCTGGTAGCCCCAGATCTTCCTTGTCGTAACACAACAAGCTCCAGTCTTTACATGGCATGCTCCCTATGTGTGTGTCTATCTCTAAATTTCCCTCATTCTTATTAAGACAGCAGTCATATTGGATTAGGAGCCCACCCTATTCCAGTATGACTTCATCATAACTATATCCCCAACTCCATTTCTAAATAAAGTCACAGGATGAGGTACTGGAGGTTAGTATTTCAAGGTAAGAATTTGTGGGGGAGGGGGACACAGTTCAATGCATACCAGGTAAGTATGCAACTACACGTTAGCATTTTCATCTAAGAGTTTGGGCTTCTAGTCTGGGGCTGCTCCAACTATATCACAATCATAATGTAAATTATGATTAACTTAGCCACAGCAATTCGAAGTGGGGCTCAAACCAGTCCCTCTTTTGAGTAATGGCAGGCCTTTCCCTAGTATGGACACAATGCATTGAGTCCTCTCATTTGTAACTTCTATCTTGGTTGGACCACTGTCTGGTCAAACCATTAAGCAGGAAAAAACCCTCTCCATGTAGATTAAGAAGTTTACATTCTTGGAGGAGGGGAGCAGAAGGAATGGGCCATATGCAACACTTTATGGGCAAAATATTTGCTTTAACAATCACTGTGAGACATATACAATTGTTATTAAGAAAAATTCTGAATTTTGAAAGACAACACAGAGGAGGAGGTTTCGATTCCAATATGCTGGATATCAAGAGAAAGGGAGTATAGATGTGAATCATAATTGTTCCTGGCTACTAATCAAAAGGTCAAATGAAGTCACTGGAGGCACACCTGTGCAGAGGTATACCATTAAAACTCCCATCCTGGGAGTTTCAAGGGAACTACCTCCTAGAAATTCTAGGGAGGTACAAGATCATCAACTGAACGCTTAGGGACAAGAGCAGCAGATTTTGAATGAGTCACTAGTGAATAAACAAGAAGATAGAAGATAATGTGTACACATGAGAGTCATTAAAGGAATGAGCTGAAAGGCACATCGATGAGAGATAAAATGACACCCCCCCCACCACCACCACTAAAATATGTCTGTGTCTCTCAGCTGCCTTTGCATGGTCCCTCTTTCCATCCAAATGTTTTTCCTGACCCCACATTTAGGTTCTGAACATTCCACACTACTCTCTGGGCCAGAGACTTGCTTCATTATCAAGGTGATGTCATGGGCTCCTGGCAATCAGGACACTTATTAGCTCCTCTTGCCTTTCTTGAACTTCCTGACCCATCACTTGGCCCTGACCTCTGGAAACAGTGTTCGCCTTGCTCCCACTTGCTTGCCCAATCTACTGCTGCCTGAGCTGACCTATACTCTTTGGTCTGCCACACTATGTTCCTGCAACACCATAGACTGGTTGTCAAATATTTGTATGACCCATAAGCTCTACCTGTTATCAAGTTTTCTAGGTCTTTTAAATTAAATTTTCTTTAATCCAGTATTTTTTGTGCCATGCTGCATAGGATTGATAACATTGGCCTAATATTTCTTTTAAATTTTGTTTTCAAAATTGGGCTTGGAGCACCTGGGTGGCTCAGACAGTTAAGCATCTGCCTTCAGCTCAGGTTGTATTCCTGGGGTCCTGGGATCAAGCCCCACGTTGGGCTCCCTGCTCAGTGTGGAATCTGCTTCTCCCTCTCTCTGTGCCCCTCTCCCTCCAGCTCATTCTCTCTCTCTCTCTCTCTCTCTCTCTCATAAATAAGTAAAATATATTTTTTAATGGGCTTACAGCAGAATATCTAGGCACGTAGGAATAAATGTTATATACTACCTTTTTAAGACTTCACATAATAGTATAGGAAGTAATGTCTCATGTATGTATCCACACCTGCAATTAGTACACCAAATTGTTTTATAGGTGGGGTAGATTTTTTGCACTGATGATCCTAATCCTCACCCTTCCCTGTACCTGTGTCCTTTGTAACCTTGAAGTGCCTTCTGACGCTGATTTTTGGGCTAGCCAAGTTCCTTCATGTGGCCAATAGGATGTTGGCAGACATGTTTCAAAGGTTTTAAAAAGCGCTTGCGTGTGTCCACTCTCAGTCTTACTTCTCTGCCACTGCTATTAGAATATTCGTGGGCTAAGATGGAGAGTGAGACACAGAAAGGATCTGAGTTGACATCACTGCTGGGGCCATCCTAGATCAGATACCCCAAAATTCTCCCAACTTGTAGGCAAGTCTACCCAAAGACCAGAGGAACCACCCAGCCAATCTGCAGACTCAATGCATGTCATTCAGTGCCATAGGTTTTAGGTGGTTTGTTATTAACACAATAGCTTGCAAAGTACCATATAATACACAATCCCATTCAATAGCACTATATCCACTTGAACATCAATTCCATGACAGCACAGATCTTGTCTATGTGGGTCATTGATGCTTCCTCAGTACCGAGAGAGCACCTGATACATAGGTTTTCTATCAATATTTACTGAATTTATGAATGAATAAATGAATTTTAAAAATGATATTAGAATAAATGAATAAAAATGATAATATTAATAACAATTAACTTAATTCTATTATGTCCTAAGCCCTCTACTATGTGCTTAATCAGCTGCTTAATTTCATTCTTTTGTCAATCTTTCAAAGTATTATTTATCCCTTTCTAAAGAGAGAATTGAGGTTTAAAGCAATTAAGCAATTTAAGATCACACATCTCAAAAGTGGCACATGCATGGCTTGAACACAGGACTATTTAAATTCAAAATCCATATTATTCACAGGAAATACAGGGTACTGAATTATTAAAGCTATTTAGTAGGTGTATCTTAGAGATTTTGAGTGGCTTAACCAAGTTTTAAAACAAGTAGATTACAGTTGAGCCTGGAACCTTCTCTGTGCCTAGTTGATTTCCAATAATCACAACATTTGGAGCCAAGTGAGCATAATTCTAAGGTCTCCATACAAGAGTATGGAGTTATCCTCTGACAATTTGGTTGTCAAATCAGGAGCAAGATCAATGAAACAAGAAATACACAAATTAGAAATGAAAACATGGATTTAAAGCCTAAATGATACTGTTTAAAAATGTAACAAAAGAATATGAAGAATTGGATCCATGTGGAAGTGAAAATATATGTCTACTTTCCCCCTTAAGTTAAAAAAAAGGGAGATTTTAAAGAATGTAAATCAGGGTTCCCTGGGTGGCGCAGCGGTTTGGCGCCTGCCTTTGGCCCAGGGCATGATCCTGGAGACCCAGGATCGAATCCCATGTCGGGCTCCCGGTGCATGGAGCCTGCTTCTCCCTCTGCCTATGTCTCTGCCTCTCTCTCTCTCTCTCTCTGTGTGACTATCATAAATAAATAAAAATTAAAAAAAAAAAGAATGTAAATCAATAATAGCATTAGAACCCAAAAGAATAAAAAATCAAGAAATATATAGTTAGGTTTCTCTGGGGAAACAGAACCAATAGAGAGAGAGAGAGAGAGAGTGTGTGTGTGTGTGTGTGTGTGTGAAGAGAGAGAGAGAGAAATGATTCATGCAATTCTGGAGTCTGAAAAGCCCAAAATCTGCTATGTGGGCCAGCAGACAGAACCTCAAGAAAAAAATGAAAAATCCACCATCATTGTAAAATATTTTAACATACTTGCTTAGTAAGTGATAGATCTACCAAAAAAGTAAATAAATATCTTTAAATAGCATATTTAATATTTCATCTAATGGAAAAATATTCTTCTCAAAAATGGGAGAATACATATTTTCCCCAAGCACACAAGGAACATTTATGAAAACTGACAGTGTGCTACATCTTTCTATAAAGGACCAGACAATAAATATTTAAGGCTTGGTAGACCACACAGTCTCTATCACAAGTGTCAATGCGGCCAGTGTAGTGAAAGAAGCAAATGACAATATGTAAAGGAATCAGCATGGCTATATTCCATTAAAACTTTATTTGCAAAACAGGTGGTGTGAAAAATGATTTTTTATTACCTAATAATATTCAACATTTTATTCTCTATGACCCAATGTACTGACTGATCAGAGTGAGTTAATTTTGTAGTAAGCAAACCCAAATTTCAGAATCAAATTTATTCTAAATAAAAATTAATCTTTTGCTCACAACATAGTCATATGAATAGCATGGGGCAGGGGGAGGGGTGATAACTAATCCACAGTCATGTGGGGAAAGAGTAAAAATTGCTGCATGGAGGTTTTCATGGGCTAGGCCAAGAAGTAGCAAGCATCATTTGTTTACACCCATTGGCCAGAACTCAGTCAAAGGCCTTGTCTAACTGAAAGAGAATCTAAAATAGAATAGTCTATAGTCACAAGAAGAACCAAAGAACACAGATATTGATGAGTACTAGCAAATTCTGCCTCTTACGGCAGTTCCATTTCTAGCTATCTACCATACTTGCCAAACTTTTGCATAAGTACACTATTTTATATATATAAAATTGTATGTATATATATATATATATAAGCAATTTATAGTATCATTGTTCTTGATGACAAAACAGCTAGAAACATTCCAAATGACTATCTATAATAGTCAAACAATTGAACAAACTCATTATGAAGGAGATAGTAGGAATAATTTTAGAAGCAGGTTGCTTGAGAAGGTAAAAGGATGGAACAAAGGATTGGTCTAACACAGGAGCAGTTACGCCTTATGTATCAGAGTGTATTAGTGGGATAGCAAATGGATTGGCAAATTTTACATTTAGAAGATACCATTCTCATTAGAATATATCCAATTTCTCTGTAAAATGTGAGGCAACCGCATAAGCTAAGATGCATGTGGTGAGAAGGGGACATTGAGAAGATTTGAAATAGTCATCTCTGAGAGTTAGAAACTCAATTTATTAGGGATGTATAGTAGAACTGTCTGGAAGAACTGAGTGCCCATTTGAGATTTGTGGTCATAGTTGAAGTGAGTCCAAATGGCAATGGTGTTCCATATTCTCCAGCCATGTTAAGCTACTTGAGTGCAAGGAAGGAATGAATAGATAATCGGGCTTAACTAGGGTGGAGTTTGTAGAAGGGTATGATGAAGGAAAGTGAATAAAAAAATCTAGGATGTCTTCCTGAGAATAATTATAATTCTATGCCATGAGATCTAAGTTAAAGAAAGAAGAAACTGAAAAGGGGCACAGGTAATGAAAAATGACAAATGAAAAGAAGTCCAGAGGAAAGGTAAGATGGAAGGGTAAAAGCTGATGCCCAGAATATCAATGATTCAATGCTGAGATTTCAGAAGCGTCACTGTTGCTGTTGATGACAAGATCTCATTAATGATTGTGATGGGTGTTTGAGGAAGGATAAAGGAAAAGACCACTGTATAAGAGAGGTCAAGGAATTGAGGAGGCCATGTGTTAGACAGAATCCCCTGTGTCAACATCTGGCACCAAAACTAATAACAAGAGGAATACTGGAGAAGGAGACAGTGATCCAGGTGCTGAGGTCAGAAATGAGTAAAGCAGTATGGCCTCAGGGGCAGAATATCAATACACATATATCAGACCAAAGATTCATATCCAGGCTATATAATTCCTATGCATCAATTTATAAATGAAAAATAAGCCAATATGAAAGTGAGCAAAGGCTATGAATAAGATAAAGAAGAAATAACTTTAGTCAATAAATCTGTGAAAAAGATGTGTTTTCTGACAATAGTAAAATGCAAATTAAAATGAGATCACTTTGGGATGCCTGGGTGGCTCAGTCAGTTAAGTGCCTGCCTTCAGCTCAGGTCACGATCCCAGAGTCCTGGGATGGAACCCCATGTTGGGCTCCCGGCTGAGATGGGAGTCTGCATGTCCCTCTCCTTCTGCCATGTTCATACTCTCTGTCTCTTAGTATCTCTCTCAAATAAATAAATAAAATCTTTTAAAAAATGAGATCATTTTTTTAACTCCTTGGTTAGTTAAAAAAAAAAAAAAAAAAACTTAAGAAGTTGGATGTATCCAAATTGAACTGGGGGTGAAGAAATGGGTACTGAAAACCATGAGAGACTCCTAATTCTGGGAAACAAAGATTTGCAGAAGGGGAGGAGGATGGGGGGATGAGGTAACTGGGTGTTGGGCATTAAGGAGGGCACATGATGATATGAGCACTGTTATACTACATATTGGCAAATCGAATTTATTTATTTTTTATTTTTTTTATTTTTGGCAAATTGAATTTAAATAAAATACAAAAAAATTAAAAATAAAAAAAAGAACTGGGTACTCAAACACTTTTAAGGTAAGTATAAGTGGGTACAAACTTTTTAGAAAACAATTTTGTGGCTTTCATCAAAATTTTAAGTCTGTATACACTTAGTCAACAAAGGCCATTTCTGGAAATGTTTCTTACTACAATACTTGCACATATAAACACATATATAGGTACAGAATTTTTTTTTAGTTGGATTTCTTTTTTTTTTTAAAGATTTTATTTATTTATTCATGAGAGACACAGAGAGAGAGAGGTAGAGACACAGGCAGAGGGAGAAGCAGGCTCCATGCAGAGAGCTGGAGGTGGGACTTGATCCCAGGTCCCCAGGATCAGGCCCTGGTCTGAAGGGGGCACTAAACCGATAAGCCACCCGGGCTGCCCTGTACAGAATTATTTGTAATTGTAAAAACTTGGAAATAATCCAAACGTTCAAAAATATTTCTTCCTCAGATCACCTTCCAAATAAGTTATTTGCCTTTACTTCCTTGGCTAAGGGTCTAAGCATGGAAGCAGCCACTCTCAGAGTTCCTGGGAAGTGACTTATCTCCTCTGTTTCACTCAGGAAGATTGACAGTAATACTATCCAATTACCACTTTTCCTTTTTCACTTGAGGTGCTGAGAAACAGAATTCTTCTGTTCTCTGACAGTTCATATATTAACTAACATGCAAAACTTCTCATGACATAGGAACAGCTCATGACTTAATTCCCTCCTTAATCCTGACTTACATAAATTATTTCATCTAGGAGAGAATGGGCTCAGCCTTGTTAGGCCACCCTTTTCTAGTGACTGTTATCAAGTCCATGTGTTTACACATGTAGGAAGTATTTTCACATAACAAGCAGGCAGACCTTGGCCTTCTAAGATAGTATTACATGAGGGTTCTAAGCTATAGTGGGCAATACTGAGCAATAAGTAGAAAGCTAACTTTCTTTCCTAATAAAGACAGGAGAATAGAAATTCTGAGGAAGTCTGTCTTAGCTCAGGCAGCTATAACAAAATACCAGAGACTGGGTGACTTAACAGAAATTTATTTCTCACATTTCTGGAAGCTAGGAAGTCCAATTTCCAGATGCTGCCAGATTTGGTTCTTGGTAAAGGCTCTCTTCCCGAGTTTCAGAGGAACACCTTTTCACGGTGTCCTCACATGGCTGGAAAAGAGGGATCTCTTCTATCTTCCTTTTCTCAAAAGGGAAGTAAGCCCGGGTGGTTCAGCGGTTTAGTGCCCCCTTCAGCCCAGGGCCTGATCCTTGAGACCCGAGATCGAGTCCTACATCTGGCTCCCTGAGAGCCTCTCTCTTTCTCTCTCTCTCTCTCTCTCTCTCTTTCTCATAAATAAATAAAATCTTTTTAAAAAGAAAAATAAGGGAAGTAAACCTATCATAGGGGTCCCACCCTCATGACTTCTTCTAAACCTATTACCTTCCCAAAACACCACCTTTGAATAATGTCACACTAGAGGTTAGGACTTTAACATATGAATAGAGGAGGGGGGTACAATGGCCAGTGGGAGAGTAGAACAATAAAAGAACTTTGAAAAACTAGTTTCTCAATAGGTTAAACATAGATCTACCCTATAACCTCAAAATTCCACTCCTAGATACTTATTCAGTATAAAGGAAAACATATGTTACACAGATATACACATTTGCTACAATTTGTCAAATGTACATTTAGTATCTTTTCATTTCCCTGTATGTAAATTTTACTTCAATTAAAAAAAATTGAATGTATGCTTGGCTTCTCTCTCTGGTTTCTTCTTTGGCTTCATATGTTTGGACTATTTTGTAGCCATATATCCAGGAAAACCTGACCTAAAGGAGAAAAAAGGTGCATTGGTTGCCAAATTTAACTTGTTGCATGTAGGTCTATTTCTAAAACATTTAAAAATCACTTAATGATGCTTCATTTCTCTGAATCTTGGAAACATGGCACTACACAGAGCTATTCTGCAATAAATATCAGATGATGCACATTAGTGCAGGTATATCTTGACCATCCCAAATGGAAGATAATTGAAAACACTTTATAAACCAAGATTTTTATTTTTAATCATTGTTGCTTGTCATGATGATCACTATTATATATCCTGGAAATCACTGAAAGGCAAGAAATGTCTTCGCAGAAGCTATGTAGCTCAAAGAAAGCAAAGGCCTAAACGCTGGACCTTTAATTTTGTAAGTCACAGAGATATATCTTAAACGCATTCATTTTGTTTAAAGCAGGTATTCTAAATAGCTGACACAAAGGCCATTACTGCTTACTTTTGTGCCCATCACAGACCTTACTAGTCAAGCATGGCACTTTTTCCTCTCCAGCCTAAGCATGGCACCAGAATCCTTCCCAGTGTGGCCAACCACCAAATGGTAAAAGGTAGCACATGAATATATATACCCATTTGCCATCCCGGATCTGGACTTTCCCAATGCTCTACTTTATAGTTTGTCTGTGTTATCTCTTCCCGAAATAAAGTGGACCCAGCAGTAGAAAGTGCCTAGAAATCTGGGGCCTTTAACAGATAAGGCAAAAAAAACCTCAGAGAGTTTATGTTCTAAAGCCAGGACCACAGTTCAGCTCCCATACCAAAGCTCTTCACTCTTTCTCCCCAACTACATGCTTCTCCTTATGATACTTCTAAAACTCCTGTTCTGTGTCATCTATTTACTCTTTACACAAAGGCTTCCCTGCCTCTTATCATCCCCAGCACTTTTCTTCCTTTCATTCATCTAAAATGCTCCGTTGACTTTTCATGTCCTCTTGAATGCATTTCTTCTGTTTCTTTCAAGCTCACCAGTACTCTGTGCATAATCCTAATTATCCAAACATTGGTGCCTCCCCTACAATAAAAATCTGCATTAATCCCATCTTTTCTAGTGATAACTTCAATCAAATAAGTCTGCTTATGCTTTTCTCATCACATCCTGCTTAGTTCTCCAAACAGGGCAAACTTTACACCTGATTAAAATAATCAGAGAAAGGCATTGAGTAGATAGGAACTTCATGAGGTCATGGCATCCTTCACCTGACTCAGGCAATATGATACCCAAACCAGGCCAGAAGGAGGATGCTTTGAAAGTAAGGGATACAGAAGACAAACCTTCTGCATAAAGAGCTTTTCAGTTTAGGTAGTGGGAAACTATCTGCTACTTACGAAGGACTTTACCACAATTGTAAAAGATACATTAAAACTAGGAGATCTGCAGAAATTGTAAGATACAAAATGTGTGTACCTCCATAGTTTCAACAGTAACCTACTTATTATGGGATGATACTTTATATAATTCTTTATAAAGACTTCCTATCATTCCAACTGGACTGCTCAGCAATTAGGTTCAATGCTACCTCTTTTCTCCTACCACCATCCCCTTATCCCCACCATTGGGTTCGAAGAACTATGAGAGCAAGGAACATGTGTGTTTTGTTCATTATTGTACCTTCACCTGTCATATATCTGGAAAAATATTGACGTACAATTAATATTTGTGAGATGAATATTACTCGTATCACAGTCCCTTAGTTAACTGTGTCCAAAACAATGTATCCATTCATTCCATAAATTGTACTTACATTGTGCTAGGCACTGTATTGATTAATGGGACCATTGTGATAATCAGAACAGAAACACTGTCCTCATGGATTTTTCAGTCCAGAGTTAGTGAGAAACATTGATGATAGTGATGATGATTGAAGGACTTGAGAGAAGAACAAGATGTCATAAAAACTAAGAGGAGCACCTAATCCAGAGGGCCTCAGAAGGAGGGAGCTTTTAACAGAGGCACAAAATAAAATAAGAATCAACCAGAAAAAGAGAAAAAGATGAGGCAGAAGGAGCATCACAGTACAAAAGCCAGGAGGCAAATGAATCCTCATTCACTTTGCAGCAAGCTTCTACTGAATGTGTTTTGACTAATGATGTCACAGAAACAACAGCAAACAAGGGAAACAGTCCTTGCTTTTATGAGGTTTATCCTGTAGTAGAGGAAAGAGGCAAGTAAAAATTACAGTGTGTGCTCCACTGAGGAGTAATATGGATGTTCTGAGAAGTCCAGAGCTTCCAACCCAGACTTGGGAGGATATGGTAGGTCTCCCGTATACAGCTAAGACATAGAACAAGAGCAAGATTATCCAAGAAGATGGAGTAGAGACTTGGCAAGATGCAGGTTCAGAGGAAGACAGATCACAGAAGATTCTGTAAACTATACTGCACCCACTATGGCTGGAACAAAGCATGGAAGGAAGTGGGAAATATGGAAAGGCTGTGGACAGGCTTGAGATAAGTCCATTATAAAGGCCCAGAGAGCATGCTAAGGATTCAGATTGTATCTCTCTATACTACTATTCAGAACTGGATTATAATCTAAGAGATAGAAGAGCATAGTGTTGTTATAAAAAACAACAACAACAACAACAACATTATGTCAAATTTCTGCTTTACCACTCCCTAGCTGCTTATGACAGGTGGTTCTGGGTGAGTTTTTTAATATCTTCATTTTGTTTTCTCGCCTGCAAGTTGAAGATAATGATAGCAATTCTTTCATAAAACAGTTTTGAGTATTAAACAATGATTAAATAAAACACTTAGCTTGGTATACGGACAGTGCTCTTCTTCCTTCTATTTGCTCTTTGTTCTATGACTTCCTGCTTCCTAAGCTTTTCTCAATGGGAAATTTATCATCTCAACCTTTTCTCTTTCAGTACTCTGAAGAGCCTAGTGTCTCCCCAGTGCCTGTCACTACACAGCATCCAAAGGGACATGTGCCAGAACTATTGTTAAACCTGAGATGAGCTCTTACCTATAAAACTGTTGGTGGGGGCTAGAGGGAAAAATAACAAGAGTTGCCGAATATGATATGTGGAACCACTTTCACAGAAATTTGATTTCCCCTGCTGTAACTTAGAAAAAGACAGGATCTGAGATGGCATTTCATTGAGTAGAGAGGTCTCTCTTCTCACAGCATCTAGAGTGCTTTTATTGGTCACAGAACACCAATGTCCTCACCAGGAAAATGTAGCCAGAGACAAGATACAGAGACTCTTCTTTATTAAAATGGCCCACAGATGCACATGATGAGATGAGCACTGGTTGTTACACTATATGTTGGCAAATTGAATTTAAATAAAATATTTAAAAGTAATAATAAATAATAAATAAATAAAATGGCCCACAGATGTGGTCAGCCAATCCCACTGGTGACTGGCAGGATATATAAGTAGGAATGTGAGGGATAGGGAGGCAGACAAAGGTTGATTCTCACTTAGGTCACTTCCAACCTGCTTAACCTTGGGCAATTTGTTGAAACTCTCCAACCCAGGTTCCTTGGCATAAAATATGATTACTAACAAAAACACCTTGCCGGGTCATGGTGAGAATTAACTGAAATAACATAAGACTTACACAAATTGTAAAACTCCACCCAAATAGTAGTAGTTGCTGCTATTTATAGTAAAGGGGTTGGATTAGAAATTGAGGAAGGTAAAAAAAAAAAAAAAAGATCCTACACTACATGCTATCAAGTGCCATACACAATATAAGATGGAATCAAATGTTCCTGATTAAAAAGACAATGTATCAGAAAAAGCAAATGAAATTCCATTTACTGTCACCCCATCTTTCCTTCTCTAGGTGGGAAGGAGGCCTTAAAAAATGAAAAGATACCCCAGAGCCAGATAAATATGATAAAATCTTACCCAAAAGGAATTTTGTTTTAACTCACTCAAAGAGAACTTTTTAAAATCATATAGACTCCAGGGAATAAAATATATTCAGTTTTTGTTCAGAGGGCACAGTAGAAGCAGTGTCTCTATTTTTTGTGAAAGTTTTTATGTGATCTTAAGTCACACCCATCATTAATTAGGGCTCAGCCACTTACCATTAGTTTCTAGTTAGTTGAAAATTTCCTAGTTAGTTCCTAAGAATGAGTTACCTGCTGAATTCACTCAGTGCAGAATTCTTGGTCCCAGAATGTCTAGGGAAAGGACCAATCTGTCCACCTACAAGTTCTGAAATTATGGCTTCCCTGATCAAGTAAGGAAGACCAAATTTCCTTCTCAATTATGTAGCCCACATTTCATGGATTGAGAACCACCCATGGAACTTTTTCACTACAGAAGAGGGATAGAAGTTTTGTTTTCTGTTGGAATACTGGCATGGTTGATGTCAGATTTGGAACATGCAGTCTCAAGAGGCTCTTCATCATTATCTGGAACACAGTTACAGATGCTCTATTAATACATCTTCTGAGGGACAACACATCCCAGGATATAAGTGTGTTGAAAATGTGATCTCAACCCTACCAGAAAATGTGGGCAAGAATAACTTTTCAAAATCAATTATCTCCCCATTTCTGCATTCTTTGGTCTGGTCCTGTTGTTAATAGATTTGCCAAAACACTGATGATTCTTCCCATATTTTCAAGGTAAGTATAGATATAAAAATTTAGAAATTTAGAAGAGAACTTTTTTTTTGAGAACTTGCTTTAAAAGGAAAAGAAGAAATCCTTATTTGCAAACTCACTCCTGTCTACTCAATGTCTTTTGACTTTTCAACCAATAGGATTCCATCTCTTCCTCTGAACTCAATTCCTCTCCCCAACCAGCCATACCAACACTCTCTAAACACAGAACTCAGGTCTACGCTTGCCCCCTACCACTCATTTCTCAGCCCCACCTATAACTTGCCTAATTAACTGCTATTTACCTGTATCAGGCAGGTCCCACCTTAAAACCAAATTTTACTCAGTTCAACTCAGTAGTATGTTGGAGCCCACTTATATTGACTTGCAAGAGTTGATTGTTAATTCTCAGGAATTTCACAAGCTAGTTGTTAAACACAGTCATTATTAAAAATTAAATGAACTTACAATTTCTTAAATTATATTAAAATAAAGGCAGTAAATATTCAAAATGCATCCTTTTGCATTAAATGCAGTAAATATTTCAAATGCATTATTTTATTACATTTTACTATTATGTACAATCTTAAAAATATTTACATCTACTGTACCAGTATGGTAGACAATTTAGCTAGCATCTTTCTCCGGTTCTATATCCAACAGTTGAGCCATGATGGACATATAGACTCTACAGAAGTCAGAAAATGCTCTAAGTTTTTTTTATTTTTATTTTTCCAGAGACCCAGTTGTTAAGCATTTACCAGCATAGCACTGCTTCAACTGAAGGCTGAACTAAAGGATCTGATTGTGGTAAGGAAACCAACTGGAGATATTGAAGCCTCTGGAGATTAATAGAGATTACCATTTTAGGCCTGAAGGAGGAAAGGAAGGGAATAATGAGAGCAACTGTCAGGGAAAATGGCCTGCCTGGGCAAGAGCTATAGTCCTAGAGGGACCAGCTACTGACAGAGAACAGCATGGAAGCAGAGAGTATACATGGAGTAAATACTTCCCTCTATCCTCCCACTGCTAATCGTATACCACCAATTGAAACATCAAGAATCTTGCCATCTCAGAAGCCTGGGCACAGCAGTCCACAGTATCATAGATTAGGTTCACCAGAGAGGATCTAGTGCTGATATGATCATTCAAGCTCTCTCAAGTTGGGGGGTGGGCAGGCTGTCTTTACACCCTGGTAATGATCAGTGATTGGACACAGGCTACTCCTAGAAGGAGGCGTGATGTGTGGGAGGCAGTTTTCTTCAGGAGATGTAATACCTGAAGAGGGCTAACACCTGAGGTTTGTCTTCCAGCAGCTGACGGAATAAGCCTTTCACTCCTGAAATGGGAATCTGGTTGATATATAAAGTATCCACCATGGCAGGGATCAGCTTCCTAGGCAAAAAAGAGTGCAGAATGGATCTGGGAGCAGTGGAAAGAGGAGTAAGTAATAACCACACAAACTCTTCAAAACCTGGCATGTGAATCAGCCCCTTTCAGAAGCAGGTCTGTCACTCCTGCTCCGTGTAGCTCCATAGTCCTTATGCAAAGATTTATATAGCTTTCCCAGCAGACAATATTAAACCAGTCTGTTTAGTAGTCTACCTCTTGTAAGCTCCGTGGCCACAGATTTTACCTTATCTATCCTAATTCCAAGTCTGATGATAGTTTCAACCCAGAACTCCATAGATGCTCAATAAAATTACTTGCTGAATGGTAAGCAATTAATAAAGATTAACAGGCCCATCTTTCATAATAACAGATATCTCAGGTGAAAAATAAAGTTATCCAGGGGAGGAGAAACCAAACTTCTCTGTGAAAAAAAAACAATTACCCTTATGACAATACTATATGGCATATTTCTATCAAATCATCATTGCTGATATGTCCCTGGAAAGTTTTCAATTGGGTAGCAAGTTTGATTTGTATCTACAGCTATCAACTGATTGAGTCATCAAGGTATATGTAACGGTGGGCGGGGGCAGCAAGAGGGAATCAATTCAGTGAAAATAATTACATTTTTAGGATGAAGTGGGGAAGGAGGGAAGGAAAATCAAGCATGGACAGTGCTGCGATGTGGCACCAACATGACAAGGATGAGTTTGAGTCTAGGCACCAGACTACTAAAGGCTTCCTCTGAGTTTCCCCTCCAAGGAGACAGAAACAAAACATTCGGGGTGGCAGGTAGCCTATGAGTGTCTCTCTTGTCCAGTTGGCTTGTCAGTTCTGGCATCATCAAAATACATGGGCCACCATGGTCACCTTCGTGTCACCATGCTCCTCTTTCATTACCTTCTGAAGCATGAATGGTGGTTTTCTTTCTTTCTTTCCTTTCTTTCTCTTCTTTCTTTTTCCTCTCTTTCTCTTTCTTTTCTTTCCCTTCTTTCTTTCTCTCCTCTCTCTCCCTTCCTTCCTTTTCTTGGCCTAATGTGAGATGCAAAATTGTTGTTCCTGTAGTCACATATTTGAAAAAAATACATTCAGCTGGCTTTTGGCACTGCTTAAGTTTCTAGGGAATTAAGCTGAATATTCCAGGCAACAGTGGAATCTACTAAGTTATTTGGAACCTATATTTGCAAGGAAATACAGGAGTTAGAAGAAGTAGAAAAAACTGAAAACTTGAATTGATTGGTGAAATGAATAGAGAATAGTTGAAATAGAAAAATCCATGTTGAAGAGTGTTTTCTACATATGTGTGATTCATTTGTGAAAATATCAGCTTTTATTACACAACCATACATGTCGTTTAATCTTCATGACAACCCGGAGAAGTAAAACCATTCTTACTACCATTTTATAGATTAAAAAACAGAAGCTTTGAGAAGTTAAGTGATTTGTCTAAGGTAATAAGTACAGCTGAGGTTCAAATCCATGTTTGATCTCACTCAGGGGAGCAAATGAGAGGACAACTAGGATAACTGGTAACATATAGTGGCACATGGTTGCATGATTAGCACTGAAGTCCAAGGAGGGGTTGGGTGAGTGGTATATAACCTAAAACAAAAAGACTGTCATAGTCTGGAATAAACATCCCCTCCTCCACCCAAGCAGGATAAGGGAAAGTTCTAACAAAGACAAAAAAAAAAAAAAAAAAAAAAACACTACCCTGCAGTCCTTAGCTTGATTGGTCATAGTTTTAATGGTATTTATGAGAAACCCAGAGAGGACACAGGGTCGATAATCATCAAATAGTAAGTTTGATGAGACTAATTTTCCATCCTCGTGTCTCTATAAAGAGAGAACTCTGCCCCTTTTTCATTAGGACAACCCCAAACCCTGCAGGAGAGAAACTTCCCTCCCAAGTGCATTCCCTAATCAGAGACTGGAAGTTTCTTGGGGGCATGGCAGGATTACTCTGCTTAAAAACACCATTGCCTACCCCTTTCTTCTTTCACCACCTGTCTCTGATTGAGCACTTTGGAAAGATACTTTTAGAAAGAATGAGAATTTTAAGAGGCAATATATAATGCAAAAAAATCCCAAGGAACTTCTGAACAACATAGCCCAATATCACCCTGGGATGGTAGTAAATCAACTGATTATTTTTAATATATAATGGCTAATAATATTGTACAGTTACACACATCAGGCACTATGCTGAGCATATTGCAGATACAATCTCATTGAGTTCCCATAACAGGCCTATTTATAGAGAAGATGCCCAAGATTACATAGCTCTGAGGAACCAGAAACAATTGTAATTTTAAAGCCCATATTCAAAATCAGTAAATTGTGTGGTCTCCTGGAAGCTAATAGAAGATCTAGAAGCAGGAAAAGTGGAAGACAATAATGACTCCACAAAGCAGGACATGACAATAAAAAGTGAGTTTCTAGTCCATATAGTAAAAGATCTATATGCCCCTAAAATGTTAAAGTCAGTTCTTTTAACACAGCTGTATATCATGCTGGCCAATAAACTAACACATCAGAGAACATTTTTTAAAGATTTTATTTATTTACTCATGAGAGACACAGAGAGAGGCAGAGACATAGGCAGAGGGAGAAGCAGGCTCCCTGAGAGGAGCCGGATGTGGGGCTGGATCCCCAGGACTCCAGGATCATGTCCTGAGCCGAAAGCAGATGCTCAACTGCTGAGCCACCCAGGCGTTCCTCAGAGAACATTTAAAACAAAAATCATTTCCAACTTTGGAACATGGATCTGCCACTGGAAATTCCAAATGATATTGGTCTTTGGTTAATTCCAAGGAGGGTTTGAGCCCACAGGAACTCTCTAACACCCTATAAAGGGAAGTAGCCTAGAGACATTACAACAGGAAGTCAAATAGGATGAAAGCTTTTCCTTAGATAACCTAAAAATGAATGAACCACGTGTAGTTTAAAGTGAAGTTAAAAAAAGAAAATCACACACTTTTGGGTTTGTAAAGAAGCATATGATAACTCAATATTTTGACATTTTGTCCAAACTCAAAGTACCAGAAGCCATCTCATATTCACAATGTTAAGGTGAAAATAGTGCCTCAATTTGGACTGTGCATATTGTTTTAGGTTTTCAATGCTTAATAATAAATAATCAAAATGATTCACCATTGTTAATATTCTGAGACTAATGAATAAAGTAATAAATCTACATCCTGTAATAGATCTGTGGGAATGCTTCTGTCATACAGGAAAATTTATGACCAAGTATAAATCCCAAACATAATTTACTATATAATCTCAGTATATTCATCACTATAAGAGAAAATATGGATTATTAATGATGTTCTTTTGAGTCACGGAGCAACAAACTACTCAGAAACAAATCAGTAAAATGCTAGCATTTAATGACTTTAATTCAGAAGTTAACTTTGGTATTTTTTATTTTTAAAAAAATCAAACCAGCATTTTGGGTTTAGTGAATCTAAATCCAGACTCCTCCTATAAAATCAAACCGTTTACCTACAGCCAAAGCAAACTCTTTATTTAAAAGAACATAGTAAATTTGCTAAGACCTTCTCTTTAAAGCAAATCTAACACACCCTCTGAGTTTTAGCAAGAATTCTAGCATGTAAGCTATAAAACAGAATCATTTTAAGAGTTGCTTCTTTTGTATGGGATGGTAATAATATCCTCTCCTTGCAGAATCTCACCACACACAATTTCAAAGGCAGGAAGAAAAAGGGAATACCTGAACAGCTAATTACAGAGCTGGATAGATACATGATAAAGCATTAGAATAAATGAGATAGATAAATTATCAGAGAGCAGGGCTGAAGACTGATGAACCATATTTAGTACACTAATCCCAAGTGTTTATTTTGCATTCTTCTGGCCTTTAAAGATGACAAGTTGTGATCAATCACTTCCCTTGAAGGCTGGCTGCTTTCCTGCCCTAGCATTTAATTTTTGTTTGATGTTCTTCACTTTGTGTCAATGTATGAACTACTGTTAAGAAATAGAGCAGTGATTAAAATAATTCATCCATCTGCTTATAATTAAAGACCAAGTTAAATGTAATGACAACTTTATCTAGCAAGCTAGCTATCATCTAGAAGGGAGATTGGCCCCTTAACAATCTCTCCAGCAGATGAATATTCTAGTTAGTAGTAGCTCAAAATTTTCCCTTCAAAGAATAGAGATTTTAATCAGTGATGTCACTGGATAAGTGAAATGGGAGGAGATACAGAAATGTCTTTCTTTTCTGCACTAGAAAAAAATCAAATATCTTAGTGACTAGCTCAAGATTAGAGAAGTAGCTTTTAAATTAATAGTTTTAAATTAGTCACAAAGAGGAGAAGCCAGTGGAAAAAAGAAAGTGCCAAAATTAATTAGAAAAAAAAATGAGACCAGCTTTATGGTGAGATAATTGCTAAATACATGGCTATTTTAGAATAAAGAACAAATATCCTAGAGTGCTTTTTAATTTATTTCCTTCCTAGAGTAAACAGAACATTCTAGTTATATTTTTAAATAAATTTTTAAACACAAAATTTGGGAGGGGTGGTGAAACTAAAATATTCACTCATATTTCCCTTACCCTGAAAATAAATTACTGATTCATTTTTTAATTTTCTCAACAAGATATATTTACATACATGAATCTATTATAAAATTGGAGCCACATTGTCACATACTGTTTTAAAAGCTGCTTTTTTCATATAGTAACACATTATGCGTACTTCCAGGATATTTAAAGGATTTTAAAAACCAAGCCAGCAATTTTATATTCAATAGAATATGAAAACCAAAATCTGATCTCAAATGCCCTTTGATCATTCTCTGATAAGTACAATTTGGCTAGCTACTGAAAGAGCAAAATTAAAATGCCATAAAAATATATCCAGAAGAATATTTTGACTTTTTTTCATAATAATAATTGACCATCATAAATTTAATAGATGGTGCACAAGTAAATGGCTCATAAATAGCTTCATTCAAATGACTTTGCAAAGCCATTTGAGCAAAATGTTTTAGATTTTAAATTCACTTTTCTATTTAAGATGATCCTTGAAAGCACATCTTCTGGTGACCAGGAAATCCAAACTTGGGAAACCCACTAGGAAATATTCTAGTTTAATTCATAAAAAGAATAATTATAAGCGTTTTTTTTTTTTTTTTCAGAAAAGTAAAAGCTAAAAGTACTTGGATAAAATAATTATGGTGAAATCATGTCTTATATACTGCATCTGCATCAAACTTGATAGGTAACTAAGAAATGTTTATTGATGATTAAAAATCTGCCTAATGGGGTACTTGGGTGGCTCAGTCAGTTGAGCATCTGACTCCTGGTTTCAGCTCAGGTCCTGGTCTCTGGGTCATGAGATCAAGCTCCACATTGGGCTCTCTCCCTCTCCCTCTATCCTTTCCCCCTGCACATGCTCTCTCAAAATAAATAAATAATTTTTTTAAACCTGCTTTATTTTTGCTTCCATGTGTTTTCTGCTAATGCATAGAGGCTAATGTAAGTTGTCTCCAAGAACTTAGAAATAACTGGTCTTCTTTGGAGATAAATATAAGAACTGCATACTATGAGATAATTCATAGATATATCAAGTTACATGATTGGCTTTCTGGCCAATAGGTTTGACTATAACCAGGTGGACACATTAACACATTCAAAAAGTGAATGAATGTGTCCATCGAAGTAGGGACTAATGAAACTGGAAAGTTTATTGACAGCACCCAGCTGTGTCAAAGCACAGTCCAAGAGAGAAGGCTTAGCCAATGGAGTTTGGTATGTTTCTAACCCCAATGATCAAGTTACTCCTGGGGCAGAAATGGACGCAACATGAAGTCAACAGACTTAGTTATATCTGGTACTATTGGCAAAGCTAGTTGTGTTATATACTGGAGGCATCAGACCACCTTGGACCACTGCTACCAATCATTTATTCTTCTAGTCCCCCTTGTTCTGATGACCTATTCCCCAGACAATTTCCAAGTCAGTCAGTTACAGAGAAAGAGAGGAAACTGACCCTATGAACATGAGCATTTCTGGTTATTGCAGTGATTTCCTGTAGGAAATTAACAAGGGCAGGAACCTCATAGCTTGATGATAGAGGAAAAATGAGCTGGTTGTAAATCTCCACTGTCCTGGTCCATGTGACAGCTCCATTTCTCACCATGGATAAATAAATTATCACTCTTAGCTTCATGAGTTTTTAGTAATGAAGAATCAGTGTCTTGAAGCCTGATGTTCTCTGAATAGATAGGATATGAGGTCATTCAGAGGCCTAGGCAGCCTCCCCTGGGAGGCATCTGACCTCACTTCATTATCTCTCATCTAATATCAACACATATAGATGCATATGGAGACCAAGTGGCAGTGATGAAATGAGCTTCTTGAGAAAATCAAATAGGACCAGAATCAGGGGATTTTAAGAGACCTCCAGCATTAAAATTGGAGCATTTTTAATCATATATGAGTTATTCTCTCTTCCAGTTACAAGGTGGAGGGATAAAATTGAAACCATGAATACATTTTAGGTTTCAAGTTTTGTAAACCACCAATATGTTCTGGCACTGAAAGTACCGGCAGGCTTTTCAATACTCACAGGTAAAAGTTCGCACCTGACTCATGGGGAGCAAGTGGGGGCCCTAGGCAGAAGCTGAAATTTCCCCAAGAAGCTAGATATATATTGGCTGTGGAGACCCAGAAGGAGAGTTGCCATAGTTGCATGGAGGAAACGGGATGCACAGCAAATTGGACCACCCTAAGTGTCAAGGCAACACTGAGGGCTTCTTAGGAATAGGTCAAGGACACTCCATGGGTGTACAGAGACCTGAACCCAAGATAGAGACAGCAATCACTTTCCAAGTTTCCACTGCTAAGAAGCAACAGAGCTGCTCCAGGCCACACGGGATGCTCTGTGTCCTTTGAGGAGAAAGACAGGAGAATGAGTTGAGTTGGTGAAAATACCACCTTGCTATCCTCATTCCGTCTTTGGCCCACCTCAAATACTGAGTTCCAGTATGAATTCAGGGAGATTCAAAGGCTCCCCTGAGGATCATGAAACTATACTCCTTCTGTCTACCAAAACTTCCCACTCGCAGGCCTCGTTCTCCAGTTTAAAACTATGAATCTTAAAATGTTAATGTTTTAAGGCTGGATTCAAATTTAACCTGGTATCTTCAACATGGAACTTTAGGGGAATGAAGGTTGGCAGCTTACTAGAGTGGAATTTGGTAAGTGATAGAAGACTTCTTGTCAGTTGATGGCTTCAGGGAAAGGGGAATTGCTCTGTCAAGGAGGAGTAGAAAGCAGCCCCCCAAAATCACCAGACACTGGTCTCTCCTTCACAGTGCTGTGAAGAGCATCCTACTTAACACTCTGATTCCATTTTAGAAAATGGAATTCTGATTCCATTTTCTAGAATATCTTGTGACAGAAGGTCCAGTAGTTCTTATTTTTCTTCTGGTTAAGGCTACAATATAATGATATTCAATAATAATACTAATCTTTCCTAGTTGCACAATGAGTATTTTGTTACTGTTCTTCATGTAGTAGAACAAAATGCTAAAATATTTTGGAATGGTTTCAGTTTGTTATAATTATTGCTCACCCTTAAGAGCTTGGAGAGATGCAGGTGACAAGATCAAACTTGTTTACACTTAGACTCAGCCAGGTTTAAACCAAAGTCCCCAAAGATGAAAGGCTAGTGCCTCAATGCCTTGTTCGGTTTCAAAGACCCATAGAGAGATGTCCAATCATTTTTTAACGTAAAAGCAGTGTATAAAAGGAAATAATTTTAAATTTTGAGCCATGTGAGAAATGCACAGAAATAAGTAGTTACCTTTTTTTTTTGTCCAAATCAATCATTTCAATAACAAGCACAGAAGTACCAATCCAACACAAAAGTGGATCTTCCCCATCAGAGTTTTCAACATAACAGATTGTCTCCTTTCTTACCTCAAAAAAGTTAACTCCATTTTCCCAAATGCTCACCAATAATAGCAACTAAATCAGAAGTTTTTAAAGGGATAATAAAATCTGGGATGCCTGGGTGGCTCAGAGATTGAGCATCTGCCTTTGGCTCAGGGATGGAGTCCCACATTGGGCTCCTGTCAGGGAGCCTGCTTCTCCCTCTGCCTGTATCTTTTTCTCTCTGTGTGTCTTTCATGAATAAATAAATAAAATCTTTTTTAAAAAAAAGGATAATAAAATCTTAACCCAACATAAGCCCTGTTTAAGTTCATTTTTAATGATAGTGTGCTCTCTATTTCTGATAACACTAAACTGAGGTTCGGCTAATGTCCAGAATGGGGAGAAACGATGGGCCCACACATGAATTATACTTCTATTTATATTCCCATCCCAAAGCTATGATTTAAGCAGGGAGTTCTGCCTTAATCACAGACACTTAATAAATAAAAGTTGCTTTTATTTCTCAAGTAAGTTTGAATCTCTTGGGTTTGGCAGAAAGTCAAGCTTACCAAGTATTTTTATATAGAATCATCTCAAATCCTACAAAAGGTATAATTAGACAATCAAATAAAGGCATATGAGAACATCTGGGCAATTTGTTAACTAGTTGATATTTAGCCCTCCAGTTATAATACAGATTTTAGATGATACATATTTTATAACTAGGACATGTTAATACTGCACTACAGTATGTAATGTTATGAGTTTGAAAGATAGGTGCACCTGGCTGGCTCAGTCAGTGGAGCTTGAGACTCTTGATCTCAGGGTTGTGAGTTCAAGCCCCACCATAAGTATAGAGATTATCTAAAAATAAAATCTTAACAAAAATAGAGTTTGAAAGATAAATAAAAAGATTGCATACCCTTATATTCTTTTATCACTAAAAAAACTGTTATGTTAAAAAAAAAACTCAACAAGCTGTCCTCATTATTGTTTCCTATCTCTTCCAAAATTAGGCTAAATAGTATTAGATAGATTTGAATAAGTTTACAGATAAACATATAGATCTGAATCTCTGAACCTAACAACTTCAACCATTTTTATGAGCCTGTCAATATACCCAGATACTCAAATAAGATATGACTTCCTGATGCCTAAACACAAGATATATACATGCAGAAAATAAAGGGCAAAAATGCCATCAAGAGATGACATAGATCATGGCAGGACCTGATCCATAAGGTATAACTGGAAAGTTGAAAACGGTTTGTATTTTTAAAGACTGGATGATTAGAAATTTAGGGTGTTATTTATGCACATTCATTGGCACTTCCTAAACAATTTAAACTTTACATTCCAAGTTAGAAAGGCAGCTATATAAGGAGACTTTTGAATCTCAAGAAGAGATTTCAAAATCTCCTTGGTCTCAGTCATAGAATCAAGGCAACACTGTATTAGATTATTCCCTCAGGCTAAAGCCAATGAACCTGAACTGTGCTGTTTAAAGCACAGACTAAAATCAGCCAATTCAAATGCATGTGTAATGCAGTGATGGCTAACCTCAAGAGATATGGGATGGCAAGGGGAGTATCACTGAGGCTTCCCTCAGAGCCACCTTTGTGGACATGACATGTGCAGTCACCTAGGGTCCCACATGCAGAAGGGCCTTGCACTTGGTTTAATGCTCTGTCATCACCATCGTGAAATCCATCTTTGTCTCTGAACCTGTGTTTTGTCAGTGAAATCTGATAAGACAATGGAGTGTGCATGTGGAAAGAGGAAACAGGCCAGGCAGCTGTGCATACACACACAGGACCAAGCCCCTGGGGACAAGAGCCATAGTGTGCTGTGCTATTGGCCTGGCCTGCTGGTATACATATACACATGTCTAGGACAGTCTGTGATCCTGAGAGCTGGCAGGGGGCAGCTGGGCTGAAACCTGGGCCCAAATTGTTGGTGACAGCAGCAGAAGCAGTGGTGGCAGAGGTCATAAGTAGAAAGAGATGAGGCACTCTAATGTGGAACAGCACTGGGACCCTTAGTGGGAAGCCAGCTCATGTCATGGTTTACCCTTTGAGCCCAACCCTGAGGTACTGGTGTAAATAACCGCCTCTCCAGCCTGAGGGATAGAATAACCAGTCATCTGGCAATAAATTTTGTCAATAAACAATTACAAAAAGTACACACAGACATTACACAATAAAGTACATCAGGGAGTTGTATCTTCAATAGATACAGCTAATTTTGAAAATTACTTATAACATTAAAAAATAAATATTCACAGCCTTAGAAATAGAAATTAAATGTAAAGATTGCCACATTTAATGAAAAGAACACTATTTTCACACATGAAGCTTCAGACAAATTTTTAACAAGGAATATAATTTTCTAATTTTTTCATAAAATTGTAGATGCACCCTCCCTGGCTACATGAAGCTCAGCCACCATCATGAATGACCCAGTAACTATCTGGACCAGGAAGTTCATAATTAACCAACTACTTCAGTGGAAACAAAGGTCACTGATATTCTTCACCCCAGAAAGGCAACAGTATCAAGAGAGAAATTTGGGGAAAAATTAGCCAAAATGTACAAGACCACACCAAATGTCATCTTTGTAGTTAGATTCAGAACCCATTTAGGTGGTGGCAAAACAACTGGCTTTGGCATGATTTATGATTCCTTGGGCTATGAAATAAAAATAAAAGAACCCAAACATAGACTTGCAGGGCATGGCCTGAAAAAAGAAAAAGTCCTCAAGAAAACAGCAAAAGGAATGCAAGAATAGAAAAAAGAAAGGAAGACTGCAAAAGCCAATGTTGGTGTTGGCAAAAAGTGAGCTAGAGATTGGATAACAGAAGGAGTAAAGATTCTGCAGTAACTTTATCTGTGGTGATTGCGCAGATTTTTCATGAGAGGATTAATAAACTAAGAACTTTTTAAAAAAGAAAAAAATCATAGATGCAGTAACAGAAGGTATAAAAAGGCATTTTGAATTATAAACAAATCACTAAGTTGCTTTCTTGTACAGCCTCAAGTTCAGGAAATAGCAGAGAAACCACTAAAATGCCATTGTATACATTTTCAGTTGAAGTTAAACTGATTTGTACAAAGAGTTAGATCTACTAAGAAAAAATATTTTTTTAAGAATCATCAGCTAAAGATGCACAGAAATACATACTTCAAAATACTTTATCAGAAGTTATCCCAATATTGTCACAGCATTAAATACCCTTAACAGGTCCAACAAAATATCCTTCTCAAAATGAAAAATTATCAAAAAATTATTTGCAATCTTGCATTTGCTCACAGTAACTAATGTTCCTTTCAATGATATCAACTGTAAGTTAAAATTTAGAAGTATAAATTTTGATGACTCAAATGAATTTGCAGAAAAGTTAGAGAAGTGTTATGTTCAGTAAGAATGCCACATTAATAAAATGCTATTATCTATTGTATTACATAAAAGTATGACACCTATATTAGTTTCCCAGGGCTGCCATGAAAAATTACCCTGGGCATGCATGTCTGTTGGAATTTTATATTTAAGCTTCCTACTCAATTCAAGAAACTTCATCATTCCTTCAGATTCACACTGTGAGTTTGGTGCCTGCCTGCACTTCTACCTTGAGGCATTTTTAGTCCAGAAGCAAGCAGGAATAAGCTGCCAAAATTCACTTAGTCCAATTGAGATATGGTTAGGGATAATAATAGCTAAGAGAGATGCTCCCGGAGTACAGGATTAGACAGTCTGGAGGACAAGGAACAAGCAGACTCTTTTCAGAAAGAATCATAGCCTGCCTATTGGCTGACCAAGGAAATCACTCCAATGCCAGAGCAGGAATCCACACTATTCCTGAAAGCAGGTAAGAATATATGCAAGGTACCAGTGACCACTTCATTGTTTCCCATCCTTTCCTTTTCTGGGAGTTTTTCCTATAATTATAATGGTCTGCCTACATTACGCTCTCTACACTAGCTGCATTGGGATGGATGTCTCATCATTAACTATAAGTCTCCAAACCATAAGAAGATGTACATGGGCCTGATATAGAACACTACATGTCAATTAGAGATCCTGAATTCAGAGTATGATACAGTCTTTGGAATAGATTTTGTATTGACTTCCTGCAGGAATGGGTTGAGCTTATTTTATGTAGTTGGGTATAAATAGATGTTGGGTAACCAGAGGGGTAAACTACAGTGAGAACCTCTTAGTTGCCTACCCAAACCCTTAACTCTCTCTTTTCTTTGGAGTTTCATGTGATTCAGGTCAGTTCATTCTGCACATAGAGCAAGGTGTAGAGGGCCTGTCCTAATGTAAGCCATTCAGAATTTTCCATTTCCCTAGTCATGGTACTTAGTTGACAGGTTCACATGTGGCCTAACTCAGTTTAAGTGGAATGAATTTCAGGATGTTCTAAGGGAATTCTAGGACAGAGACACCCCTCCCTTCTTCTAAATGGCATGGTTTCCAGATAGGAGGCTTAAAACTATGAAATCTATTTTGATAGCACAAGAGAAATCAGCCTGAAAATATGGCCAACACACAGGAAATGGCTTTGCTAAGAAATTTCCAAATAAAAGGAGCTGAATTTCTTATCTACTTGGTATACTCTAAAAGGCAGAATAAGATAGTACCACTCCCACACATTAACTAAGTGTCTATGAGACCCTTGTGAAACAAGATCACCCTCATCCTGAAGTCTCCATTCCTAGGCTTTCTTTAGCTGAAAATGTTGACCCCTGATGAAATAGAAATACTTCTCAGAGAGATATACCTTTAAACTTCCAATTTTTACAAGAGATCCCAGCAAAGGATGGAAGGCAGGAATGTTCAAGAGTGGTGTATGGAGAAGGAAACCCTTATGAAGGTAAAACACGGAAAGTAGAAAATAAAGATAGATTGCTAGGATCACAGTCTGTCCAGAATCTGCCATGTTCTGTTAACATATTTCTTTCAAGACAGTGTAATACAATGTCGATATTGGCAACGTCACTGTGGTTTCTGCAAAGAACTAAGCATGCCTATGACACATGCTGGGATGCAATAATTCAGGGTTCATCATTCATCATCTAATCAACTTCAGGAAGAAATTAGTTCTCAATTAATACTTTCCTCAAAATCTCCTGTTTGACTTTCAGTAGAAACATAAACTCTTAGGCAAAGTTTTATCATTGATAGAACATGAATTACGTCTAATTTCTCCCTCTTCTGGTGTAGGATAGTAGCTTTAATAGCCCCAATGGGGCTATTAAAAGACTTTTGCTATATAAAAGAAACACAAATAATGAAGCCAATTCTTAGAAAAGTGAATTCCATCAAAACCAGAAGACCTACCTCCTAAGGCCCCTGAAATTGTGGCTATTTAACATATTTCTCAAAATACAACTTTGGGATGAACACACAGACTACATGTGTCCCCATATAGGTGGTGCTTTTATTCAAAGATATCATGGAAGCATAACAGGTGCTATTACTTTTAGCAACAAAGGCTAGAAACAACAGAAAGAATTTTTCCCATTAACTGCTAATATGCTAAAAAATATATGCCAAAGTAAGAATTTTAGATCTTAAATCACAAAGGCAAAATCCAACAGATCTTTGAAAAGGAGTCAAGAGGCAACTATAAAATGATTAGATCTTTTTAAGTCTGCACAGTCATAAGCCATTTTGAAACTCTAAGTCTCAGGTTTTCTAAGAGATAATAATATGTCTTTAAGGACCAACTAAGTTGTTGCCTGATAAAAAAAATAAAACAAAATGAAGAGGCCATTTTTAATCTTTAAAATGGCTGTCCTTTTTTTTTTTTAAATTTCACTAAGTTAAAAGAAAAAGTCATGGATAAGAAAAGGATAAGAAAACTGATCTCTGCATATAAACTGATGTTAAACTTTTTGGTGCTTTGTATAGTGATCCACAAATAGGTGCTCTGTGTGCTTAAATAGAATTTACATCCTTTAATGAATTTTGGGAATCTGCTTTTTAAAAAAATAACACTTTAACCACTAATTGATTAAAAATTGCTATGCAATTTTAAGCATAACTAGAAATGTCACTATTGACCCTCCTGTGGTGGCCTCATTTCCATATCCAGCAAAGTCTAGAAATAGGAAAAAGATGAAGTGCACATAATTCCTCTTGAACTTCAAAGGAGAAAGCTCAGATCCTTTTAAAACTTGAATTGCTTCTCATTTCCTTGGAACAGATTCATTTACCTTTAATATAAAAATTCACAGAATGTGACTATGATAGATCTTTAGCTAAATGAAACCAAGACCAAATGCTGGCAAAGAAAACCCTGAGAAGAATGCATATGGGCCCCATGACTGACTCATTATAGTATTTCCCTCAAACTTTCAAAATTATAAGTCCCACATTGTTGAGAAGAAGAAAAACAACTAAGAAAGTACCATGATAGAGCCACATTTGGTTTTTGTTTGTTTGTTTGTTTGTTTTTGTTTTTTTTTTTAGAGCCACATTTGTTTTAACAGTACTCATGTTTAATGCTTGGGCTTGTTTGATAACTCTGTTACAGCCAACTCAACTGAAAAGATGCTCAGAGTGGACATTTCATTCAGAAAGCTTGAAAAATAATTTACTAGCCCCAAATCTTAAATTTTGACATAAGAATAATTTGAGTAACATTTCAATGTAAAATGTTTTCTGATATAAAAAGTAACTCTTACGTAAATTATTTTGGTAAATGCCTGCCTGCAAAAAAAAGTTTATCCTCCAAATACTCCCTAGAATCTCTCTAATCATAACTGAAAGAAATCATATAAGAAAAAAATAATGCCAACAAAAGAGGTAACGCCCAAGAGACATAAAGCTTAAGTCCACAAAGCACAAGAGCAGTTTATTCATAACCACCCCATATTGGAAACAACTCAAATAGCCATCAATTGAGGAATGAATAAACAAACTATGGCAGATACACATAATGGAATATTACTCAATAATTAAAAAAGAACAGATTACTGATATACCCAGCAAATCTTAAACAAATATGCTAAGAGAAACAAGACACAAAAGCGATTCTATTTTTTAAGTTTTATTTATTTATTTGAGAAAGAGAGAGAGCATAAGCAGGGTGAGGGACAAAGGGAGAAGTAGACTCCCATTTAACAGGGAGCCTGATGCGGAACTCGATCCTGGAACTCTGGGATCATGACCTGAGCCAAAGGCAGATGCTTAACTGCCTGAGTCGCCCAGGCACCCAATTCCATTTACATGAAGTTTTAAAATAGCCCAAATTAATCTGCTGCAACAGAAATCAGAGAAATGTTTGCCTTCCAAGGAGTAGAAGCAGGAATGATACCAGGATAGATATTAACTGAAAAAGAGCACCAAGGAACTTTCTGGGGTTATAGAAATATTCTAAATTTTGATTATGGTGGTGGTTGTATTTGTGAAAATTTACTGAACTATATACGCTATGATTTGTGTATTTTACTATCTGTAAATTGGGCCCCAATAAAATATTGTTAGTAAATATGCATGGCATAAAAGGGGCTAGAGGAAACAAGTAGCATGGAAATTTGATAGTTTGTTGGAGCTGGATTTGAATACAAGGGGCATATTATTTACTCTTTGTAGTGAACTTAAAAATTCACTTTTAGTAACATGTTAATAATGTTACAATAAAAAAGTATAATAAAATAATTAGAAGTTAAACAAAAATGATGACAATGAAACAATCTTTTCATTATCTAAAACCATAAACTCTGATATTTAT
Source organism: Canis lupus dingo (assembly GCF_003254725.2). Classification (NCBI taxonomy): domain Eukaryota; kingdom Metazoa; phylum Chordata; class Mammalia; order Carnivora; family Canidae; genus Canis; species Canis lupus. The sequence goes on from NC_064266.1 coordinate 15,740,477, forward strand.
ATAACGTACAACTTAGTGCATTCCAACAATTTCACAACTTGAGATTATAGAGCTAACAAAGGAAATATTTATTTAAATTTGCACTATATTATTGAGGATACACAAAGTATGTACTGCTGCTGTTAGAAAGCACAATAATAGAGTTGATCTGAAATAAAAATAACTAGTCATTGGTTTCCTTCCTTTAAGTATTAAACCATGACAGAAATATCAAATGAGTAAGGGAAATGAATCTCAAGAAATCATGTCATTAGGCCCCTTACATTCAGGCAAGTAAACAATGCAACCATCCAGGATAGAATATTCACATTGTCACCACAGTGTAATTGCAGCATGCAAGCTCTTTCTTATGTCTACCCTAAATCTAGCTTTAAGTTCTACCTTCTCTTGGGAAGGATCTCAAAGGCCTGAGATTTTGCTCAGATAAATAAATTATGGTAAATTCAAATAATTAACAGTGTTCAATAATGTGTTCAATTTACTGTGGTGCCTGGGTGGCTCAGTTGCTTGAGCGTCTGCCTTACGCTCAGGTCATGATCCCAGGGCCCTGAGATCAAGCCCCACAGTTGTGGGCTCCCTGCTCAGTGGGAAACCTGCTTCTCCCTCTCCCTCTGCCTGCCACTCTGCCTGCTTCTGCTCTCTCTCTCTCTCATTCTCTGTCAAATAAATAAATAAAATCTTTTTTTAAATGTTCAATTTAGGGATCCCTGGGTGGCGCAGCGGTTTGGCGCCTGCCTTTGGCCCAGGGCGTGATCCCGGAGACCCGGGATCGAATCCCACATCGGGCTCCCGGTGCATGGAGCCTGCTTCTCCCTCTGCCTGTGTCTCTGCCTCCCTCTCTCTCTCTGTAACTATCATAAATAAAAAAAATAAATAAATAAAATAAATGTTCAATTTACTGTCATAGAAGAATATTCAATAACAGAAAAGTAATCATAATATGCCAGTGGAAAAGCATGTTAAAAATCAGCAGCCTCAAAAAATTGTTTTTCTAATTATAAAATACATATATGTGATACAATATGTCTGATATATGATTTCTAAGGGAAAAGAACATGGAAAATATAAGTAAATGCTAATAGATAACAGTGGTTCTGTGAGTGAAAAGATTACAGATGCCTTGTATTTTTTCTTTATAGTTTGTATGCACTTTCTAAAATTATTGCAATAAACACGTTACTTTTAAAATTTAATAAATATATTAACAGTATAGAATAAGTCTAAAGTACTAGAAATCTAAAATTTCTGCAATAAATTTATGTTACCTTTGAATTTTAAAAATATATTTAAATCATAAAATAAGTCACCAAATTCTACGAGATTCCTTTGTTCAGAAGGAAACAAAAGTAACTCATATTTTAGGATGACACAAATGCCAGAAAATTCAATACTAATTGATATCATGTGTAAACTTGGTCTAGGAGGGGTTAGAAATGCCAACTGTATTAGTATTTACTTTTTTTAATTTCTTACATTGGTATTGTCCATAGCATAACCATATAATTTGTCATCTACAAGTGAAAGGAGGTGCTATCAATAATGATGTTGGCACAAACCAGGGCTGTTTCAGGCAAACCAATGCATATGGTCACCCTAATTATCAACAATATCTTTTGGGATACAGAACTGTACTTTTACTGGTAATGTTCAAGATTTCCTTTTAGAGAAATTAGGAAGCATATTTTTTAAATGTATGCCACACACATATTTCTTAAATCTCAGTAGGAGACTGGCTTTTGAGAAAACTAAGAGAAAAGCTAACATTCTAATCATAAAAATTTGCTTCCATAGAAGAGATGAAGTTTTTTTTCCCCTTAAAAGCAGAAGAGAAACTCCATGCAGTGAGGTTACTAATATCCAAACAAGATGAAACAGGGAGGACATCTCAAACTGAGAAGTCCATAGCCAAGCACAAAAGAGGAAGATCCCCATAAACAAGAGAAAGGGATAAGAATCAAAGATATCATGCAAACAAACACTGCCAAACTGGAAAGGAAATCCCAGAGGGGGTTATTTATTCAAAAAGATGTTAAGTTACAAGACAGAATTCCTGGACTTTGATAAGACAATTTTTCCAATGGCTCCCACTTTTGTCTTAGTAAGTCAACAGCCAGGTAAGCCTAGTGTGGAGGAATCAGCATGTTGAGCAATTTCTCTTCCAGGTGGTTAGTCTCTTAGAAGGTTCTCCCACCTCTTGCTTGTCTTACTGAGAACCACTTCTCAATTTCACTTGGCCTCACTCTAGTCACCCCAGAGCTAGCTCACGTGACATTAATTCATTCTCATATACTTAATTAATACTTAATCTTGCTCAATGTCATACCCATGTTAATTTTTAAAGGGAGAAATCTACATTTTAATTCAAAAGGATTCATGAACTAAAGTTAGAACATGAAGGCTGGGGGGTGGGGAGTGTCCTTGGCAATCCCCAAATTACTGATTCCCCTTTCCCCTACAAGAGCTACCCAGGCTGTGAAAGTCAGGTTCAGTACAAACCCCTGACAGAGCAGAAACTTCCCCATGCTTGGGAGCTTGACAAACCACCGGACCATACATCTGGGAATCTGGATTCTAGTCCTGGCTTTGTCATGGCAAGCCGTAAAACCTATTTCTAATCTACTAATGGCCTCGTTTGTTTTAAAAAGACAGGTAAGTGGGACCAGAGAATCACCATTAAATTACATAAAACAAAAATATCTTGTCATAGGTTTAGAGGCAAGCATACTTGGCTATTTAGCGGTTATTTGCCAATGAGAACAGCACAGTGAATCCTCACTACTCACGGTTTCCATATTTGTAGATTCCCCTACTCACTAGAATTTGTAGCCTCAAATCAATACTCACAACAGTTTCACCATTTCATCATTCAGGGACATGTGCAGGGCAGCCACATATTTGAATCATTCCATCCCTACGTTCCCAACTGAGGTAGGAAAAGGTAACATTCTATCTTCTTATTTCAGCTCTTATTTTGTAAACAGGTGTCCTTTTCACCACCAACTGAGTGCCACATTTTTCATTTTTTTGTGCTTTTTGTTGGAGATTCCCTGTTTCAGATGCTCCCACACACACACACCACCCCACCCCCACCCCCAGCATGGTGCTGCAGTGTTGCCTCTATTTCTAATTGCAAGAAGGCTGTGATGTGCCTTCTGGAGAAAATGTGTATGCTAGCTAAGCTTTATTCCAGCATAAGTTATAGTGCTATCAACATGAATCCAATGTTAATGGATCAACAATGCCTATCAAGTAAGTACCTTTAAACAGAAACCCACATAAAAACAAGGTTATGTATTGATGGGTTGATGAAAATAGGACCAGAGGCTCTCAGGAACCTAACCACGTATTTCTCTTTGGAGGAGTTGTTCCATATTTGTTAATTCGTGTTCATGGAGGCGTTTGTAGAACATAACTACCAATAGATTGTGCTTTATGGGGAGAAAACTAGAGAAAGAACATAGAGATCACAATGGAGAAGAAAGTAAAAAAGAGCTTTTAATATTCCTGTCCAAACACAGCTGTCTTCTAAACATTTACCACTGGTATAGTTAGTACTAATTCAGTTATTTTTTCAAGGGTGTGGTCTCCCTTGAAACTGAAAGAACCAGATTTGAGGTGGTTTTTCATATCATCATTTAAGCAAAGCGAATGTAGGAGATAACATGTCTTTACCTGCCTTTGAGGGGCCAAAGTCTAGGAATCATACTCAAGGAAAAGAAAAAAAGAGAAGAGAAGAGAAAGAGAAAGGAAAAGAAAAAGAAAAGGAAGAGAGAAGAGAAGAGAGAGAGAAGGAAGGAAGGAAGGCAGAGAGGAAGGGAGGGAAGTGCAGAAAGAAAAAGGAAGGAAGGAAAGGAAGGAAGGAAAGGACGGAAGTTAGAATAACAGAGCTGGTAGAAAGTTGTGCCTTTGAATACGCAGGGGACACCCCCGAAAGCATTTGGAAAACATGTGACAAACGTTGGCATGTTGCACCTAGAAACACTTGGTCAGCAATACAGCATTTAGTAGGCACCCTTGAAATCTTGACCAGCCCTTTGTGGACTAAACTTGGTGGCAACCAACTCCTCCCCATACATCATTTTTCAAAACTTCAGACACTTAAAAGATATAATCTTGGGGATCCCTGGGGGGCTCAGCCGTTTAGCCCCTGCCTTCCACCCAGGACGTGATCCTGGAGTCCCGGGATCGAGTCCCATGTCAGGCTCCTTGCATGGAGCCTGCTTCTCCCTCTGCCTGTGTCTCTGCCTCTCTCTCTCTCCCTCCACCCCCCGTGTGTGTATCTCATGAATAAATAAATAATCTTTTTTTAAAAAAAAGATATAATCTCCATTTAATACCAAACTGCTTGACATGTTGCCTCTTCTATAACTTACTTTTCTTAAACTCTGGCTGTATTAATCAGGTAATGCTTGAGATAACACAAAATCAGGCATGAATACTATACCAGCTGCATAAGCCATAGGCCTCCTCTCCAACCAAGCAAAAAAGGATTTAAATAAGGAGGGTACATGATGTGATGAGCACTGGGTATTATATGCAACTAATGAATTACTGGACTCTACATCTGAAACTAATGATGGGTAACAATTTAAATTAAAAAAAAGTTGAGATCCCTGGGTGGCTCAGCAGTTTAGTGCCCGCCTTTGGCCCAGGGCATGATCCTGGAGTCCCGGGATCGAGTCCCACACCCGGCTCCCTGCATGGAGCCTGCTTCTCCCTCTGCCTCTCTCTCTCTCTCTCTCTCTCTCTCTCTCTCTGTCCGTCTCTCATTAATGAATAAATAAAATCTTTAAAAAAAAAAAAGTTTTTGAACAAGCAATGTAACCCATGCCTTCCTACTCCACTACCTATATTATTCACATTATTTGATGGGTACATAGTCATTTTCTAGATCTTAACATTTGCATTACATTATAGATACCAAATTTTTTAAAAAAAAAATTTGACAAGACTTACCCTTAAACAAATAACCTCAAAGACTGAATCTCATAGTTACAAGTTTACTTAGGTTGCTGCTCTTTAGTCTGGTTGATATGTGTCCAGGAAAGTGTTATTTTTTTTTTCACAAAGGTTATGCTTTTTTAGAGCTGTTATATTACCATTGTTTACTAGGAAGGAAATCTCAACCTGAATTTCTAAAATCGATGGTTCCATCTACTGGCAACCTCCAGTACTGCTTTATGATGCATACATTTCAATCAAACTACATGGTTTTTACATAGGCTACCCTTTAAAAGAAGAGTTTCAATGCCTATCTGTAAGCGCAGACTAAAGTAAAAGCTGAGTACAAGCACTCATGTACACTTGGTATGATAGACATAGAATACTTTTATATCTTAATCAAAATCATTCACACCATTAAAAATAAAAAACCTTACCAGTTCAAAGGCTTCCCCAATTGCCATGGTTCTCCATTTATTTACTTCTTTTACCAGTTCTTCATCAACTCTGCTACTTACTGAATAATACAAATGTGTCATGCAAGAATTTAGTTTCTACTAAATTTCTATATATTCATTCTACCCTTTTTGCTAACCACATATTATGAACTAGTTTCCCAGGGATTAAATTTACCTAGTTTACCATAGAGTGAAACTGTTTTATGCTCTGACTATAGTTCATATTCACTTTCTCCTAAGTGCTAGACTTGTAATTGAACTGCTTACTGGACATCTGAAATACATCATGCCACACACTACACCCTAGATCCTTCCAAAGTTCAGCAAATGACACTACCAATCACTTATTTGCTCAGAGCAAAAGCCAGTCATCCTTGATTACTCTTTTTCCTTTACACTCCACATATCCATTCACCTATTTCTTAAAAATGGATCCTTAATCTGACCACTTCTCACTTCCTCACTGCCACCATCCTGATTCCAACCACCATCATCATTTGCCTGGAGAATAGAGATAATCTTCCAATGTATCTCTGTATCTCCAATTCATCCCCCACAGTCTCTTCACCAAACAGTAGCAAGAATGCCCTTTATAAACATAAATAGAAATTTGTGTCTCCCTTCCTAAAATCCTCCAGTGGTTTCCTATCAGTAAAATTCATATCCCCAACCCATCATGGCTTCAAGTTTATATATATGATCTCCCATCTTTACGACTTCATCTCTTACCATGCTCCACCTTGCTCATGATGCTCTGGTGTCACCGGAATATCTTCCTGTTCCCCATGCACACTATTCTTATCTCGACCTCAAGGCCTTTGCAGTTGCTGTCTCTCAGCTTGGAATGTTCTTCCCCAAGATCTTTGCATGGCCTCTGTTCACATATTACATTTTCAGAGAGGTTTTCCCATGATCTTACTCTAAAATAAACCCCAATTCTCTAGACCTTTAACCTGTTTTATCTTTACAGTTCTTATTACTGCCTAAAATGATACTTATATATTTTATTCTTGGAAAAGAACATTCTTTGTAAATAAACCATCAAAAGAATTTCTGTCCAATTAGCACAAAGACTTGAAATAAAATACCTGGCTGAGCCTAAATATAGGAGAGAAAAAAATTTAGGTGCATAAATAAGGAAACTCATATCCAAAGCCACATGGCTGAGCAAGAGTTGAAACCACATGACCTTTGAAGATGTATGGGTTGAAAGATGCTTTAAGGTTTCTAGGAACCACAAAAGACACTCCATCCTTGAATAGATTCTCAGAAAACTCAACCACTGCCTAGGGTTATGGTGCAGAAGTGAGCCTTTACTCCAACTCTGCTGGGAAAGAAAGTTACCAGAGAGTTTCGAAGCTCTTGGCCATGCTGCACACATGTAAACTTACATGGTACATAAAACCTAAGTGAACACACTGGTATGAAAACTAATTTAGAGCCAGTAAACTTAGCAGAACCCTATCAAAAGATATGGTAAAATCACCCTAAAGACACCTACACAATTTAAGGCACTCAGGAGACTCTGGAATAAAATATTTCCTACCAAAAAAGACTCCCTCAAAAATAACAAAGCACAAAAAGGAAACACACCACCATGCACCAAAGAAACCCACCATCATTCGAGATAATCAATAGATGGAACACGTGGAGAATGTACCCATGAAGAACCAGAGATCATAAACCTAAATCTGAAAGAGTCTTTAAATTAACACATTTAAAAATGTTTAAAGACATATAGAAAGGGATATAACTTATAAAATAAGAATAGAACTTTTTGCCCATTCACAATAGATACCCTAGTTACTATAACTTTCATTTTTCATGCTGTCCTCCTCCTATAACTTGCAACCTCCAAACATTTATCATGAAAGTAACTATTGTTTCATTTTTATGTGGAGCATGGTAGGTTATCAATAGGGAAATGCCGGGATTCTATGGACAGACATCTACAATAGTTACCAGATTGATCTCATCAGAATTTAAGGTTCATTGGCCTAAGAAGTATATCTACTCTGCCTAGCTCAGTAGAAATACTACATGATAAGAAATAAAGTGTCTAACTTTAAAAATACTATTATTTTTAAAAATAAAACTTAGAAAAAAATTTAAAATTTAATAATTGCAAGAGACTTTCTTTCTTAGTTGTGGGCCCAATTTCACAGCTAATTACAACAGAGCAATAAAACACCAAATAGTTTTTAAGTCAAAGAGTGAAGTCCAGTAGCCTTCTGACTTGGGCTAACTCCAAATATAAACTTGATTATTCACCATGTTAGCTGTTCTCATCAGAAAGCAAACAAAGCCAAACCAGGACCATAGTTTCCAACTGTAATTCAATAAGAATTATATACACTACTTGAGACTACTCTGTACTTTTTCAGGATATTATTTAAAAAGAGCCATATAGAATTCTAGAATTAAAAAAATAAAATACTAGAATGTGAAATGGCCGTACAATAGATAGACATAGCTAAAAAGGCACTTAGTGAATTAGAATATAGATATGAGGAAATCACCCAAAACATGGCACAAAATTGTGGAACACAGAAAAAAAATGAAGAAGGCAATTTATATCCTTAGAGGCATATTTTTAGAAAACAAGAAAGTTGGGAATTAAAAAGCTGAACCTTCTGTTAAGGGAACTAGACAAACAAAAACAAAAATACAAGAACAGAGTAAACATAAAGAAAATAAAATAGATAGTAAAGGTAAAAAGCAGAAAATAAGTAGACTATAAAGAAAGCTTAAAGATCACAGACATAACCAAATGCTTTTTTTTAACTAATAAAATATTTCTTGGACTAAAGAGGACATAATTTCTATTTGTGAGGTAGGACACAAAGTTTTCTCCATATCCCTACATCTATTAAAGTGAGTTTTTTACTATGATCTTCAAATTTTTAATGCCTTTTTCACTTGTGATCTTATTTAATCTGTAAATATCTAGATAATCCTATTTTAAATATTTTTTCTTGTATTTTAGGGGCTTTTATTTTATGCTTTTGGATGTCATGTTTTGGAAAAATGAAGTCATAAATATGGTCACTTGTGTCTCTGGGTACCACTGTCTTCATTGATGGAATTGCACAATTTAGAATCTCAGATCCTTTTTTTATGAATTCTGATTACACAAATTCTCTTCATTTTATGAAAAATCAGACACACAGAGAGAGGTAAAAACTATTTAGCTTCAAAGACCATCACAATTTTTAATCAAAGCACAAGTTCAAACTGGGAAATTAAGATGTTGCTTCCTTTTATTCATTTTTTAAAAAGATTTTATTTATTTATTTATTTGAAAGAGAGACAGTAGAGCAAGAGAGCACGAGTGGAGGGGAGGGGTAGAAAGAGAAGGAGAAGCAGACTCCCCACTGAGCAGAGAGCCCCACTCAGGGCTCAATCCTAGGACCTAATATCATGACTTGAACTGAGGACAGACACTTAACCAACTGAGCTACCCAGGCACCCCTCCTCTTACTTATTCTTGCCCTTTGTAGGAACTACAAATACAGATCATGAGCACAATTCATTCATATAGACTTCAGTTTTGTGAAACATGAACTGAAAAACTATTAAAATTGTATCACCAGGTGGTCAATCTATTAATACCAGAATTCATCAGTGTTATCAATGGCAATCTCTTATTTTTCAAAATGTAAAATCCCTGTGCATAATGATTGCTAAAATATAGCATCAGTTCTCTACCTCTCCTTGATCCATGTTTATTCCAATACGTCTTTGCACCAACTCCCATCAAGATACTGGTCTGCTTCCCTACCCTCCAAAATTGAATTTGCCTCATGCTTTGCTGTAGCCAATAGAATATACCAGAAATTACATTGTGTTAGTTCTGAGAACTTAAGAAGCCTTGCGCACTTCCATTGTCTCTTAGACACCTGCTTCCACCATAAGAACAAACTCAGATTAGCCAGCTGGAGTATGAGAGACACATGGAAAAAAACTGAACTGCCAGCCTGACTCCAGATGCATGGACACACACAGACAAAACTACCCAAGCCAATCACCCAGCTGTCCCACAGACTCAAGAGAAAAAGAAATATTTATTGTTGAATGGCACTGAAGTTTTGTGATTGCTGCTTTTGTAGCATCATAGTGACAATAATTAACTGGGAAATTTTTCCAAAACAGTTATTGTGCTGAAAGTAAAGTCACTTTTCATGAAACTCATTTATATATTTGTTTTTGACATCAACCTACTTCTATTTTGCTGAGAAAGATCTTTGCTTTACTGATAGTTCTATGCATTTGTATCTGGTTTGTCTATGTGGCAGGGTGAATAATTTTTCTTCCTACTTTCCTAATAAGTATTATGTGAGACTTAAATTGAGGGACACATCTATATGTCATCTATGTTCTCAGACATTTGATGGCCACAAAGGCAAATATGGCTCCCCTTGTTACATGGATCAACAGAGTCCAACATAAACTTAGGGACCTAGCCATGCCCACCACAGACATGCCTTGGACTAGTAAAAAAGCAGCCTCTTTTGAAAATACTCATATCTCTAGAAAGAACACACATAACATGATCCAAGCTCCAAGAAGGAGCTCAATCTCAAAAAATACAGTGGGAGTAAGATCAAGCTACCTGATCTTATTTATAATTTCCAAAAATCAGTGAGCATCACAAAATTCTTTATTTCATAATAGACACTGGCGACAAATTTAGATGTCATTTATGGGGTAAATAGTACTTTCCAAGTTGGAAAAGGGGGGAAAAACTGGTTATGGGGTAAATAGTATTTTCCAAGTTGGAAAAGGGAAAAATTACTGGCTCTGAATAGAATTTTTAGAACAAAAGTTCAAGAATGAACATTGATTGGATTTACTTCAAGGTTCCACAGGGACCTATAATGCCTATCATTTTGATAATCATACATATTTTACATTATACTTCATGAAGAATTTTAAGTAGGACATATGGCAAAACAGAAGTAGAAGTATGGTTGAAATTGATAACATAAACTACTTTGCATGTTGCTCAGCTAAGTGTTCTTACAGTTTTAAAAATTATTGTTGAAAAAGGAATGCATGTTGACTGTAGAAAATTTTGAAAATACAGGAAAGCAAAAAAAAGAAATTAAAAATCACCCTAATCCCACCACATAGATGCATTTTATATACCTCTATGCTTTTTCTAAACACATATTCTCATATACTGCTAGTGAATTATTTCACCAAAATAAGATTTGAATAATATTCTAAATGCTCACTTATCTACTTAACATGATATTGCAAACCCTTTCTGTGTCGTTAAAAGCTGCCTGACATGATCATTCACTATATGGACATATCATTATTATACAATGAATTTCCCATTGTTGAATATTGATATCATTTAAATTTTTTCACTATTTTATCACAGTACTGTATAATCAAACATTCTTATAGCTAAGTCATTGAGCACATCTAAGATCCTTTGAATAAATTCCTTGAAGTCATCTCTATTAATATATTTTTCCAGCCAGTCTTAACAGCATTTATAAAGCAATCCTTATCTCCCAGGGTTAGATTACATTTGTCATTGACAATCACATTGGTGTTGCAATATTGATTCAAGTATTGCTCTCCTTGGCCCTCTGCCTTTCATGACTTAATGTTCTCTAAGTTGTTTATATTTCAGAAGAGCACTCTGCAAATCACAGGAGCAAGAAAAGTTTCCTCTCAGCACCTCTCTTCCTAGTCACAGCATTCTTTCTCCCCAAAATCCCAAACTTCACATGTTTTCATCAACCCCTCCCCTTAGCAGATTAGGAAGCTAGGTTATTAATCAATTCATACTAAGCATGAAATGCCTAAGGAAGGGGCACCTGCGTGGCTCAGTAGTTGAGCGTCTGCCTTCAGCGTAGGTCGTGATCCCAAAGTCCTGGGATTGAGTCCTGCATCAGGCTTCCTGCAGGAAGTCTGATTCTCCTATGCCTATGTCTTTGCCTCTCTGTGTGTGTCTCTCATGAATAAATAAATAAAATCTTTAAAAAAAAAAAGAAATGCCTAAGAAAGTTTAATGCACTGTCTCTTCAGTGATGCTGATTTTATACATGAAAAAAAAATCTATTATCGAATAGAAATGTAACTTCTAAGCATCAGAAATAGGCCTATTTAGAAAATTTAGGTAAAAGAGAACCTTTCCTAATATTTCCAAATTTATAGATTGTGTAGCTTTAAGTAAAAAAAAAAATGCAAGCGGCAAGTGTTAAACAGCAGGTACAATATGCTCCGTTTATACCAAACATAGGGGAAAAGGGGTGTGGTATATATGGATGTGTACTTTGCTCTTATAAGCATAGAATAACTCTACAAAGATACAAACAATACTTGATTTTTGAGAGGAAAACTAGATGCCTGGTAGACAAGAACAAGCAAAAGATATACCTGAAATATGAAATATAATGAAATACATTTACATAATTATATGTTTCATTATATACTGGGATGAAATATAAAATATTTCTTGCCTTAAAAATTCTATGCCTTTGCAAGGGAAAGAAAACCAAAAATAAACTATTGGGATTACATCAAAATAAAAAGCTTCTGCACAGCAAAGGAAATAATCAAAACTAAAAGGCAACTTACTAAATGGAAGAAGATATTTGCAAATGACATATCTAATAAACAGTTAGTATCCAAAATATGTCAAAAAACTGATACAAGTCAACACCCAAAGCACAAATAATCCAATCTAAAAATGGGCAGAAGGCATGAACAGACATTTCCCCAAAGAAGACATACAGATGGCCAACAATACATGAAAAGATGCTCAAAATCACTCATCATCATGGAAATGCAAATCAAAACTACAATGTGGTACACCTCACACCTGTCAGAATGGCTAAAATCAAAAACAAGAAAACAGCAAATGTTAGCGAGGATGTGGAGAAAAAAGAACTCTTTTGCACCATTAATGGGAATGCAAATTAGTGTACCGTTGTGGAAAACATTGGCATTTCCTCAAAAGTCAAAAATAGAACCACCTTATGATCCAATGATCACCAAAAATACAAAAACACTAATTCAAAAGGATACATGCACCTCTATATTTATTGTAGCATTATTTACAATAACCAAATTATGGAAGCAGCCCTAGTTTCCATCAGTAGATGGATCAGTAGATGGATAAAGAAGATATGGTAGAGAACAAACTGTTGGTTACCAGAGGGGAGATGAGTTGGAGTAAGAGTAAAATAGACAACAGGGATTAAGAAATATACTTGGGATGAGCACTGGAATTGTTGAATCACTATATTATATACCTGAAATTAATATAACACTGCATGTTAACTATACTGGAATTTTAAGCAATTATCTCCTCTTTGAAGATTTTTAAAATGAAGATGTAGTGTCTGTGTGTATGTGTGTATATATATATATATATATATATAATATATATATAAAATATACAATTATATACAATATATCATATATGAGTATACATTATACAGTACGTGTGTATATATACATACACACAATGGAATATTATTCAACCATAAAAAAGATGAAATCTTGCCATTTGCAACTACATGGATGGATCTAGAAAGTATATTGTTAAATGAAGTCAGAGAAAGACAAATAGCCTTTGATTTCACTCATATGTGGAATTTAAGAAACAATACAAAAGAACAAAGGAAACAAAAAGAGAGAAAGAGACAAACCAAGAAAGAGACTCTTTAACTATAGAGAACAAACTGATGGTTACCAGAACAGAGTCAGGTGGAGGAATGGGTGAAATAGGTGAGAGGGATTAAGAGGACCCTTATTTTAATGAGCACTGAGTAAAGTATAGAATTGTTGAATCACTATATTGTACATCTGAAACTAATATTATCACTATCCTCTATACTTGAATTAAAATTAAAAACTTGGGATCCCTGGGTGGCGCAGCGGTTTAGCGCCTGCCTTTGGCCCAGGGCACGATCCTGGAGACCCGGGATCGAATCCCACATCAGGCTCCCGGTGCATGGAGCCTGCTTCTCCCTCTGCCTGTGTCTCTGCCTCTCTCTCCTCTCTCTCTCTCTCTCTCTCTGTGACTATCATAAAAAAAATAAAATTAAAAACTTAATTAAAATTTTCTATGCCTTTGAATGTATTACATATGCCAAAATTTTTTAATTAGATTAAAAAACGAATATCATGGCATAAACTGCTACTTACTTTGTGAATAGGCAAATTCTACAAAGGCTTGAAAGGAATTTTTATGATAATTTATGTGAACTCATTCTCCAGGCACCCAAAAGGAGGACAGGAGCCAAGCTACTTTGGCCAGAAAGGGTGTCATCTGACTTACAAAAAAATTCACCAAGTCAGAAAAAAAAAAAAAAAAAAAAAAAAAGTGTGTGGGGGAGTGGTTAGTGATTGTCGGAAATGAAAAGGACAATGGGATAAAGTCCCTTCTTCTCAAACATGAAGATCATGCACTGTCTCATTCCAGTGATTAAATAAAAACTCTTCTCTTTTGTCCCGTCTATAGCAGCAATGTTCTGTTTATGATGGAGTAAAAGGAAAAAAGACAAAAAGACTAATTGACATATTATCCTAGCAGATAACCATCAGTATAAAAGAAGGGAGCATTCAGAAGATCAATTTTCAGCTCCCAAGACCATTTATTTCACACTTCTGTCATCTCTGGTTGCCTTTCCAGCAATCTGTCAACAGTTTTTATCTGCCAAAGACACACATTTAGCATCCAAAAGGAATGATAAAGGATATCCAGCTCCCAACCTACGGAGTTTAGGTTTGGCTCTAAAAATAAAACTATTTGTAAATTCTCAAAGAATGACAAAAGCTAATCAGACCATTTTTCAAATGCACAATTTTTGTGTTTTATAAAGCAAGTGACTAGCATGTGAAGATATCTGTTGATATTTTACATATCTCAGTTCATAAGATTCAGGCATTTCTTCATTTGTATATTGACTTCCTACTAAAAAGGAGTGCTAGGGACTGGGGACAGAAGGAGGGATAAAATATGGTCCCCGCCATCAAGAAGATTTGGGGCTGATGGAGAAAGACAAAGTTAAAAAATTGTCTATTACAATTCACTGTAATCCATGCCCTAGTAGAAGTATACTTGGGACATTTTGAGATCACAAAACAAAGGAAGACTTCAGACTAGCAACATAGAGAAAGCTCTCCAGAGGTGATGCTGAACTGGATTCTAAAGGCAAGCAGGCAGTAGCAGGATTCTATTGTGGATATTGATCACATGTGGATATTCATCACATGCCATCCTCAACCCACCCATTCTCTGTACTAAATGTCCGGGGCTAGCCCCTGTGGACTGTATTTCCCCAGGCTCTGTCAATCCCTGAGATTCCGAACAGAGAGAAGGACAGCTGAGAACTGACTCAGAGGGGAAACCAGCCTGAGGCTGTCACAAGTAAGCAATATTTGCAACAGAATGATTGGGTTTGCTCAATGGGAAAGGACTGAAGAGCAGAAGGAAGGGAAAAGCCATGGTCTTTCTCCTCTGCCTTGGGCATTATCTCCAGCACAGCCAAGACCCGCAGTGATTCTGCTTCCACTAAAGAAATCCATCTCAGTTTCCAGCTTCTAAGAATTAATCCCTGAAAAGCTAACTCTTCATCCTCTCTACCTCTTTCCCTCCTACCAAATGATGGCGAGGACTTCTTGCTGTTGCTAATCTCTAGTGTCTTCATTAACCCCTGTTTGGCTTCTGAGCTCTTCTGTAACCTGTGCCTGCAATTCCCTGCTCTTATTATTCCATGTATCACTAAAGACCCTCTGTTTTAAATACTTAAGATGTTTGTTGGTTAAACCCCAAAAGATGATCCATCTCCCTGCAGAATCTGAACTTCTCAAGTATTAAAATGGCCTTTAAATTATTTTGTGCCCCAAACCTAAAGAATCTGACACACCAAGAAAAGAAAGAAGCGCAGGGATGGAGGATGATATAGAGGGGTGAAAGAAATGAACAACGAAAGTAAAGGATGCTCTCATTTTCAGACCAGTTGAACTACAGCCTTTAACAGCCATGACATCTTGACCCATCATAAGCATAGGTATCCTGCATGACTGAGGAATGCCTAATTAGTGATGGGAGGAAGACATGACCTTGAAAGACCTTGTCTGTTGATGGGTCTTTCTGTGAGGTGGACACCTCGTACCCTATTAAGAAATGGAGGAAAGTCCCAGATGCTCTTGGTTGACCAGAACTCAAAGTAAAATCAAGCAGCTGCTAAAATCTGGCTTTTCCTTATGCTGTGTATACTTCCCTAATGTGAAGATAAGCTCATCTGTATCAGCCACATTCTTGATGACAAAAATGTACCTTGTTTATCAAAGCAGGCCAGCCAGTCACCGACCAAGTTCAAAAGTTTGGTTCTTAATACACATATTTTGTTCATCCTATTTCCATTCTGCCTCAAGAAGCAGAGGAAAGAATAATCAAACTAAACTGACAGCGTGCAGCACGAAGTCACATTAAGATATTGACTCTTCTGAAATGCAGGAGTAAAACATAAGGATCGTGTTTATCCCACATTGACTTCCTGTCTACACTGTTTATTTTTAAGCAGTAAACATACTTAGAGGTAGTGATGTAGCTTCTAGAAAAATTACTAAGAAATCAGACACAATTGCTGTAAATCTTCAGAGGAGGATGGATGTGAAGTTCCAGACATATCGTGAGCACACTCTTCTTTTGGTAGGGGGGCATTTTTTTGTTCGTTTGTGAAAAATGCATGGTAGTTTCCAGCGACAGATTTGTGGCCCTTGTCTTACATTAGCAGAGCAAAAGCATGAAGATTTTTGTTAATTTTGACTAACCACTTGTCCAGTTGTTGTACTGGAAAATGTTTAAAGTCTTTTCTTGGTCATAACCAAGAAAATCATTAATTTTTTTGGAATACTTTCTTCTCTCTCCCATGCATCTTTTTTCCTATCTCTACTTTGTATTAAATGATGCACCAATAGATTGTGGCATCATCTGGGGCTTTCTCAGAAACTATAAAATGATCCAAGAGTTTGGAAGCCTACAAACATTTCTGGAGCCATGAGACTCCTCAGTGCATCTCAAGTCCAAGTCAACAGAAGAAAGGCTGGGACCTGAACTCATACAAAGCTTTCACTGTCAACACAATTACTAGAAAGACCACCAGATTTGACATACATCAGGAGCTTTGACTCCACACCCTGCTGTGTCTTTCACCAAACTTATATGACTTTACTGGGATTTAAATAGTATAAACTTTTATTTCCTCATCTTATTCTCATGTCCTGCCAGGGGCCACATGGTTTCAGTTTGTCCCATTGCTGGAAATGTTCAGGTGGGTCATTTGAAGGTGTATCTGTCAGGCTTATTCATTGCAAGGCTACCCACTTTTCTTTGAAATTAATAAATATTTTAAAGGGAGGTACTTTGAAACCATGTAATTAATTATCTACTTCCTCATCAAACCTTCGTTTATATTAGTGTAACCCCATATGTTTCAATTTTATTGAGTGGCTCAAAATCTATTACTATAATATTTTGATGCCTAATTTGTCCTGTATTTGGCCAATAGACACCTCTCCAGGTGGTTTGTGTGTCCTTTTTCATGTCTTCATTATTCTTTTAGCATCTCCTTGCTTTCAGACACAAGATATTCCAGGCTTACTGGATAATTTCCCTGTGCTGGTCCAGGAACCAGCTATTCCTCCAAGGAGCCGTGGTTCCTTCTATTGTAGAATGATTAGAAATCAAGATCTGGATGCAGGGTGTGCTTGTTGCCACTGGGGGATTGCTGCTCCCAGGCACTCTCATTGGACAGTTGGGGAAAATACATTTCTATATATTGAAAACCATGAGTTCAGACTGACACCTTCAATCCCAAACCTAAACCCACAACATTCATTCCAGTTTCATCCCTTCCTATATTTATGTATATATACATATATATACATATATATTTATGCATATATGTATATATGTATATGTATATGTGTGTATGTATGTATATGTACATATGTATATATGTATGCATGTGTATATATGTATATATCCATGTATATATATACACATGTATATATGTATATATATATGTGTGTGTGTTTATCATGGTTTACTCACACAGATATAAGAAAAACAAAATGAAAAAGTAAATACTAAAGACCCCTAAAAAAAACTAAGTATGTTATATATAAGGAAGATATGTTAATTATACCAAAACCATCAGTTACCATTAATGATGTTGATCATGTTACTGTACTACTCTAGGCCTTGGGTTTTATCTCTAAAATTGTAATAATACCATATGCTAAATGGATATATATGGGACTAACTGAAAGTCTGTACACAAAGTTCTTTGTTCTATAAGTGGTATATAATAAGCCATAAAAAAAATGCTAGCAAATATCATTAGTACTAAAAGTAGAATAACTGACTCATATTTTTGAGTTCTTACTATGTGCAAACTACTTGAACCCATACAAATAAATATTGGACATAGCTTCTGGGCTTGAGAAACATATAAATACCTAAAAAGAATATCATATGTGCATCAAGGTATAATAATTTACTATAATATATTCTGGGTGAGGCAGATGATAAAGCATGAAGAATTTCAGAGCCACTAGGATGTTCCACAGGGACCACAGGGCACCTGAACTGAGACTTGTCAAGTTGGAGCAAGAATCCTTTTCAGTTTTTGGATATGGGTCACCTGGGAAGGGGTATGGCCTGGAACAAGGCAGCACTCTTCAACCAGGGCTCTGAAAGGGTTCTGGCCACTGATGACTATCTCAAGGCAGCACTTTTAGCAGCTATAGGAATAAATGCCTTTTCCAGGTAAGTGGATCTGAGAAACTCAACACAGCATCGACTTATGAGCCCCATGAATGGTTTAGAATAACCCTGACTGATTCAGGAGTCCTCCTGACTGGGATACAGCTGGCCTCCAAATCCTTCCAGAGCAGCTCCAAATTGGATAAGGAATGATAGACCCCTCAGAACCATCCAGAACACCCATGGCAACCTAAAGTCTGCTGTGCTTAGAAAAGTCCCCACCTACCCTAGGAATGAGATAATCAGAGATGACTCTGAAGACTGGTATGTCCCCAGACAGGCCAGTGTAGATCAGCTTTCTGAGCTTGAGAGAATCAGGAAAGTTCTGTTCAAATCCCAATAGCTTCAGAAAATAACCCCCAAACTGAGGTTCAGTTCACTACAAGCAAATTCCCTGAACATCAAGTCACCAAGTGAGCAATTCTCTAAGTTCACCTTCTCTATATGTTATCTAGTTATATTTGACAAAATTGTACTTTGTCTCCATATTTTTAAAGGATGTTCAATTTGTCTCTGCTGCTTCTTTCCTCTACTACAGTAGGGGACTGAGAGATAAAGAGAAGAAGAAACTGTGGACCGAAGATGAAGCAGAGAGAAGGATCCTGAAAGATAGGAATCTTTAATATATTCTTGGACATATGTTTGAATATGCAAAAATTTTTAAACTATATTCTTTCTATACTTCTTCCCATGCATCCATGGGTTTTGTTCCATTGACTTTTAACAAGTTGGCTTTCATGCTTCCGCCACCAATGTACGCATGGTGACGGTGAGTCAGTGAAACCCTACGAATCAGAGTTGGAAGGGATGTCAGAATCCTCTCACCCAATTAAACCAACTGCAGCATGAATTATTGAGCCCCTGTACAGATATCCTCAGTGAGGTCATATGTGAGATTTTGAGGCCGCTGCTCCAGTCTCTGGAAAGCAACAGCCTTCAGAAGCACCCCTGGAACCTTGCAGAATATCCCTACCAAATAGGTTGATATTCCCTGAAGTGGTAGAAGAAGCTCCCCTATGCACCTGAGTCTCCCTGACACCTGATTAAAACATCACAGGCCCCTCCCAGAAATCCTTTGTGCATAGTTTCTTATCCCTTTATCTCCCCAAATGTTCACCTCTTAATTTTTCCTAGTGTATCAGCTCTCTCTTATAGTTAGTCCTTTCATCTTTTTTTAGTATCAAAATAACAAATTTTAAAAATTATTATAAAATATATAAGTATATAAAAATAAATCTTAATGTTTTCTGAAAAAAAATTAGAAACCACAGATGAACAGAAAGGAAAGTACCCATGATCCCTAACAGCCATGTGTTTTTGCCCTCTCACCACCTCTCCCCCTTTCTTTGCTAAGAGCACGGGTTTCCAACTGGCCAATGTGTCTCACCCAAGAATGGTCATGTGACCCAATCTAGGCCAGTCATATTCTTCTCTTCAAGCATTTTGACTCTTGAAGGAAGGCTTGTATGGAGGGGAAAATACCTGGAGCAGATAAATTCCAGCACCAGGGCTCTCCTTAATTTCCCAGTCCCTATGTCTGGAAGTTCACTTAGATAGTGACCTTCCAACACTTTGGTATTGCGTTTTTCCTCAAGTCTGTTGACCTGTTCCACAGCTTCCAAGACATCCATATTTACTGAAGTTCCCTGGTGTTATTGCTTTACTGAAGCATAATCCCAACACCCAGAGATAACCAGCAGTAAATATTTTATGGATAACATCCTGGCTTTCTTCTTTGTAAGGATTAAAAGAGAGAGAGGGAATCAGTTAGATGAAAGGGAAGGAAGGCAGAAAGGCAGGTTATATAGAGATATAGCTATTCCCCCAAAGTGGCTAGATTATATAAACTACTTGATACGTTCATTTTTAATATAACAGAATTTGGTGACCATCTTGCCATTGTCTCCCTCTAAAGTCTTTTTTTTTTAATCATAGCCATAAAGGTATAAGCCAGTACTTCATAAATACTAATATTAAATAGTAAGGTGCACCCTCTACTCTCTAGTAACTCACAATTTGATTAAAGAGTACTCGTGCACACAAAGAAATGTCTGCAAAGATGTTTCCACCCAATAAATAAGGCTTTAGGCACAAGCTTCATTGCTTGAGAAGGTTGAAATGGGTGCTTCCTCCAGGAGGCCAGCCCCTGCCATCAGCCTGCCATCAACTGTGCAGGCTTCACCTAATCAGCCCACCTCTCAGCCTCTCCAGCAGCAGCTGTGTTGTCAGGTCTGGCCCCCCTCTGATCTGTCACCACTGTGAAACGTGGAACTTGCACCTTCTGAGATTCGAGTGAGATGAGAGGAGAGAAAATTGAACTCTGGCCCTTCAGAGCTCCCTGGCCCCACAGGCTATCTCCAGAACAAGGGAGATTTCTAGGAGAATCAAGTCGCACCTTGTCCTGACACTCAACTCACAAAGTGCTGGGGTGCTGGCTCACATCCAGTATGAAGAGAAAACTTCGATGCCCACAGGCGTCCAAAAGAGAGGAAGCCAAAGGTGGGGCAACAGGGACAATGACCAGAATCATGAGTGAGAGGCTGGTTATAAGCAAAGGTCCTGGGGACACAATACAGAATCTTCTGTAGTGCTACCTCCTCACTCCTCCTTTCCTTTCACTGCCCCTATGCCTCTCTACATGACTGCCCACCCAAAGCATGTCTCTAACACCTGACAGTATCTAGGGAAGCTGGAACAGGTCAAATCATGCCTTCTGAGGACCTTTAGCCTCCAAGCCACTTTTTGTCGTAAGTTGGAAAGACTCAGGAACTTTCTACAACCCCTATCAAGATGATACTCAATGAATTCCCAGCTTTTGTTCACTCAAAGGGCCAGAAAACTGAAGTTAATAGTGTTTTCTAGAAGGGAAGTCTTCCCATAGCTGGATCTGGAAGCACATAACCAAGGTACTGACTCTAGGCCTGAATAGACTTCCAGCCTCAAGCCCTCACTCCGGAGAGCTACAGAGTTTCAGAACTGCCCGAATTGTCCAGGAGTCTAAGAGTCTAGGAGCAGCCCAGACATGAGGCTCCTCACAGTGACAGAGGGCAGTTTGGCTGAGAGGAAGGCAGAACAGGCTCAAAATGCAGTTGTATGATCTTGGGAGAGTTACTCAGCCTTTCTTATTGTCATCTGTCAAATAGGCACAATAATAGTTCCTACCTTATTGATTTATTTTGAGGTTTCAATGAAGTAGAGTATATAAAGTGCTAAGCATATTACCTGGCATGTAGAAAAAGCTAATAAATAAATAAAGCTAAATATATGTCAGCTACTATAATTATTTTTTTTCTACATTCAGACTGGCCACAAGTCCAAAATATGATGTGAGGAGGCCATTTTTCCTACCTCTGCCTTACCCAGGGGAGGATGTCATAAATCAGCTCTGCCAAATAAGAGACAATAATGTGATGACAATATTGTACTACATCTGCATTATTCAATACAATAACCACAAGCCACATGGTGGTTAGTGTGAGTGAGAAACTGAATTATTTTACTTTAGAGCATTCTAATTCATTTAAGTTCCAATAGCCTTATTAACCAGTGCAGCCTTATTAACCAGTGCAGCCTTAAATGACCAAACAAGACGTGACAAGGCTTTCCAGGTCACAGTGATAGGATTACATTCCAAACTGAAGTTAGAAGAGACAACCAATGGCTTCAACAATTGATAGTTTTTTTTTCCCCAAAGGCCAGGAAGGAGCAAGGATGGCACCAGGTGTTCAAAAGACTGTTCAGGGAAAGGAAATGGCCAGAGGGGGCAGATGGAGCATCCATCCTGGATCCAATCCACAGAGGGCCTGCCTTGTGGACAGCTGGCTGGTGCAGGAAAGATGGGGTCTCTGTGTTTCCACATGTGGTTAATCTCTTGGGGCCAAGGTGGCTGTTCTCGCTATCAGGCAGATTAACTGTATATTTATGGCCCTGCCTGGAGAGTCCAAAATAAGTAGTAAACAGTTCCAAACAGCATAGTCAGATCCTGTTGAGGGCCTGCTTTTTCTGTATACAAGAGAGCAACTTGTTATAAACTGCTAAAAAGGTGGGGGCAGGGGAGGATGGGGGAAGGAAACAGAAAAGGCCCTCTCTTCCTGGGATGCAATGCCGGAATGATAAGGTGAGTGGGTCCCAGGCTTGAGAACAGACGCCCTCTTGGCTCTGCACTTTGGACAAAATGAGAAACTCGAGATGATACAGGGGAAGGAATGATAGCTGGCAAGGAAGCAGCTGCCAGCACGAAGGCACTTGGAACTGCTCGTCTTTTATCAGGAGCAGCTGTAAGTGATGGATGCAACCTCCAATTGATGTGTCTGCTTGTCTTGCTTTTACTTGAGAACTAAAAAGCAAATCATTAAAAAAAAAAAAAAAAAAAGCCACTCTGGTTGGACTGGTTGAGAATTTTGCTCCTGAACTGGTCTAAAACAGCTTCAAGAATGCTATAATGAGGTTTTTCCTCATTAAGAAATTGTGTAAGACAGCTATTATAATACTACCTCTGGTAACAAAATATGACACTTTCACCTATTCAACCATCAGATGCCATTTTAGCTCTGATTAGTGGAAATTCAAGTACCCTCCCTTACCTACCTGGAGAAGATAGAGGTGGTCACCTTTAAAAAAAAGTTGGTATTTTGACCAAGAAATTCCACTTTTAGGAGTTATCCTAAGGAAAAAAAAATCAGAGATGTACACAAATATCAATGCACATAGATGTTTGCTACAATAGTATTAATAACAAAGGAAACTGTAAATATCCAAAATTGGGATTGGTCTATTTATACAATATAATCTTACACAGCCATTAGAACCTCTCTACCCCAGAGATACTCTGTAACATAGGGAGAAGCACATTTTTATGGTGTTAAATAAAAAAGGCAGACTCGTTTATAGCATGTCATCCAAATTTTCTTAGATACATGGCTTTAGCCATAGGTATGGCTAGTTAGAAAGAAACAAAATATTTCAGAATATTTGTGGAGCTAATCTTTGGATAGTGAAATTATGAATCATTGTTACCTTCCTCTTTGATATTTTTCTGATATTTCTAAAATTAGTATAACATAAAATCAGAAGCATTCCATATTTAATAGCCTTCCAACAGTCAGGAGAATGAACAGGATCTAAGGTCACCTAGGCTGATAATAATTGCTTCTTGGAACTTCCTGATCTGAGTTTTCTTTTCTGACCCAATGAACACAACAGTTAATTTCATTTACAGCCTCCTGGCAAATTTAAAGTCACTCCAGACTTCCAGAAGAATTTCTCAACCTTCACCAATAGATTTTATTTTCCCCACATGTACAAAAGAAATGGGCTTCCCTCGATGTGTTTATGTGCTGGTTAAGAGGGAAGTATTTCTTCTCATACCATTAGGGTCCTGCAGACATTCTTTTTCTATTCCCAATTCTCATTAGTCATAACTGTCCCTTTGCCTTGTTCTGCGCTACTATTCAAGAGAGAAATATGGAGGATGTAAACTTCATAAGTCAAAGGACTTTGTGTTGCCCAATGCTGTAACTCCACCACCTAAAACAATGTCTAGGGCATAGTGGACACTAAATTCATACTGAAGCAATGGATGAAGGGATGGATGCATGGATGGATGAAACCTTTCTTGTCAAAATGAACAAAATTTTATTTACATCACTAAGTCAAATTCTGCACCTTAGAGCCCTAAAACAAAGTGAGTTTTTTGAACAAAACAAAGCAGATGCCAATCGATAAATAAGCAAAAGGTACACAATAAGATCAGACTAAAAATAAGGAACTAAGTAGCCCTTGTTCCTCTAATTTAGTAAATCATCATAACATTTTGAGGTAATCGATCATCCTTTGTCTGGAGTCCATTATCTCGGGATTTAAGTCACATTTTTTCTTCCTTTCTATTCCATGACTTTTCTGCTGCCTGTAAGGGTAGATTTTATTTTCCAAAAATGCCTGCAACAGTAACTTTCATTCCTATTCTCTTCTAAAATGTGACTTTGTCCTTTCCCCGTCTAGAGGTAGAGTCTATTATTCTGCCCCCTGGAATCAGGGCACACCCTGTGACTGCTTGGGAATCTGCAGAGTTGGTGCTAGAACCCCCACTGCCTTTGCCTCTGAGCTCAAAAGATTTGGGGCCATGGCCTCTCCCTTTCTACCCTAAGCTGGGGGAGCCCTGGTGGGACAGTATATATTTCAACTGGGAACTACTTTCTAGTCCGTGTGGGCTACTGAGCCAGACCTGTCCTCAACACAGCCACTCATCTGGAGCTCAGAACACTTTGGAGCCAGACTTAGACCTGTCTGCATAGGAGCCATCATCCACGAGCCAAAAGGAGTCAGACAGCCCCCAGAGAACAGGGTACTACAGAACACTGGACAGCTACCTGCCATGGCTGGCTCTTAGCCACATCCATCCAGCTCTGGACACACCCCCCAGAGATGGAGATCTGTGGTGGTGGAGACCTCCAGAATGATGCTGTCCTCCCCTATCCCACCCCGGATACATGCTACTTTTGAACCATGAGCCGTGACCATATGGCCTTAGGAAAGCTGAAGGATCAGCCTGGGAACTTGTCTCTTCATTTAGTCCTTAATAAGACAATAAATGTTGTTTTTAGAGGCCTTTCATAAATGTTTTGTGCCCTTTCTCAATAGTAGACAGAATTACAAGAGGAAAGAGAGGAGAGGGAGGATGCATATGTGAGGAAGTCCTTTTTCTCTCCCAAAAAAAAAAAAAAAAAAGACTCTGATTTAGTCAATAGACTGTGGAAGCAATAAGCTGCCATGTCATCACATGGTCTGCTGGAAAGATCCCCTTCAAGAGACCCTGAGACCATGTGAAAGGAGAGAGGGACACAGCTGAGCCCAGCTTTCCAGACCTCCCTGCCAAGGCATAGGCATGTGAGTGACATCATCTTGGACCTTCCAGGCGAACCCAGACACTAGCTGAATTTCACAGTGTGATTCTACTCAACACCACATTGAGCAGAAGAATCACTTTGCTGAACCCACCCAAATTACTAACCCACAAAGTTAGCTGTGAGCTTTTCATATATTGGCCTTTTAAGTTGCCTGTGACTTCCTTGTTTTGTCCTACTTGTGGACATCTGGAATTATGAAGAGTGGTAGAGTTTGATTAATGCTTAAACTCAGTTATACTCCCAGGGTTCAGTTCTAAGACCTTTCTAGTTTCCAAGTTTGGACCTTTTCTCAGTGGATATTGATATGAAAGAGAATTCTAATCCTTTATTGGAATTTATTCTTTATTGTATTCTTCTCTCTTTGAAAATTTTTTTGAAAAATGATATTTAACAGTCCACATTATGGGGCACCTGGGTGGCTCAGTCAGTTAAGTGATTGCCTTTGACTCAGGTCATGATCCCAGGATCATGGGATTGAGTCCCACATTGCAGGGAGCCTGCTTCTCCCTCTCCTGCTCCCCCTGCTTGTGCTTCTCCCTCTGTCTCACTTCCCTCTCTACCCCTCCTCATTATTTATAGCCATATTTTATTTTAAAAATACAAAACAGGACCCATTAAAGGAGATTCCACCTAAATTGGTATAAGTTTGTCCTGACATCATTCATTTCTTAGGAGTTGGTATATTTGTTATGCATCTCAAAAGACTAGGCTAATTGTTGACCTATCAATAGTGCAGCTCCAAGCTGAAAAACACTCAGATCCCCAAAGGACAACTTTAAAAAAATATATAAAAGTACACCATTTACAGCAGGCAAAGTGACTAAATTCAGTCTCATAGGAAAAATCAAGAATTTGACCCATTTTTTGAGGGAGGGGAAAAGCACTTTTCCTTTTAACAGTAGTATGTCTGCAAGTTTAATGGGCAAACATGATTAATGTAATTCCTTGAATACTAAACAAAGAAAAAAATTGATTGATTAATATTATGGTAAGGACCCATCTTTATTCACATACCTCATGACTTAGGATCTGCACTATCTAGAAATTCACTGTTCAGCACAACACATAGCAATTTAGCCTTAAGCTATGGCTAATACAACTGAGAAACTGAGTTTTAAACTTTATTTCATTTTACTTTATTTAAATTAAACATTTTAGGCTTATGATTGACTCAATTATTGGAAAACTTAAGTAGTTAGAAAAACTTGACATGTGAATCTACTTTTCAACCTTAAATTTTTATAAACTCAAAGTACAGATCATATATTTCTGGTATAAATTTAGGATCCAAATTGAAATGTATTCTATGTGGAAAATTTATACTAATTTCAAAGTTTTAGCATGACAAAAATAATGTAAATGCATTAGTAACTTTTAATATCTATTACATTTTGAAATAATATTTGAGACATGATAACCTAAAATATATTGGTGAAATTAAATTTACCCATTTCATTTTACTTCTTTTAATGTGGCTATTAGAAAATTTTAAATTTGTTAATGATCTACTATATGCTGGAAAATTGAATTTAAATTTTTAAAAAATTTAATTACGTATGTAGCTTTCATTCTATTTCTATAGGACAACCCTGACCTACACAGAATGCTCTTAATTCAACGATTAAGTTTTGGAATGGGAAGCCAGTCAGTGAATAAAAGATTCATGACTTGCTTTTTATTAACCTGGTATTATCTAAACAGGTGTCAATTGAATTTTTAACTCTTTTATTCAAACTTTTATCTCTGCCTGGCATGCTCCAAGTACTATGTTAGTTACTAAGGGTGTAGAAATAAATCATATCCCCAGTCTTCCAGCATCTTAGAGTCTAGTAGGCAGTAACCATGTAAACCAAATTTGGAAGTGTGATGGGTTAGGAAAAGATATATCATGGAGGATATGGAAATGCAAAGAAGACTCATTTGACTTGGCCAGTGGGAAGTATGGGAGGAGACATCCTGAAAGCAAGGACAATTGAACTAGGAATTGCTCGTGCTATTTGTTTACTGTCTTCTTTTTTATTGGTAGTCTATGCACAGAGCCCATGTTGCAGGCATGCTATAAAGCCATGTTTTATTGATTATTCTTCTCTGAATAGATTCACATATATTTGGGCAATTTGTTCAAATATAATGAAGAGAGGAGATGGGAGCCTGCATTGATGCAGCCTGAAATTTCCATGTAAGTTTGTTCTCTCAGAAGCTCAGTGTGTTCTCTGTTTATATAGAGGGGCATCTCCCCTCAGTATTCAGGATTTCCTGCTTAGGGATAAGTAGAACATTGCGAAGGAAGAAAGCACAATCAAAACCACTAAAGTCATATCCAAAGCACTCAGGAGCTAACTTAAAGAGATGCTCTCTGGACAAAGATGGAACAATTTGAGTACTAATAAAGATACACAATATTGAAACACAAGTGTTTAAATATATGAGATTCAAAAATACCTAGCAGACTAATTAGTCACCATTAGAGGATGCTAAATCAAGGAAAAGACAAATAAAAATAAAGGAAAAGAGATAAGCACTTATCCTGTCTTTTCTATATAAATTATAGCAGCAAATAACCAAATAGCAGCTATAGAACTATTCCACCTAAGAAGTGAAGAATGAGTGATACAATATCATTGTTTTCCAAGTCCTGATAAATTAATGGATCTGGTCATTGAGCATGACCAATGAGCCAATATTATGAAAGGAGAGACCACTAGACATATGTGCCACCTGAGAGAAGAATCATCACTTTCCATGAAATGTTTTGGAAAAATGCCAAACTAGTGCTGATTAAGCCTGCTGATCTAACTTCCAATTTCAGGAAATACAAGGATGTAGGAACCTGTTAAACCACACCATGGAATGCAATCAATAAAATCCAGAGAGTCAGGAACGCCACAGGACAATCTGTTTCTTTCTACAAATAAATTTTAAAGGAAAAAAAGAGAGATGGAGGGGGATTTATATATTAAAAGAAATTTATAACATATATATACAAATCCCAACAATCTTATTTAAATCTTGTTTTAAAAAACTATAAAACAATTATAAGAATATTGTACATTGTATATTTAATGATAGTAAGAAAGTTCTGTTAATTTTTAGGTATTGTGGATTTTTTTTAATCCTTTAGAGATACTGAAATACTGATAGATAAAAAAACTTTGATGTCTGGGGTTTGCTTCAAAATAGTATGGGAGAAAAGGAATGGATAAGTATACAAATGAAACAAGATCAGCCACCAGTTCAATATTGTATTGCATATCGGAAAGTTGCTACAAGAGATCTTAAAAGTTCTCATCACAAGAAAGAAAAATCTGTAACTATGTGTGGTGATGGATGTTCACTAAACGTAATGGGATAATTATTTCACAGTATACACATATATCAAGTCATTATGTTGTATGCCTAAAACTAATACAATGTTATGAGTGGGTTATATCTTAGAAAAAAAGAGTTTAGCCATGTGTTGATGATTGTTTAAGCAGGATGATAGTTCAGTGTATTATCCTCTACTTTTGTACATGTTGCAAGTTTCCCATTAAAAAAATATTTTATTTGTTTTACTGAAATTTCATCATGTCTTGCCTCTGGGTGAGCACCAGGCATGAATTCCTCAAGGTGCCACATTCCCCTGACCTACAAAGACACCAACAATTATTTTCTGTTTTAAGTACAAAAAGCCCAGATACTTAATTTTTAAGTCACTTTCTCTTTTTTTAAAGATTTTATTTATTTATTTATTTACAGAGAGAAAGAAAGAGAACATGAGCTGGGGGGAGAAAAAGGGGAGAGAAAGTCAAGCAGACTCTGGGCTGAGTGTGGAGTCTGACACAGGGCCCAATCCCATGACCCTGAGATCACAACCTGAGCCAAAATCAAGTCAGACACTCAACTGACTGAGCCTCCCAGATGCCCCAGAAGTCACTTTCTTGTATCATCAATGCTAAAAATGGTGGTTACATGACAGCTAACCAATGAAATGTAATGTAACCAAAATAGTAGATATTTGCAAACATATCTACACAAAATGACCAATAATTTTTTTTAAATGGAGTCTGAAGATATTTGTTTTGTACAGATTAACATAGCTGAGGGCAGCCCCGGTGGTGCAGAAGTTTAGCGCCACCTGCAGCCTGGGGTGTGATCCTGGGGACCCTGAATCGAGTCCCATGTCAGGCTCCCTGCATGGAGCCTGCTTCTCCCTCTGCCTGTGCCTCTGCCTCTCTCTCTCTCTCTCTCTCTCTCTCTCTCTGTTTCTATGAATAAATAAATAAAATCTTAAAAAAAAGTTTAACATAGCTGAAAAAATATATATATACCTCCTTCGTTGGCCTCATTTTATGTTCATGACCACAGATGTCAATTGGATTCTTGCCTAGATATTGTCTGTAATCAAGTTAGGCCCACCTCAGTCATTTTTCTACTCTCTATCCTGTATGCTTCTTATGGGTTTCATTGTGTCCCCCAAAAGCTATGTAGAAGTTCTAATCCCCAGCACCTAGAATGTGACATGATTTGGAAAGTCTTTTTTTTTTTAGATTTTATTTATTTATTCATTAGAGACACACAAGAGAGAGGCAGAGACATAGGTAAAGGGAGAAAGGGAGAAGCAGGCTCCTCACAGGGAGCCCAAAGTGGGACTCGATCCTGGAACTCTGGGGTCCTGAGCCAAAGGCAGACACTCAACTGCTGAGCCACTCAGGTGTCCTGGAAAGAGAGTCTTTACAGAGCTAATCAAGTTACAGTGAGGTCATTGCATTGGGCTATAATCCAATCTGACCAATACCCTTATAAAAAAGGGAAAATCTGGACATAAGGACAGATATGCACAAAAGAAAATCAAGACAGAGATCAGGGAAATGCTTCTGCAAGCCAAGAAATGCCAAAGATTGCCAGTAAACCACTACAAGCTGGGAGAGAAGCACAGAATACATTCTCTCTGTAGCCTTCAGAAGGAACCAAGCCTGCCAACACCTTGATCTTGGACTTCCAGCCTGCAGAACTGTCAGACAATAAATTTCTAATGTTTAAGTCATCTAGTTTGCAGTGCTTTGTTATACCAATGTTAAAAAAACTAATTCAATGTCTACCTCACATCTTCTCCTTTGACTTCCACACCCCCTCCTCCCTATGCACAGTTTGACTTTGCTTCCTCTTCCCTGAGAAATTTCAGGATTCAGAAGAGACTTCTGCAGACTACTGCCACCAAGCCTCCAGACTACAGTCATGCCTTGCCCCATAGTTGTGCTTCCTGACTGCTACTACTGACAAACTATTTGTGCTCCTATCTTCAGCCAGTTCCTCATTTTGCTCATTATATCCCATCTACCAGAAATGGCACCAAAAAAAAGGAGGGGGCAAAGACAAAAGACAAACATAAATCAACCTGGTATTCTCATTAATTCCATTTTATGGATGTGGTTATTAAGGCTTAGTTCTTCAATATATCAGCCACCAAGTGGCAGAAGCAGGACTAAAATCCAGGTGTGTTTAATACCAAAAAATAAACACTTTTCTCTAAGAATGATCCTCAGGCCACATGCATCAAAATCACCTGGGATGTTTATTTTAAATGCATCTAGAAAGAAAGACAGACACACTGAGACATAGGCTTGTATGAAATGTTCTCAATATTAATACACAAGGGTTGAAAGAAAGAGTTAAAAATGAAGGAGGTTAAAGAAAGTGTTGGCCCAACATGAGAAAATCTGCCTGAAATAAAATCAAGGCATGAGCAGAAACACACACACACACACACACACACACATATGCAGAGAAAAAGATCTTAGCACAAGTATAAACCCTATGCAAGCACGAAAGAAATAATGGGGATAAAGTATGAGGACCTTTTGGTGACAGAATCAGGCCAGAACTATTTAGCAGCTGTATCTATGGTGAGGAAGCATTTTGGGGGGGGGGGGGGGGGGGCGCAGGGAGTTACAGCTTCCATTGATGTGTATAAATGTCCATAACTTGTGTTCAACCTAAAAGGAGACAGAGTTTGACACTGACACTGCCCACTTTTGTCTATAGCTTCCTTTGCCCTAAGATTTGTAAAGTGTCTCTGGCATGAATGGAGAATTGAACTCTAGTCAAATATTCAGATTACAGTAAAATCACTATACAATTGGTTAATCTATTTTAAGAAATAGTCTGCAATTAAGTATATATGACACTAACCACAGCCAAACTGTAACTTAATCTACTTTTGCTGTTGTTGTCACTGTGCAGTCCATAGGCATTTGTGATTTTGCGATCATCAATAGGATTACTATCAGTGTAGAGAGTAGGCCTTCTACACATGCTTGTTGAATAAATGGAAATAAAGCCAGAGTTTCTACTTAAATGCAGGGATTCCCAGGGGGAAAAAATTAAGTGCTCTGTGAGCCAAAACAGAAACAGAAACAGAACTAGAAGAGAGAATAATAAGCAAAAAGATATTTTAATTTTGTATATGATGTGTACATACTGCAAGTGAACAAAACTTCAAAACAGAAAGAGGGAGGGAGGAAAAAAAGATAATGTAACTCCATATGGGTTTTGGTTTTGGTTTTGTTTTTGTTTTGTTTTTTTTAAGATTTTATTTATTTATTCATGAGAGATACAGACAGAGACAGACACAGGCAGAGGGAGAAGCAGGCTCCTCGCAGGAAGTCCAATCTGGGACTTGATCCAGGGACTCTGGGATCACGCCCTGAGCTAAAGGCAGAGATTCAACCACTGAGCATCCCCTTCATATCGGTTTTAACAGGAGATTTAAGCCTGGTATTTCTTGAGGTTACTGATCATCAAACTACTTGTAGGAGAGTTTATGCATAAGATGAGGAGGAGAGTGAGGGACAAACTGAAGTCAAATGAAAGACACAGACTCTGCCAAAGGTGGCTAAAAACTGGCCAGCTCTGCAATGAGGAGGGTCCAGTGGGTCTTCGTCCAGCAATCTACAACAGCAACTTTTTTTTTCACTTTTTATTTTGCAACTCTGGTGAAAAAGAAAAAACAAAATAAAAAAAACAAATGCATAGCAACTACACAACACAAAATTTACTATGTCAATCATTTCTAAATGTAAAATTCAGTAGTATTGCATATATTCATATTTTTGTCCAATCACCAGAACTTTTTCATCTTGCAAAAGTGAACCTCTATACCCATGAAATAACAACTCCTTATTTTCCCCTTCCCAGGTTCCCCTGGCAACCACCATTCTTTTTGTTGCTATCAATGTGACTACTTTAGATACTTCATACAAGTAGAATAATACAATTTTTTTAAGAAGGGGGGATATGATCTACTAACAAAAATAGAATGTGATTAATGCTATGGCTATATAAAACCTATATAAGAGTCTAAATGAATTAGAAATCAGTTTCGATGTGCTGGATGGAGTGAGCTTGTTGTCAGGGGGTTTTTCAAGATGGACCTTGGGCTGGGGAAGCAATTAAGGTATGTCAAAATTCTCTAGATAACAGAAACTGGGAAGAACATTTTAGTTCACAGAACTGCATGGGCATTGAACACAGGTTAGGCTGCTGTGACAAAACACAAAACTATCCTAATTTAAAATAAATACAAGTGTACTCATCCTTAAGTGCTGGTTTGTAGATGAAGCCTTTGTAGGTGATTTAATGATGTTAAAGAGTATTTCTTCTGTCTTGTTGCTTTCTCATTCAAAATTATGTTTCCATCTTGTGGTACAAAATGTCTCTTCTTTCTACCATCAAGCACTCATTCCAGGAGGAAAATAAAATAAAGCACAAATCTCATCCACCTAAAGAACCATCTTGGGGAGTTCACAACTACTCTATTCCCATGGCGAAATCCTAGCCAGATGACTATATTTAGGTACAAGAGAAGCTAGGAAATGTAATCTATTCTGGTAATCCATGTGTCCCACTAAAATTCTAGAGGTTCCATCATCCAAGAAGAGGAAGACAGTCATGGGAGGAAAGCAGCTGTCATTGCCACAATATGAGAATGAATTTTCCCCAGGTATTTTCTCCTGTGTACAGACCTGCTTAGGTATGCTATCTTTTGTGATTGATTTATTTCACTTAGCCTAATGTCAAGGTGCAACGATGTGGTAGCATGTGTCAGAATTTCCTTCAGTTTAAAGATTGAATAATATTTCATTATATAAATAATATATAATATATAAATATACATATTATAATATAAATAATATGTATATTATATATAATATTATGCATAGTATTATATATATAAATATATATAATGAATATAATGAAATATTATTCAATCTTTATTTTTTTTTTTTTTTTTTTTTTATTGGTGTTCAATTTACTAACATACAGAATAACACCCAGTGCCCGTCACCCATTCACTCCCACCCCCCGCCCTCCTCCCCTTCTACCACCCCTAGTTCGTTTCCCAGAGTTAGCAGTCTTTACGTTCTGTCTCCCTTTCTGATATTTCCCACACATTTCTTCTCCCTTCCCTTATTTTCCCTTTCACTATTATTTATATTCCCCAAATGAATGAGAACATATAATGTTTGTCCTTCTCCGACTGACTTACTTCACTCAGCATAATACCCTCCAGTTCCATCCACGTTGAAGCAAATGGTGGGTATTTGTCATTTCTAATAGCTGAGTAATATTCCATTGTATACATAAACCACATCTTCTTTATCCATTCATCTTTCGTTGGACACCGAGGCTTCTTCCACAGTTTGGCTATCGTGGCCATTGCTGCTAGAAACATCGGGGTGCAGGTGTCCCGGCGTTTCATTGCATTTGTCTCTTTGGGGAAAATCCCCAACAGTGCAATTGCTGGGTCGTAGGGCAGGTCTATTTTTAACTGTTTGAGGAACCTCCACACAGTTTTCCAGAGTGGCTGCACCAGTTCACATTCCCACCAACAGTGTAAGAGGGTTCCCTTTTCTCCGCATCCTCTCCAACATTTGTTGTTTCCTGCCTTGTTAATTTTCCCCATTCTCACTGGTGTGAGGTGGTATCTCATTGTAGTTTTGATTTGTATTTCCCTGATGGCAAGTGATGCAGAGCATTTTCTCATGTGCATGTTGGCCATGTCTATGTCTTCCTCTGTGAGGTTTCTGTTCATGTCTTTTGCCCATTTCATGATTGGATTGTTTGTTTCTTTGGTGTTGAGTTTAATAAGTTCTTTATAGATCTTGGAAACTAGCCCTTTATCTGATATGTCATTTGCAAATATCTTCTCCCATTCTGTAGGTTGTCTTTGAGTTTTGTTGACTGTATCCTTTGCTGTGCAAAAGCTTCTTATCTTGATGAAGTCCCAATAGTTCATTTTTGCTTTTGTTTCTTTTGCCTTCGTGGATGTATCTTGCAAGAAGTTACTATGGCCGAGTTCAAAAAGGGTGTTGCCTGTGTTCTTCTCTAGGATTTTGATGGAATCTTGTCTCACATTTAGATCTTTCATCCATTTTGAGTTTATCTTTGTGTATGGTGAAAGAGAGTGGTCTAGTTTCATTCT
This sequence comes from Canis lupus dingo, assembly GCF_003254725.2. NCBI lineage: Eukaryota > Metazoa > Chordata > Mammalia > Carnivora > Canidae > Canis > Canis lupus. The sequence continues at coordinate 15,775,046 of NC_064266.1, forward strand.
ACTGCATATGGATGTCCAATTTTCCCAGCACCATTTATTGAAGAGACTGTCTTTCTTCCAATGGATAGTCTTTCCTCCTTTATCGAATATTAGTTGCCCATAAAGTTCAGGGTCCACTTCTGGATTCTCTATTCTGTTCCACTGATCTATGTGTCTGTTTTTGTGCCAGTACCACACTGTCTTGATGACCACAGCTTTGTAGTACAACCTGAAATCTGGCATTGTGATGCCCCCAGATATGGTTTTCTTTTTTAAAATTCCCCTGGCTATTCGGGGTCTTTTCTGATTCCACACAAATCTTAAAATAATTTGTTCTAACTCTCTGAAGAAAGTCCATGGTATTTTGATAGGGATTGCATTAAACGTGTATATTGCCCTGGGTAACATTGACATTTTCACAATATTAATTCTGCCAATCCATGAGCATGGAATATTTTTCCATCTCTTTGTGTCTTCCTCAATTTCTTTCAGAAGTGTTCTATAGTTTTGAGGGTATAGATCCTTTACATCTTTGGTGAGGTTTATTCCTAGGTATCTTATGCTTTTGGGTGCAATTGTAAATGGGATTGACTCCTTAATTTCTCTTTCTTCAGTCTCATTGTTAGTGTATAGAAATGCCACTGACTTCTGGGCATTGATTTTGTATCCTGCCACGCTGCCGAATTGCTGTATGAGTTCTAGCAATCTTGGGGTGGAGACTTTTGGGTTTTCTATGTAGAGTATCATGTCATCGGCGAAGAGGGAGAGTTTGACTTCTTCTTTGCCAATTTGAATGCCTTTAATGTCTTTTTGTTGTCTGATTGCTGAGGCTAGGACTTCCAGTACTATGTTGAACAGCAGTGGTGAGAGTGGACATCCCTGTCTTGTTCCTGATCTTAGGGGAAAGGCTCCCAGTGCTTCCCCATTGAGAATGATATTTGCTGTGGGCTTTTCATAGATGGCTTTTAAGATGTCGAGGAATGTTCCCTCTATCCCTACACTCTGAAGAGTTTTGATCAGGAATGGATGCTGTATTTTGTCAAATGCTTTCTCTGCATCCAATGAGAGGATCATATGGTTCTTGGTTTTTCTCTTGCTGATATGATGAATCACATTGATTGTTTTACGGGTGTTGAACCAGCCTTGTGTCCCAGGGATAAATCCTACTTGGTCATGGTGAATAATTTTCTTAATGTATTGTTGGATCCTATTGGCCAGTATCTTGTTGAGAATTTTTGCATCCATGTTCATCAGGGATATTGGTCTGTAATTCTCCTTTTTGGCGGGGTCTTTGTCTGGTTTTGGAATTAAGGTGATGCTGGCCTCATAGAACGAATTTGGAAGTACTCCATCTCTTTCTATCTTTCCAAACAGCTTTAGGAGAATAGGTATGATTTCTTCTTTAAACGTTTGATAAAATTCTCCTGGGAAGCCATCTGGCCCTGGACTCTTGTGTTTTGGGAGGTTTTTGATGACTGCTTCAATTTCCTCCCTGGTTATTGGCCTGTTCAGGTTTTCTATTTCTTCCTGTTCCAGTTTTGGTAGTTTGTGGCTTTCCAGGAATGCGTCCATTTCTTCTAGATTGCCTAATTTATTGGCGTATAGCTGTTCATAATATGTTTTTAAAATCGTTTGTATTTCCTTGGTGTTGGTAGTGATCTCTCCTTTCTCATTCATGATTTTATTAATTTGAGTCTTCTCTCTCTTCTTTTTAATAAGGCTGGCTAATGGTTTATCTATCTTATTAATTCTTTCAAAGAACCAACTCCTGGTTTTGTTGATCTGTTCCACAGTTCTTCTGGTCTCGATTTCGTTGAGTTCTGCTCGAATCTTTATTAGCTCCCTTCTTCTCTTGGGTGTAGGATCTATTTGCTGTTTTTTCTCTAGCTCCTTTATGTGTAAGGTTAGCTTTTGTATTTGAGTTCTTTCCAGTTTTTGAATGGATGCTTGTATTGCGATGTATTTCCCCCTTAGGACTGCTTTTGCTGCATCCCAAAGATTTTGAACGGTTGTATCTTCATTCTCATTAGTTTCCATGAATCTTTTTAATTCTTCCTTAATTTCCTGGTTGACCCTTTTATCTTTTAGCAGGATGGTCCTTAACCTCCATGTGTTTGAGGTCCTTCCAAACTTCTTGTTGTGATTTAGTTCTAATTTCAAGGCATTATGGTCCGAGAATATGCAGGGGACAATCCCAATCTTTTGGTATCGGTTCAGACCCGATTTGTGACCCAATATGTGGTCTATTCTGGAGAAAGTTCCATGTGCGCTTGAGAAGAATGTGTATTCAGTTGAGTTTGGATGTAAAGTTCTGTAGATATCTGTGAAATCCATCTGGTCCAGTGTATCATTTAAAGCTCTCGTTTCTTTGGAGATGTTGTGCTTAGAAGACCTATCGAGTATAGAAAGAGCTAGATTGAAGTCACCAAGTATAAGTGTATTATTATCTAAGTATTTCTTCACTTTGGTTAATAATTGATTTATATATTTGGCAGCTCCCACATTTGGAGCATATATATTGAGGATTGTTAAGTCCTCTTGTTGAATAGATCCTTTAAGTATGATATAGTGTCCCTCTTCATCTCTCACTACAGTCTTTGGGGTAAATTTTAGTTTATCTGATATAAGGATGGCTACCCCTGCTTTCTTTTGAGGACCATTCGAATGGTAAATGGTTCTCCAACCTTTTATTTTCAGGCTGTAGGTGTCCTTCTGTCTAAAATGAGTCTCTTGTAGACAGCAAATAGATGGGTCCTGCTTTTTTATCCAGTCTGAAACCCTGCGCCTTTTGATGGGGTCATTAAGCCCGTTCACATTCAGAGTTACTATTGAGAGATATGAGTTTAGTGTCATCATGATATCTATTCAGTCTTTGTTTTTGTGGACTGTTCCACTGAACTTCTTCTTAAAGGGGAATTTTAAGAGGCCCCCTTAAAATTTCTTGCAGAGCTGGTTTGGAGGTCACATATTCTTTTAGTTGCTGCCTGTCTTGGAAGCTCTTTATCTCTCCTTCCATTTTGAATGAGAGCCTTGCTGGATAAAGTATTCTTGGTTGCATGTTCTTTTCATTTAGGACCTTGAATATATCCTGCCAGCCCTTTCTGGCCTGCCAGGTCTCTGTGGAGAGGTCTGCTGTTACCCTAATACTCCTCCCCATAAAAGTCAGGGATTTCTTGTCTCTTGCTGCTTTAAGGATCTTCTCCTTATCTTTGGAATTTGCAAGCTTCACAATTAAATGTCGAGGTGTTGAACGGTTTTTATTGATTTTAGGGGGGGATCTCTCTATTTCCTGGATCTGAATGCCTGTTTCCCTTCCCAGATTAGGAAAGTTTTCAGCTAGAATTTGTTCAAATACATATTCTGGCCCTCTGTCCCTTTCGGCGCCCTCGGGAACCCCAATTAAACGTAGGTTTTTCTTCCTCAGGCTGTCGTTTATTTCCCTTAATCTATCTTCATGATCTTTTAATTGTTTGTCTCTTTTTTCCTCAGTTTCCCTCTTTGCTGTCAACTTGTCTTCTAGGTCACTCACTCGTTCTTCCACCTCGTTAACCCTCGTCGTTAGGACTTCTAGTTTGGATTGCATCTCATTCAATTGGTTTTTAATTTCTGCCTGATTAGCTCTAAATTCTGCAGTCATGAAGTCCCTTGAGTCCTTTATACTTTTTTCTAGAGCCACCAGTAGCTGTATAATAGTGCTTCTGAATTGGCTTTCTGACATTGAATTGTAATCCAGATTTTGTAACTCTGTGGGAGAGAGGACTGTTTCTGATTCTTTCTTTTGAGGTGAGGTTTTCCTTCTAGTCATTTTGCTCAGTGCAGAGTGGCCAAAAGCAAGTTGTATTGGGAAAAAGAGAAAAAGAGAGGAGAGAAAGAAGGAAAGAAAAGAGAAAGAGGAAAAAAAAAAAAAGGGAAGAAAAAGAAAAAAAAAAGGGAAGAAAAAGAGAAAGAAAAAGAAAGGAGAAAAAAAAAGGGGGTGGGGGAAGGAAACAAATCAAAAAGCAAAACAAAACAAAAACAAAAACAAAAACAAAACAAACAAACAAAAAAGAACCACCGGGGAGTATCTTCTGATTCTGTGTTCTTTAAGTCCCTTGGCTTCTCCTGGAAGTTGTCAGTCTAGCTGGTGTTCTGGGGGAGGGGCCTGTTGTGCTGATTTTCAGGTGTTAGCAGTTGGGGGAGCTGCTGTGCCCCTGCCTGGTGCAGGGCTCGGTGGGGGTTGTTTACCCAGTGAGGCCGCAGGAGGAACAGCCCCAGTGGCGGGGCAGCTCTGGAAACCTGGATTCAGCTCCGGCAGGAACTCCAGAGCTCTCCGTCTGCAGGGCCTGGAGGCTCCGGGGCGGGGCCGCTGATGTGCTCAGCTGGGGCAGGAGCGTCCTTGGTGTCCTGGGCCCTCCCGGCCTCTGCCTGTCCCGGGGGGAGGGGGGATCCTGGGCTGTGTCCCGGCGCCCTGTGCTCTGGAGCCTGCGCTGGTGGATTCGCGCTCCCAGGCCGCGCAACCCCCTCCGCGGAGCTGCCGCCCGAGCCCCTCCGGGCTGCTCCTGGAACCGCGCAGCCCCCTCCGCACGGAGCCTCTTCCTCTGCCCGAGCCCCTCCGAGCTGCTCCCGGGGCCGCGCAGCCCCCTCCGCGGAGCCGCCGCCCGGACCCCTCCGAGCTGCTCCGGGTCCCGTCGGGTCCCGCCGGGTCCCGCCGTGCGCGCTGCAGCCCTTAGGGAGCTCGGCGCACTCTCCTGGGCGCGCAGTTGCTGTTACTGTCCCCGGGAGCCCGAGGGCCTCCTCGCCCTCCTGGTCCTGCTCCACCTCCCCACGAGCCCCTTTCCGCCCGGGAAGGTCGGTGCAGCTCCTGCTCCTCCGGGACGGGGCTCTCCTGTCCTGGGGACACTCGCCCCGGCCTCAGCCCGGCTCCTCGCGGGGCCCCTCCCCCTCGGAGGCCTTTGTTCCTTTATTTCTTTTTCCCCGTCTTCCTACCTTGCTAGATGCGCGAACTCTTCTCACTGTAGCATTCCAGCTGGTCTCTCTTTGAATCTCAGGCCGAATTCATAGATTTTCAGGATAATTTGAAGGTTTTCTAGGTAGTTTGGTGGAGACAGGTGATTTGGAGACCCTACTCCTCCGCCATCTTGCTCCTCCTCCCTTATTCAATCTTTAAACTGAAGGAAAACATGGATCAACAAATGGATGTCCAAAATGGATAAACAAAACAATGGATATATATATCTCACATTTTGTTTATCCATTCATCCATTGATGGACTCTGGGGTTGCTTCCATTTTTTTTTTTTCCTCTTAATTTTTCCTTGAGTACTTTGGTTGTAGTTACTTCACCCTGTCCAATTTGTCATTAAGGTTACTGTGGGATGTAGTCAAGTCTGGAAATGTGATGTTTGTACATAAGACAAGATGACTGTCACATCTCATTCATAGATCTTTATCTTCCCAGGGGGTTTCAAATATGGATGGGCCTTATGTCATGTAAACAGAAGGTAGCTGTATAATTGCTCAATCATAATTTAGAGTCACAGACAACATCAGCCACTGTCTTATCATCTACCATCTTAACCTGAAGCTTGAGAGTAGACAGACCACACTAGTGGTTCAGTCAGAGGATTCCTTTTGGACCTTTTCAGATCATGTTACATTAGCTAAGTGTCAAGCTCTGAGCTTCAGTTTCCTCAGCTTGAACAAAGACACTGGCTGAGCTCCACGATTATCAGCAACCTCTCTCTAAAAAACCACCTCAGGGGCAGCCCCAGTGGCGCAGCGGTTTAGCGCCGCCTGCAGCCCAGGGCGTGATCTGGAGACCCTGGATCAAGTCCCACGTCAGGCTCTCTGCATGGAGTCGGCTTCTCCCTCTGCCTGTGTCTCTGCCTCTCTCTCTCTCTCTCTCTGCATCTCTATGAATAAATAAATAAAATCTTAAAAAAAATAAAATAAATAAAATAAAATAAATAAAATAAAATAAAATAAATAAATAAAATAAAATAAATAAAAACAACCTCAGTGGGTTGTTGTGAAATGGAAGTTAGTAACAATGGTAGTGGTGGCATGTAATAGTCAGCTATTACTCTGTAACAACCAACCACAGTCTCCTTGTGAAGTTGATAGTTGTTACATAATGAACACAAAAGCTCAGAGGCACACAGTGATAAGCATTTACCTCTTGCTCACTCACTTTCACCTTTAGCTGATCTCAGCTGGTTCAGTCGGGCTAGGCTTCAGGCCAGAGTTGGTTTCCCGTCTGCTCCATGTTTCTCATCCCCCTAAGGCCAAAAGATTGTGAGGTGGGGAGACAGGGATGTTCTTCTCATAGCTTTGGCATAAGTCCAAAAGGAAGTCCATCAGTCCAAGTATAGCTCAGGCCTCATATCAGTTAACATCCCATTGACCAAATAAGTAAAAAGGCCAAGTGCAAAACCAAAGCAACAGATAATCAATCCACTCTGTCCACCATAAGACCATGGCAAGGCTGTGATGTAAACTATTAACTGCAGGGAAATAATCATGACTATATAGGGGCAGGAGGCATAGTGTGCCAGGTGTGCCAGTCAATCAAATGTCATTTATTCTACTTGCATCTTCAGAGAGTGATTTTTCTAACATGAAGTCTCTGTTTATCCTATTCTACCCTGTAAGTTTCCCAAAACTGTTCATTCTGTATTTCACATATATATTACTAATGTGCCTATTATTGTGCTTGGCATTATTTTCAGTTACGTCCCAATTCTAAAAGAACATAAGGATGTAAGTACCAGGAGAGGGGACATCTTGAAGGTCTTAGGCCCTTCTCTGTCCTGTCTCCATTGCACAGGAGAGGAAAGAGGCTCAGGGAGCATGTATTGCTATTCTTCTTACTGAAAGGCGCCAAGGAGACTGGAAGAGTATTTGGATTTGGGTTGCCTTCTAGCTGGTTGTCCAAGTTAGAGGTCAATAAAATCTGTGATACACCAGGATACACCAATATGGGGCCTCAAGGGGTTGGAAGAGGAAGAAGAGCATGTAACCTCACAGTGAAATCTGAATGAGTCCCAGGCCATTTCCAAAGAACTCTGTGGCTTATTTCTGTTCTCCCTTTCTTCCATCGGGGAGGAAAACTTTCCTAGCAAACACACTCACAGAGACACACACCCCTCAGGCTAACACCAGGAAAACTGCAAAGACAAGGCTTTGTTGACATGGGAGGCTGTGATGTAGTGAGCCAGAATCGCTGCCTGCTGGGTCGAGACAACAAGGCAGTGTTAAGGGGCTGTATTTAGACAAGCATTTGAGCCCACCAAGAGCAAGAAAAACCCACCACTGTCAGCTGGCCCTGTAGATGCACCCGACTTCCCAAACAACAGTATCCCCCAATGCCGCCCAACAGAAATGTTGATTTAAATTATTCGTGCTAATGTGAGTGTGGGATAAGGTGATGTGATTCTTGGCTTGCTGACAGCAAGCTGTGAATGATGTGGTAATGGTATATATATATCCCAGCCTGGATGCCCGAGAAGAAAGGCAGGACTGTGAAATCACAGCAGGACCCTGCCATTTGCTTCCCTGCTGAGTGCGACAGACACACACAGGGCTGTGTCCAGGTCTGTCAGGAGAGGTAGCCAGACAAGCCCCAGGAGTCCAGAAAAATCCTCAAGCTCCGCCCAAAAGATTGTGAGGAGAATACCAAGCAGAGAAAAATGTCAACTCTATATTTTAATTGCAAGAGATAAAAAACAATAGATAGCATATTGTCAGGATCCAAGGAAGAGCTTGCAAAATGGCCACAATATGTGGGTTCCCACCTTTGTCACAATTTGTGTGACCTGCCTTAACTATCTCCATCTTTACATTAGAGTAGGTGATTCAGAGACATTTAGTTTCATGAAGCCAAAAGGAAAAGGAATTGTGTGCTGAGAAATTATGGCCATTAATCTCAGAATGGTTATAATATAAAGAGTGTACTTGAAAAAGAATGAGTCTGGAAAATACAGAACTATCCCTCAAAATGCCCATGCTCTCCCATCATAAGAAACCTGAAATGGTTCACTACAGACAGGGGAATTAATTTGAGATGAAATCAGAAGATACCATCTTAAAAATTCACATCTGCTCAGCAAATGACATGGCATCAAGGTCATGCCATGTATGGCATTTCTTTCCAGTCACCCGATCCTTTGGCCATAGAGCCTTCCCCCAGTGTTACCAAGCTATTAACATGTGATGAGATGACCAATTATGTAACCACGAACTCTACTTTCTAATTCCTATATAAGGAATATATTGAACTCACTCGTGGTTACAACACAAGCCTTCAAAATAAGACACAGAGATGCATTACTACATCCTAACACATCTGCTGTACCTTAGTGCCCTCGTACACAGCCTGGTGCAATGAGGACACACATGTTTCTTATGCACTGAGTGGGATCATTGCTACTCACTCTACTATTTTCAGAGTCACATTAAACATCTTCTAAATGCTCCTGCTGTGGGATGGGTTTAGTTTAAATCCCACATATAGCCTTATGACTTGGAGGTAGCACCTTGGCCATTGCATTCCTGGTCATAGACTCACGAGGCAAGGAAGATGGCTTTGTCATACAATGCAGGAATAACTCAAATTCTGCTTTTATTTTTAAGTTTGCCACATCTGACCTTCAGCACTTTCTCACTAAGCATGTTTCTTTCTACTCCTTTAGAAACCTCACAACTATTCTCAACCTTAGTGGTAATTTGGCAGATGTAAGACCAGGTAGAGAAATGGTCCCTAGACCTCGGCTCGTAGAGAAAGTGGAAGAACCAACCATGTTGATTTGGAAAGATTTCTTAAATGACTTAAATGCCCCTGAAGTACCTCCATCCCTCTCCCACACCTAGAATCCCAGAAAAATCTATACAAGAACATGACAACATAAGCTATAGGCCTCGTGTTTTCTTAAAGCATACATTTAGTCTGGGGATTGGGGTGGGGGGGTACTATATGAAACTAAATCAGATTTTATAGTAAGGTGGTAAAAAACAAATCCATTGGGACTGAATTAACTCTGGCAAATTACAGAAGAAGAAAAAAAAATCAGGTAAGTCATTTTAAATTTATACCCAAGCAAACAAATTAATTTTGTTGTGATTCCAGACCACTTTTTGCCCTCATCTTAAGGGAAGAAGTAGTTCATTTTTACAGCCTGCAATGTAACAACTGCTGGTCTTTATGCTTTGGATAATTCCTTGAGGTTGCTTTGTTTTTGTTTTTGTTTTTGTTTTTTTTAACTCTAAAAATGTTTGAAATTGAACTACACCCTCATTAGCTGGAAACCTTAAATTGGTAGCAAGGCCCAGCTTCTCTCCTAGAAACATTTTTTTTCCTAACATCTGACCCCAGCAGCTCCTCCCCACACTACCAGTCTCATTCGATCCCATAAAGACAGGCACCCACAGCTGAATTTGAGTCCAGACACCATATTTTGGGCAATGACTAAAAATACCAGCCCACCTATTTTTAGCATGGAGAATAAACATTATCTGTGTGTTTCTTTGGCTCCCAGGAGATTGTTTTTAGTCACAGAATTGAATACCCCTCCTTCCCGCCATGGATTATTTTTAAAATGCAGGCTCAGAAATAACCCACATACACAACATCGAAGGCCTGACTGCCCTTAAAACTAGAAATATACTGTCCAGAATCAAAGCTAATACATTAAAAATGGGATCAACAAAAGTCAGAGGCCTAGAGAACCAACACATTTTTATTTAAGACTGGCAACACTGTTGATATTATGCTCAAGACCAATACCTCTAACTAGAAGTAAAAAGCAGAAACTCATCCTCCATTATGTGACCGGGGTGAGAAGTTGCCATGGGAATTAGGGGTAAAGAGAGAACGAGTTGATAGGGTAGGCCAAACTGGAAGGACTATTCAGAGAATAAGGAAGAGCCTTCATTAATGTGGCCAACTGGGGAAATCCAGAGAAAGTTAAAAGTTCGTGCTGTTTCTACTGCCTTTTAAACTGTTGGGTCTTCCCATGTCAAAGACCACAGTGATACTGATGATAAAGAATTTATACCAAGCACTTGCTTGGGGGTGGGGGGGGAGGGGTCCCCTGCCATAGACCCCAAGCTTTAGAGAATCCCACTCTGGATCTTGTCCAGCTACATTCTTCCATATAAGAGGAGAAACCCAGGATGCCAAGGGGAAATGCCCACTGGGAGCCCATACTTCCCCACTGTTACTGGTTGAAAAGTGTCCTCCAAAAACTCATGTTGAATTCCTTATCCCCAGGACTTTGGAATGTGATCTTATTTGGAAATAGGGTCTTTGCAGATGTAATCAAATTAAGGTCATAAGGATGGGCCCTAGTCCAATATGACTAGTGTTAGATAAAAAGGGGGTATTTAGACAAAGGGGACATTTGAACACAGAGGGAAGGCCATGTGAAGTGGAGGCAGAGATAGAGGTGATAGATATATCTGTAAGCTAATAAATGCCAAAACTTTCCAGCAAACCACCAGAAACTAGGACAGTTCATGGAAAAGATTCTCCCTCACAGCCCCAGGAGCAACCAATCCTCCTGACACCTTTACCTCAGACTTCTAGACTCCAGAATTGTGAAACAATAAATTTCTGTTGTTCAAGCCACCCACTTTGTGATACTTTGTTACAGCATTATTAGCAAACAAATATACCCTCCTTCTAGAATACATGCCAGTGCCCAGGGCCCCAGATCTCCTGAGCCCCTCTTCCCAAGGCCCATCCTCCTAAATGCAGAATGTGCCCCTGATGTATGCCCCTCTAGTGCCAAGAACAGGGGCAGCTGTGCAAGCAGTGAATATATATCAGGTTGCGCAGGAGAGGCCTCTGTGCCTGCAGGAACTGATAATGGGAAGACAAGGGCTGAGGGCAGCTCTCTCCAACAGCACAGGGAACGCAACAGGGAATGCAACAGCGAATCCAAGGATTTTAAGAATTCTAAATTTGAACCTTGCCTTCCAGGTAAAGATGAAGATACATTGATCAAGAGAAGAGACTAAATTGTTTCCTTTTAATGGTTTGTTAGCTTGATTTCTAACTTTTAAATATTCCAACATGGAATACACAGGCCTCCTTCTATCTCCTAGCCTCACTCTCGCCAGGGAGGTTAGGGGAGCATGGGCCTGTTGAATTCATACCAAGATGCCACAATCCACTCCCGCAATCTGAAACAACCCCCATCCAGCATCAGCCTAACATGTGGAAATGCAATCATCGTATATCTAAGGGTAAGCCCTATGCCCTCCTGCCCGATGAAATTTTATTTGCTTTGCCAGAAAAGACATGTTGAATGCAAAGCCCCAAAATAAAAATTCTTTAGCTAAAATTTCCCACCAGAACTGATTTTTTTTTTAAGAATTCACAAGATCTAAGTGAAAAAAATAAAAAGGCTTTGGGAAGACTCAACATTAGACAACAAAGCAAACTGGATCCATCCATCTACCTCCATTGAAACCCAGTTCCTTAGAATTATATGACTATCAGTCCAGGGGCACTTCACATCCATTTTCAGAGGCCTGCCCTCAGCTCACCCAAAGATTTGCCAGGTCAAGACGATTTATGGAAAACCATATTAGAGGTTAGAGTATAAAATATACACTGATACCATCGCCTGAGATCCTGAAATTTGGAGGAAACTGAATACCCAGGACATACAAATCTAAGCACATAATGGTACCAAATGCCTCATATTTTCAGTGACTCAGGACCTGATTTCAGGAGATTTATAACTAAAACAGAAGGAGACTCTTAAGAAAATTATAGAAGTAAGGATAGTTAAGCCAATGGCTAAATCAGGTCATGCATGGCCCCCAAGGATCAGTATGAAAGGAGACTTGCATAGCAGCATTAACCAGGGCCACAGTCATGGTTTTTTGTGGGTCACATGTTTAGGCAATATTTAGAGAGCAATAACTGAGAATGTTCTGGATACACCACAGGGCAAAGATGGCTTTATAGAAAATGATTTGAGACTTCACTGAAAGACTTCAATTAGTATTTCAACAAGAGACCTGCTTTTGTTGACAGATAAGTAAAATAATCCAAGTTCAGGACAAAATTTTGTAGAAATAGATGTAAGAGTCTCAAGGCTATTTGATTATTTGTCTTCTTTTTTTTTTCTCAAAAAAAAGTAAAAGAAAAGTTATTTTCTGACCTAGTGTTCAGCCCATGAATACTTTGCTCAATTGCCTTGGAGAGCAGGAAATGGTTAATAAAAAAAAGCAAGCAGGCCAGTTCATAAAAGTGGGCAACAGACTCCAACACCTCATATTCTCACTACTTTCCCTTATAAAATAATAGAAAAAGCATCATAAAATCAATATTAACTTAATTTAAGTAGCTGTAAAAGAGCTCTCTGGTCATTTGGTCCAACTATAAAATTATCTCACTGTCTCAGTGAGCTTACTGATCCTTTGAGACTATCTCCCATGGCCGCCTATCAGTCCTTCATGATAAATATGTTGATTACTACTGGCATATCTTTCTTAAGGTTGGAGAGGAGTTTTTAAAAGACATATATCAGGTATTGCATGAATATATCAATTGCAATTTATATATTCATGCAAACACACAGTGAAATAGCAGTAAAACTCAAACATTTTTTCCCAAACACCACAAAGTGTTGTCTAGCCAATGCAGTATCTACAAACTATTTTTCAAATTTTCTTGTACTTTTATTTATATACTAGAAATATTAAATCACGGGTTCCCCTCACAGGTGATTTTTGGGTCAAACAATAAATGCATATACATGATTTTTCAGCTTTTATGTTCTATTTTTGCTTGAAAAAAAAATAGCTCTCAGGTTCTCCTAGCTGGCTAGTACTGCCAAGATTTTTTTGCCTACTTATTTACAGTCCCTAAATCACACTCCCCTCATTTTACAGACCCATGTTAGAAATTTCCATCATACCTCATGGTCAGGAATGGCTCTGCTTTTCCTAATGACTGGCTTTTTTCTTATATTATAGACACTTTCATTCTTAATGACTGATGGTATTTCTCTTTTTGCCTTGGCCACTAGGCTACCTGTTAATCTCTCTTACTCCTGCTAGACAATTTTTCTACCTTTATTTCTTCCCTGACTCCATTTATCTTCAATCATGTATTTTATATTCTAATTGAATGGTTTTTTTGCCTTAATTTCTTTACATAAAAAAGTCACCCTTAAACTTATCATCTACTGCCTTAAAACTAGCATATGAAATTATTTTCTTTAATCCCATCCTTTCTCTTCAACTTAAGATTTTTCTAGGCAACCCTTCCAGGTAATCTGACTCACATGTCTCTAAAAACACCCATTCCTTAACTTCTTTACCTTCATGTTAAATCAGCACTTATAAGCACATATCCTCAACAAGTAGCTAGATCTCTACATTGTTATAGTTGACTGTGTATAGTTTATGTCATTCTTCCATATTTGTATTTAGTTACAGCATTGTTTTTTTTTTTTTTTTGAGACAGAGAGAGAGGTAAAGCTCCTTGAGATTAGACATTGTACCCACACAATCATCACTTGATAGTTAACAACTTCCTAATTGCTTAGAAGGCTATTATGCACACCATTAGCTTTTAATAGTAATATTCAGGATAAAGTAGGTTATGCCACAGTAACAAAACAAATCTCAGTAGCTTTACACACCACAAAATTTTTTATCACTCAGAAAAGTAAACTTCAAGTTCAGGTGACTCACCAGGGCAACCATCCTCTATATGGTGCCCCTGCCAGCCAAGCTGCTTTGATTTGTGAGATAAAGTCATCATGACATGAAGATACATCCATGACCAGACAAAGAAAGGAAAAGAGAAACAGAAGAATTGCAGAGGGGCTAGAAGCCATATACTTCACTTATGCTTATGGCTCATTAGCCAGCTTAAGTCACATGATCCTGCCTAATTGCACACAGGCTGGGAGCATAGTCTCCTGTGCAGCCAGAATGGAGAGCCAGATGTTAATGAACCTGAATAACACCTACTTCATATGCCTACTTTCAAGAAGTAAAGTAAAGAAAAAGAAAATTCAAGTTGCTAACTTGTCATGAAGACTAAAGAATAAATTCAAGAAGTTTTTACTACATGAAATTATTTTAAGTGATTAATTCCAGTAATAAGTGTCAGGTATTACAAGATATATTTTATAAAATCAAGCCTATGCATCTAAACAAAAATGACCATTTCAACCAGTCAACAAACATTTAATGATTACCAACTAAATATGAAAGCCAATGTCAAATACTGTATGCCATCTGAACTAGCATGCTTATTGGAAAACTAATTGAGAAACCAATTGTTGGTTTCTCAAACCAATTGTTGGTTCTAGAGGAAACGAACTAGGGGTGGTAGAAGGGGAGGAGGGCAGGGGGTGGGGGTGAATGGGTGACGGGCATTGAGGGGGGCACTTGACGGGATGAGCACTGGGTGTTATTCTGTATGTTGGCAAATTGAACACCAATAAAAAATAAATTTATTATTAAAAAAATTGTTGGTTCTAGAAACAGCAGTAAAAGTAGGATATCTGACCAACCCCCTGAATTTTGAAGCAGCCAATATACAAAAATTCAAATAATTAGTCATTCAATATAAACTTAATGGATATGTACCCAAGGATGTGGATTATTTCAATTTATCAGAAGCATATTTTCAATATTTAAGGAGGGAGAATTTAAGTTGGAAGAAACACAACTAAAATACTCAAAAGAGAGAAAACAAAGAATCAGACTCATCCAATAGATGTCCAAAAAGAGAGATATCAAATACAGATTGAAAATATAGCAAGAGAGACAGGAAATAGGTCTCAAAATTCTTGAGAAAGTTAATATTGTTTATCAATGATAGGATACCACCTTAGAATCTGGAATGTTGTTCTACCTAATTATTCTTTCTTCCTGGTATTTTCTTTTTTTTTTTTAATAAATTTATTTTTTATTGGTGTTCAATTTACCAACATACAGAATAACACCCAGTGCTCATCCCATCAAGTGCCCCCCTCAGTGCCCATCACCCATTTACCCCCACCCCCGCCCCCTCCCCTTCCACCACCCCTAGTTCGTTTCCCAGAGTTAGGAGTCTTTATGTTCTGTCTCCCTTTCTGATATTTCCCACACATTTCTTCTCAATCTTCTTTCCTCCAGTGCCAGCATTTCTTTGATCCAGCCCTATCTTGAGCTTAATTTCTTATGCTCTGCCCCACTAAATGTCTTGTTTCCTGGCTGTTTTCATCATACCTCACATCTCTACTTATTTCAGCTGCCTTCTTCCTTACTCCTGCATTGAAACTATCCAGCTATGGATAATGACCTGGTCATTGTCAGACTACTCATTCATTATGGAAATGCCCTTTTCCTTTGGCCTCTGTAACTCTTTACCACTCTTGGTATTTTTCTCACCACTCCTCCTCAATCTCCACTGATTCCTTGTCCACCTCCTTCCTCACTGAATGTAACATTTCTCAAGCTTTTGCACTTTCTTCCTGCCCCTGCCGGGAACTCCATTCCATCTTATGACTTCAAACATCACCTCTCTAATGATATCAAACTAAGTCACCAGCTTGATGTCCCTTCTGAGCACTTCACAATGGTCTAAAGGCCTCTCCCTGGGTGTTCTGTCAGCATGTCCAAGCTGAACACACTGTCGCCATGGCTAGTCCCAAGCTGTCTTATATTCACTGTTTATTATTGGCATCAATGTCCATGTTTCCCTCTCCTTTGATCCTATTCAAGGTTTTCCCAAGTGTTTGTCAATTCTAACTTTTCAGAGGCTCCTGCACTCACACTCTGTTTTCCTCTTACCTAATCTGTTGCAACTGCCCCCTGCTTTAATATCACCCCATCCAACTCATACATGCAGTAAGCACAGGTGTCTTCACACTGTGGTTGAATCCCGCTCCTTGAAAACCTTTGCGGGCTTCCCAGTGGCTCAATATGAGCCCACACCTCTTGCCTAAGCAAGCAAAGTGCTTCCAGCTCAATTTCTTTTTCCAGCTTTATCTGCAAGTACTCCCCCAATGAACATTTTGCTTTAATCAAAAGAGATGATTCATGGTTCTCTAAATATACTTTGGGTTTCACATCTTAAAATTCCATTCGTTCATTTAAAGTTTTCACAAAAACCTTTCTTCCCGTGTCATTTACCAACCACAAAACTTACCTATTCAACTTATAGAAAACAAGTAATTTAACTCTTTTTTAACCTTACTACCTCTAATATTTTAAATAGCTGCTCAATATTAGAAACACTTCAAAATGCAAGATGATCTCTTCTAGAATGAAAAACAAATTTAAAATGAGCTTGAACAGTCTAGACCTTATTTTTGATTTGCTAGTCTTAATTTTTAAGATTATAAAAATAATAAATACTTGTTTCAAGAACTTCAATCATTACAGAAATATGTAACATTAATAGCTAATATTTATTATGTACAAGGTAATATACTAATTGTTTTATGTGAATCATGTTATTTAATATTCATAATAACCCTATGAGATAAGAGCTAAAATTATCTGCAGTTTATAAATTCTCCTGTTTTGAGCCTTGAGGAGGTTAGATAACTTGATCGAAGTTAAAAAGCTAGTAAGCGGTTCAGCTGCAATTTGACTAAGTCACCATCCCAAGAATCAAAAGTCCTTATAATCCCACCATCAGATTAAATTTTTGTCTTCATGGGGCACCTGGGCCCATAAGTGGTTGAATGTCTGCCTTTGACTCAGGTCATGATCCTGGGGTCCTGAGATGGAGTCCCGCATTGGGCTCCCCACAGGGAGCCTGCTTCTCCCTCTGCTTATGTCTCTGCCTCTGTGTGTGTGTGTGTCTTTCATGAATGAACAAATAAAATCTTTAAAAAAAAAAAGAAATCCTATTCAGTTAAAAATTTCAACTTGGAAAAAAAGATTTCAACTTGGACTTTTAGAGAATAAATAAGATAGAGTGAATCCCTTCCAATGAGGACATTGACCTAATAAAAGAAAGAAGTGGAAAGTCCCTAGCTCATTCAATTCTACACAGAGGTTGAAGTTTTGAGAAGCACCTACAACATTATCTGTCCATTATCTTCTCTTCTCCAGACTGACTCTCCCACTGGACATTTCTCTTTTAGCTTATGGTACCAATCTTTCTTAGGTGAGACTACTTTCCAAATGTTATTTGCTCATATTATCATTAGTAAAAGTAATCTTATTGGCTGGAATGGATAACACAAATAACTACTAAACCACTCTAAACTGTGTTTCACATATAATTTCAGGAGGTTACTGGACTCAAAATGAAAATCAATATTGCCATCAGTAAAAAGAAGAGAAATGGACAGTGCCTGTTTATAATACTTTCTATAAGAAAGTCTCTAAACTTCACAGTGCCAAGAGGAGAAAAAAAAAAAGATTCTTGAGCTTACTTTTTATCTTCCTAAGTGTCTGGATAAGAAAGGGAAGGGAAGGGAAGGGAAGGGAAAGAGAGAGAGAGAGAGAGAGAAAGAAAGAGAAAGAAAGAAAGAAAGAAAGAAAGAAAGAAAGAAAGAAAGAAAGAAAGAAAGAAAAAAAAGAAAGAAAGAAAAGAAAAAAGAAAAGAAAAAAAAGAAAAAAGAAAAGAAAAGAAAAGAAAAAAAGAAAAGAAAAGAAGAGAAGACTGGTAACTAAGACAGTACAGCCACCTCTAGCTGGTAATGCTGCTTGGTGCAAAGCAGAGAAAGTGCACCCTAAATCCCTCTAGATTCTTTAATACCACTTGCCAATTGTGATTATATCAAACTATAATGTCTACATGTGAATGGTGCCCTGTGTGATTGTCCCAAGGACAACCCACACCACATATGTAGAGCCTAGAAGATCATTAAATAGCCAGAGAATAAAATCCAGGAGAACAGGCTAATTAAAGAAACATGACATATTAATTCAAGTGAGAAGCTTGACAAGCATCTCTTATCCAAAAGGCAAAAACCAGCATGTTTGTCCACATGAACCAGGGACAAGCAAAGGGAAAAAGGCTTCAGATACAGCATGAAAAATTTAGGCTACAGGGAGGAAGAACTGCCTAATAAGAGTGATAGAAATACTCTGGCTACAGTTGCTTAAGGTGATCTAGCATTTCCTTTCTTGGGCTTCAGAAACATTTTCATTTGCATGTGCATATCTGCCCTTGCTTATGCATTCACAGTTCTCCTGTTTTGAGAAGGAATACCAGACCTTCTTTGCCTGATGCAACTTAACAACTTCTAGGCTAGGATAAAGAATAATAGCTTGGAGTCAAAAATACCTGAATATGCATCCCAGTTCCAGCCATCACTTATCAGTGAAGGGTTTAGCCACACCCATCAGGTTCATTAACTTTTCAGATTACACGTCACCACCACCCCCTAGACTGCCTTGTGAAATACCTAGTTTCCCGCCATCTCCCCAGTGGGTTCTATCTCAGCCCATCTATTAGTTTCCTTCCCATCACTTACCACAACTTGCACTTTTATATTTGTCTATTTCCTTGCTTTGCTTTCTGTCACCCCATTAGAATGTTAGAGCCATGACAGAAAACAAAAACAAAAAACTGCATTTTCAACGCTTGTATATATTCCCAGCACCCAGAGCATGCCCAGCATATGGCAACTGCTCAGTATCTGATGACCCACTGAAACTTTCTGAGTCTCAAGCTTTTTCTTCTCATCTATAAATGAGAGATGTGCTGCATTTGCTGTGAAGAACACAACATAAAGGATGGGGCTGGCTGTCCAGGACTCTCTCTGGCCATACAGCTCCATGGTTACTCTTTGCCAAAGCACAAGTCATCATTAACAACAGCATCTGGAAAGGCTGAAGGCAGAGCCACCTGGGGTTTGCAACCTTTTATCTAGCAATGTCTCATTTTTTATCTCATTATTACTTTTGTGTTGTAATCTACCATCTCCATTAGTGGACAAGAGCAAGCAGGCTGGACTTAAAAACTCGGATCTTCCACTGCAATCATCCCGTGGCTTTCTGTGCAATAGCCAGGGCAATGGTGCACTTGAGGTATCTTCCCTCATTTCCTTGTGGGGCTCCTCTGAGGATGGAGCATCACAATGGGATCTGTGATAGTCAATTTTAGATACAACATGGCCAGGCCATGGGAACCAAATGCTCAAACACTAGTTTAGATGTTGCCGTGAAGGTGTTCTGTTGATGTGGTTAACACTTACAGTCAGTACACTAAGTAAAGCAGATTACCCTTCATAATGTGAGTGGGTCTCATTCAATCTGCTGAAGACCTTAAGAACAAAGACTGGGGTGCCCAGAGAAGGAATTCTGCCCAAAGGCTGTAACATAGAAATTATGCCAGTTTCCAGGTCTACCCTATGAATCCTGGACTTGCCAGGCCCCATAATCACATGAGCCAATGCCTTAAAAAAATGTTTCCCTCATATATACATATGCAAATTACATATATAAATATATTAATTACATATTAAGTATATTTATAAATATGTATCTGTGAAATATGTATTAAACATGAATATATATAAATTATATGTGAAATTGTTTTATGTGTATTTTTTTCTGGGGTTAGGGTCCATCAGATTCTTTCATCAGATTCTCAGAGAATATTCCCTAAATTTTTATATGAGAGAATATGTATAGATTAAGAGAGAGGGAGAACCAACAGTATATATCATGGGATATATAGAGAATCATTAGAGTTTTCTCAGAGTTTGTGATTTTTACATGCAGAGAGAATCTACCTTTTCCATAGTGATGAAAAGCTGTTTTTTATCCTCTCTCAGGGAATGGTCAAGAACATCATGATACCCAGTGAGAGGAATGACCCTTGTGAGTGACCTGTTTATAAGTGCCTCCTGGCCTCCTCAGAATCACTTAACCTAGGCCACCCCTCCGTAATTCAGAGAAAATCGAAACCACAGTTTAGAGCCTCAAAAAAGTTCATGTAGTGGGGAAATGAAGAGTTCCTCAGAGTTCTGACGCAAATGGAAAAGATTTTTTTTTCCACCTCCAGTTACCCCTCTGGGCCCTTTCACCACCTGGAAAAAAACAGTGGTACATGATTGAACAGAGTAAGTACTGCTCCCTCCCTCTTGAGTCCCATTTTTTAAAGAATCTCTTTTCTAAAAATACAAGGAATTCTCTGAATCTTTTTGCTGCTTCTGAAGTATTTTCTACAGAATCTCTCTCGTACTTGCAAAGCAGTGATTATGAATGACTAAACAGTCTTGCATATATTTCTGGAATACTTGGAAATGCCTCTGTTATTTTTGGAAATATGTGCTTGTTCAGGTTATTCCAGCAATGGGCAGCTACTGAACAAATTCTTTCGAGATAAAAAGCCTGTAGCTCCACCTACTGCTTCTTCAAAGATGACAACCAGGGTTTCAGCACTGAAAAATAAAGACACGGGTCCAGCGAACCAGCTCTCTCTTTTCAATACAAAGCTCATATATGTAACTGCTTTCTGCTCAAGTTAGCTAATAGGTGAAGCAAATAGACATAGCCCATACATTATACATCACAAGCAAAAGAGTGTGAAGTAAAAACAGGCAAGGAATGAATTGTTTGAGTGTTTTGCAATATCTATCAACATCGTTGCCAACATTTGCTGAAAAGTGAGACAGTTGGGAGAAGTCCTCAAGGAACACACAACTTTGGGGAAAGAACAGACTTTAAAATATAAGTAAAATATTCATAAGCACAAGTCCTGATGGTATCGGTGCAATCTTGTTTTGCCTGGATTTGAAGGAAATGGTGACATGGGAGCTGAAGGCAGGAGAGAAGCAAGAGAATCCAAGTCTTTAAATGAATGTTCCTTTCAAAATGATCCAACTCTTCTCCTCCCCAGTCTTTGCTCGTGGCTCACTCACACAGGATCTGATCCAAGAAATAATTTCCGATAGAATTAATTCTTTTGTTTCGACTTTTTCCACTGCTACCAAACCCTCCAAATCAATGCCCCTCCATTACAGCAAACTTTCTTGTCTAATTTCTAGAACCTCAACCACAATAGATGTTGCTATTCTTCTCTCAATATGCGATTAAGAAGTGCCAACAAGGAAACTTTTTTTTTTCTTCTCTACTCTTTTATTCTTCTGGTAAGTCTCAGATGCTTTTCAGGTAAAATCCAGTTTCTCTCTACCACAGCTAAAAAGAAATACATGGTTCCCTTTGAAACAGTGAGGAGTGGCTGAACTAGGACATAAAACTGGGGAGAACACAGTTATGTCCAGGCAATCTTTTTTTTGCTAAATCTACAGGGTTTTTCATTTTTTTCTACTGTCATTAACTGGCCTTAGCTTAAAAGTATATCCAGTTTTGGTTTCATGTTAACACAGTATCTTGTAATTATACCCTCCATAATATTTTATTTTGCACCTTCACATTTTATGGTAAAGTTTTTGTTTGGATAACTTTTAATGTGATACCATTTTAACCCTCCAGAGAAATTGCCAAGATCATACCAGTACCCCCAGATCCAAATGGGGTAAGCTGTAAAAATTCTGACCCATTTGTTTTATCACCCTTTCTCTATATATCATTTTTTTCCTACCCATTTGAGAATAAATCACAAGCATCATGCTCCTTTACTCCTGAATAAATTAGTGTGTACTTCCTAAAAGAAGGACATTCTCTTACATAACCACAGTACAATTACCAAACTCTCAGAGACAAACCATTGGTGTAATTCTACTATCTAGCTAATCCACAGCCCATCTTCAAATTTCACCAATGATCTCAATAATGTGTTTACAGCTGTAAACACAGCTGTTTTTCATTCCAGCCCAGGATCCAACCCAGACTCACACCTTTCGCTTCATTGTTCTCTTTGTTCTCCTTTGTTTTAGAGTGGTTTTACAGTTTTTTCAGTTTCCCTTTATCTTTCATGACTTTTGACACTTTTTTGAGGAGTCTGGGCCAGCTGTTTTAGAGACAGTCCCCTATTTGGGGCTATGCCTCTTTTGCCTTTTCTCATCACAGAAATGATGTTGTGTTCTTAGTGCATCACATTAAGAGAGACATGATGCTGGCAGTGCTAACTTAGATCATGGTATGTGATGGTGCTCACCGATTTTTCCCCCCATAATTAATTAATAATTTGTGGGGACACACTTTAAGACTATAAATATATATTGTTCCTCATCACATTTTACTTACTAGTTTTAGTAGACATTTTTCCTGAGTTAATTATTGCTAATGATGGTTGCAAAATCGTGATTTTTCTAATTCCATCATCCTTTCTGCATTTACTAGCTGGCACACTATTTTTCACCTGCCATATTTCAATATCATCCTTTTGTAATTTTAATTGCAAACTGGAAACTTGTTCACAAAGATCTAAGCTGCTTCTTGATCTGAATGAGAATTCTGAAAAGTTTGTGGGTATTAAATCCTAAAGAAAAATATTAAAGATTCCCCCCAAATCCTCAAGCAAATTCTTCCAAAAACCATAAACTACAATATCAAAACACAAAAACAAAGCTGCATGTACATTAATACTGAATAATTTGATTTGGAAAATGAGAACCATCAAATTTAAAATAGAGTACAGTAGGGATCTTCACTTTTGATTCATGAGAAAAGACAGTAAAGAGAGAGGTGGTCTCACAGAGGCCAGGAGACACTCAGTGTCTCCTCCCCCTGAGAATCAACCACTCATCCTGAGACATTGCTACTTGAGACCACTGTTAGATCCATATACACTTGAAGGAATCTGGGAAGATCACATGACTTATCTTCAACCCTGCCCCTTCCTGCCAGTGGGTCCTCACCTAAAGGCTCCTCAGCTGCAGAATGAACCTCCCTTGAAGATCTGCAGAAACCCCCACCTTCTACCAAAGAGCAATGCTTCCTGTCAGAAAGGATTATATACCTAACCAAGACTCTTTGAGCCCCCTTCCTTTTAATATGATCCTCGGTGTAACTATCCAGCAACCCCAATAGCTGGTGAAAGAAAATGTGATTTCTTGAATCCTGTGAAAGTTTATTCAGCAACTATTTATCCTCTTCCTCCTTTTTTTGTGGGTGAAGTTTACTTCTCTGCTCCATTGACATTGGGCTTGGTCTATAAGTTGCCTTGGCCAATGGGATGTTAACAGATAGTATACAAATAGAAGCCTTACATATGTTTCCACAGTTTGGCTTGGCCTCCTACATTTCTGGAACAGCTGTGACAAGAACATGTCCTGGATGGAGATCCACTCCTCTTGCAGCCAAAGAGCCTCATTTGTAAGTTCCTTTGCTTTTTAAACTTGCCAGCTAGCATCTGGAGTGGCCTGTCTCCTTCCTACGTCTCTCCTTACCCTCTTGTTTGGGGTCAGTTTTAGATCATTCCCAGGAAATCTCTGAGGTTGTGACCCCAAGACAGCTAATCTTGGATAAGGTTAAATTTATAAATAAAATAATATAAAGGCAATGGGCACATAAAGATCATTTCCCTTAATTAGTAATATTTTCCACTCAGCATTGTGTTAGGAGGGCTATGCCAAAGTCCCAAGACTCCTCTGGAAAACAACAAAATCTTAAAGTAGGGGGAGATGGATAATTGTGCCTCATCATAAAATAACAATAAAAGTAAACCAACACAATACAAAGATGTGGTATCATTCTATTCGGTCCTAGAGGGTACATTACTGGACTTTTAGTTGAATAATATACAAACCTTTCTTTTGTGATGTCTAGGGACTCTACATGATAATAGCCCATTTAAAATTAGCACATATATCAATGGCACCCAAAAATAGGCATAGTGTCTGATAAATAGCCAAGCAAATTTCATTCCATTTGCAATAAAAAGATGGTCAGAGCAAAGTTTTAAGGATACTGAATATCCAAAACAACAACAACAACAACAACAACAACAACGAATACTCCCTGGATACTGACTTTTCAGCCTGAGTCTACACACACACACACACACACACACACACACACACACACAAAATACATCTAGAGCAGACCTGAATCCAACTCACAGCCTGGATTTAAGACTAACCAGTAATCAGACTGTAGCAGAGTCACCCACCTGGGCCCACTGTAGACCAACTAAACCACAACTCTCCTGCAGCCCCCTGACCATGAGAATAAATGGTTGTTGTGTATCACTGAGTTGGGGGATGGTTTGGTTTACCATACAGTGTTGTTCTGGGATAGCTAACTGATACAAATACTATAATGAAGTCCTTCTCTATTTCTGTCTGTCTCCAGATTAAATAACCTCAGTTCTCCATCACCCTATCATAAGGCTCTATTTTGATGTTATTCCATTACCTCATTCTCTCTTTTCTTAGCTCTCTCTATAAGAAATTCCTGCTCTGTTTTGTGACTTACAGAACAACTTTCCTCCAGAAAACCTATTGAAGGTTCCAGGAAGCCTCACTTTGGGGCATTTGTTTGGACTTACCTCCTGGCATGACAACTCAAAAAGATTACATAAGCTAAAAGTCTAAACATGTGACAGAATAAACAGAATGAAATTACCTGCAAAATGGGCCCACTTAACCTGTGTAATCTTATAAACCCTAAGATTACAATAAATTTGGAAGTAAATAAAGTAAGCATTGTTCTGCTCAAAATCAGCTTCAGGGTCCCATGCTTACAAGGGCTACTTTAATGCTTTGTTCTCACCATCTTAAAATTTTCAACTATTTTAAGAAAGGGCTCCTCAATTTTATTTTACACTGGGCTCCACAAATTATGTAGCCAATTCTGATTCCACTTACATGCCAATTCCCAACCTGAAGCCTGCTCCTTCACTTCCTCTGCTAAGACCTTTGTTCAGGCTCTCATCTCTTCTAAGAATGTTTGAAAGAATTTCTAATTACTCTACTTACTTGCCTTTCTTCCTCCCTTGCCTCTATTTTCTCCTCCAGAATACACAGATCACATCATGCCCTAAAATCTTTCAATGGATCCTTCATTGCATGCAGGATAAAGTTCAAATTTTTTGCAAAGCATAAATGTCCATTACAAGTGTAGTACAACCTCCATTCAGCCTTTCCACTCTTTCCACTTCCACTTTCCAGCCTTATCTCCTCTCACTCTATACTACTGACCCAGAATCACTGCCCCAGATTTCTTTGTCCTGTCCTCTCCTTGTCCTATCTTTGCTCATCCCTCTGCCTAGAATGTCCTTCTTCTCAATCCTCTTGTCTTGAGAGTACTGAACCAAATGTGACCTCCACAGTCTTCCCTGTCCTTTCTCCTACTCTATAAATTCCTAACTCCTCATTTGGGCAGCACGTGAACATAATCCTATTATAGCCCTTAAAATAATCACTGTAATGGTTTATTTACTGCTCTCCAAACAAACTGTGAGCCTCCAGAGTTAGAAATCATATCCTTGGGATGCCTGGATGGCTCAGCATTTGAGCATCTGCCTTCGGCTCAGGGCATGATCCCAGGATGGATTGAGTACCACATCGGGCTCTCTGTGGGGAGCCTGCTTCTCCCTCTGCCTGTGTCTCTGCCTCTCTCTGTATGTCTCTCATGAATAAATAAATCAATCTTTAAAAAAAGAGAAATCATATCCTATTTACCTTTCTACCCCTAGTTCAGTGACTAGCGTGTAGAAGTCATCAACAGTAGGCATTCAGAGGATCACTGAATTTGAATTGTCTCATAAGTAATGAGGAAGTGTAGATCCAAATGTTTTAGTCATTCATTCGAAGTCATCCAGTTAAGTTCATGCAATAGCCAAGATTGAGTTTCAGTCACAGGCCCCTGATTCTTGGTTCAGGACACCATGTTGTCTTCTCTTGCTAGGTTTTCCAATGGGATATCAGTCTTTTCCCCCACCAATCCATAAGTAATTCACCCTTTTTGGGCTTATCCAAGATATGGAGCAGAACATGCTATGCCCATCCTAGAAATTCTTCCAAGATATAGATTGTTAGATCTAGGTGAGTTCCTAGAGATTACTGTTTGACTTTCTCATTTCACCCAAGAGAAAGAAGAACCTGAGAAATGAAGACACTCTCCCTTGGTTACACAATCAGGTACCATATATGTCAAGTCTCTGGCCACGGCTAATCTCATTGACCATGGTGCCTTGTCATTAGAGGTAAGAATCCAGATTAACATGTTTGATCACCACAAATATGTATATTGGCTCCCTAATCACTGTCATTGGACTGATTTCCTTCTCCCTTAAGCTGAGCAGAGGATCATCTGAAATTCACACAGTGCTATAAAGCCTTTCTCAGCTGTTATTATACCACCAAAGTATAGGTTCTATACTAGTACACTTGGGTTCCACCTTGTTCAAACACATGGTGAAGGAACCTCCATGCCCTACCCCAATCATTAAAAGCATGTATGGATGATCACCCCATTCTAAAAAAAAATTGTATTAATTTTTGCTTAATTAATTAATTGCTCTAAAAGAAAAATTTGTATTAATAAAAGCTGCAAGAAGATTCCATATCTATCTCCAAATATTCAATGGGTGTTGTTCAGAGAATAATCATTGCCTCATTTCCAGCAGCTCTGAAGAGAGAATAAGAAAACTGTTTTAACTCCAGCCTGAGCAATCCAAAGTAGTCACAAGAGAGAAGAGAGATGTGGGACACAGAATAGGAGACTGGAAACGGATTTCTGATAATATGAATTTATTAGGAAAGAGTGGATTAAAATTTCATAAATCAAGAATTAACATAGGGTTAAGCAAACAGAATATTCCAAGTAGTCTCACTGGCGATTTTGGAAACACTTTAAAAGAAAATTAAGTTTGTTGGTCTCTGGAACTTGTTCCCCTGGAAAATAGGAGATTAAAGCTACTCATTAAAGGCATGTAATCTAGGGATCCCTGGGTGGCGCAGCAGTTTAGCGCCTGTCTTTGGCCCAGGGCGCGATCCTGGAGACCCGGGATCGAATCCCACGTCGGGCTCCCGGTGCATGAAGCCTGCTTCTCCCTCTGCCTGTGTCTCTGCCTCTCTCTCTCTCTCTGTGTGACTTTCATAAATAAAAATTTAAAAAAATATACTTAAAAAAAAAGAGAGAAAAGGCATGTAATCTGGGAAGAGGAATTAACTGGGGGCCAGGGCTTTTCGGCCCCCAGCAAGCTCATGCTTGTTTTTCCTAGTCCCTTGTCATAGGCACATTCGATATGAAATAGGAAAAAGACAGCCACAATCAGAAGGCCTGGTTGAAACGTGTCATCCCTCTGCTTCTTCGTGTCCTTATTTGAAATATGAGGATCAGGAAGGAGCAAGGACTTTGACTGTAGACAGACCAATTCAAATCTCAACCATTTGCTTTTAATGGTATTTAACATCTCTGAGTTTCACTTTCCTCTTCTCTAAAATGAAGAATGTATCATCTATCTCACAGGAATTTTGTAAGAATTCAAGTTAGTTAAAGGCACAATGTCTCCATTATACTCAATTTAAATATATTCACATTATCATCTTTTCCCACAGAGAGCTCTTGGGGGGAGTAAATAATACAATTTACATGCCTGACATACAATCATCACATAATAAATGTTCACTTTCTCTTCTTTCCCTTCGCACTTCACTATTATAATGAGGGATTTGTAATAGCTAATCCATAAAAATCCCTTCTAATTCTACATTCTCTGCTTCACCACTTTGCTTTATTTGTATATCTTTAGATCTAGCATAGTAGTAAGCACAATTATGTACCTTAATTAGTATTTGTAACATTGGAAGAAGTTTCCCCAGTATAAACCAGGTTCAGGATAAGGCACATGTTCTCTGTGTCTCTAGAACTATATGCTAAAAGAAGTAACTCTGCTTCCTAACTCATAAGGAGGTTATGAGAGGTAAGTTACAGTCTTACACAGCACAGCATTGACATAACCCACTTCCACAGGAAAGAAGCTCATGCCACATTCTTTCTGGCACTTCACATATGGACAATCTTCGTGAAATCAGATGGCTGCTTTCTAGAATTCAGCAGGAATTTCTAGCAGTTAGTTGCATTTTTAAAAAGTATCATATCAATGTGCTATTTTTAAACAATGCCCACAGCTCAAAGGGTGCCATCAAAGATCTCCCTTTGAACCCATATTTGATTGTTGGCCAAATTTTCCATATCCTGTTCTAGGCCTCTTTAAAAACATCTGTTTCGATTAAAGACTGATCAGGAAAGTGCTCTCACATTATAGAGGAAACGGGCTTCATTTAATATGAATTGCTGGCACTATAAACCCTTGTTTCGAAGCTGATGGGGTGATCATCAACATCTGTGCCAAATCCAGTAAGACAGGCTGGGCCATGCTGACCACAGACCACATGACTCAGTTCTGGGAAGAATTGCCGTAAAATGTGAGACTGGTGAAGTTATAGGGGAAGGTCTCTATCACTCAAGTTTGGTATATATCACCCCAACTAGATGTGAAAAGAAAGAAAAGAAAATTCATGGAGAAACCATACTCCATCCCACACTGGAGTGGCTTTTGATACCAATTAATTGGCAGTAACATAATTCTCAGATATACTTCTCCCATTGGTATCTCTCTTCTTTAGGTATTAAATACTGAACTCGAGTCACTTCAAAAAAAAAAAAAGATAAAGAATTCATCTTCCCTCCTGTCCAATTTCCAACCTTATTATTGTTAAGTCAATCTATAATTTTGATTGACTGCCTAACATCTACACATTTATGTTAACAGTACAAAAGACATTTATTTGTGTACCTATAGCACTACTTCTTATTGTAAAGGAGCCAGCAGGTCTGGACTCTCACACAAAGAAGCAAAAGTAAGTGTCCTCAGAGTGGTAGAACTCAGAGGAAAAAGGATGATTTCCATGACTTTTAAGCAGATCTTTAAAATACTTTTGTAGGTAATGGTTGAGAGATGTGCTTTGCAAATAACAGAAATGGTGCAAGAAGCATCCTAGAAACCAGAAGCAAGACATTAATGTGATCATCACAAAAATTCCAACCATTCTCTTTCCATAATGAGTTAGATTACAGGTAAATACATAAAAACAGTTGGAAAAGCAAGGTTTGTAGGCCTTCCATATTTATTAGTTAGATGACATTGTATACAAGGAGTTGGAGGGGAGGATATATAACAGATAGGTAGTGAGCTGGGCACTAAAGAACAGACTAGGATAGGTATGGGCAGCAGAGAAGGTATTTCAGGTAATGAAATAATTAATAAAAGATGTCACCTTTATGAGCATCTCTTTCGTTTTTCTAAGCCCATTCACTCATCATTTATCACTATTCATTGAGCACCTACTAGGTAGGTGCCAGGCAATGGAGACACAGAACTGCTTTTGTAGTATTACTGTGAGCTTCCACAGCTTTTACAGTATTATGGGGGGGGATAAAATTAAGTAAGTGCAGAAAAATTATACTTTAATTGCAATTGTGTTAAATATAGTGAAGAAAAAAAGTATAGAGCATTTTGAGTGTCTATAATTGGAATACATAACTTAGTTGTCTCTTTAGAGGTTGCTTTTCAAATTCCAAACAGCATATTCCACTTTCTCTAAAGGAAGTCCATGTCCTATCCATCTTCTTATTGTGCTCAGAGGCTCTGTGGACTTCCCTTGTGGGGGAACTAGGTCCCTAGTTCCCTTGCCCTGTGATTCCCTGAAATGGCATACCAATTTATCTTCAACACCTGCTGCACCAGCCACATGACTCCCCACAGGAGCTGTTGGTACCCCACCAAGCTCCCCTTTACTAGCTAGGTGCTGCATCTCCCAGCTGCTATCTCTGCTGATGGATCACAGCTGCTCCAGTGTCTGGAAAAGTGTCTTTGCCTGACAAGATCTGCCTTGCCAAGAAATGCCTAGATGTTGCCACACACGTGCATGCACAAGCTCATGTGCACACAGGGCAATCCCCCGGGGATTGTCAGTCACAGGGATACGAAAGCCCAACCCTCTTGCCTCCAGATGAAACAACTCCAGAGTGGTGCCATTCCCACTCTGGAGTTCTCTGTGGGATCAGGCTGAGGCTGGATTTCAGCCCAGCACACATCTTTGCCCACGTTTCCATGCCCTAACCTGCTTCCCTTCCTCACAGGTTCACCAGAGACCTCTCCCTCAACAAATCACTTGCTCTAGAATCCCCACTGAAGCCTTGCCTTTAGGAAACTCACCCAAAATCTGTCCTTTTCTGAATGCTACATTACCTTTGAATCGCAACTTGTGGCACTTCGCTTTCTCCTCTGACACCTCTTTTAAGGTGTGAATAAGCACTGAAATCAGGAGGCTCACAGGCAAATAAGGAAGAGAAAGAAACAAAAGATCCTTAGCTAATCAGCCTCTGAAATAAATTCTAGGTAACAATACAGCAAGACATATTAAACAGGAATTCTCACTCCTAAAGACTTCTCATTTGGTAAGTTTTATTAAATATTCCCTTTCCTTTCTCTCATAAGTTTTCCCCATTATAAAGGTAAAAATGCTAATAGTTTTTATTGAAGTATGATTTGCATACAGTAGCATTATAATACTACAGCTCAATGAATTTAACCATTTAACCCATATAAACACTATCCAGGTCAAGACATGGCCCTTTTCCTGCACCCCAGGAAGCTCCTCTGCGTCCCTTGCATTTAAACTATTCTCTAACAGAGACAATATCTGTTCTTATTTCTGTCACTGTAATAAGTTTTCATATAAATGGAATCATATGGTACATACTCCTTTCTCTCTAGCTATTTCTGTTCAGCAAAATCTTTTTTATTTCCATCCATGTTACTGTGTGTGTCAGTTTGTCCTGTTTTATTGCTGAGTAATATTCCATTGGATGAATATACCACAGTGTGTGTATATCCATGCTCCTACAAAAGGGTATTTGGGTTGTTTCCAGGCTTTGGCAATTATGAGTAAGTATGCAAGCAACTTATTATACATCCCATGTCAGAGGGATTTATGATTAGCTTAGAAAGTCTACATAGTGAATCTTCCTTTTCCATTGTGTGGTTAGGAATCAATAAAGCTATGCCACTTGGGGAAAAAGATAATAAATCTGCAAGCTGAGATTGAGAGAGGGAGATTAGGCTCAAGTTCAGTGGGCAGTTTTGAAGATCACCCAGGAGTCAGGAAAGCAAAGTCTGGAAGGCTGGCACAGAATGTTCCATTCCAATGCTCCTTCATGGTTAGGGCCCCTAGTCCACTGAATTTTGTTCTCATGCACTTGATCCCAGCATGGGATGGTCAGCTCTCTGTGTTGATTAACCTACACTGAACAGATTATCAAAGCTTGATCCTTCCCTTGGAATCCATAAAGACATCAGATTCAGCACACAGTAGAGTCAGAGATTCAAATATACACTCAGTTTAACATGAAATCTGATATGGATCTCTAGGGGACAGCTCTCGCCTATGGGATTTATTTTCCAGTAAGGAAAATTCTCAAAATCCACATGAATTTTTATATAGCCTATCCTAAACTCACTACTACTTTACTAATTCCTTTTCAGCAAGTTTCCACATATTGGGTATCACATATTTGTCTTGAATTGTAAGTGTACTCACTTAACAAAAGGTCAATATTTAACCTTCATAGCTATCTTATGGGCTAGGTTTTATTACTATCCCTATTTCATAATTGAAAAAATAGGCACAGAGAGGTTAACTTATCCAAGTTATGCAGCCACCAGAATTGCTACTATGTCCATTGGCTTGTTTTGTGTCATCCTTAGCACTAAATCGTGCAAAAATGGGTGCTCTGTAAAAAAGTAGTTATATTAATCTAGAAGTGATAGGCTCAAGAATCCACTACATAGCTAAGAGAAGAAAGAAAAAACACAGTACATGGGCTTTCTAGGATCCTGAAAAACTGGAGGTGGACATACTGTTCTAAGAAACTAGAGACCCTAGGATGGAGATGTAGCATTGTTGCTCCTGAGATTGGTCAAGAATCAGGAAAGTCCTGGGTGCCTGGGTGGCTCAGTCCCTTAAGTATCTGCATTCCACTCAGGTCATGATCCCAGGGTTCTGGGATCGAGCTCCACATTGGGCTTCCTGCTCATTGGGGAGCCTGCTTCTCCCTCTCCCTCTGCCTGCTGCTCCTCCTGCTTGTTCTGTCTCTGAACTACTACTTGTAGATCTTAGGAAAAGAATATCATGATCAGATTTGTGTTTCAGGAAGATCATTAAGCTAGGCCAGCGATCCTCTAAGTGTGGCCCTGGACCAGCAGCATCTACCTTACCTGGAAACTTGTTAGAAATGCACATATTCAGGCCTCAACCCAGGCCCAGTGAGTCAGAAGCTCTGGGGGTGGGGCTCAGCAGCGTGTGTATGAATGAGTCCACCAAGTGACTCTGATTCTTACTAGAGTATGAGGATCCCTGAGCTAACATGGAGGTGGAAAGACTAGGTGGAATCTAAGTGAGAGATGGGGGAGGCTCTGGTGAAGACTTGGAACATAGAAGGGGTACTCAGAGAATAATTAAAGAGGGAGACCTGGCAGGGCTGGTGATGGGGCAGGGAGGAGGGAATCCATCTGGTACAAGCAGAGAACACAACCGCCCAAGTGAGGAGGGACACCAGGCAGAAAGCTTTGCGACCCAAATACGTGTAATCACTGAACAGCTACTGATTGCTCAGGGCTCTCTCTAGGCGCTGTGCCAGGGAACAGCAGAGAGGCACAGCCTCCACAACCCAGTGCCTGAAGCTGACATTGATCTATCCAGCTGGTCACTGATGCTTGTACTCCCACCAGATGAAAGCATCTGCCTCCCATTAAAATGCAGATGCACTCTGCAGGGACACCCACAGGGTCTGTGAGCCTCAGCATCAAAAGAGGTGAACTCCCCACAAGTTTGGGAACTCAGTCAGGGCTGTGCTGTGCCTCCCTCCTTTCTTTGCCCCAAACAGTGAGCACAAGATTTAGAGCAGTGCTGTGCAATTGAAATGTAATGTGAGCCTCATATGCGATTTTAAGTTTTCTACTAACTTCATTAGAAAAAGTAAAAAGAAACAGGTAAGATTAATTTTAATAATGTATTTTATCTAAGCCATCATTTCAACCTATAGTCAATGCTTACTTAACAAGTTATTAACAAGTGTTCTTAACATTTTTTTCACCTGTTAGCATCTTTGAAATTTGGCACTGTACACTCACAGCACATCTCAATTGCAGCTTGCCCCATTCCATGTGCTCAGTAGCCACGTGGGGCTGGTGGTTTCCACATCAGGCGGTGCAGGTTTCAACACAGTGACACTTCTCTGGGATTTCCTGAATAAACAGATGCATTCTTTCCCGTGGAACAGACAACTGAGGATATGTTATGTGTGTTAGTCTTGTTAGAGCTACCGTTCTAACCTTGTGGGGGAGAGAAAGTGGGGTACCAATGGCAGTGAGGAGAAAAAGCCAACTCTCTGGGCTGACAGAGGGGCATGAAAACAATTTATTTGGCAATTGATGATGGGAGGGAATGAACCTAAGAATACCTCCGAAAGAGGGATGAGTGCCCCTGGGAAGGTAAGAGGTCAATAAAAATATGGACACCTACATTTATTGTCTGTTGTAACAAGCAGAGCGTGCCTCAGCAGCAGCATTGCATCCACCACAAGTGTCTCCCAGATGCTACAAAGAACCTGAGCCCATACTGTTTGCATGTATTAAGCAAGGAGTGAGTGATGGGAAATATTTATCATGCTGCAGTGGAGTTGCCATCCCAGCTTTTCCACTTACTGTGTGACTTGGGCATGTTGCTTAAATTCTCAGTTCCTGGGCACCTAGGTGGCTCAGTGGTTGAGCATCTGCCTTTGGCTCAGGGCATGATCCCAGGGTCCTGGGACCGAGTCCCACATTGAGCTCCCGACAGGGAGCCTGCTTCACCCTCTGCTTCTGTCTTTGTCTCTCTCTCTGTGTGTCTCTCATGAATAAATAAAATCTTTAAAAAAAAATTCTCAGTTCCTCTGTTCCCTTGTCTATAAATGGAGTTTATAGCAATATGTTCCTTAAAGACCTGCCATGAAGATTAAACAAAATTATGGAAACAAAGAACACAGGACTGAATCACATGGAAAACTTTCTTTTAATATAAACTATTACAACTGTTATTGTTAAAATAGAAATATCTGATACTTTAACAAAATGGATCAAAATAAAGTATTAACATTGATGGAAATATACCATTTTTTAGTCCTTGCTTTTAGTTTTGAAAAGATAGACTTTGGGGATCCCTGGGTGGCTCAGCAGTTTAGCGCCTGCCTTCAGCCCAGGGTGTGATCCTGGAGTCCCAGGATCGAGTCCCACATCAGGCTCCCTGCATGGAGCCTGCTTCTCCCTCTGCCTGTGTCTCTGTCTCTCTTTCTGTGTGTGTCTCTCATGAATAAATAACTTTAAAAAAAAAAGAAAGAAAGAAAAGAAAAGAAAAGAAAAGAAAAGAAAGAAAGAAAAGAAAAGAAAAGAAAAGAAAAGAAAAGATAGACTTTATCTGAGAGCAGAGATGGAATGTAGAGTGCAAAAGCCTCAGCCTCGAGCTCAGGTCTCACCACCTTGCAAGCTCAGATAGGCCTGGGCAGGCAGAGAAAAAACACAAGAGGAAAGAGACAGGGCACACCAGGCTCCCCATGGAAAGAGTGAGGAAATCCATACCAGAGAGCGAAACCCTGGGCTGGGTCAGTGAGGGCTGTTCTGCTGGGAACTCAGAGATACAGGCCGCTCACTGTGCGTGGGAACTGGACCCCTGTGCCCTGCTCACAGCCAGTCGTTTCCCAGCCTCCCCTCTGCCTTGTCTTGGCCAATGTCTCCTGTCTCCATTCCTCGGGGTAGACCCACACCTGTGGCTTTATTTATATTACAGGGTACGCCTATATCCCATCACATAGGCCTCAGGGCTCTACCCAATTAAAAAGAAGTTCCCAGCCCCTTGCGAGGCTGGGAACACCTAGCTTTCCATCCTGCCAGGGAGATGTATCCCAGCCATCACCATGAGTGTGGCTGTGTATTCCAATGCAGCTAGGAGGTGGCTGTGGTGACCACAATTGACCTCAACCCTGCTTGGTATCTCTGCCCTTTCTCAGCACATATATGTCCACAGAGCCTCCATGGAGACACCCATGAAGTGCCATACTTTCTCCATTCCACCATATTACCCTGACACCAGGAAGTTCTAGGGAATGAGGCTGAGTCATGGACTACAGCTTCAAAGAATAAGAATCAACATCCCATTCCAGACCATGTATAAACTGATGAATCTGCCTGCCCCATCCCTTCTCCGGAACAGTAGATGGGAATCTGGCTTCCAGAATGGAGATGTTTCCATAGGGAAGGGAGGAGAAGCACCAGAAAAACAGTGTCCTCCCCTCAAGTCCTCCCTCAGAAGGAACATAACCGGACACTTTGGCCAATTCACATGTTTCCACATAGAGGTACAACCAACCAGTAGAAATCCAGTTAACTTTCAAGCCAAGATTAGACAGAATTTAACATGGCTTTATTTTACTTTGTAACTTTTCTTTCACTGACTTCAATGACTCTGGGACTTAACAGATCTGGAAAGGGGGCAAAATAAATCCCAAAGGACTAGAATTTCCTGCAAACTTGCCTCTGTTCCATCATACATGTTCAGGAAGAGCTTAGAAGTATATCCATTCAAAAGAAATTAAACACAGCAGAATAAATAGACCTAACAATGAAGCACCAGTCATGTTTTTTGTTTGCTTGTTTTAAGCAGGCTCCATGCCCAGTGCGGAGCCCAATGTGGAGCTCGAACTCACGACCTTGAGATCAAGACCTGACCTAAAATCAAGTGCCAGATGCTTAATTGAATAGAGCCACCCAGGTGCCTCTCACAATTTTTGATATAAAATATTTAGTGATTATTTTAATCACATTCTCCCACCAAACCTCTGGATTGTGTGACCATCATCACCAATTTGTCTCTCTTCATTAACCAGTTCTTAGGTGTTAGCAAAGCAGAGAGCACCTTCCCAAACCATATTTTCCAGAGCAAACTTCCAAAGGACAAAGTCTTTGGCCAATTTGTCCTTGTCAGGATCAAATGTTGATTTCATGCCTACTGCTGAGTCAGGAACTAGGAATCATATGGGGGTCCTGCTCTCAAGGAACTTACAGTTGAGCAGTAAAAACCAATACAGTCACCCAACAATAAACAGGAATAAAGGCTTTCATGTAGATATGTCCAAGGCAGAGGGATAGCACTGAAGAAGCCATCACTGGCTATGGTTAGTAAAGAAGAGAGAAGATGACGTTTATTCTGTCTTTAAAATTGTGAAGTTCACAGGTTTGGGCAAAAGTGGAGTATAAACCCCACCCTGTAGCCACGGAATATGTGCAATAGTTATGGTGCTCAAGAAGGGTATGGAGTGAGTAAGCAAGGGCTGGGTGATGAAAGGCCTGAGCCACTGAAAGGTTTGAAGCTGGGAAGTAGCAGGATCATATTTGTCTTTTGGAAAAGTGTCTCTGGTGGTGTTGTGGCAACTGGTTATGGGGGTAGTAGATTAAATGGGGAGACCCATTAAAATGCCATTACAATTAATAAGATACTAGGGGTTGGGACTAAGCTCTAGAAGCATAAAAGGAGACAAATGAAGCTTATTTAGAAAATAGTCCAAAAGCACTTAGTAACCCACTGAATGAATGTAAGGTGAAGAGAAAAGGAGGGCTCCTCAGGGGGCTACTGTATTGGATGCAGCTAAGTTTGAGTCACCCCAACAATAGATCCCAAAACAAGAATTTGGTGCAGGTAGCTTATTTGAGAAGTGACAGCAGAAAATCACAAGGGAGAGGCCAGAGCAGGTAAGAGATGGAATGTGTTATCCATAGTACACCTCTGTGGGCACTACTGTTCAATCCCACTGGGTACCATGTCAGACAATATGCCAAATACGGCTCAGGACAGACCCAATAGGTGAGCAAACCTGGATTCCTATCCACCAACCCTTCATCCTTCAATAGTTGAGGGCCAATCCTGAGAGTGCTGATTCCCCAGCACTGGTGCCCTGCCCAAACCAGGATGAGCTGCCCTCGGGCAAAGAGTCAGAAGTGCTTGAGGGAAGAAGCCACTGGTGTTACAGAAACAGTCCACCAGAGTTGCACATGGCCTCTAAGGTGGGTGGGGAGGGCAAGGATGGCACAACACAGTTTGCTAAGTGAGTAGAAGGTCATAGACTCAGATTATCTAGCAAGGCAAGAGTAAATCATTTCTGAAACACCAGGTCAGTTTCATCCCTTTACAAATTTCATTGTTTTGTTTTTAAAGATTTTATTTATTTGTTTATTCATGAGAGACACAAAGAGAGAGAGGCAGAGACATAGGCAGACGGAGAAGCAGGCTCCTTGTGGGAAACCCAATCCGGGACTCGATCCCAGGACCCTGGGATCATGCCCTGTGCCAAAAGCAGATGCTCAATCACTGAACCACCGAGGCATCCCCATTTACAAATTTTTAAGTGAACTGTAATATATACTGATTGGGCCACATTAAGGAAACCCTATAGTTTACTAGGTGAGTTTCATTTGGTCATCTTTATGTAGTAAAGTATTGTTCCATGGCTACAGAGGCTCTGAAATATATCCAGAATGATAGGCTGATAATAGAAGCATCAAGACTGCAACCATAATACTGTACATAACTACTTATGATTAGGAGTGGACGAGAAATTTGGTGCAGGATCTGAGACTGTCAGTAATATAAGAAGCTTCCAAATTACGAGCTGATTCTGGGTAAATGTGAGTGTCTCATGCCTCAAGGGAAGGAAGCCAAGTATTGTTTGATACTCATCTTTTGAGGCTTGGAACTGTCGGATTTGGTATCTAGATCAACCACACTCCGGTAATCTTCTGTGGACGTTTTGATTTTTTTTTTTTTTGACATTCCTATAGATCCCAGTCTCTCCCCATATTAAAGAAGGTGGTTGCCAAGAGGCCTCAAGGGACCATCCCCAAAAAAAATACATATGAATATGAATAGAAGTTGTAGCCTTAGAGGAAACTCCACACACTTTTAAACTTATCTTGGAAAAGATCAGACGTTTCCTACCCACAGATTCGAATCAGCCTGAACCTAAAGTATTTAATTTCCATATTTAGAGCAGTAGTTGCCATTGGTATATAATACAAACCATCCCATGCAATTGTGATCCAAGCATATACTGATTACTGCTAAACTACCCAGAATTCGAGCTCAATTTCACAAGACAGAAATATGGCTTTTTTTTTTTCTTTTGGTCATAAATGATCACCCAAGGAAGTAGCATGACAAAATGTTTCCTGATGCTTTCACAGGCATATGGCTGAAACTCAACCTCACACACATCTGTACAAAAACATACTGAGCAACCCACAAATAGCTGAGCTTTCTGGCAACATTAACACCCGAGCATCAGCAAGCTTTCTACCACTAATTACTTGAGACATCTCCTGCTTTGCTTTTATAACATCCTGAGCTGTTTATCAAAGAGGTCATAACATGAGAAAGTATTCGTGCCATCTTTAATAAAGAAAAAATCTGACTGGACAGGGAGAGAAGGAAAAACACTGTTGCAATAGAGCAACAATCAAATTATGTCTATAATGGGCTTTAAATCTTTAGAAGAAAAGATCTACAGTTTAGCAGCACAAAGCAGTATTATTCCTGTTGTTATTAAAAACTGCCCTCTAATCCTTCACACATATGTAATACATCTCATCCAAGGATCTCAAAGTCCATTATAAATAAATAAGAGGCTACACTTTATAAAATCTAGCCAAGGCCACAAAAGAGATGGAACTCTCTGGTCATAAATAAGCCAACACTTTCAGAGAAACTCACCAGCTAATTATATAAACTCTCTTAGTCTCACCAAAATTTGGGGAAATAACTAGTTCTTGGTATACAAAAGGCACTCAATAAATGCTTCCAACTACAAAAATTAATAAAAGCTCTTCTCCAGGACATTGTGAATATTAGTTATTTTATGTGATTTTTTAAAAAAATAAATATATTTTATATATAAATATTACAACAAAATGTGTAAGCCCTTATAAACCACTATTATTCAGAGGGCTTAGTAATCTCAGTATTGAAGCAGAGAAATATTAATTATCTCCCTGCTTCCTGTAGCTTCATTACTATCTTCCCATATCTCTACAGAATTTCTCTCTTGACAATTGTAAGCCTGAGCACCAGTGAAGAAGGAGCAAAACTGCAATTTTGCATGAACACTGCAATTAGCTGGTAAGGTTAGCCCCCTCATTCACTGAACAAATGTGCACCAAGAGTCATATATTTATCTAAGGAAGAAATATTTGAGTGCCAAAATATGTGCCAGCCTTTTTTTTGACATTGGCTTACAAAAATACAGAACACTATAATAGTATGAAGGTAAGGGTAGGGAAATAAATGACACATTTAAACTGACTTGTGCAATCCAGAGTAATTGTCATGGAACTTACAGCATTCAAGCAGGGTTTATTAATTGATATTTTGAACCAAATAATTCTTTGTTGCAAGGAGCTGTGCATTGTAGGATGTTGAGCAGCATCCCTGGCTTCTACCCACTAAATGCCAGTAGCACTTCCATTCACTCTGCCCTAATTGTGACAACCAAAGTTGTCTCCAAACACTGCCAAGCATCCACTGGAGGGCAAAATTCCTCCCAGCTGAGAACCACTGCCCTAGAGATCTCAGAAAATAAGTAACTTTCTTTTACTTACATATTGATATTAACTGAAGAATTCTGCTTAAAACTTAATTGTATCTTCAGCCAACGCATCTCCAGGTATAAAATATAAAATATCTGTGACATACAGATCATTCAGTGTCCTAGTACTACTTGTATAATGAGCCATCCTATTTCAACAAGGCATCTGCCTTCATTTCTGTATTATAAACCCAGGCTCCAAAAGCAGCATTTATATTGAAAACAATCAAAACAGAACATTTACTAATATTGTAAGGGACTGCATAAAGGTGACTGTAAATCTCCATGATGTCATATGTCAAAGAAAGATTCAGAGACACGTAATTACCTGCATTCCAAATAATTCACTTGTATATAAGTGAGATGGCCATTAAACTGTTTTCAGTCAACAAAGGTAAAAATAAGGTTAATTTTTTAAAACCCAGTGGAGAAAAAGAAGGAAGAAATATAAAGAGAGAACAGTAAGCATTATTTTGCATTTGGTGGTAAATAATTAATTAGCTGGCAGCCAGCAAAGAGGTCTGTCTGGGCCAAGTGCCCCTGAACAGGCCATCTAAGATAGCAAACAAAGCAATTTCAACTGATGTTGGATTCTCCGAGACAACCTCGAAAGCTTAGCTGTGGAGTATTCATGAGAGGCTATCCCCATGAGCCAGCTCCTGGATCCTTCATCAGCATCTCATGGCCATCAGGTAAGGTCTGTGCCATCTTTCTATTCAGAATAACTCTCAAAAGAAGGCTAATAAAACAACATTTTGAGCTCTATAATTGAACAGAAAGGAAGTGCTACATAAAATAAGCTTCAAATTCCCAAGATCTAGAAATCCTAGGACTGGAGATTTCATTTCAGATGTAGGATTTTCTGCTCTTCAAAATGATGGCTGAGCACGTATAAGGCTTTCCACCTGTTCACCAACTTGCAGAATCAGCAAATGTTCTTCCCTGCTGCATTGGAGAGGATTCTAGTCACTGTAGTGCTATTGAAAAACAGCAGGAAAGAGCTCCTTGAAGAGCAATAATCTTGTTGATGTTTCCAGAAAGGTTACCCTTCCTTTCTTGCTTCATGTTAAATTACTTGAGTGAAGAAGCACCCATTGTTTGGCATCAGTATTATCCCTGAGGACAGCTCCCAGCACAAAATGATCAGTCAAAAAATGGCAAATATTGCTGAAGTTTTCATTATTATAGTTACCACTTATTGAGTATGTACTCCATTCCAGGAATTGGTCCATCCATTGTGCATATTTTATTTCATTTACTCCTCACATCAACTGTAGATTATTTTAAGAACTATTACTATTCCCTTTTACTGTTATTATCTCCATAAAGTCTGGAAGGTTAGAGATTCCTTATGGTTGCAAGCTCATGAAATTGTTTTTAACATTTCAGTAATTCCTTATTCTTCTTTGGAAATGACTTTCTTTTTCTTGACTAAAGGATCTTTCTTCGCCTGTCCCACCCCCATACCAATGCCTTTAGTTATAACCTCTCCTTAAAAATGTACTTCAATTTTTTTAGTTCTCTGTTGAGTGGTAGAGTCCAGAATTAGAAGTAATTGATTCCATTTTTTGAGTGTTCGTCTGTTCTAAGCCATGGCTCTATTTCTGAGCATACTACCTGCCAGACACTGGAAGTCATTCAAAGATATGACTAAGATATGATTTTTGTCCTTTGAGATCCTCCCAAAAGGAAACTGAGAAATGCCCAACACAACAATGAAGCATGAGCAATAGATTAAAGGAGCCAAGAAGAGAGAGTAATTAGCTCTGCCTGGGGC
Organism: Canis lupus dingo; assembly: GCF_003254725.2. Lineage (NCBI taxonomy): Eukaryota > Metazoa > Chordata > Mammalia > Carnivora > Canidae > Canis > Canis lupus. The sequence goes on from NC_064266.1 coordinate 15,816,344, forward strand.
CATGAAGGAAATGACACTTAAACTGAGTTTTGAGGAGGAGTGGGAATTAGTCAGCGCAGTGAAAGAGGAGAAAGAAATGAATGTGTTCTGGTCAAAGAAAATAGTCTCCTACAAAAGTCAAACACTTTCACTTCTACACTAAGTGTCCATTCATTTTTGCAATAAATATTTCCACAGCACATGCCAATAGGTGCTGAGGATCCAAAGGTGAACAGGAGAAGCAAGGTTGGAGCCCTGATGGGCCTAATCATCTAGTGAGGGACAGTGCAGCAGCTGGTTTCCAAAAATGGCCAACATCAATTCCTTCCCCTCCTATATGCACGCACATGCTGTTCTACCTTCCTCCCATCAGGAGGTGGAGTGTGTGTTTCCTCCCCTGGAATTTGAGTTGAGCCTGTGACTGCTGAGACCAATTGAATATGGATTGAAGTGACATTCTGGGATGTCCAAGTTCAGGCATTAAAAAGGCCTGGAAGTTTCCAGGTTCTCTCTTTTGAAGCCCTGAGCTGCCATGTAAGGAGTACGACTTTCATTGTGGAAAGAGAGGCTACAACAAGGAGTGCCAAGGCGACACATATCCAACTCCATATGACCATCTGACTGCAGATGCTTAAGAGAGACTATTCCAATTACCCTATGACTGCATAACAGACCACTCCAAAACTTAGTGACTCAAAACAGTAACATTTATTTTACTCTATATCTTCAATTTGGGCAGAGCTTGGCATTTTCACATGATGCTTCATATGGCATCCACTAGAGTCAATCTGACAGAGAGCTAGATGATTCACATCCAAGCTGGCTCAACTATGTGTCTAGTAAGTTGGTGCTGCCTATCAGCTGGAATCTCAGCCAAGACCAAGGTTCCATATGGCCTGAGCTCCTTCAGGGCATGGTGGCTGGTTTCCAAAGGCAAGTGTTTTAAGAGAGAGCCATAGGAAGCTGTACCTTCAACAAACTAGCCTCAAAGTTACATGGAATCTTTTCTGTTATACTCTATTAGTTGAGCAATTCACAATGGCATACCTAGATTAAGGGGAGGGGACATAGACTTCACCATTTGATTGGAGTGTAACAAGATTCTGGAATAGCATGTAAAATGGAGAATATTGTTATGAATATTATTATCTACAGAGCCCAAGCAATGTCAGTAGACCAGCTAAGCCCCAGTCAAGCCACAGAATCATGAGATACAATAGCATACATGTTTTTAAGCCACTGAGTTTGGAGTGTTTTGTACATAGAGCAAACAGACCACTAGACAGTTGAAATATCTAAAAAAAAATTAGCATACATACACATATGGGTAAGAAAGGTTAGAATCTGAAATATATATTTGAATACACATTTAACATAGTGATGTCAAAGATGAGGATTCAGGTCTACTCTAGATTGAACATTAAAAATGACCTTCTACTTCTACAGTTTGAAAACTTTCCAATGGGAATGTATCAATGGATAAATGGGTAACTCCAAAAACAAGATTTTTTTTAACATAAGCAGATGGAATTAGGTTAATGTGAGAAGACAGAACAGAGAAAAATTCCCACCTACAATAGAATTGCAGAGGAATGTATACATGTAAAATAACTTATTCCCGAAAAAGCCCCAAAGAATCTCCAAGCTCTAATTTAATAAAGCAGGAGTGGGAACAGGTAATGGAGCAATCCTACAGAAGCTTAAATAAAGGCCAGCCCATATAGGTTGATCAGACCCTCAAGGAGCTTGCTTTTAAGATCATTATGTATGGTAAAAATTGCCTGGGGTCACTATTGGCCTTGAAATATCTTCAATCAACATGGAGACTAGAGACAGACTGTCTCTTGATAAGGCTGACAGTTTTTCCTCCAGCACTGAAATGGATCATAATTTTTCACTTGAGCACCAGATAAAGTTTGTGATTGGCATTAACTATACACATTGTACAGAAAATAATATATATCTTTAAACATTAGAATCACACTGAAGGAACAGCAGTTTCACAATATCTCTCCACCAGTGAGTAGATTAGAAGGCTCATCACTGTACTACTTTGAACACACACCCCTCTCTTTTCCTCTCTCCTCCTCCTCCTCCTCCTCCTCCTCCTCCTCCTCCCTCAATAGTTGATATGAAAAGCAATAATGTATATATGTCCTGACTCCTGTGTATAGAGCTGTTGGCTATCGATTTGCCTCTAGGGCAGTTATAATAAATGTCTTTTAAACAAGGTGTGGGGAGAAGACTCCAGTGCAGACATAGGCCCAAAGAGATAACTCCATAACTCCACAATAAACATGAAGAGGAAAAGCAAAGGGCAGCAATGTAGAGAAACTAAAACATATCCCAAGTTAGAGTGAAGCCAGCTCATTTTGAGATTTCTTAAGTTCCCCAAGCCTGCTTGTCATACAAATGGGTCATAGATCCATAACATAGTACCATGTAGTACAGACACCAAAGAGAGTATCAAGTGATACTGTTTCATCAAGTGAAAAAAAATTATAAGTAGAGAAGTAATAAGAGTGTACACAATCTCTGAACCTCTCATTAACCCACAGCTTAGACCAGGCATATATAAAGTATTCACATGATCAACATTCTAATAGATTGTACTTTGACCCCATAATGTTCTATATGTTGATAGGGTCAGAGAAAGGAAACACCTATGAGACTATGTTACATGGAATCTTCTGGCCAGGGATGGGCCTTGATGGACGAAATTGGGAGAGGTTATCTCAGCAGCTAAGTTCCTGCTGTCAACCTGTTAAGCTAACTCAGATATTTTGAGTCACTTCTTTGCTAAACTATCAAAAGGAAATGAGACAACCGCCCCCCGAGGTTCATCCAGATTTGTCTCTCTTCCTTGTTCTCTGTTCATGCAAGTTAAAAAGAAATGTGCCTACCGTGGAAAGAGATCTCCAGATGGTACCCATGTACAATACCTATTGTGACCAATCTAGTTCTCTTTTGTGAGACTATCTCCGCTTGTGAGAACTGTCTCCTTTTGTGGCTATCACCATAGCCAGATATTTGAAGATACTAAAGTACAAGGGATATAAGAACAGATCAATAATATAAGACAGAGATGAGAGCGTTTTTAAAATTCTAATTATGAGAAGATAGTGGACCCATAAAATTAGGACAGGCTACTAAAAAAGAGGCATTTGGAGGGCAGAAAAGGAGCCCTTTAGCATTAAAATCATGATTCCCAAAATAATATATTGAATTAAAGGGCTGAATAATATAATGGATATGGCTGAAAATGCCAAAATAGTGTCTTAGATGATAAATCTCTTAGACTATAACACAAAAAGAAAGAGAGACAGAAAGAGAAGAAAGGAGTGAGGGAGGGAAGGAAGGAAGGGAGAGATGCAAAAAGGGAAGGAGGATAGGATGAATGGAGGAGAAAGAAGGAAAGAAAGAAACTAGACTGAAAATGTGAAAATACAACTTAAGAAATACGGAAGAGAATTCCAAGATACCAACATTCATCTGATAAAAATTTAAGAAAGATGGAAGAAAGAAAATGAGGGACAGAAGGGATAATCCAAGAAATAACAGAAGAAAAAATTACTGAGCTAAAGGACTTGAGTCATCAGATTAACATGCTCCACCAAAGATAAGTGGAAATAACTTTAAGTGATATGTATGTAGAGGTCCCAACTAGTAAAATATTTACATTAAAAAATAAACTAAAAATCCCTAAAGTAAAAAAACCTTATAAACAAAAGGACAAATATTGATTTGGCATCTGATCTCTCATCAACAAGGAATATTAGTAGAAAATGGAGCACTTTAGTGAAAGGGAATAAAAGGAAAGGAGAGAAAAGGAGTGAAAATATCAGTGAGGGTGCAAAACATGAGAGACACCTAACTCTGGGAAATGAACAAGGGGTAGTGGAAGGGGAGGTGGGAGGGGGTTGGGGTGACTGGGTGATGGGCACTGAGGGGGGCACTTGGCGGGATGAGCACTGGGTGTTATGGTATATGTTGGCAAATTGAACTCCAATAAACAAAATTAAAATAAAATAAAATAAAATAAAATAAATAAAATAAAATAAAATAAATAAAATAAAGCACTGTTTTCAAATTTCTGAAAGAAAATTATTTGGAGTTGAGAATTCCATTCCCAGCCAAACCATCATCTATCTGTGAAGACAAAATTAAAGCTTCAGATAGGCAAGGGATCAAAATGTTCAATATTCATATATCCTCTCTGAAAAAATTATCCCAGTGAAATAAAAAAATAAATCCAAGATAAGACATGGAATACCTGGAATAATATATACTAAGATATATAACAAAAGTCACAAAACTTATTGGGGTACCTGAGTGGCACAGTTGGTTAAATGTCCAACTCTTGGTTTCAGCTCAAGTGATGACCTCAGGGTCGTGAGGTAGAGCCCTGCATCAAGCCTTGCATCTGGCTCCCTGCTCAGTGTGGAGTTCGGTTAAGACTCTCTCTCTCTTACCCTCCCAACTCCTCCTGTGCTGATTCTCACTCTTTCTCTCAAATAAAACAATCCTTAAAAAGAAATCTATAAAACTTGCAATTGAATCTAAATACCTGTTGTTAATATGCATAAGATACAAGGCAATTATTAATAAAAGATTTCTTGGGGCATCTGTTTGGCTCAATCAGTTAAGCATCTGCCTTCAGCTCAGGTCATGATCTCAGAGTCCTGGGTCCTTCTGTGCTCTCTCTCTCTCTTGTGCTCTCTCTCCATTAATCAATCAATCAATCAATAAGACATAATAATAAATAATCTCAATATTATTACCAGAGAACTAAAAGAGGGAAAGAGGTTAAGTATAAATTTGTTAAAGATCTTGCCTTGCTCAGGTTATAGGTTATAACTGTATTAATGCTTGCTATTATAGTAATCTATATAAATTTACAAATATTTTAACAAATAGAAAAGTAAAAATAATATGTCAATTCAATTATCTATTGCTGTCTTTCCCAGAGTCTCTGATTCAAGAGCAGTGGGGTGGGGCCTGAGAATTTGCATTTTGAGCAAGTTTCCAGATGACATTGAGGCTGCTAGTCCCAGAACCACATTTCAAAAACCACTGTTTCATAGTTTTATTTAAATATCCTCTTTAGGGGACACCTGGGTGAGCATCTGCCTTTGGCTTTGGGACTCCAGGATCACACCCACATGTTGGCTCCTTGTATAGCTTGCTTCTCCCTCTGCCTATGTGTCTGCCTCTCTCTGTCTTTCATTAATAAATAAATAAAATCTTTTAAATAAATAAATATCCTCTTCAGAGCATGTCTTCTCTAAACCAGCACCTGGTACATTCCATCCACTTTACATTACAAATTGTTTATCTTAATTGTTTATGATTGTTTTTCCTCTAAAAGCATAAAAGATGATAATCATAATGATATGATGGTGATGATGATGAAATAGCAAAACTTTGTAAATATAGAGCAGTTGCCAAACATAGCATGATAAGTTGGTATGAAATCAAATGCCATGAATGTGAACAAGTCAGTAGGTGTTTCTACATCTATAACCAGACTTCCTGTGATGAAACAGTGGTTCTCAAATTTGGCTGCACACTGATACCACCTCAGGAGTTTTGATAACAACTGATGCCTTGAGTCCTAGCCCAAGAGATCGTAATTTAATTGGTCCAGGGTGTGGCCTGGACATGGGGAATTTTAAAAGCTCCCAGGTGGTTCCTATATGCAGCCAAGATTGAGAACCACTGATCTGTAACAAGGAAATCAACTCATATATGACTACATCTTCTCTTACTCTTCAAGGACAATCAAGCTATACATAAGTTTGAATACCAATTCCTGCTCTCTCATGGATTCAATGGGAGTTTTGTCTTCTGAGGAAAAGCAGATACAGCTTTCCAGCCCCTTCCAGCCACAATTTCCACTGAATAGACATTGCTTTATGGTACATTGCCTGCCCACCTTCAACATATTTTACAGCAATTGTAACAACGGTATGAATTACAAGTGATCTGCTTTGAATGTTATTTTCCGTTTCCCCATATCTTGACATTTGAGATGTAACCAAGATCTTTGCATCCCTGGGACTGGTTGAAGGGGGAGATTCTGATTAATGTCCTTTCAACTCCTACATGAAACATATGGCTTGTATTAGAGACAAGATGAATGAATTGATACATTGGGAACTGCCTTCACATTAGATGAACATGACTTACTAAAGCCAGGAATGTCCTAATGAGTAAATCTATCCATGTATGTAAATCAATGTATCTCTTTCGGGAAGCAGTTCTTTTAAATGGGTTATGTTCACTACCAAAGAAAAAGAAATCTCCCCCATCAATGAACAGAGAAACCACCATTCATCCACATAACTGTGAATATTAGAAATTTAATGAGCTGACAGTGCAAAAAAAAATTTACCTTATTCTCTACTCTGATGATGTAAATTTACTCTCCTTCAAATTTTAGTTTTAAAATACGAAAATCAGGGTGTCTGGGTGGTCTGGGTGGCTCTATGGTTGAGCATCTGCCTTTGGCTCAGGTCATGATCCCAGGATCCTGGGATCAAATCCTGCATCAGGCTCCCTGCAGGGAGCCTTTTCTCCCTCTGACTATGTCTCTACCTCTCTCTGTGTCTCTTATGAATAAGTAAATAAAATCTTTTAAAAAGTAAAAATAAAAATACAAAAATCTATTGTCAAAATTTGTATTTTTACTAATGTTAAACTTGCCAATAAAATCAGGACATCTGGTTAAATTTAAATTTCAGATAAACAACAAATACTTTTTTAGTATAAGTATGTCCCAAATATTGCATAGGACATACTTATACTAAAAATACATTTGTTGTTTATTGAAAATTGGAATTTAATTTAGTGTCCTGTATTTTTATTTGCTAAATCTGGCAACATTAACTACTGTGGACTCCACATACTGCAGTCACATTCTTCGGTTTTTAGGGACTTTGGTGGATATTTGGTCAGAAGACATGGTCTTATCACTAAATCAATGTATTAAATTTCCCTGCTGATAAAAATATCTCTCTATAGACAGACGGTACCAACAAGTTAACCTCAATCTGACATGAATGAAAACCATTTCTAAGTGGTTATAGTTTCTAAAACAGAACTCCATCTACAATAAATGTAATTATTTCACTAAAATTGTTTGCATGTGTTTCTTTTCTGCACCAGGCCATGTTCCTGTACCATCTTAGTTGCCTTCATCTGTAACTTTGCAGACCTTTACTTGCCCATATCTTTGATTTAAATTTATCATGACACATTTTTAAACAATAGCAGGAAACCTCACTTATGACTTTAATTATAAAATGGTGTTATAAAATTATATCCACATTTTACTTTTGGCAGGCTGCAGTGTTCATTTAACGTGAATATCTCAAGTTGGCCTCTGCAGTTCTCTGGTTGATTTCAGTGCTTACTGTATGTAATTGATATAAAAACACAAGTTTAGGAAGCAGTTATTGGAACTTGTTAAAAGAAGTAGCTATATTCATAAATACTTTCATTTTGCTGCACAACATGCCAAGAGAATTAATAACAGACTTTGGGGAATATGGGAGAAATTCTGACTTTTTAAGGAAAAACTGATGTATTCTGCTCTTACGTTAATTGTTTAACTATAAAGTCTAGAGCTTTGTTTCTCTTCAAATCTTATCTGTGTCTAATAAGAAGAAAAAGTGAACTAGACATATATACAACTCTATAAATACCTGTTAGTACTGAAATAATTCTATTGTCTTTTATTAGTGACAAAAATACAGAAATGTGTCCATCCTTTAATAGGTATAACGAAAAGACCACAATAAAATCAGAAAAGGCCATCTTGAACTGGAGGGTATTATGCTGAGTGAAAGAAGTCAATCGGAGAAGAACAAACATTATATGGTCTCATTCATTTGGGGAATATAAATAATAGTGAAAGGGAATAGAGGGGAAGGGAGAAGAAATGGGCAGGAAATATCAGAAAGGGAGACAGAACATGGAAGACTCCTAACTCTGGGAAACAAACTAGGGGTGGTGGAAGGGGAGGAGGGTGGGGGGTGGGGGTGACTGGGTGGCAGGCACTGAGGGGGGCATTTGACGGGATGAGCACTGGGTGTTATTCTGTATGTTGGCAAATTGAAGACCAATAAAAAATACATTTATTATTTAAAAAAAAGAAAAGGCCATCTTTGGAATGTAAGTTTAATGCTGCCTGAGATAATCTCAATAAATTTTAAAATGGAAACTTTAAAAATAAAAACTAGTGGTATTTTTCCATTAATGTACACAAGTTTCCACATTTCTCTGGCTTGCAGGCAAATATCATTTATAGCATAAAATGGTTGCTTTATTTGCATTTATTGTTCACATACTACCAAAAAATGTATTTCACTTAGCACAGAACAAATAAACAGAGGGGAAAAAGTAAGAGAATTCAATAAATTGTATTTGTAGTCCTAATAAAGTCCTGTCTTTCACTCAGAAGACATTCATAGTCATCTACCACTTATTTTTAAAATACCTATATTATACTTTAACAATTATACTATTAATAGATATGCTGAGGAACGTGAGTAATGTGCTCAGAAAAGAAAATCTGTGACAAGCAACAGCATAGACTAGATTGGTATGCACCACGAAGTTTCTCTAAGAAATGGCCCCAACTTTCAAGATGTTTACCCACCTAACTTGAGACATAGAAGCAGGAAACAATAAAGTGCTAAATGGTGTTTTATGAATTCTAAGAACAATAAAGACCAGAAAGGGGAGAGAGGGGGTGAGTCAGAAGAGTCTTGAGGCTTAAATAATATTGAGATAAATGTAGATTAGATAAGACATAGCATTCTTGGAGAGTGGCCATCAGGGATAGTACATCACACTGGTGGTTGCCAAAACAGCAAAAGCAAAAATGTGGAAACTGATACTAAAGATGTTGTTGGTCATGTATAGTACAGTCATGGCATCTTTAAAAGGAAGAACTGCTTAAAGGGGAGGAGAATATAAACCAGAAAACTCAAGGGAATCTCATCAACTACTGACTTTCAGAAATGGAGTGAACTACGGAAAGGGATAGTCTTAGAACCACCAAACAATATGTCAGAGAAGCACTGCCCCTAAAAAGCCCTGAAGATGCACTCTCTTTGCTTCTTTTCCTCTATTGACACTTAACAACCTCTCATGATTCTGATCAGCAAAGCCGCCTAAAAGACAAATCCACAGTGGACACCAGCATTGCAGTTAATGCTAAGTAGCCTCCCTAACAAAGTTTTATACTTATCTTTTAGTAGCAGCTACTGTTCCAAAAATACAATATCTGAGTACCAGACATTCAGCTACATGTTTGACCACTATCATCTCAGGTCATCAGCACAATCCATTTAATCCTAATACGTTTAATTCATTTGATTTCCTCTTTAAAAAAAAATTGCAGGCATTCACACATTTCACCCATACACATTTCAGCATGCATACCAGTAATTAGAATTCAGCACTACGTTCAACTGTTTTTCTTTTGAGATAAACTGAAATACAATGAAATGCACACATTTTAAGTGTATAAGTCAATGAGTTTTGACAAATCTGCGCAACCTAAATGCATCTCAAAATCTAGAACATTACCATCAGCCAAGAGATTCATTCTCAGTTAATTCCCACCCCACCCAATAGGCAACCAGTGTTCTTAGTTTTTTTCCTACCAAAAATTATTTTACCTGTCCTTAGACTGTGTTTTTAGTGTATAGTATTGGTATCCACCACAATCTCCTGAAAGAGAATTTTTATAGGTGAAGTTTAGAAATCTGTATATTTAATAGGTTCATCTGAAGATTCTTATGCACAGTAAAGTTCAAGAGCGACTGTACTCTGCCATTCTACCTCTTTGTAAGAGGCTATATAATCTTCTGTTTTATTTATGATATTTCTATGTGCTGACACCTAAAGGAAACTTCAGTTCCAAATCATTCTTCTCTAATTCATTTTTATTCTCAATAAATTACATTTTTATTCACAACAAATTACACCTGTTTAAGGTAAGGAACTATATGAATTACATAAATACAACAGAATACAAGGGAGAGACCATAATTGTGAATATGAGTCAGCAAAGCAGTGCTGTCATTGGGGGTAGTGGGAGGGAAAGGTGATTCTAGATTAATGGAACCCGACCTATGAAAACATGAAGTAATTCTCTCATGGATTGGGGCACCTGGGTAGCTCAGTGGTTGAGTGTCTGCCTTTGACTCAGGTCATGATCCCGGGGTCCTAGGATCAAGTCCTGCATCAGGCTCCCCTCAAGGAGTCTGCCTCTCCCTCTGCCTATGTTTCTGCCTCTCTCTGTCTCTCTCATGAATAAATAATCTTTAGCACAATCATGTGCTAAAGATTAAACTCTAATGATTAAACTCAATCATCTACTTAAGAAAAATTAAGTTAGTCAAAAATTTAGTAGGTAATAGAATTGTTTTGGTAGCAAGTAATAAAAATCTATTGAAACTATCTTACACAAAAGAAAATTTATCAGCTCATATAAATGAAAAACATAAGGATAGAAGTGGCTGTATGCAAAAAAAAATCAAATAATGTAATCTGTACAAAGGCTTTATCTCTGTGTATGTGGCTGTGCTTTGTAGAAGGAGATGTCTTGACTCTGCTTTCTTCCATTCAAACAATGGCAGTGTTGGCCACCAGCTAGAACTGCTAACTCACAATGGCCTTAGCACTCATAATCTTGAAAGAAAACTTCATTCCCAGAAGTTCCAGAAAACGACTATGACCAAATATTTGTAGTCATAGGTCTACTCTTGGAATTAGGGGTGTGATGAGCTTCATGTAATAAGGGAGGTGACTATAAGTCAGGAGGTAGTTCAGCAAAGAAAAGTGCTATAATCTAAGAAAGGGAAATGGATAATAATCAGGCAAAGCTATATGTGTTGTCTACAAGAAAATCACAAAAATGGCTAACACAAAGGGTTAAGTGAAGTTAGACTCTTTGCCTTAGAGAAGGAAATACTGAGTGATAGGTAAGGTTTTTTCTTCAAAAACAGGGAATATAGGGATCCCTGGGTGGCGCAGCGGTTTGGCGCCTGCCTTTGGCCCAGGGCGCGATCCTGGAGACCCGGGATCGAATCCCACGTCGGGCTTCCGGTGCATGGAGCCTGCTTCTCCCTCTGCCTGTGTCTCTGCCTCTCTCTCTCTCTCACTGTGTGCCTATCATAAAAAAAAAAAAAAAATTAAAAAAAAAAATTAAAAAAAAAAAAAAACAGGGAATATAAAATAAATTAAGGGTCTTAACAATCAGTACCTCCCTCAGACTCAGGCAAGGCAGCACTCTGTCCTGGCTCTAGAAGGCTCCACAAATCACACAAGTGAACAAATTTATCAAAGAACACATGCATGCCTCCATCACTTAGAATCTGATACACTCAGTAAGCGCAGAGTGCAAGCAGAACTCCAAACATTAATTCTCATGATTAACAATGTTCAGGCTCCAAGAAATCATTTTCCACATCTTTCACCTACATGCTCAAAAATAAAGGCAAATAATGTACCCAAATGCTGGACAGGTATGTCAGAGTGAGGGAATGATTAGAAGACTTGAGTGCAGAGACACTTGGTGAGCAATAAAACAAGTCACCTTGTCACACTCTTTCTCTGAGAGAAATGCATTCAATAGCTCCTGGTTTAATGAAAAAATCATTTCCCATAAGGCCTAAGTATTTTTGTTTCTATTTTTCTTCTCCAGAAACAACTCAGGGTTCTAATGGTATTCATGAGCTAAGTCTGGTATTTTTGACAGTTGTATAGACAGACGCCTGGGTAGCTCAGCAGTTAAGTGTCTACCTTTGACTTAGGGCATGATCCAGGGTCCTGGGATGGAATCCTGCATCCAGCTCCCCGTAAGGAGCCTGCTTCTCCCTCTGCCTATGTCTCTGCCTCTCTCTCTGTCTTTCATGAATAAATAAGTAGAATCTTTAAAAAAAAACACATTTGTATAGGAAGTGAGGAATACTTTGTAATATTAATTTATATTATCTTTGAACTTGTATATACACAGGTCTAGATGAGACATGAAGTTTGATGCAGATATTTTACATTGATAACTAGTCATTGAACAGTAAACCTAAAAATAGTTTTATTCTTGTAAAAACTAACTTTTAATTAAATTTTCATAAATTAAATAAAGATGAGATCTATTAGCTATAATTTATATTTTTACTACAAATTTTGATAACTATTTTTTAATATTTTAGAATAAAAATAACTTTTGAAAACAATTTCAATTTTATAATTTTTACATTAATTTACACATTGGTGGGCAGGCCTGGTGTCTAAGTGGTTTGGCGCTGCCTTCAGCCCAGGGTGTGATCCCGGATATCCGGGATCTGGTCCCATGTTGGGCTCCCTGCATGGAGCCTGCTTCTGCCTCTGCCTGTGTCTCTGCCTCTCTCTCTCTCTCTCTGTCTCTCTGTTTCTCATGAATAAATAAATAAAATCTTTTTAAAAATAATTGTTTAATTTACACATTGGTGAAAATACAAAAATTCTGCATTCTGATTATAATTATATTTTATTTTTTAATCTTTTAGATCAATTCAATAGCAATTCTATGAAGTCTATCAATTTTGTGAAAATATTGATTTTTTAAAAGAATTTATTTATTATTTTAAAGAGAGAGAGAGCATGAGAGACAGAGAGTCTGAGCAGGGGTATGTAGAGGGAGAAGTAGACTCCCTGCCAAGCAGGGAGCCTCATGTGGGACTCAATCCCAGGACTCTGGAATCATGACATAAGACGAAGACAGACACTTAACAAACTGAGCCACCTAGGCACCTGTGAAAATATTGATTTAAAAACATAATGATTTTGCTGAATGAAGGCAAGAAAAATAAATTCTATAAAATTAACTTAACAATTATATAGATCTTTATTACTTATTCAAATATACTTGATTCATCAATAGAATACATGGACAATAATAATTAAATCTGTCATCTTTGACATTTTATAGACTTTCAGTCATGTTCATTAAAATAAGAGGACAGAACATACTATATTTTTATTAATGATTTCCATTTGTAGCAACTAAACTAAATGCAGATGAAACCAATGCAAATCTTCTCCCTCTATAGACTCAAAAACACATAGATAAAATACAAAGAAAAAAGAAGAGGAAAAGGAAAAACATATCTGCAGATGCAAGAGGGAAAGAAGAATAAGTGCATAAGTTGACACTGGGCTATTTTCAAAATCCTTTATACACATCCACAGTGGGAAGGTAGGATCTTATCACCTATGAGAAGACAAAGTTAAGATCTTTGGCACAGATGAGGCAGGTACTTCTGAAATATCTGCATGGAAGGAAATAGTAGAAAGTCTGCTTGTTTTGTGAAAAAAGAACTAGAGAAAATTAGCCCTTTCACCTGGTGAAGGATCAGGGAAGCTTGCCCTTTCTGAAAATTGAGTGAAATAAAATAAAATTTTCCCATAAGAAATTAAAACGTCAAGCTTGAGAAATTCTAGAATTTATGCCATTTAAGTGATGCCAGAATTCGAATCTGATTGGATAACCTAAAAATCCCAAAGACCTGAGGCAGAGGCAAAGCAAAATTCCTATGTAGGCTGCACACAACACCCATAAACACATATCCAAAAAAATTTAAGCTTTGATGAAGTTATTAAACTCATATTCAAAAATTACTCAGAACACAAGGAAATGATCCACTATCGGAGGAAGGCGGCAGATACAACAAACTGGAATATGTATCATGTCAAGAATTTGAAATAATAGACTAAACTGAGCAAGATTAAATAATAAGTATACTCCTAATAAAGAGCTCATGGAAGAAATGGAAGCTCAAATGAAAGAATAGAATACTCTGAGAAAGAATAGCTGAAGAAAGAACTAGTGACAATAAAATTAAATCTCAGCAAATGGGTTAAAACACAGACTATTTAAGTTGAAAAAGGAAAAAAGAATTAGTGTCATAGGAGAGAGAAGAGAGAGAATTACCCAAAATAAAAAGGAAAAAAAAAAGAGGTGTGAAAGATAGGGCAGAATGAGAAGATTTAACCTACCTAAAACAAAAGTTCCAGAAAGAGAGAACAGAGGCAACACTTGAAAAGATAATGGCTAAGAATCTTCCAGAATTGATCAGAAACATAAATCCTCAGAATAACAACACACAAAAACTTGTAAGCATCAAAAGTAAAAATAATTCATACTGAGATTTATTAAGTATTACAAGCATAAAAATTAAAAATAAATCCATATCTAGATATATTTTAATAAATCTGGAGGATATAAAAGACAGAGAGATTCTTATTTAAAAAAATAGGAATGAGGCACCTGGGTAGCTCAGTCAGATAAGTGTTGATTTGGGGCAGGGTCATGATCTCAGGGTCATGAGATTGAGCCCCATATCAGGCTCCATGCTCAGTGGGGAGTCTGCTTGAGATTCTCTCTCTCCCCTCTACTTTGGCCTCTTCCTGTCAAATAAATAAATAAATCTTAAAAGACAAAAAAAGGCAAAAATAGGGATGAATTAGCTGCAAGATTAACTACATGAAAGTTCTCCACGGTAACAGGTGTCAAAAGATAATGAAAAATAGCTTCAGTGTATGGAAAGAGCTAACTATGGCTTTGAAACTCTGTAACCAACTCACCAAAATATAAAATGAAAGTGAAATAGTTATATTTTTAGTTATCTAAAGAGAATATATTATTCAAAGCCTTTCACTGAAAAAAACACCAACACATGTTCTCCAATAACAGGTTAATTGAACCCAGAAATAAAGGGAGATACAAAAGCAACTGCAAACAAAGAAATTATTAAATATACACTGACAACAATAATGATGACTAATATGTATATCAAACATAAGACAAAGAAATCCTGAGAAATTGGAGAGGATAGTAATCAAGAGTTGATAATATGAGTTAATCATTCTAAGGGACTTGTAATGATCAATGTAAGGTAGAAATGTTTATTATGTTTAGATCTGATTATGGTTAGACTGTACTAAATCAAGCATGCAAGTTTAAAATTTGTAATCCCTAAAACCATAGAAATAGAATCAATAATTTTCAAACCAATAGAGAGGAAAAAGTAGAGAATGAAGAAAAAATAAAATAGGCACCTGAAAAAGAAAAAAAAGTGAAGGAAAATCATAGTATACAAAAAAAAATAAAGATGATGGAAATAAATTCCAAGTGTAACAATACTCACAATAAATATAAATAAGTTAAACTTTCCAATTAAAAAATGAAGATCCTCAGATTGGCGTTGTAATCATGTTTAATCCAACTATATGATACTCTTAAGAGATATGATAGCACAGATGATATAGAAATTATGAAAGAAAGGAATGACAAAATAAATCAGGACTTCCAGTTAAACATTAGAAATTTAAATAAATTCTTTATTCTTACTTGCCTCTGAAGCCCCCAAAAGGAATAAAGGAATAAACCCACAAAGGCAACAGAAGAGATGAGAAACGTCAAGAAGGTTTTGGAAGAAGAAAAGCAGACGTAAGTGGTAACTGACTCAGCAGAGCAGAGAAAGCTGAAACCCAGCAGCCAGTCTGCAGGAGGTAAGAAGGCAATATGAAGTGTCTGACTCACATAGCAGAAACCCAGAAGGGCCTGAAATGGAGGCATCAAGTTGCCCTAAAAGCTCAGTGAAGGGTAACATTGAAAAGAGGAAGTTTGGTTGAAATTCTGCATAAGAAATTATTTCCCCTCTCCAAACATGCAGCACCTTTCAACCCAAAAGGCTCATAACTGGAAGAACAAGCAAAGCAAGGGGGCAGGTGTGACATGCTAACCTGAAACAAGAAGATCATTTAATGATGAGACTGTAAGTACTCTTGTCTTGGCACTGAGAGCATTGACTCTCAGGTCTAACCCACAAGCTGGACATCAAATGTTCCACCTTGGGGAATTTATACAGTCCAAAAGAAAACCTACATACAGTTAGACTTGGATATCAGACAAAAACCTTAGTAATCAGGTATCTTCCCTGATAATTGACAGAAAACATCACTCACAATTGAAATAGATTAGATGCATTGTCTCTAACAGGGGAAAAGCAAGGATTCCCACTATCATTGCTTTGATTCATCATTGGTCTAGATTTCTGAGCTGGATAATAAGATGAGAAGAGAAATAAGGTGTTAAGTAGGAAGAAAGATCATGCCACATATGATTGGCCTACACAAAAAAAATACAAGAAAATATCCAAACTATTAAAAGTTTTTAAATTCAGAAAAATTGCTGACAAAACAATATGCAACAATCAACAGCCTTCTTAATTCTAGAAAGAACCCTCAAAAGACTTAACTTTAAAAAAATACAATTCATAGTAGCAACAGAAACTACATGTCAGGGAATAGAAAAACTTAACAAAAGAAATGATAGTCCTTAATGGGAAAATGAATAAGTAGTCAGAGGCTAGAAAAGATTACATAAATTAAAGGGAATACTTTTGATAGAAAGACAATATCCCAAAAAAAGTCATTTCGCCTCCAAATTAATCTATAATTCCAATCAAAATCTCAGAGTATTTTTCAAGAAACTTGCAAGCTGACCCAAACTTCATTTTGAAGGGTAAAAAGATAATAATAAAGTTTACTAAGATTTATTGAACAGTTAGAATAATTAAAATCATCTGTATTAGCATAGGAATAAAAACACATCTGATTTTAAATTAATCTCACTTTTAAGCATCCCACTAATATCTCCCACCTCTTATCTTGTCAGCTCACTCTCTCCAGTACCCCCAACTAAAACAATCCATTAAACCTGCTGGGACCTAGAATTGTTTTATTTTACCACCTCTTCACTGTCCCTCACGCTCCTCATGTCCTTGTGTCTCTTTCACCATCTTTACCCCCAAGTCCTGTATTCCTCCTGCTATCTTTTTTTTTTTTTAATAAATTCACTTAGTAGTATCCCATCTCTTGTTAAATCTAACTCTTCACTTCCTATGAGCCTCTATTAAGGTTGCCCAACACAGGACACAGAAAATGTGCAATCATACTAACTGGCACCTGTAGATGGACCTCAGATAAGCTAGTAAACATACACTTCCTTGACCCTCCATGCTCCTGAGATGAGATTCTGTCAAATGGCTATTTCTTATCTTTTCTCCTTTCTTCAAACCTCCTGCACTTCCATCTCCGTCCTCACTTTGTAAATTACCCTGTTTCCTGGTGTCCTGAGGAAACTGAAGAATCAAGTAAGATTTTTTTTTTTTTGGTTATCAACATAAAAATAATCATTTGCTTAAAAGTCAACATATCAACAACTGTGCAAATTAGAAGACAATAGCACAATGTGATCAAAGTGCTAAGAAAAAATGCTTCTTAACCTGTCCTTTACCTGGTTGTATTTATTCAGGAATGAAAGTAAAACATCAAAATTGAGATTTTTTACTACTTAGAAGCATTCACAGAAGAATGTACTTGGAGAAAAGGAAAAGGAATCCATAATGGGAGTTCAGTGATACAGGAAGGAATTGTGAGCAAACAAATTGATAAATATACAAATCCCTATAAACAGAAACTGTATGCAATAATCATAATAACAATTAAGCTGGGGCTAAAATTAAAATAGAAATAAAATATTGGAAAACAACAAATGTGTGATGGTGGGGGTTACTGGAGTGAAAGTGGTCTAAGATCCTTGAAATGTGTAGGGAAAGGTAGAAATATTAACTTTAGAGTCTAAGTATGCATGTTAGTATTTTAATAATAACCATTAAAAGAAAAAGCATATATTTTTCAAAGAGTAATGAAAAAATGTTAAAAGTTTACTTATCAAAAAGAAGACAAGCATGCCAAAAAAGAAGCAAATTAGAAAAATCAATTCATACTCAAAATGCAAATTAAGATGGTAAAAATAAATATACTAGTGATCATAATTAATGTTATTGGACTAAAGTAGCACAGAAGGTTGTCAGTCTGGATTCAGCTATCTGCTGTTTTCAAAAGACATGTATCAGATATAAGGATACAGAAATATTGAGAGTTAAATGATAAAAACAGTTCATCTTAAGTAAACACCAATTAGAAGAAAGCTGGTACAGTAATATTAACATCAGATGGTATAGACCTTAAAACAAAGTATTATCAAAGATAAAAAGGTGATGGGGCACCTAGGTGGCTCAGTGGCTTAAGCAGCTGCCTTTGGCTCACATCATGATCTCATGGGTCCTGGGATCAAACTCCACCCATGTTGGACTATCTGCTCAGCAGAAAGTTTACTTCTTTCTCTGTCTCCCCTGAACCCCCCAACTCCCAACACCCTTGCACGTATGCACACTCACACACACTCTCTCAAATAAATAAAATTTTTATAAAAAATAAAAGATGAAATGGTGATAATAAGTCATTTACCTAATCAGGAAGTTATGTAAGTCTAACCTTAACCTAAAAACAGAGCCTTACAATATGTAAAGCAAAAAGTATGGAAGAAAAACAAGGAGAAATGGAGATTCAAACATCGCTCTCTGAGTAATCAGTAAACCATGCAAGAAAAAAAGTATATAAAACATACAAACAACCCAATTAATAAGGTTAATCTAACAGACATATATAAAACCACATTAAATACACATTTATCTAAAACACATTTGGAATATTTACAAAAACTGACCACATACCAAACCCTAACGCAATGTCCAGTACGTTTCAAAGCATCATACTGATCATATCCTCTTACCACGATATCCTTAAGACAGACAAGGATAAGTAAAATGTTTGGGAGATTTAAAGACACACTTCTAAATAATTTTTTAAGAAGGAATTATGGCAAAAATTTTGAAAATACTTAGAATTAAACAATAATGGGAATACTACATTCCAAAGTTTTAGGAATGTATGTATTATGATTATACAAGAAAATTATTTCCTTGGCTATAATTGCTTATCTTAGAAAAGAAAAAAAATTGAAAATTAAGATGATGAGCACCAATTAAAAAGCTAGAAAAAGAGTAAAATAAACCCAAAGCAGAAGGAAGGAAATAGTAAAGCAAAGAGAAAAAGCCAATATCATTTTTAAAATGAACATATAATAGAGAGAATGGCTTATCAGGAAAAGGAGAAAAGGTAAAGTAATCCATTTAAGAATTCAAAAGTTGGCAAAACTGTGGATAAAACAAAGATTAAAAAACTATAAATATACAAAATTTATGGCAAATCAGTTTGACAATTTAGATGAAATAGACATTTCTTAGAGAAATGTAACTTACCAAAATAGACTAAAGAAATAGAATTGAGAAGAATAAAAAAAAACAAAACTGAGCAGTTCAAGAAAAAAAAATACTTGTGGAAAAAAATACCATGTCCAGGTGGTTCAGGTGGTTTTAGATACAAGTTGTACAAATAGTCAAAGAATATTTCATTCTACATTATATAAACTCTTCCAGAAAATAGAAAAATTGGAAATGATCCCTAATTCTTTTTTTGAGACTATCACAATCTTGAAATCAAAATCAGACTCAGAAAGCAAAAGAAAGGAAAACCACAAGACAATGTCCCTTATGAACATCAATACAAGAATCCTAAACATAGACTCAGGTTGAACTTAATAATATATTAACAACAGACAAAGCGTGATCAAGCTGGACATGAAAGAATGGCTTAACCTTTAAAAAAAAATGGAGTGGGTTATAATTCACTACATTAGTGATTAAGGAGAAATGCTATTGGATCATTGCAAAATGTTTTATTGAATGCCTTTTCTGAATACAACATATATTTATGATTTTTAAAATAAATCTCTTAAATAAAAAGAAATTGAATGGAATGGACTTAACCCAAAAATAAGAATTTCTCCAAAATCCATAGCAAACATCTTACTTAAGGGTGGAATACTAGGAAACATTACCTCTAAAATTAGGGCCAACATAAGTAAGTTACTATCACTGCTTCTGTTCAATCTTGTACAAAAAAATAAATGAAAAGTATAAGGGCCTGAGCATTAGAAAGAAAGAAAAGTGTTCTTATTATAAACTATATGATCACTGTATTATTATTTATTGCTGTGTATCAAATTATCCCAACACTTAAGAGCTGAAAATAATAAACTCCTATTATGTCAAGCAGTTTTTGAAGATCAGGGTTCTAGAAGCAGCTTAAAGGCCCAGCATCTCTGAAAAGGTCTTAATCAATATATCTGCTGAGGCTACATTGTCTGAAGGCTTGAGTGGGACTGGAGGATTCATTTCCAAGTTGGCTCATTCACTTGGCTGTTGGCAGGAGCCCTCAGTTCTCCACGTGGACCTCTCCACAGGGTTGTCTGCGTGTTCTCGTGACATGGCAGCTGGCTCCCCCCAGAGTGAATCATCAGAGAAAAAAAAAAAAAGACATAAAGGGCAAAATGGAAGCTTCAGTGTCTTTTACAACCAAATCTCAGAATGACACACCATCACTTTTGTCTATTTGTTAGAAATCACAGAGCCCAGCCCATACTCAATGGAGGGGGTTTAGGCTCCACTTCTTGAAGGGGGAAATAACAAGAAATCTGTGCACATTTTTAAAACAAGTTAAATTATTGAGGTGGAAAATCCAAAATAAAATGCATATAATTCCTTATGATTAATAAGAAAGTGTAGCAAGGTTGCCAGAAACAGCATCAATATACAAAATTCAATTACATTTTTATGCAAGAGTAATAGAGTTCAAAAATCCACATTTTAATTAAGATACAGTATTGATGGGAAAGCTTAATATTTTAAATGTAATAGTCCCCAAATTAATCTATAAATTTTCACTATACTTAATACACTGATTCTAAAATTTTCACAGAAAAGGTCCAAAAATAATCAAGAAACATTTGAAGACAAGTACAGAAACCTGCCTAATCAAATATTAACACTTATTTTAAAGCAATAGAAATCTCAAATGTGTGTTTGACATAAAGATAAACTAATAGTTCAAACCAAAGAGCCCAGAAATAGATGCACACATACATAGAAACAATATTTTTATAGAAATGGACTTGTAATCAATACAAGGAAGAACAAACTATTCTACAATTTCTGGGATGGTTGCCAACTTTTTAAAGCAGATTAGATTTCTACCTCATATAAAATGAATTCCAGTTGAGTTAAAGACATAAAAACACAACCCAAAACTTTTAAAAAATTAGAATGAAAGATGGGAGAATTTCTTTATAATCTTGAGGTAGGAAAGGGTTTTTTTAAACAAGACCTAAAACAGCACAATAGAGATAAGAGACTGATACATTTACTGCATTAAATTTAAAAATTCATCTCTGATGAGAGAATAAAAATCTGAAGATTTCAACAATTCTAACAAACTAAGAAAACTTATTTTCCATACATACACCAACATGGATTAGTACCCAGAATACATACTTCAACCCCAAAAGAGAGGCAACTCAATGGGAAAACTGAGCAAAAGATATTAATAGACAGTTGACAGAATAAAAAATGAATGTACAATAAACATGCAAAATTATCAGAGAATAGAAATTAATCAGAGAAGTTCAAAATTAAACCAAAATTAGTTACTGTTTCATACTCAACAAATTGATAAAAATGTAAACCTAACACCCCAAATGTTGGAGAGGATGCGGAAAAACAGAAATTCTTATATATTTCTGATAGGAATATAAGTGGGTACAATAATTTTTGGCAAACAAGTTGGCAAAGTCTAGGATAGCATGCACTATTTCTTACCCTACTTTAAGGTCTTAATAATCAAGGAGTCTTGGTGAGATGGATGTATCTAGAAGGTTCCCATGTTGGGAAGAGTGGAGGAAGGACTGCGACTTTGGCACAGGACAGATTGAGTTTTAGACACTAGTAAGACATTGAGCTAAAGATGCCAACAGGCAGACGGGTGAGCATCTGGAACTAAGGGAAGATGTCTGTACCATGAATAAAGAACTAGAAGTCTAGTGTATAAGTTGAAGGAAGAGTAAAATGAGAGCCTGTGAGCTGTGAATGCCTAGGAATGTAGTTGAATGAGCAATATTTTTAGCTAGGCAGGTGTTAAGCTAAGTCACTATTCAAGCAGTTGTCTCCCTGGCCTCCCACTTTAAACAATCTGGTTTCACTCGTTTGATGTTTAGTTGGAAGATCTGATAATTGGTGATATAAGGAGCCATCGGTCAGCTTGGACTACCAAGGGCCCTAAGTGTTCAAATTTGAATATTCTAATTTTATAATACTACCATAACCTAAGAAAATTGATTATAATGTGTATTAATTATACTCTCGTGCTTATTCAGAAACTCAGGCATTGGATTCAATATAGGTCTCATTTCCTTTTAAGTGAATTTTGGATGTGAGGGCAATCTGGCTGCAACATCTGTCACCCCATTGATCGCCAGGGTTGATTCGGCTGATCTGGCTGGCTAGGTGGGTGTCCCCTTCTTCCCTCAGAGCTCCAGTGTGTCCCTCCCAAAGCTGCATGATTGGTAGAAGAGGAAGACCATCCCCAATAAAGGAGGACTGTTCTTTCGGTCAAAAGTACATGAGTAGCTCTACTCCCCTGCTAGTACCTCCAAAAAAGCTCCTTTTAAGTGAATTTTATGGACATTTTATAACCTGTGAAATAATGTCTGCATATTATAGCACCGATATTAAGGTTAAAGCAGCAACTGACAAAGAGTAGAAAGCTAAATCTTCTTACTTGGATGTCATTCTCACTAACATCTGACCTCTGTTTGGTACATGCCAAAGAAAGGGGTAGTAAAAGAAAAACTTGAATGGCATTCAAGATTAAAATTTAGTAAATGGAACTTAATCACTCAAGATATATATCCAAGAAGTACATACAGGAGTTGATAAAAACATGAAGATTCTGGAGATCACTATTAAATTTTAAAGGACAATGTGATATGGTCTCATTCATTTGGGGAATATAAAAATTAGTGAAAGGGAATAAAGGGAAAGGAGAGAAAATGAGTAGAAATATCAGTGAGGGTGACAATACATGAGAGACACCTAACTCTGGGAAATGAACAAGGGGTAGTGGTAGGGGAGGTGGGCGGGGGGTTGGGGTGACTGGGTGATGGGCACTGAGGAGGGGCACCTGGCGGGATGAGCACTGGGTGTTATGCTATATGTTGGCAAATTGAACTCCAATAAAAAAATAAATAAAAATAAATAAAGGACAATGTGAACCTTCACAAATGCTAGAATTGAAGGGACAGTACTTAAGAACAAAAGGTAGTATGATATTTTAAGGCTAATAAGAGTATAAGAACTAATCTTATTCATATGGATGTTAGGATGAATAAAGAGTATTCTGTTTGAAAGCACTGCTTAACTCTCCTCCTAATTTTTGCCTGGTTTCTAAACACTGGAAGTATGCCTCCCCCCCCCCAGACCACATATGTCAGTTTTCCCCTTTTAGAATCAACTGAAAACAAGAGTGAAATCCCAACCACTTGCCTCCTAAACAAGAGAAGATTCAAGACTTCATTCAAAAGGAAACTTACTCAACAGGAAATATCAGCCTTGAGTGAGGTCCCAGTTCCCTAGCTGGCTGTTCAGGCCTTCCCAGTTCTTCAATTTCTGCCCCTGATCCACAGGCACCCCCTGTGTGGGTTTCCTACATGTGAGGATCAGCAGAAAAAAAGGTAATACATTGCCATTCATCTGCCAGTAACAAGTGCAGCTCATTCCTGACCTGGAAAATCTCAATTTGTTTCTAGAGTGAGTCATATGGGTTCTGAATAACTGACGGCTAATGCTTGCAAATGGTCCTGTTCCTCAGCCACCAGCAGGTCTGAGCATACAATACAGTTTTATGGTAGAAACCAGATATCAACAAGCTAAGAAGAGCCCAGCCTGGCCACATTTCTGAGAACTTCAAGCAGCCTCAAGGAAGGACTGGACTGTCCTTCCCTGGCTACATTATAATGTCTGTGCTCCATACAGTCTAGGAACACACTAGAAAATAGTCAGAAAGTGATGACCATTTGTCAACAAGAGGGATTTAGTCAAACTGTAAGTCCCTGTTCTCTATCCTGCACATAGACAAGGTTCCATAATCTCCCAAGCTGGTAGCCAATGCTGTTTCCCTGGTTATGAAGTTCCCAGGGAAAAGGACAGTATGTACAGGCTACCCAGGGCATTTGTAAAGAATAACGCCATGGGAAAGTGTGGGCATGTATTTAATTTTGACATGGTCTCCTTTCTTTTTTTTTTTTTTTTTTTTTTTTTTAAAGATTTATTTATTTATGATAGACATAGAGAGAGAGAGAGAGGCAGAGACACAGGAGGAGGGAGAAGCAGGCTCCATGCCGGGAGCCCGACGCGGGACTCGATCCCGGGACTCCAGGATCGCGCCCTGGGCCAAAGGCAGGCGCTAAACCGCTGAGCCACCCAGGGATCCCCCATGGTCTCCTTTCTTACTGAATCTTTGATGGCCACATACAAGTTTTATGTCAGTAAGGCAAGTAAAAATCTGCTTTGCTAAGGATTGCACATTGAGCTTTATTGCACGTTGAAATCACCTGGGGAGACTTAAAAGTACTTATGCCTGATATAATCAATGCCATTGTAATAGTGTTGTATGGTGACAGATGATAGCTACACTTGTGGTGAGCACAGCATAATGTACAGACCTGTCATATCACTGTGCTGTACACCTGAAACTAATATAACATTGTGTGTCAACTATACTTAAATAATATTTTTAAGAAGACAAAACAAAACAAAATACTGATGCTTGGGTCCCACCCTCAGAGATTATTCTGATGTAATTGTCATGCATTGTGGCCTAGACATTAGGATTTTTTTTTTGTATATTTTTAAAGCTATCCACATGATTCAGATATGCAGAAAAGCCTGAGAACCACAGCTGTAGAACTATTGTGAGAGCTACATTGGCCATCCATAAGGTTTCTTCCCTTTAGGGGTTCCCATTCACGGTAGAAACAGCATAATGGGTCTGGACCTAAACTAGTTGTTCTTTCTGAGTTTCTGTTTGGCTTTAAATATATAATGTGATTTAAATTCTTTTTAGAGTCTCAAGCAACTACAGGTTTAACTTTCTTGACACTCTGAAATCCATAAAGTTCTGAAAACAAGTTTTGAAATGATCCATTTCATGGCAAAATCTGAGTTTGGCTGATGTGGGATGATTAATAGCCTCATTCAGCTCACTTAGTGTGAATAATCCTAAATGTCTCTGCAGAAATAGTCATGTAATGGATTGTATATTGCTGCTTCAGTTTTAGAAACTATACAATATGTATACCATAACAGCTTCCTAAAATCCAAGGGTTTGAGATAAGAGAGACATTATGCTATATGCATACAACAGAAAAATAAATCAAGATGTGGTCTTAAATTTTAAATAACCCCCATAAAAACAATCATATTGCAATATGGAAACCTTATTTAAAAAAAAAAAAAGCATATAAAGCTCTCTGGGAATGCAAAAGAAGGAGCAATTACTCCTTGAGTGAGATGAAGGGGAAAGTCACTTAAGAGGTGGCAGTTGAGCCAGATCTTAGAGAATGAGTAAGGCTGGCCAGGTTTAGACACTCCTGCAGAGGCAACCACTCACACAAAGACCTTAATTCAGGAGACCACAATGGGTGGAACGAATGGAAAGGATGGTAGAGACACACTTGAAAAGAGGGAAGCCCCTGGTTCTTAAGGGCTTTGTAAGTCAAAGATTTAGGACGATAAGCCAGTGGTTCTAAAATTTTAATGTGCATAAGAATCACTGGGGAATCTTGGTAAGGTTCAGATTCAGGAGGTCTGCGATGTGGCTGAAGATTCTCCACTTTTAACAAGCTCCCAGAGAATGTCAATGCTGATGTCTGAGCAGCATACTATTGAATACCAAGGTGGTCAAATACAGTAGAATACCCAATACAGTAGCCACTAGTGCAAGTTAAACTGTAATTATGTAGAATCAAATAGAACTTAAAATCTAGTTCCTCAGTTTCACTAACCACATTTCAAATACTCAATAGCCACAAGGGACTAGAAGCTACCATACTGAACAGTGCAGAAATAGAACATTTCCACCATCACAGAAAGTTCCATTGGTCAGGGCTGATTCTAAAAGACAACATGGCACCATTAGGTATTTTTCAGACAGGGATATGAGACCAGCAAATGAAAATAACTAATATTTAACATATTACTTAGCATGAGCCAAAAACTGTCTGTAGTGGTTTTAAGTTATATCCACAAATAAATCCCTCAGTGTTCCTCCCTTTAAGAGATGGAACTTCATTTTCCTTTTGAGTGCAGATGAATAAATGAGTAAAATGTGACAGCTGTGATGTTGTGACTTCTGAGACTCATCACAGAAAACCACTGTGGCTTCCTTCTCTCTCTCTCTCTCTCTCTCTCTCTCTCTCTCCCTCCCTCTCTCTCAGATCACTCACTCTGAGGGAAGCCAGCTGCCATGTTGTAAGGACATTTTAGCAACCCTATGGAAATGCCCATGTGGTGAAAAACTAAGGCTCCAGCCAAAGCCACGTGATTGAGCTATTTTGGAAGTAATCCTCCAGCCCCTGTCAAGATCACCACATATCTGGCTGACATCTAGACTGCAACCTCAGGAGAGATCCTGTGCCAAACCTAGCTAGCTAAGTTACTCCCAAACTCCTAACCTATAGGAACTGTAAGGTAATAGATACTTGTTTTAAGCCACTAAGTTTCAGCTAATTCGTTACCTAGCAATAGAGAACTGATATATAGTTCTAAGCACTTTGCATTAGAATTAACTCTTTGGTAGAACAGAACATACTATCTTATCCCTCATGTTACAGATTGGAAAACCAAGGTGCAGAGAGGTTAATTAAATTGCCTATGTTCCCACAGCTAATATGCATGGGAATGGGGATTCCAACCAGGAGGTCAAGAACCAGTGTCTTGCTCTCTAACACTATAGAGTTCTACCCCAGATCAGTTAGAATATATTTCTGAGAGCATCATGAGATACAGTTTCAGGGAACCACTGAATGATATGCCTTTGTCTTATTCTGGCTGCATATTAGGTTCACAGGGGGAACTTCTACCAATGCCTGTGCCGCACTCTAGTTCAATTGAGGCAAGATCTATGGAGCGCAACCCAAGCATTAGTAGTTTTTAAAGCCTTCCAGGTGATTCCAATGTGCAGCCAAGGTCAAGAACCACAGATAGAGCATAGCCATTCCAAGTGTGGGCCCAAGAGGATGTGAGAAGTGAAATTTAAATGTCAACAAGATTGCCCAGATGCCTTGTACTACATTAAAGTTTGAGAAACACTGCTCTAATCCTTTCCCCAGGCCACACCTGGTGATAGGTAGCAGCTGAACATCAAATAGGTTGGCACATATGGTTTCGCTGCAGGAACTGAAATTGGGTGCATAGAGACAAACCAAGTTTAGCATTTCACAAAGTGGTTCTTCAAAATATCAAAAAGACAGGAAGAATGAAAACTCGAAGAGATAGGTGGGAAAAGCAGGAGGGAACAAATAATTTCTCTCAGTGTCAAAGAGAAATAAAGAACTCCAGGGAGTGATCAGTAAAAATTAGGATGTCAGAGAGGACCTGCCTTAAGAGACAAAAATCAAAAAAGACAGCAAAATTACTTCTCATTGGTTTGAGGCCAGAGGAAATACTATACTCACTGTAAGGCTTTGGAGGTTTTGTGAAAAGAATATAAAAACTGCTCTACTCTAGCCTTCTCTGTCTATAGTAAATGTGCTAACAAAACTTGATTTAAAAGAAAGAAAACAAAATTTCTTACTTTTTTCCTATCCTACTTCGTTATCAGCAGTATAATTATGGCTAATCCTCAGTTATTGATAATCAGCTTTATGACTTACCTACAAACTTTAAATTTTATCAGTGTGATCTGTTTTTTAAAAAAGCCAAGCACAGGATGTCTGGGTGGCTCAGCGGTTGGGTGCCTGCCTTTGGCTCAGGTCATGATCCCGGGATCCAAGATTGAGTCTCATACCGGGCTCCCTCCCTCTGCCTGCACCTCTGACTCTCTCTCTCTCTCTCTCTCTCTCTCTCTCAGTCTGTGTCTCTCATGAATAAATAATCTTTTTAAAAAAATAAAAAATAAAAAGCCAATCACATAGAGCTTCATCCCCCACTCCTTCATCCTTCATCCCCCACTCCTCAAGAGCTTCCAAGGAAGGTGAGAAAACAGTGCCCTACCTATCAACAAATGAAAAAATGAAGGGTTAGGGAGACTATTGGTAGCATCCTCCTACCTAAAAAGAGCATACTAGAACCTACTCTGCATGTGAATGCTTAGGCAGAAGTTTCTCCCACTTATCCAAAAGGTGACATAACTCAAAGGGTAAATCAAAAATTACTTGCTATGTGGACAGCAGTCCAGAAGTTGGTTGTCAAATGTTGGCATGCACTGAATTACCTGGAGGGTTTAATTTCAACACAGATTATTGGATCCCATCCTCAGAATTTCTGGTTTAGTAGGTTGGGCCATTGCCAAAAAATGTGCTTTTCTAACATGCCCCCAGGTGTTGCTGCTGCTGCTGCTAGTGCCAGGACTGCACACTGAGAACCCTTGCAGTGTAGCATGGTGGGTAACACTAACCTAACATAAAGGAGCTGGAACTCTGAGCCAGTATCCTTATTTAAAACCCAACTCTGCTTCTTCCAAAATGGATGACCTTGAGCAAGCTACTTAACCTCTCTCTGCTTCCATCTCTTTACTTACAAAATGAAGATAATAACAGGATAATCTCCTTGGGTTGTCATAGTGATTAAAAATGTTAATACAGATAAAAAGCACAGAACAGTGCTTAGCAAATTGTACAAGTTCTCTCAGTGTCAGCTGTTAATGTCAATGCCTACGGAAGACAAATTAATTCTGTACTAGCTTTACTCAGAGCACTAGTAAAGCTAAGAAAAATAACCCAATTTATTTACTTACTTTTTTATTATAAATACAATTATCAGTCTTGTTCTCAAGTACTGCATATGAAACAGTGATCTATCAAATGAGGGAACTGCATAAATTTTCTGTGACTTTGAACAAATTCCAGAAGGTACAAGCAAATTTTGTCATGAGTCTGTAGCTACAACAGACTCAGAAGGACATAGAGTTCTTTTAAAAGCACTGCAATTATTAAACAAGAGTTTAATAGCCCACATTATAGCATAAAAGGAAGAATTATTTGATGAGAAAAGGAAGTCAAAAAGTCAAACAGAGCACTTTAGAATCAGAAATAGATGGAACACAAAAGAGGAAGGTGGGGATGACACAAGAAGGCTGCCACTGATTTGAGCACTTGAAAACCAAGCCCAGGAAAAACTCCATGTCCAGGACACTAGACCTAGAAAGAACTAACAGGGTATCAGCTACAGGAATTAGGAATGAAACATTTAGAAAAATAGAGCAAAAAAAGCAAACTCAAAGAGGAGAAAGTAGAAGCAGGTAAATGGGGGGGGATCAGGCTTTACCTGAAGAATCCTGGCCCAGAGCAAGGGTTTAAGTCCATCTGCAAGTTTTAAAAATATAATATGTTGTCCCTGTTGTGAAAAATATCACAAATTGAACCCTCGGTCCATAGTCCAGCCCTGTGCTCTTCCAAATGATCTCCTACTTCCTCTCAGCCATTTTATGTCCCATTCAAGCCCACTTCTTATAACTGTCCCCAAACAATCTGATGCTGCAGTAGCCACAGCTGTGCAAACACTAGTCCTTCAACTTGAATTAAGTTCCTCCTCTTAGCTTAATCCTTTCCATCATCTAAGGACAAATCAAAACCCATCTTCTCTGCTCCCCCTAAGTAAAATCAATTTCCCCTTTCTTCATGCTCCTGTGCTTCTTTTTAGCCAATCTATTAACAAACATCCTGCCTCATGGTATAGTAAACGGGTGCTTGCCTGCCTCCTTTTCTCAATCCTGTGACTGGAGGCACCCAACCAGCACTCTGAGCACACGACAGGATCATGGTAGATATTGCAGGGCTCTCTGCATTCCCCAGTCCCTTACAGGTTCAGACTTCCTAGTGTTCCTACTGTATGCATCCGTAAATCTGCCCCACAGGATCTCTTTGGTGGCTGGACTGTGCTAGCCCTCCCAAGGAAAAGTTAGAATTGGAGAATAAATGTCGCTGGGAGCAGTCCTCAACCAATTATGGTCATGGATTGGTGGAGTAATACCCCAGTACCCTCGCCTCTCTGGTAGAACAATTCTGCAGAACTCTGTTCTACACATTCTCCAAGAGGGCTCCAGTAGGTTTGAGCCCTCTTAGGTAATAACCCCATATGTCCCCAACTCATCCCCACTTCCCCACTTTTCTGTTGCTGTTTCCTAAGATTCTCTCTCAAATAAATACCTACTCTAGAATCCTTATCTTAAAGCCTACATCTGGGAGAATCCAATCTAAAACAATACTCAATAAATATTAGCATTTGTTTTGATGACTTAAATTCACAGAAGAAGAGAGACAAAAGGAAAAGTGACTATATGTTAAGATGAATTTTCAGAGGTAAAAAACGAGCAAGTAGGCCCAGAGCCCTTACTGGTATGGAGGTTCAGACTGGAGAAAGGAGGCAGTGAGGCTAAACAGGCCAGATAAGACCAGATTTTTCTAATGATGACCTTCTCCCCAAGAAATCCTCAAAGATTTTCTCAAGGGATTTCTTTATAGAATAGCTGCCAAAAAAAATCCATTTATTAAAGTTATCTTAGCATTATAGGATTAAGAAATGGGTACTCTCAGGAAATGCATAGAAATATACCCCAAACGGAAACTCAGTTCTAAGGGTGACAGCATGTTGAATAGGGCTTTCCTCTTGCCTTAGAATTTCAGTGGAAGGTTCAAAGCTGAAAATTATATCCAACAAGATGGGCAAAATTTCAGTACTTTAAAACAACGGTTTGGGATTTTTTTTTTCCTTTTTTTTTTTTTTTTTTTTTTAACACTATACATCTAAGGCAGGTTTGGGCTGGCTCTGCTTCATGTCCTCACTCAGGGACCCAAGTTGACAGAGGCACCATTCTTTTATAATTGCCATATTTCAAAAACAAGTCTGCATGATTTGCCAAGCAAGAAAAAAGAAGAGTGGAAGTCAAGCACTGGCAATTAAATGCTTCCATCCAGAAGTGAAATTCATGTTTACTACTCACCTTTCATTGGCCAGAACTGGTCACATCACCATACCTAACTTGAAGGGGACAGAGAATCTTAATTATTCATGTGCTTCACAATGGAGATGAGCCATATATTGGATAACATTAGTTATATTACCACAATCATGGTAGGTTGAATACTGCCCCCGCACACACCAGGATGTCCATATCCTAGAGCCTGTGAATATGTTACTGTACATGGCAAAAGGGACTTTGCAGGTGTGATTAAGCTAAGGACTTTGAGATGGGAAGGTTATCCTGGATTATCCAGGTGAGCCCAATATCATCACAAAGGTCCTTTTAAGAGGAAGACTGATGAATCACTGACCTCTACCGCTGAAACTAATAATACATTATATGTTAATTGAATTTAATTTTTTTTAAAAAAGAAAGAAATTTGAAGGAGAGTGATAGCAAGAATTCAACAGTCTTCCCTGAGGTGCCATTGACTAGAACTAAGTCTTGTGCCTTTTTTTTTTTTTTTTCAGTATAGTTGACACACAATGTTACATTAGTTTCAGGTATACAACATAGTGATTCCACAATTCTCTGTGTGTTGTGCTGTGCTCACACCACAAGTGTAGCTACCATCTGTCACCAAACAACACTATTACAATACCATTGACTATATTCCCTATGCTGTGCCTTTTATTCCTGTGATGTATTTGGAAGACTGTATCTCCTTGCCTTCATCCATTTTGCCCATCACACCCAACCTCCCTGCCCTCTGGCAACTTAGTTTTTTCTCTGTATTTATAGATCTGATTCTGCTTTTTGCTTCTTTGTTTTGTTTTCTAGATTCCACATGTAAGTGAAATCATATGGTATTGGTCTTTCTCTGTCTGGCATGTTTCACTCACTCATAATACTCTCTAGGTCTAACCATGTTGTTGCAAATAGCAAGATCTCATTTTTTTATGGCTGAGTAATAACATTCCATTTTTTATGCACACACTACATCTTTATCCATCTTTATCCATCTATGGATGGACATGTCGGTGTCTTCCATATCTTGGCTACTGTAAATAATGCTGCTATAAACACACAGGTGCATATATTGTGTTTTTGTTTTCTTTGGGTAAATACCCAGTAGTGGAATTATTGGATCATATGCTATTTCTATTTTTAATTTTTTGAATTTTACCATACTGTTTTCTTATTTATTTATTTATTTATTTATTTATTTATTTATTTATGATAGTCACACAGAGAGAGAGAGAGGCAGAGACACAGGCAGAGAGAGAAGCAGGCTCCATGCACCGGGAGCCCGACGTGGGATTCAACCATGGGTCTCCAGGATCGCCCCCTGGGCTAAAGGCAGGCACCAAACCACTGCGCCACCCAGGGATCCCTACCATACTGTTTTCAACAGTACTTTACCAATTTACATTCCCACCAACAGTGCACAAGGGTTCCTTTTTCTCTACAACCTCACTAACACTTATTATTTTCTGTCTCTTTGATCCTAGTCATTCTGACAGGGGTAAGGTGATATCTCAATGTGGTTTTGATTGGCATTTTCCTGATGATTAGTGATGTTGAACATCTTTTCATGTGTCTGTTGGCCATCTGTATGTCTTCTTTGGAGAAATGTCAGTTCAGGTCCTCTGCCCATTTTTATCAGATTGGTTTGTGTTTTTTGTTTTGTTTTGTTTTGTTGGGTTTTTGTTTTTGTTTTTGTTTTTTTGGTGTTGAGTTCTATAAGTTCTTTAAATATTTTGGACATTACCCCTTATCAGATACATCATTTGCAAATATCTTTCCCCATTCAGTAGGTTGCCTTTTGTCTTGATGGTTTCCTTTGCTGTGCAAAAGCATTTTATTTTGATGGAGTCCCAATAGTTTATTTTTTCTTTTGTTTCCCTTGCCTTAGGAGATATATCCAGGAAAATATATATATATATATATATATACATATATATATATATATATATATATATATTGCTGTGGCTAATGTCAGAGAAGTTACTGCCTATATTCTCTTCTAGGATTTTTATGGTTTTAGGTCTCACCTTTAGGTCTTTAATCCTTTTTGAGTTTATTTTTGTGTAAGATGTAAGAAAGTGGTCCAGTTTCATTCTTTTGCATGTAGCTGTCTAAGCTTCCCAGCACCATTTATTGAAGAGACTGTTTTTCCCCTATTGTATATTCTTGCCTCATTTATAATAGATTAAGGGTCACATGTAGTTCTTAACTCACTGGAAAGGAGAATGAAACTATCATGACTGGCTTGGACTTAAGATTCACCCTTGGAGACTAGGGTGAACTGAAGCACACAGCCACCGATTTATGAATAAAATGTGTTCTTAAAAAGAGTAGGAAGTGACTACTGATAGAAAACAACACATTATATAGGGCAAAGAAGACTATTTGTGCTACCAAGTCCAAAGAGGTGTTGTCTCAGGCAAGTTTCCTAAAAGCAGAACCTGAGGGGCACCTGGGTGGACAGTCAGTTAAATGTCTGCCTTCGGCTCAGGTCATGATCCCTAAATCCGGGATTGAATCCCTGCTCAGTGGGGAGCCTGCTTCTTCCTCTCCCTCTGCTGCTCCCCCTGCTTGCTCTCACTAGCTCTCAAATAAATAAATAAAATAAATAAATAAAATAAATAAAAATAAAATAAATAAATAAAATTTTTAAAAAATTTAAAAAGCAGAGCCTGAGATAATTTACTTTAGGAATGCCCTTAGAAAAGGAGAGTGAAGGAAGCAGGATGGAAGAAAAGTTGCTAAGCAAGGAAGAGGCTATCTCAGCTAGACATTTCCTACAGCTTGATTCCATGGGGAGCCCCTAAGCATAAGTCATACTACAAAGTTGATTCCTACTTTAAGAAAAGGAAGTTGACCTTTTGTACCCCATTTCAGTCAGTCATTGTTTGTGAATTGTTGAAAGGGGCATAAACTTTATGACAAAGTGACTCTTTTCAATGAGAGACAACTCTCTAGAGAAAGACATAGCTATGAGTCATTTGCAGCCAACACTCACAGCATCTGGGATGGGTGTACAGTCTATTAAAAGGGATCTGAATGAAGCACTAACAATGCACACCATAGAAGTTGCCACTGGAAATAGACTCAACGACTGAAAAACCTTAACCAGCCTCCAAAATGGTGCTCTGCAGAAGATGTCTGGCACGCTGGGCCATTCTGGTTTCTCCCAAACAGGACAATTATAGAAAGTGTTGTCAGCCCCTGTGTTTTCTCTGGAAGAGCCCAAAACTACTAGCATGTCCCACGGTCCAGCACTTAGTTCCCCATGTTACAGCCTGGGTTCCAGGTATTACTTCTAGAGGTTTTATAGAACATGGAACCCAAGATGAAAAGCATTTCCATATTCATGACTGCTCTGCTGTACCCCTCTGTCCACCACTGGAAGGTTCTAGAAGCCACTTTATTAAGATAACAAACTTCAGAAACTGCTGGTCTGGCTCTCTTTATAGGTTGAGTGGTCCTATACTTGAGGTGGAGAAAGCATCTGAACTGGGGGAGCGGCTTGTTTCTCATCTAGTGACATCAGCCTGCAGGGATCAAATGAATCACCCAGAACCTGGGGCCTGGTCTTAAGCCTACAGCATATCATTCAACCCACACACTTTCAACAAACCTTCCACTGCCAACACTCTGATAGGAAAAGGTTAAGCAACTCTCCACTTCCAAATTTCACTCTAGATTTCCTCTGGGTCGAGGAGAGCTGAGTTATAACAATTCCCCTTTTTCACTAGAAATGGAAAGACTTTAGAGGAAACCAAGACAATGAACAAGTCTTTCCAAATAATCTACTTTAAAAATCATGGGTAGAATTGCAATGTACAGATTAATTTCCTCCTAAAATGTAGCTGGATTTCAAAAGTAGGAAGAAAGGAGGCTTGAACAAATCAATTTTGGCAGAAGCTAAAAGATTTTAAAACAACTTGAATATTCTGGCCACCATCTACAACAGGAAATGGAAAGAATTCTAAAACCCACCAATAATTAATATTAGAGAAGTCAGCAAGTATTTGAAACAAGAATAAATATTTTGTATTATATTTTAACTTCCTGCATTTATGTCTTATTATCTCTGTATTTCATAAATTCTCTTCCAGGAAGGTTTGACTCAGGCTCACCTCTGTAGATCCACCCCCATCCTTCTGCCTTGTACACAATCAATATTGGTTGGATTTACAAGTAAATAAAATCAGCAGAAATTTAAACCATTTTATGATCTGCTACTACTATCACTACTAGTACAACTTATCACTTACCCAACTAAGAAAAATATTGGAACAAAACTTCTTAACACTTTAACACCTTATATATAAATGACTTGCCAAAAACAAGCTAAACTGTAAAGCCTTTAGAAGAAAACTCTGTTTCCTAATGCACATCAGTATCTGCAAATAATTCTAAGGGTAAAGAGAAATTCATTATGTAAGGATGCCCTCTACTGGGAAACACTCTTTTCCACTCAGCACAAAAGACCAACTTTCTTCATTCACTTGCCTACCATTCACATTTCTCTTCAGAAGAGAAAAAGGCCACACAGGGTGTGAGCCTGAAATCCTAGTGTCAGAAGACTTCAAACTCCAGGGAGCAATCAAACTGCCATCATTCTCATTTTAGATAGAACCATCTCAAACTACAGGGGACTCTTGGACAACAGGCCACAGCACAGTGGTGATGTTGAGGGGTGGGGGGGGGGACCTGACAGAGTTGAAAATCTGCGTACAATTTTCAACTACCTAAAAACTGAACTACTAAGAGCCTAATGTTGATCAGAAGCCTTACCAATAATTAAGAATCAATTGACACATATTTGTGTGTATTATATACTTTATTCCTATAATACCTACATATTCTTAAATTTTTCAGTATTTCAAGGCTATTGGGTTCTTCTGTAAGTTTTTTCAAATTGTCACAAATCTCCAAAAACTGTTTTCCAATATATTTACTGGAAAAAATCCACATATAAGTGGACCCATGTAGTTCAAACCCATGTTGTTCATAGGTCACCTGTAAAGCATAAGGTGAAGAAATCTTGGAAGATAGATAAACTTTGGAGAGAAAAAGGTATTCAGGTTCCAAACTCAATGAACATTTTCTATATGCCCAATTTTATCCTCTCAATGCAGTCTTCTTAGACTGCCTAATCTTTGCAGATCTGTTTAGGTTTAGAAGCAGTTAAGTCCAGCCTCTGGCTGAATTCCATCTTATAGAAATTGTATTGACATTTTTTTCATTGTACTTCAACTGAAAGGGGGATTCCTCACTTCCTGGCCTAATTTGATCTTAATACTGTTAGAAACTGACTAGTCACTGGGTTTTATTTTTTTATATTTATTTATTTATTATTTATGATAGACATAGAGAGAGAGAGAGGCAGAGACACAGGAGGAGGGAGAAGCAGGCTCCATGCCAGAAGCCTGACGCGGGACTCGATCCCCAGACTCCAGGAGCGCCCTGGGCAAAGGCAGGCGCTAAACCACTGAACCACCCAGGGATCCCCCAGTCACTGGGTTTTAAAGTCTTGATGGACTTTTATTTGTTCTCCCTCTTCTCCCACCCTCCTTCTCTATCTCCTCATCCTGTTTGAATATTTTAGTGTCACATAAAAGAACATTCCTAGGAAGCCTCCTTTGGTGAAGATTTTCACATTTGCCTCTGCTCTTCAAGGCTGCCTAGAAATTCGCTCCTCCTATTGAGACTTGAGGCCAGCAGCATATGAAGGGTTAAAACCAGCAGCCCAGCAACCCTAGCACCAACAGGCAGAGTTCATGCAGAGGGGCTAAAGCCACAAAGAGTGCTGAAGTGGGATGTAACTTGGATATGTGGTAGCTGGAATGGACAATTTCTGACTCAGAAAGAGGTTCTGAAGTTCTACAAAATGCTCAGATCCACCTTTGCAATTTGGATTGGAGAAACTAACTGAAGAACAGTCCGCCAGTCCTCAGAATGAGAACGGTGCCTCGGAGGCACCCTTCTTCTGGGGAAAAAGAGGATCAATAGGCAAGGGCTAGAGTATGTACCATCTCTCCCATTTCCTGTCCCCGTCTGATGCTCTAACTCCAGCCTACCCACCTCCTACCCATTCAGTCCAGTTATTTGGGAAAGCAGAGCCAAGAGTTGCTTGCAAATCTCACAGAGAGGGCGTTGTGGTTTAGCTAAGGTAGTTTGGGTTAACATCACACAAAATGTTATGGAGTCTTTCCGGGGACTAGTCAATAGGATTGTTTGGGTAGTATATGTTTCCTGTCTACAGAAAAGGTTGTCTGGCTCTACACTCAAAGTTCTCACAGAGATATGCTCATGATCGTTGTGAATCTCATAAGGTCAAGCCTGGCATTTAGCCTACTTCAGGCTCAATCAACACACTGAGAATGAATCCAATGGGGAATCACTTGGGGAGCTTATAGAATTATGACATCTGGGTCGTACCATCACAGATCGATTTAATTGGTCTGTCTGGCTTGTGGCCTGCCATTAGGATATCTAGAAGCTCCCCAGGTGATTATAAAGTGTGTCTAAGATTGAGGACCACTGTCCTAGAGATGGACTCACTAACATCATAACTGCAAGCTCAATTCATCTCACTCCACTCACCTTCTGGATTATTATTGACACATGTTTTGGCATCTTAAAAGTAACACTGAAATATAAATGAGCAAATGCTTAAAAAAGGAAGTTTCCTAAGTTTGTGATGTTAGCTCACTGAGCAAAGTAACTCAAAGTAGAAGTCACCATGGCATTACTCCAGCTGAGAATCAGATATCCCTACTTAGATGTCACAAGGGATGGCTGTCTCCATATGTATGGGTAAGGAGCTTAGATTTTTGGTTTCTAATTCCCAAAGAGAAAAATTTAGCAAAAATTCTTTTTATCATAAGCTCACCACACAGAAAGAAGGGGGACAAGAATTGGCTTCATCAGAAAAAGAAAGAAACTGTGGTGGCAAGGTTAACCATGTAAGTGAGGTTATTTCCTTTAAAACCTACATTAATTCAATATAACCCAGTATATGGCCTTCCTCCAATACAATGAAAAGTGTCTCTCTTGGCATTTTAATTTTTTCAATCATGTTGAAATGTGTTTTAGTCACATTAAAGTTAAAATTAATGTACACATACCTTCATTTCTAGAAAATACTAACTCCTAAAAAGTCAATACAAAAAAGTCAAGTGCTCTAATAGAAAAATTGGCAAAACTTGAGCAGGCACTTTACAGAAAAGGATATTCAAATGACAAATAAATACATTAAAAAGTGCTCAATGTTATTAGTCATCAGATCAAAGCATACTGAAACCATAATGCAATACCAAAACATACCCACTAAAATGGCTAAAATAAAGATGAAATCCACTAAGTGTTAAAGAGTAAGAGGAACAACTAGTACTCATAGACACTGCTGGAGGGAGGATAAATTGGTATGACCACTGTGGAAAATTGTCTGGCAGTATCTATGTCTACGCTGCGTCCCAGTGGTTCCACTTCTATATATACACTGAACAGAATTGCCTACATAAGTTCACCAGGAGACTTGCACAAGATTTTTCATTTCAGCACTGTTTTGATGTAGCCAAAGTTAGAAATTATGGTAATAATCAAATGAATAAATTGTGGTTTAGCCATAAAATGGAACATTACACAGCAGTGCTAATAAATGAACATGGATTAATCTCACAAATAGAATGGGCAGACACTAAAGAACATATTGTGTGATTCCATTTACAAAAACTCAACAGTAGTCAAAACAAATCTATGGTGTCAGGAGTCAGATAGTGGTTAGCCTTGAGGAGGTGGGGAAGACTGGAAGGAGCATGAGGGGGCTTCTGAGGTGCTGATGATGCTCAATTTCCTGATAAGGGTACTAGCTTCATGAGTGTGCTCAGTTTGTGAAATTCCTTAAGCTACTATGTGCCCTTCTTTACACCATAACAATAAAAGGTAAAAACAGACAGATATACAAATACATATACATACTTCACGGCTGCCTAATTTTTATTTCTCTGAGGTTTTCCTAGAAAAGTGCTTACCAGTGTGTTCAAGGAGTAAGTGAGTTTGGGTCCCCTGAGAAGCAGATGCCAAGACAAGATTGGACATGCAAGAGATCTATTGGAGGAAACACCTGTAAAGAATAAAGGGAGAGGGACAGAAGGCAGGGACACCCTTCAAACTATGAAAGTTCTAACATTTATGAAAGGAGAAAAGGAAGGAAGGTTTGGATAGGATGATCCTCAGACCACAATGCAATTCTAAGAAAATTTAAGCCAGGTCACTGGGGAGACCCTTAGCCAAAGATGCCTTGGAATCCTACATCATGCAAGTATACCACCTCTGTCATATTGCCACCGGCTGGAAGCAGAGGTGTGGCAGCTGGAAGTGACAATCAGCAATGCCACCAGAAGCAGGCTTTCTTAAGGAGTGATAGCCACCACAGGAGGCATGCACAAAGAACGCTCTTTGTGACATCATTTGCACCAGTAAACAATGTAAACAGCCTCAATGGTCTATTGCTAAGGAGGTAACAAGATAACTAAATATCCACAGTGTAGAATATCCATACAGCAGTTAAAAGGAACCACACAGATTTTTTTGTGCTAACATGGATAGATGTTTAGAATATATCATAGAGAAAAAAAAATAAGTTGTAGAACTCTCTTTTTTTCCTTCTGAGACTACAAAAGACCCTGCTTTAATTCTTTTTTAAAAAAAATATTTTACTTATTTATTTATTTGAAAGAGAGTGAGCAAGAAAGAAAAGAGCACAAGCTGGGGGAGGGGCAGAAGAGAGGGAGAAGCAGACTCCCCACTGAGCAGGGAGCCCAACGTGGGACTGGATCCCAGGACCTTGGGATCATGACCCAAGCTGAAGGCAGACGCTTAACTGACTGAGCCACCCAGACACCACCCCCTGCTTTAATTCTGAACAGGTTTGCTCCTTACAACTTCATGTCTAAAAATACTGATAAACTTTCTGCCATTATTTTCCTGCTCTATAGGTATGTTTTTAAATATTGTACATTTTAAGCAAGTATACCCACAAGACATTATTCCTTTAGCTGCCTTTGGTAAACTCATGAATTGATGTGCTTTTTTTTCATCACTACCTTTCCATTGTTCCTTTCTCAGACATTATTTGCCATAGGCCTTTGAAAATATATTTCAATAGAAGTACGTATCTTTCAAGAAGAGAATCAACCATCAATATCAATGGTCTCTCAAAGTTTTGGTCTTTGTTTGTGCCCCAATTTTCACTTTTGAAATTTCATCCTTTTCCTTTGTCCATTTGTTCCTAAGAACAAGATATTCATATTATTTGGGGGTCTTTGAACCCCAACGTATTGTGTATCATTTGCAAATATTATGCTATGTACTGGTGAGTTTTTCTCCCTGATTTTTTTTAAGGTCATTTGGTTTCTTTTTCTATAACTTGGAAGACTTTGCTCTGGGTAGCTCCCTTTCTGCCATCTGATCAGTACCTGTCACACCTTTCCCCTACCCTTACCACAACCAGTTTTACACATCTCCCAGGTGGCTTGCTGATACAAGTGGCCAAGAACTAGAGTCACTTACTTATAATGAATCATGGATAATAACAACACAGGCCTTGGCATCAGACCTCCCCGGGTTACATCTTGGCTTTGTCACTTACTAGCTGAGTGGCTACAGCCAAGTTAGTTAACCAGTCCTCACCTGAAAATAGGAAGAATAATAGCAGTTACCTCTAAAGAGTATTGTGAGGATCAAATGAGAAAAACTTCACAAAATGCTGAGAGCTTGACTGGTTGTTCAACTGATGAACTAATCACAGAACACATCTTTAATAGTATAGGCCATTAAATGACCACTTTATCAGAGGTGTGGCCCTAATGGGAAAGGAAAAAAGTGCTTTGCGTTTCTTTAAAGCAAAAAGTTTATAGTCATTCTCTTTATTTGGCAAGAGGCACTGGGAACAGTTCCATACACCTGCAAAGTGACCACATTCTAGTTCTTCAGTTCCTGGAGACCTGGACAGAGTTAAGAGAACCGTGACTCAGCAGAGCGATGCTCCCTCTGCCAAGTCAGAATGTCACCATTACCGAATCTCAGCAGGAAACAGAATCCAGGGTGCCTCAAGTTCAATGAATTCCAAGCAATTAAAATCAAGAGCAAAGGATTGGGATTTTAACACAACATGTTTACAACGTTTGTCACCGAAACGGGCCGGCTGCTCATGGGGACCATAAATAGTTCTGTCATTTCCCAATTTCCAGCTTCCACATTTAAAACAGATTTTTTTTTTTGAGATCAAAACAATAAAAACAGAAAGATCAGAAGATGATATATGACAGGATGTTAGGCAACGATGAATGACCTTTTAATATGTACACTCAGTCATTGCTCTGATGGTCAGCCTTTCAAGTCAAGATGACAAATCATTCCTTCCGTTGGTGAATCGCAAACAACCCACTTATCAAAAATTGTCAAATAAATCTGTCACTCATTAGGGGTTACAAGGCATTCGTAAATGTGGCAGACCTCCCAAAGTAACAAGGCCCCTAATGCCCTTGACTGTCTCTTAGGAGGAGAAAAAGCAAACTATTGAGCAGTTGCTGGAGACTTAGAGATTCCAAAGACTAATGTAGGAGCCAAGGGGTCTACAGAAGCCAAGGAGGCCAGCTGCAGGCTGCAGGCTCAGCACTTGGCCACCACACAGAGACTGCTTATTCTCAGGACCCACCTGTCAGACAGGCTGTGCAGGTGTTGGCTAAACAGTGGCTTCGCCTCTCTGGCCCTTCCATTTTTCCTAAAGAGAGAGGGCTATAAAAGAGGGACCAGAACACCCATCTGGAGTCATGGACTCATTGAACTTTTAACCCAGAAAAACCCTTAATAACCTGTCTAACCCATCCCCCTGCATTTAAGTCAGGACAAAATGGCAAACTGGGTAGATCATAGGCTTTACCTGAGATTCATAAAGGCAGAACCCAGAACAGACCCTAGGCCTCCCAACCCCAGCCATTTATTGGCCACTATAGGACCCATAAAGCAAAGGAAGAGATACAACTTGTCTTCAAACAAAGGTGCTATCATATGACTCAGTGTGAAGAACCAACCATAAAACACATGTTCAAAAAAAAATAGTAGTGCCAACCCTGCTTCCCAATAAAACATTATATTCTAGCTGGTAACTTATCATTTTGATATCATTTCAATGTCAAATTTGAAACAGGTCATTTACTCACATTTTTAAACAAAAAAGTCATTTAATTGAAATAAACTATCAAATTTTTAGATCCATTTATAGAAATTTTTTTCAAATTCCAATGACCGGTGAAAGAGAAAGTTTCTGACCGGATTTGCCAAAACAAACATTAATGAGACTGGTCCAACCAAACATGTTCCAGAGCCAGTGCTTGGCATTCAAAATCACCTCCAGAGAGTTCTTGCCTGAAACATTTTTTTAACCTTCCTTTTTACAGGTCCCTCAAGCATGTTTCCTCTTTTTCTTCTTGTTAAGTTCTTGTAAGATGCATCATATATTCATTTTCTTTCTCACTCCTTCACCTAGCAGGAGGATTTATAATATGTCAGTTAAAGGCATGGGCTTAAGAATCAATCACTCAGATCTGGATTTCCAGTTGGGGGACTTGAATGAGTTGTGCAAATTCTCAATTTCTTCCTCTGTCAAATGGTATAATAGAGCTTATCCATAGGGTTGTGATGATGATTAAGTTAAAGTAATTCCATGAAGTAAGTGTTGGGAAGCATGTAGGTAAAAGGGAACCCTCATG
Source organism: Canis lupus dingo (assembly GCF_003254725.2). Lineage (NCBI taxonomy): Eukaryota > Metazoa > Chordata > Mammalia > Carnivora > Canidae > Canis > Canis lupus. The sequence continues at coordinate 15,859,150 of NC_064266.1, forward strand.
CACTATTGGAAATACAAACTGGTTCAGCACTATGGAAAGCAGCATGGAGGTTCCTCAAAAAGTTAAAAATAAAATTATCACATGACCCAGTAATTCTACTATTAGGAATTTACCCAAAGAATATGAAAACACAAACTTGAAAAGATATATGCACCTCTATATTTATTGCAGCATTATTTACAATAGTCAAATATGGAAGCAACCCCACTGTCTATTGATAAATGAATAAAGAAGATACAGTGTGTGCATGTGTGTGTGTCTATATATATATGTATACACAGTGGAATATTACTCTGCCATAAAAAAAGAATGAAATTTTGCCATTTGCCACAACATGGAAGGACCTAGAGAGTATAATGCTAAGTGAAATAATCAGAGAAAGACGAATACCATATCATTTCCCTCATATGTGGAATTTAAGAAACAAAACAGATAAACAAAGAAAAAAAAGAGACAAAAAAGCAGACCTTAACCACCAGTTTGTTCTCTGTATTTGCCAGAGAAGAGGTGGGATGGGGAATGGGTAAAATAGGGAAAGGAGATCAAGAGTACACTTATCATGATGAGCACTTAGGTACAGAAGTGTTGAATCATTATATTATACACCTGAAACTAATATAACACTGTATGTTAATTATGCTTGAATTTAAAATTAATTTTAAATTTAAAATTTTAAATTTAAAAATTATTTTTGAATTTAAATTAAATAAAATAAGTTTAAAATTTTTAAAAATAATAATGCCAGCAAGTATTCTTAAGTTTACTCTGTGCCAGGCACTGTGGTAGGCCCTAAGAATTCAGTAATGGTGAGTGACCTCACTGGGCCCAGAACAAGAGAGATACACCCTAAAAAAATAGTCACATAAACAGATATATAAAGACCACTCATTTCCATGAAAGACAAAGTAAGTGAAAAGGACAAAGATGCCAGCATGGATTTTCAGAACATGTGTGTAAAGCAGATGCAGCAAGAAAGCCATATTTCCTTCCATATGATGTTTCCCCTGGAAGAAGTAGTTAGCTAGGGAGGCCCATAATTGTAGATGGGTCACATTAGCATCCACGGGATTTGTTCTTACTCCAACTCCTCCCAGAAAATTGGTCAAGAGTTTCCCCCCAAAACAGAATACCTTGAAAAGGCCATACCTATTCCCAAACCATATGAAGAGGCCATCTCATGTTCTTGCCTGGACCCTAAAGGAGTCCTCTATCACCTAAATGACATCAGTTGAGGCATCCTAGTGCCCTTATTCTGAGTTGAGGTGGTTTACATGGGAAGAATGACACAAATGCAGAAAATAAAGGAAATGGGGGTGATTGGGTCACCTGGGGGCTATTGCTTTTGGGAAGATGGTCCAAGCAGAATTGTGAGAAACTCTAAGTGCTTCAAAGAGCAGCCTCACCAGGAAGGACTTGTAGAAAAAAAATCCCACTGTCTTTTTGCCTCCAAATTTCTGACCTATTCCACTTTGTTTTTCAAAGCTATTAAATTGAACTTTTAAAAATAAAATATACCCAAATGAAAGAATTTTTATTCAACTGTCTGTGGAGACTGAGGGGGCTTATTTTAAATAGAATATCTTTCCACATCTCTTTCTGTTTCTAATTTCTCTGCTTTAGGACCAAGAAACATGTCCATCCCTTAGAAGGCCCCCATCTGAGAGAATTCCCTGGCAGCTAGCTCACAGGAGCTGCCTCTGGAGGTCAACCAGTCCCCTGAAGCTGCTCTCCAAGGCCCATAGGCATGAAGTAAGAAAAAGTCAGGCAAAGAGAGGAGGCTTGTGGCATTGCCTTATGTTGGCATTGCTCCGGGGCCAGGGAATGTCCAGCAGGAGCAAATTCCAATGAGCCCAGATCCCAGAACAAGTGTGTTTTCCCAATGATTCCTGCCAACTCCCCTTTAAACTGACAGGATGCATGTTTCTGATGGCTGGAGGCCTGCCAGTGCTGGAGCAGGGTGTGTGTGTGTGTGTGTGTGTGTGTGTGTGTGTGTGTGTGACAGAGAGAGAGAGAGAGAGAGAGAGAAGCAGGCTGAGAGAAACCAGGTCTCAGCCTGATGTTTTATAAACATGGGGCAAGTCAAGAAGTCAAAAGAGACAGAAGGACATCAGAGAAAGCAAATACTCCATAAAGCTGAGTCTCCTTTCTGACATGTTAGAGCCACAGGTTCCAGGCAAGTGGAGTGTGGCTGTCTTAAAACTGACAGAAGGACCTTGCAACACTTCTCAGCTGCCACATTTGTCCTCTCACAGCACTCTGGGGGCAGGTGGAACTGCTCCCATTTAACAAATAAGGAAACTATGGCCCTTGAGGCAGCAAGAGCTCCTTCAAGCCAGATCCCAGTCTTCTGAGATGCTGCCAGTGTGTGCATTAGACCACCCTCTTCCTAGAACCTAAATGTCTAACCTGATGTGCTCAAACTTTAGTGTGGCTCTGATTTCAGCCCCAACATGTAAAGAGCTTGAAAGACATCACTCCTGTTCTTACAAGATGAAGCTGGATAAATAGAAAATCAACACTTTTAGTAGACTCCTCAGGAAACTGAAGTCACAGGGCAAACTACCACTTCAAAATATGAAGATACAGGGGCACCTGGCTGACTCAGTCAGTGGAGAATGCAACTCTTGATCTCAGCGTTGGAAGCCCAAGCCCCATGTTGGATGTAGAGATTACTTTTTAAAAAATCAAATCTTTTTTTTTTTAAATGAAGAGACAGACACATCAAGAGAAATACAGCAACTGAGAGATTATTAACTGAAGCAGAAGCTCATGGAGGTAGAAACTGGTAGGAATATTTAAATGACAGTTGTGATGAATATCTGGAGACTGAGTGTGGACCAGTGTAAAAGTAAGAAACTGCTGGAGCTGCAGGCAGGGGGGACCCCTACACTGCCATGAGGTTTTCTCCGGGAACCTCACCAGGTTCTCAGACTGAGGATCTGAGCAGAACCTCCTTGTGGCCCCTGCAGAGGGAAGAGTAATGATAGGGAAATGTACTCAGAGACATCTGCATCATACTCCAGGCCCTCCTTCCCCTGTCTCTTCAAAAGTGGAGTGGGGGGACCATAGTCAACGGGGCCTAGGACTTCAGGGAAATAGATCAGGAATGCTGCTGAGCCCCATGAAAGGACTTAGGGGACATTGTAGGTGGGGGGGCTATGCTTCTGCAGGTCATATTTGTGAAAGGACCACAAGCCCACTGAAGTTGGAGAATTCCCACCAGATAATAGAAAATTCTCCTTGCTACAACCTTTTACCAGGTAAAAACAAGAGGGTTACAGCTGAAAGAGCCATAAGACACAGACTCTTTCTGAATGAACATAAACATGCTCCAAAGCCAAGAGAAAAGACAAAAAAAGACACTAGAAGAATTTGAAGTCTCTGGTACCTATAGCTACAATAAATATTAAACACAGTCCAAATCCCAGCCCAACCAACATTAAGCCTCATGCTAAAAGCTTATTTATTTCAGTTTCTGTTCCCCAATACAACATGCTCAGCTTTCAATAAAAACCACAATGCTTTCAAAAACAAGAAAAAAAAAAAAAAAAACACAGTCCAAAGAGACAAAGCAATCACGAGAACCAGACTCAGATAAAACACAGGTGTTGGAATTATCAGACATGGAGTTTTAAATAACTATGATTAATACATTATGGGCTTTAATATATTTTTTTAAAAAAGGAAGACAACATGCAAGATGGATAAAGTAAACAGATAGATGGAAACTCTTAGGAAAAAGTCAAAGGAAATGCTAAAAATCAAAAACACAAATATTTAAATGAAGAATGTCTCTAACAATGTAATAGCATCAACAGAGACAAGAATCAGTGAACTTGAACATAGGTCAATAGAAACTTCTCAAGCTGAAATGCAGAGAGAAAAAAGGTAGGGAAAAAAAAGGACAAAACATCTAAGGATTGTAGGATAATTTCAACAGGTATAACATAAAAGTAAACTAGAATAGTATTCCAATCCAATTCCAATGGTAGAAGAAGAAAAAGATAATGGAGCCGAAGAAATGCTGAAGTTATAACAGCCAAAAACTATCCAGATTAATGATGGACCCCAAACCACAGCTCTAGGAAGCTTTGTATTTACATAAGATAAATACAAAATAAAAATTTATATACTATGTTAAATTATCTTCAAACTGCAGAAAAAAAAGACAAAGAAAATTTTGAAGGAAGACTGAAGAAGAAAAAGAAACTAACATATAGAGGAATGCAGATAAGAATTACTATGGACTTCCCATCAGAAATCAAACAATCAAGAAAAGAGTGAAATCTTTAAATCTGGGGGGAAATAATCACCAATCCAAAATTCTATATCCAGCAAAACTGTCCTTCCAAAGCAAGGAGAAATAAAGGCTTTCTCAGACCAAAAAAAAAAAAAAAAACCTGAGAAAATGTATTATTGTCATCAGACCTTCCCTGCAAGAAATGTTAACAAAAATTCTTCAGGCAAAGGAAAAATTATGTCAATCAGAAACTACATAAAGAAAGAAATAGGAAGTGCCTAGGTGGCTCAGTGGGTTGAGTATCCAACTCTTGATTTCAGTTTAGGTCCTGATCTCAAGGTTGTGAGATTGAGCCCTTCATTGGATTCTGAATTGAGAGTAGACCCTGCTTAAGATTCTCTCTCTCTCTCTCACTGTCTCTCCCCTCAGCTCAGTCTCTCATGCCCTCTCCGTCTCTTGAAAGAAAGAGTGTTAGAGAAGAAACAAATGAAGTAAACTATTTTTTTCATTCTTAATTGATCTAAAATAGTTTGTTTAAAGCAATAACAGTAACAACATATTTGGTAATTTTAAGCATCTAGATAAAAGAAATGAATGACAGCAATGACACAAGGGATAGAGAATGGAATTGGGATACTCTAAGATAACTGGAATACCTGTAAAGCAGGATAACGCTATTTGAAAATGTACTTAAATTATTTAAAACTGTATATTGTAAACTCTAGGGTAACTACTAAAAAAATTTTAAAGAAATATAAAAGATATGCTAAGAAAGGAGATAAAATGGAATCATATAAAATGTTCAGCTAAAACTAGAGAAGGTAGAAGGGGGAAAGAAACAAAAAACAAATGTAATTAAGAAAATATTACAAAGATTATAGATGTTGAACAAATTATAATCGTTATTGTGAACAGTTTAAACACACCTAGTAAAAGATATGGCCACAACAGATATAAAAATACAACCCAACTATGTTTTCTATAAGAAACCCACTTTAAACACAAAATCAGATAGTATATAAATAGTAAAAGCTTGGAGAAAGATCCATCTCATTATCACTATCAAAAGAAAGTTGGACTTACTTTATTAATTTGAAACAAAGCAGAATTTGAAACCAGGAAGAGTATCAAGGATAAAGGATATCACACGATGATAAATCAATTCTCCAAGAAGACATAACAATCCTTTATGTGTATATACCTACCAATAGAGCATCAAAATAAATGATGCAAGAATTGAACTGGAGGATATCATGTTGAGTGAAATAAGTCAATCAGAAAAGGACAATCATCATATGGTTTCATTCATATGTAGAATATAAGAAATAATGAAAAGAGATTATAAGGGAAAGGAGGGGAACTGAATGGGGAAAAATCAGAGAGAGAGAGAGACAAACCATGAGAGACTCCTAACTCTGGGAAACAAGCAAAGGATTGTGGAAGTGGAGGTGGGTGGGGGGATGGGGTAACTGCATGATGGGCACTAAGGAGGGCACTTGATGGGATGAGCACTGGGTGTTATACTCTATGTTAGCAAATTGAATTTAAATTTTAAAAAAAAAAAAAAAAAACCAAGAAAATAGGGCAGCCCAGGTGGCTCAGCAGTTTAGCGCTGCCTTCAGCCCAGGGTGTGATCCTGGAGACCTGGGATCAAGTCCCATGTTGGGCTCCCTGAATGGAGCCTGCTTCTCCCTCTGCCTGTGTCTCTGCCTCTTTCTCTCTCTCCCACCGTGGGTGGGCACACATTTCAGGATAGGGTCAGGGCAAAAAGCTTCTAATTCGGTAGATCTGTGGAAGTGAACCAGCAGTCATGTCCTTTCAATGATATCCTCCAACACTCTACTTCTCATGACCTGCTCTTACAATCTTAAATGCCCCCTCTTCCACATTGTGCCCTGCGGGTCAGCAAGCAGTTTTATTAGCATGGAGGTGGTTCCTTTGGCAGCGATCCGGCTGCGCTGGATTGATATGGGCACATATGCAAGAAAAAAACACAGATTGAGATAGTGATTCCTAAAACAAATAACAATTTTCTCCAAGTGCCCTATGATCTGAACCACTGATTTGTTAGTGGTTCAATGAACCACTAATTATTAGATCCCCTGGGCTCGGGACTGGATCACTCAGAGTATACACATGTGTCCTAATGTAATTTAACAAAAATGATACACTAGCAGACTCATCAAGTATGAACACACAACATTCTATTTGGATAATGGTATTCGTGCCTCCTCTCAAGACAATAATAACATCCAAGGTCATTCTGTTTTGGAGCACAGCTTTTCTCAGTAGAGACATTTCAGTGTTCAATAAAGAGACTTTGCTGGCTACCAAGACACTGCTCTCTCAAGACTATGTCCTTAAAAACAGCTCCCACCATGGGAGCAGTGGACAGAACATACAATTTACAATTTTAGTTGTTATGGTATTTACCCCTGAGTACCCTGGGAGCTCCAATAGGGTCCAAGTTTAAAAAAGAAAAACTCTAAATAACCCCTTCATTGTTCAGAGGAGAAGTTAGGTGGATTTTTCCAAGGCCACACAGTATGTAATCGGCAGAGCTGAGAAGAGCATGTTCACTAAAGCTCCAAGGATTAAACCAGCACCAACTTTACCCAACAAAATGGTAAAGCGAACCATTTAATCAAGGAACACTAACTATAATACTCAAGAGCTAAAGAAGTACATTAAAAGATACTGACCAATGAATTCTTCATAATCAGATTTGTGAGATACAATAAAAACAAGCCAAGACCCCTCTCTTATCACTTGTACCCTGGAAGCTACATGCGCCACCAGAAAAGTCCCAAAATCCTAGCGGTTTGGGATTGGAAAGCCTTTAGAGATCTGACAGGCCTTTTACAGACGAAGACAAAAATGTTCATAGGGACAGTCATATGGAGACTAGGAGAAAAAGACTTCCAGGCAGAGGCAGGGTCCAGAGTCAAGTGTGGGGCTGGTATGCTCAGAGAAAAGCAAGGGAGCTGGGATGGGCTAGACTAGAGTGAACTCCAGGAAGGTAATGCGAGAGTTTAGAAAGGTAATGGGGCTATATGGCATCTTAACAGCCAATAAAGGCTAGAGGGATCTTTTATTCATTCTCCAGGTTTTTTCCTACACCATATTATTTTGTTGTTATAATTTATTTTATTTTTTGTTATTACAATTTCAGATACTAAAAAGGAAATTTTGCTCAAGTATTTTTCAAAGGAAGGTTTAGTTAAAATCTTCTCAGCAAGATGTTTTCAAAAGGGAAATAAAAAATACACAATAAGGTCAAAAACTAAAACTTTGAATTGCACAGGAAAAATTGTGAGTTGCATAAGGTAGATTAGCTTTTAAATAGCCACCTTAAAAATTTTTTGTTCAGACTTCACACAATTCATTCATTTCTACATATGTTATCCCAAAAAGATCCATCATATACAAAAGTTAACATATATTTACAAGCTTTAGTGGATGTATTTTGTCAGGAAGTTTGTTTCCTGCTTTGAAAAGTCAGTAAACAGGAAGTAATAGATTTCAGTAAGTTTCCTCATCAGACAGGACACAGAATTAAGAAAACATAATGGTAAAAAGCATTTTTTTCCTTTAGTTCATGTAGAGAGCATTTATTAAATTATTACTACAGTGAGTAATGAAGTAACTTCATGACCAGGAAAAAAAAGATATTCTATTATTATACTTCAATTTTAAAAATATTTTTATATTATTTTTATATATTAATGTTATTTATAATTCTTATATTTTATATTATATACTTACATTTTATATTTTAACTAATGTTATAGCTTACTATATTTATACTATATTTACTATATTTATACTCTGCTTCTATACTCTAGGGCAAAAGGCATTTCTTTATAAAAAGGAGAGGATATTAAAATTAGGACATCAAATATTAAGTTAATATATTTCTAAACACCAACAAAACATCTTACTCTTAAAAAAATTAAGATTTGAGGACCACCTGGGTGGCTCAGTCATTTTAGCATCTGACATCAGCTCAGGTCATGATCTCAGGGTCCTGGATTGGAGCCTCACATGGAACTCCCTGGTCAATGGGGAGTCTGCTTCTCCCTCTGCCCCTCCCCTCCTCACTCCTCCCTGTTTGTGCAAGAAGAGCATGTGTTCTCTCTCTCACATAAATAAATAAATAAAATATTTTTTAAAAATTTAGATTTGTAAATAAGTAATCAAATAAGCTTTCTGTAAACCGTATGTACCTGCCCACTTGTGAAGCAAAGTTGAGCCTCAAGATGTGACTTTGGGTCTGATAAATCTGTTGCTTGTCTCTTTAAGTGATCTTTCTTAAGTTTATTATCCTTATTATTATAAGGAAGTAGGTTCTTTCTATACTTCAATTTCTTTCAAGGAAGACTCAGTGTACTTCAGTCTCTTTTTTTGATGAAATATATATTAGGCTTGAACATAAAGCCTCTGCATTTCATTTCTCTCTAGTCGAAAATGCTTTAGAATTACTCAGCTGTGATCACCCCTGCAGATACCATGGCTTGCTTTATAGACCTATATAACAGGCCAGGTGACGCTACCTCCAGAGTTTTACACATTTATGTCAGAAGTTTAAAACCCTGAGTCCATTAGCATTTGAAACTCTTCCCAGCCATATGATCTATCCATAGTGGCTGTATTTGTCAGGGTAGGCTAATGGCTGTAACAAATAACCTTAAAGATCAGTGCCTGAACACAAGATAAGTATCTCTCATTTATGTAAACTCCAAAAACAGTGTTTCCTACTATGAAGCATCTCTGATTGGGGAACAGGACTGAGGACAAAGCACAAGCCCAGGGAAGCACATTAACAAGTCCTTGAAACCGGCAGAGGAATATTCCTCTACACTCAACTGCCTCAATGTTCATACTTTGCTAAGGGCAAAAGGCAATCTTAGCCCGACCCCCAGGATCCTGTAAGTCTACTTTAACATATAAAAATTCCTTTAGAAATTTCCTTTGTTGGGGATCTCTGGGTGGCTCAGCGGTTTAGCACCTGCCTTTGACCCAGGGCATGATCCTGGAGTACCGGGATCGAGTCCTATGTTGGGCTCCCTGCATGGAGCCTGCTTCTCCCTCCTGTGTCTCTGCAACCCCCCCCCTCTCTCTCTCTCTCTGTGTCTCTCATGAATAAATAAAATCTTTTAAAAAATACGTTAAAAAAAAAAAAGAACGAAATTTCCTTTATCTCTAAACACCCAAGATACATATTGGCAATCATCCCCCAAGCACATGGCCCACCAATATACAGCTGAAGGGTCTCATGACAGGTTTTATTAGACAGTAATAAATGACCTTTTCCCAACAACAGCTAGCCCCCTCAAGGTCCTGGAAACTTTGCTTCCAAAATTCCTTAGAGAGTATTCTATCCTCAAGTCCCTCCCAACTCCCAAGTATACAATCAGCCACCCCTCACAGGCCCGGGGCAGCCACTCTTCCTGCCCACTGGTCCTGTCCCCATGCTTTAATAAAACCACTATCTTGCACTAAAGATGTCTCAAGAATTTTTTCTTGGTCATTGGTTCTAGACCTCTTCTATATTCCAGAACTTCATCAATCTCTACTCCAAGCAATGATTCCTGGGCAGGGGAGAGGTGGGAGTCAATAATTTTCCTCTCTGCCATCTTCAACATCTAGTCTCTAAAAGTTGCTTGTGGGTGGTTGCCACTCCAACCAGCCTACTAGAAGGAAAACACACACACAGTGATACATAAAAGGTGTAGATGGCCTATCTCCAATTTGCTTTCTTATCAAATCCATTTCTATAAGACCCTAATCTGACTGAGTGATTCACCTGTTGAAAACCTTCATTTGCTCCCCATTGCCCACAGGAAAGAGAAAGATCCACATTCCCCACCACAGCCTATGAGTCTCCCTGACCCAGCTCCTGGCCATTCACTCCTCACACACAGAGCTGCTCATCTTCTCTAAAGTTGCCCCAGCTGACTCACACCACCTCACAGAGGATCATGCCACAATCCCTCCTCCTCAAAAATCTTTCTTCCTATCTCGTGGACCCTTCCTCCACCAACACTCCTCCTTTTTTTTAAGATTTTTTATTTATTTATTCATGAGAGACACACACACAGAGAGGCAGAGACATAGGCAGAGGGAGAAGCAGGCTCCTGGTGGGGAGCCTGATGCAAATCTCAATCCCAGGATCACAACCTGAGCCAAAGGCAGATGCTCAACTAATGGGCCTCCCAGGTGCTCAACACCTCGCATTCTTGAAGACTCAATTCAAATCACTTCTGCAGAAGGCCTTATAAGCATCCCCAAACACTAACAGGGACTCTGCATTTCCCATGTTGTATAAGAAATACCTTCTTCTGGGTCAGGTTACCTGATAAAATGCCAAATTAAAAATAGTAATGATAGTAACAATAAAAATAGCTATCCCCAAATAGCTAATGTGGCAAATGTTATCCAAAGTGCTTATATAAATGGATTTGTTTAATCTTCACAACATTCCTATGACGAATCATTCCCATTTTACAGATGAGGAAACTGAGGTCATGAAGGAAAATTTTATGAGACCCTCAGCCCATAATACGGGCAAGATTCAAATCCAAATCCCTCTCTAGAGTTTCTGTCCTCTTCACCATACCTACTTGTTTTTGTTGCCATTTCCAAAAGGGCTAGTACCAGTAAGATACCAGAGACACAGGGAAGAAACCTACCCAAAAATGTACTGCTCAGAGAAAAAGGCATTAAGTAAAACTAAAGGAAATCCAAAACAAAAACAAACTACAGACTTTAGTTAATAATTGTATTGAACCAATAGATCCAATATTGGTTCACTAGCTGTCACAAATGTACCTCAGTAATGTAAGATATTAACAATAAGGGAAACTGAGTGCAGGGCTATACAAGATCTCTCTGTGCTATCTTGGCAACTTTTATGTAATCATAGAACTATTCTAAAATATCAAGTTTATTTTTTAAAAGAAACATACTATTCCAGGCCAAGTTGGTAGTAACAGAATTTCTACAAGGAAAGACACTATTTCTTTGGCTTATGACTTCAACCATTAATATGATTAAATTAGGGCTTTAATAAATAAATTAAAATGAAATTTTCTATACATGGTCTTGTCAGTAATTTACACTCCTTATCCCAATTTTCCTGGTTTGAGCTCCTGGTATGGATCTGTTCATGGAAGTTTTTAAAAGAAAGAAAGAGACAGAAGTAGTATGGTAGTTTAAAATAAATCCAGATTCTTTGATATATGAGGTGGAACAAATTCCTGCCCCTTCACTTCTAAGGAATATATGTGACAGGTGTGATGGTGTGACGTCAGAAATCAAGTTGTAAAAGGCATGTGACTTCTGCCTTTCTCTCTTCTTCTCTCTCTCTCAAATCATCCATTCTCAAGGAAGCCAGCCACCGTGTTGGGAGGATACTTTAGAGGCACCATCAGCAGGTCCATGCAGCTAGGAACTGAGGCCTTCCACCCACTGTGATGTGAATGCACCATCTTAGATTTCCCAGTTCAGCCTTTAGCTGACTACAGCCCCTGCCAACATCTTGACCACAGATTCATGAAAGGCTCAGAGCCAGAACCACCCAGCTAAGTCACCCCCAAATTCCTGACCCACAGAAACTACAATAAATGCTTATTGTTTAAGTTGTTACGGTTTGGGTAATTTGTCACGCAGCAATAGACAACTCCTTGGTTCACCACCCACCTCCACCACAGATAGAACTGTCCTTAACTGACCCTTAGTCTAGACACAGGGCCTCCTAGATTCTTTTGTGCTATAGACCTCTTTGTCACTGTATTTGCTTCCTACTGCTGCTGTAACAAATTATCACAAACCTAATTGCTTAAAAAAAAATACAAATGCATTGCCTTACAGTCCTGGAGGTCCAAAGTTCATATGGAACTCACAGGGCTAAAACCAATGTGTAGGCAATGCTGCTTCTTTCTGGAAACAGGGGGTTAGCAGCTCAATATCTGGATTCAGACAGGCCAGCGTGGAAGCCCAGCTCCAACTTTTATATATTGTGTGATAATCTCTCTGAATATGGTTTCCACATCGACTTCTATTTCTCCCCAGCCTGGGTGTCAGAGAGGCTCTGGGGAAGGATCTGTTTCCTTGATTTTTCCACTGGGTGTCAGGGAGGTTCCAGAAGAGTGATGGTGTTAGGAAGGGCTCTGTTCTGCTCTTTCTGGCTGTTGCTTTCTCTGTCCTGAGGAACACCAGGTCTGCTCCCATTGTTGGCTGGAGCCTGAGCCAATGGCAGCGCAGAAACCCTTGGAAGATCTGTTTCTTTGCCGAGAGAGGCATGCCTCCTGAGTCCCCAGGCCGCGCGTGAGGTTCGCTAAGCTTCTTTTTGCCGCCCTTTGTCCTACACACCTGTCTTGCTTATCTTTGTCCTCCTGAATATGTTTGGCCCAAAATTAATAGTGTCTGGGACTGAAACCCTGGCTTTACTGGAATGCCTGTGGCGTGCTGTGGTAACTGCAATTTCAGGGTCTTCAGTCATCCCACTAGTATGTTTTACTGCTCAGAAATAGCATAAGCCGAATTTAAGATTTTTTAAATATTAAATGATCATTGTTGTGCATTAAAAAAAAAATAAGAGTCATTGCCTGACTCTTCTGACTGGATCTGTTTCCTTGATTTTTCCAGCATGGGTGTCAGAGAGGCTCTGGGGAAGGATCTGTTTCCTTAATTTTTCCACTTTCTAGAGGCTGTTCACATTCTTCAGCCTGCGGCTCCTTCCATTTTCAAAGCAATCCCTTTACTCTGTTTCCACGATCACAAAATCATTCCCTCCTGACTCTGATTCCAAGTCAGCCTCCCTCTTTTGCTTATAAAGACCTTTGTAATTACAATGGGCCCACCTGGACTCTCTAAGGCTAATCTTCCTATTTTAAGGTCAGATGATTAGCCACCTTAAATCTATCTGCAACCTTAATTCCCCCTTTGCATTGTGGCATGATATTTCACAGGTTCCAGGGATTAGGTTGTGGAGTCTTCGGGGAGACATTATTCTGGCCTACTGTTAGTCAGTCTGGCGAAATCCATGGAGCCCCTCTCAGGATGATGCTTTTACAGCCATTTAGTAATATACATATGACTACAAAGGAAACCAACCCCACTAAATACGATTATCAAAATACTTTAAAAACAAATGTGTGATATAGTAATACATGTGCTTCTTTCCTAACACATTGTAAGATCTAATGGTGAATCCAGTAACTATCTTAATTTCAAAGTGGAGATGATGTATATGTGCTATTTCAAAATCATCTGCAATCATATATTATAAAAATAATGATTTCTATTGGTGACATAGTCCTAGGTAGTACAGCCACTATGGCTCATTGCCTACATTTATACTTAAAGGAAATGCTACTTTTCTGTTAGAGGTTAGTCATTTTTTTTTTTCCTACTCAAAAGCCACACCAAATTTGGCTTAAGATCTGGTTAAGACCCTGGTAGAATTAAGGAATTTACTTTATTTATTTATTTTTGGGGGGTGGGGAATTTACTTAATTTAAAAGAAATGAATAGGGGGCACCTAGGTGGCTCAGTTGGTTAAGCATCCAACTCTTGATCTCAGCTCAGGTCACCATCTCCGGGTCCCATGATTGAGCCTCAAATGGGCTCCACGCTCGGCACAGAGTCTGCTTGTCCCTCTCCCTCTGCTCCTACCTTTCCCATAAAAAAATTAATTGAAAAATCTTTTTGATAAATAAAGAAATAGTACTTCAGTAGATTGAAGTAGGACACTATCTCCTCAAAGTTCTTTCAATTCAAATTTTGTTTAGCACCTGCTGGTACAGAGACCTTCAATATGAGCAAGAAAAACAACAAACGTAATGGAAAGTCAGTGACAACATGCAAATAAAGCAACGATTCCAATCATTTATAGAGGAAAATCTGCCTTCTAACTTAAAATTGGGCGTACTTGCGTTCTCTAATGAAATCAAACCCGGATGGGGGAAGGGTAGAGGGAATACAAGCGACACAGGATTTGCAAGCATGACAACAGGGACATCTAGTGGGCACCTCAAGTACCTACCAAGAAATGCTGCAGATGGAAGCAAGCACAGAGAGCCACACTCATTAAACATTTATTGAGCACCTATTATGGATTAATATCTCTGGGCCCAGGCCAGCAGCCCACTTGTGTTCTTTTCCCTCTCCTGGCTCTATTCCACACCATAACGGCCTCATGTGTACACACCTTAGCCAAGTCCTGGACACAGGGTAGGTAAAGAAAATGATTCTGGCTATTCTTAACCTTCTAAAATGAAGTGTCTGGAGATTCAGTGCCAAAGAAAAAACTCATGCAGGTAGGAGACTACCAAATCTAGGCAAGGGATATTTGTTCATAGGGACAAAGAAAAACACTCAGGTAGGTTATGATGTTGACCCTAGGGGTGTAGTCATTCAAAACTCCCCAGACTACTTCCATGTTCTGTCCCCAGTGATCATTACTTTTTCCTTCCTCCAACAAACCCAAAGTCCCTTAGAAATAATGCAAGGGCTGTGCAAGAAGAAAGGAAGGGGAAGGAGTAAAATAGAGTTTGGAAGAAAGTGAGGGCCTTCTGCCCTTAGACCTAAAGGTGCCGACACTTGTGGCAGATCCACTCTGCAGAGGAAGGGCAGTCCCAGGCACCATTCCTCTCTGTGCTGGGGTCCTGTACCCCATTGCGGGCTGAAGATCCTTTGGAACCTGGGTGCCCACAGTCTGATGGTTAAAGGAGAGGCCCATGCAGAGACATGCTTGGGATCATTTGTACAAAGAATTCCTGAGTCTCAGGTACCCAAAACAAGGTCTACAAGGGCAGAGGGAGACTCCAAGGACACTCCTCTTAGCCTCCATGGACTCCTCAGCCAGTGAGAAGCCAAAGGAGAACCATAGGGGAGGGAAGGGAGCTCTTTCCAAGATTTAAGGGTACTGTGGCTCTTACCTGTACTTCCTTCCCCCCACATTTCCCAGTTGGGACCATTATCATGACTGCAGCAACTGTTTAAGCATTCATACCATCAATGTGGAAGAGGAGTGGGAGAGATCGACCATACCTCCCTTTCTAAAAGCCCTCTGGAGTACAGCTCCTCCCGTATTTCACTGTGCACAGGAATCACCTGGGTACTTGTCAAAATGCAGATTCTGATCCAGTGGGTCTGAAGGGGAAGCAAGAACATACATTTCTAACAACTTCCAGGTGCTGCTGCTTCAAGTAGCAAGGCTGTAGCAGACACGATTTCCAGCTGCCTGGCACTCCATTTTCTTAGAGAACCCATCCCATTCCCATTCCCTAGGAATCCACCTCATTCCATGTGATTCACTTGAGACTGGTTCTACCCTCCCAAGAGCAGGCACATGCCCCTAGCAAGGCTGATGGGAAGCCTTCCCAGGGCATTGTTAGAATTATTCAGCATTGCCAACCGTGCTTTTATAATGAACATGGTGAAGGTCATCCTTTCACCATGTTGAGTCAGCTTGAGAATGACACCACTGCAGAAGAAAATATAGCCAAGACATGATGAGAAAGAGGCAGAGCTCTGGTGAAATCCTGCACCTAGCCACGCCTCTAGACGTCTCTTTAAAATTTATTTATTTATTTATTTATTTATTTATTTATTTATTTATTTATTCATGAGAGACACAGGCAGAGGGAGAAGCAGGCTCCTCAGGGAGCCCGATGTGGGACTTGATCCCGGATCCTGGAATCACGTCCTGAGCAAAAGGCAGATGTTCAATCACATCCTGAGCCAAAGGCAGAAGTTCAACCACTGAGCCACCCAGGCGTCCCACCTGTGGACTTCTCAATTGCAAAGCCTCCTTCAGATGCATAGTCAAGATAAGAGCTACACTGCCTGAGTTCAAATCCCACTTTCACCACTTTTTAGCTGTATGATGTTAGGCCAGTTACTTAGTTTCCCTGTGCTTCCAATTTCTTCATCTGTAAAATGGGGATAATCATAGTTCCTTATTCATGAGGCAGCCATAATGTTTGGTTGGTTAATGTACGTTAAATTCTTAGAACAGTACCCAGCACGTGGTAAGATCCATAGAAGTGTCTACTATTACCATGACTATCATTATTTTTTATTATTATTTTATTATTATTATTTACCCCCTAAACAACCTCTCAGAGAAGGTATTATTTTTAATCTTCATTCTCGTCTTGTAGATGTGGAGACAGATGATGATTGTGAGACAGAATCATTTAATGAACAATGCTGCTGAGATAATGTCAAGTCAACATTCTTCCTTAAATTGTAATGTCAACTCTTCTAATGCTATCTTGTGTTATTTATTTTATTGCTATACCAATACAAAACAGTATAGATAGATAGATAGATAGATAGATAGATAGATAGATAGATAGATAGATAGATAGATTTGGGGTTTTTTTAAGATTTATTTATTTATTTATTCATGATAGAGAGAGAAAGAGAGAGAGGCAGAGAAACCGGCAGAGGGAGAAGCAGGCACCACGCAGGAAGCCTGACGCAGGACTCGATCCCGGGACTCCAGGATCACCCCCTGGGCCGAAGGCAAGCGCTAAACTCCCCAGACTACTTCCATGTTCTGTCCCCAGTGATCATTACTTTTTCCTTCCTCCAACAAACCCAAAGTCCCTTAGAAATAATGCAAGGGCTGTGCAAGAAGAAAGGAAGGGGAAGGAGTAAAATAGAGTTTGGAAGAAAGTGAGGGCCTTCTGCCCTCAGACCTAAAGGTGCCGACACTTGTGGCAGATCCACTCTGCAGAGGAAGGGCAGTCCCAGGCACCATTCCTCTCTGTGCAGGGATCCCTGATAG
The DNA here is from genome assembly GCF_003254725.2 of Canis lupus dingo. Lineage (NCBI taxonomy): Eukaryota > Metazoa > Chordata > Mammalia > Carnivora > Canidae > Canis > Canis lupus. The sequence goes on from NC_064266.1 coordinate 15,876,192, forward strand.
ATAGACTTATTAATATCCCTTGGTGTGGCCACCCGTCCCAGTGTCTCCCAATAGGTCCTAAGTTGCTAGACTGAAGGCTCCCAGTGGTGCCATAAAATTCCATCTTACTTCCATTTGGTGTCTTTGCAGTATTGTCAGAGGGGCACTCACTAGGGAGCTCTTCCATGTGGAAGAACTCTCATGGTCCTTTGGGGTGAAAAGGGTGAGGTACCACGCAGGGGCTCTCCTTCCAACATCTTCTACCACCAGCATGTATCTTATAATAGAGAAAAATGCTTTTTAAAAGCAAATATTTGTTCAATAAAAGCATTAAAACATATGTTGAAAATATACTGGAAGAAGTGGTTTGCATCCTGCCAAACTTCGTGGTGCTGAGAATATTTTTTCCCTAGCATTTGTTTTTGCTCTTTGGGAGTCCTTAAAATTCAATCAACTTTGAATCATCTGTTCCGGATTCTTTAGTCTACACATCCTCTCAGTTTCCTGGCTGAATTCCTCCCTCCACAACAGCTGGCACAGGACAGCTGTGAAATCTATAAAGATATTACTTAAGGTCTTCTAATTTCTAAATAAATTTTTTAAAGTTTTCTCTTTTTTTTTAAAGAATTTTATTTTTATTTATCCATGAGAGACAGAGAGAGAGAGAGAGGCAGAGACACAGGCAGAGGGAGAAGCAGGCTCCATGCAGGGATCCTGATGTGGGACTCGATCTGGGGACTCCGGGATCACGCCCTGGGCTGAAGGCGGCACTAAACCACTGAGCCACCTGGGCTGCCCTAAAAGTTTTCTCTTTAAACATTTCAATAGATAAAAACTCAAGTCTGACCCCTCTTTATCATTTAGTGAATATTTGTTTGGTGCTTTCTATATGACAGACCCTGGGGGAAAGTGATGAATTAAAACACACACTCTTCCTGCCATACAGGAGCTGAGAGTCTAGTGGACTTAAATCCCACCCACCTCTAGACATGATTTCCTTTTGTCATTTTTCTATGCTAAATGCTCTGCAAATTTTCCAAAATCAAAACTTCCAGCACACACTGAAGAAAGAAAGGCACCGAGGGGAAAGGCATTAGCAGAAAAGAAGTTGCTTCAGATTTTATCTTCCTAATTATTAGTCTAAAATCTGCCTTTGCCAGTATATTTCAAACTCCATAAGAACAGGGGCCATATCTTTTTATTCACTGCTTTATCTCCAGCACCTAGAACAGTGGCACTTAGGCACAGGCACTTAGGAGGCACTCAACAAATATTAATTTATTGAATGAATGAATAAATGAATGAAACTAGAAATGTTGCCTGGCAGATGGTAGGCCCTCATTTGTGAATAGTTAGATGGATAAACAGGTGGTGGAATAAATGAGTGGATAACTGTATAGGTGAGTTAATGGTGGATGGACAGGTAGAAGGTGGGATAGGCTAATGGGACATGAATGAGTGGATGAATAGATGCATGGTTGGGTTAGAGCTTATGTGGGTGATTTTTAAAATGTTAAGTTTCAGAGATACCTGGGTAACTCAGTGGTTGAGCATCTGCCTTTGGCTCAGGGCATGATCCCCAAGTTCCAGGATCAAGTTCCACATCAGGCTCCATGCAGGGAGCCTGCTTCTCCCTCTGCCTGTGTCTCTGCCTCTCTCTGTATCTCTCATGAATAAATAAATAAAATCTTTTTAAAAAATAAGAATAAAATGATAAGTTTCAGTACAGTGACCAGGATACTTATAATAAAGTTTAGTTTGTAGAGGCTTGAATTTGCTCCAGTCAGGAAGATATCACAGAAACACCAGCAGGTTTTGGAGCAGCCCACGGCCAGGAAGTGGCCTGCATTTTGCTAAACTGTCATCCCAGGTCATGAGGCTCCAGCAGCACACATGGGTCGGTGCCAGGAACACCTCCTGTTTTTGCTATCCTCACCATTTTCCCTACTCCTGGCAATAGCATCTCTTCACCCTTTGAAGAATTACTTCCTCCTCCAAATATGATCTCATGGGTGGGCACATGACATAAGCTGGATTACCCAGATGTTTGCCCCTTGGAATTTGAACCTGGAGCAGAAGAACACTAATCATTTCCTAGAGCTGCTATAACAAAGTACTACAAATGGGGTGGCTTAAAACAACAGAAACTTTTTGTCTCATAATCCTGGAAGCCACAATTCCAAAATCAAGGAGCTAGGCAGGGCCTACATGCTCCCTCTGAAATCTATACATGTGAACCCTTCCTTGCTTCTTCTGGCTTCTGGTGTTTTCTGGCAATCCTTGACATACCTTAGGTTTCAGATGCATCAACTCAGTCTCTGCCCCCATCATCACATCATCTTCCCCTTGCATGCCTCTGTCTCTCCCCCTGTATGGATACTAGTTATGCTGGATCACCATCCTCCTCCAGCAGGACCTCATCTTGAGTATATCTGCCAAGATCCTTCTTCCCAATAAGATCCCATTCACAGGTATGGAGTGCTAAAACTTCAACATATGTTTTGGGGAAGGACACAATCCAATCCATAATAGACATGAAGTCTAAAACCATATGGAACTCATTCATCCAAAGGGAGGAACTGAAGAGACTCCCTGGGTCCCTGATGTGACTTGGTCCTTATGTTTTCCAAAGTCTAATGGGGAGATTTTCCTTCCTTGATTCAATGAACTATACCTTCATATCCTTACCATAAACTCCTTTTAATTTCGTCCTTTTACCCTTTTAAGACAGAAATGGTTCATGTTGCCTACAACCAAAGTATGCTAACAGCTGAACCCAATCCTTAAAGACAAAAAGGCTGAGTGTGGGGCAGACATACACACACACACACACATACACACACACACACACAGCGTCATTTCTCCCACCTCCGTTCCCTTTGGACCTTGAAGAGTGAGCTTAGCAAGAAGAGGCCAAGGGGTTTCTTTGTCAACTTAAATGAAACCAAAGGATGAGGCACCTGGCTGGCTCAGAGGAACATGTGACTCTTAATCTCCAGGTCATGAATTCAAGTCTCACATTTGGTGTAGAGATTATTTAAATAAATTTAAAAACTTAAAAAAGGGGTGTCTGGGTGTCTCACTTGGTTAAGTGTCTGCCTTCAGTTCAGGTCATGATCCCAGAGTCCTGGGATCGAGCCCCTGCCTTGGGCTCCCTGCTCAGTGGGGAGTCTGCTTCTCTCTCTCTCTCTCTCCCCCTTGTTCATGCTCTCTGTCTCACTCTTTCTCTCTCAAATAAGTAATTAAAATCTTTTTTAAAAATTAAAAGTTAAAAAAGTAAAACCTTAAAAAAAAGGAAAACAAAAGGCTTTTCCAAGTTACTTTTTTTATAAGGGCATCTCTCTCCCTCTCTATTTTAGTTCAAGAAGTTTGGATAGTTCACCAGCTAGACTGTGTTGAATTCTTGCCTAAGCTTATCACAGGGCTATTGTGACAAATAGAGGGAAAAGATTTTAAAAGAAAACATCAGCTACAAAGTGTTACACATTAATGAAGGCCCATATTTCCAAATGAGGATTATCAAGCAGTAAACTTTCCATTGAAAAGACTCCTTCAGTTTAAAATCAGTCCCTTATCCTGCTTTATTTTCCTCTGTAACCTGAAATTATGCCTTATTTGTATTCATTTACCTACCCACTGTCAGCCCTCTCCACTGGAAGACAAGTTCTACAAAGGTAAGGGGTTGGTTTCACTCACTGCTGAACCCAGTGCCAGAGGGGATAAATAAGAGAATGAACAAATGAATGAAAGCAACAAGCTCCAAACCAGTTTTTTTTTTTTTGTTAGTGCTGCAAATTACTTAACCTGAGTTTTAATTTCCTCATCACTAAAATGGGAATGCTAAAACTTACGTTGCTAGGGAATTACAGGAGTTAAGATGCAGTAAAGCTAACTATTCAAAATGTATTCTGGATGGAATGGTACTGGCACAAAAACACACACATAGATCAATGGAACAGAAGAGAAAACCAAGAAATAGACCCACAACTATGTGGTCAACTCATCTACGACAAAGCAGGGAAGAATAGCCAAAGGAAAAAATCTCCCCAACAAATAGTGTTGGGACAACTGGACAGCCACATGCAGAAAAATGAAACTGGACAACTTTCTTAGACTATACACAAAAATAAATTCAAAATGGATGAAAGACCTAAATGTGAGACACAGACCATCAAAATCCTAGAGGAGAACCAGGCAGCAACTTCTTTGAACTTGGCTGTAGTAACTTCTTACTAGACACATCGCCAGAGGCAAAGAAAACAAAAGCAAAAATCAGCTATTGGGACTTCATCAAGATAAAAGCTTCTGCACAGTGGAAGAGACAATTAACAAAAGTAAAAGGCAGTCTACAGAATGGGAGAAGATATTTACAAATGACATATCTGATAGAAGGTTAGTACCCAAAATCTATAAAGAACTTAACAAACTCAACACCTAAATAACAAATAATCCAGTTAAGAAATGGGCAGAAGACATGAATAGACACTTTTCCAAAGAAGACATCCAGATGACCAACAGACACATGAAAAGATGCTCAACATCGCTTATCAGTGAAATACAAATCTAAACCACAATGAGATATCACCTCATACCTTTCAGAATGGCTAAAATCAACAACACGAGAAACAACAGGTGTTGGCGAGGATATGGAGAAAGAGGATCCCTCTTGCACTGTTGGTGGGAATGCAAACTGGTGCAGCCACTCTGGAGAACAGTATGGATGTTCCTCAAAAAGTTAAAAATAGGGGTGCCTTGGTGGCTGAGTCAGTTTAGCCTCCAACACTTGGTTTCAGTTCAGGTCCCACATCTGGCTCTGTGCTCACCAGGGAGTCTGGTTGAAAGGTTCTCTCCCTCTGCACCTCCCCTCACTCACACACTCTCTCAAATAAATAAATATATCTTTTTTTTAAGTTAAAAATAGAACTACCCTATGATCAAGCAATTGCACTACTAGGTATTTACCCAAAGAATACAAAAATACAGATTCAAAGGGGTACAATGTTTACAGCAGCATTATAATAATAACCAAACTATGGGGAGAGCCCAAATGTCCATCCACTGATGAATGGATAAAGAAGATATGGCATATATATACACACACACACAGTGGAATATTACTTAGCCACCAAAAAGAATGAGATTTTGACATTTGCAGTAATGTGGATGGAATTAGAGTGTGTTATGCTAAGTGAAATAAGTCAGAGAAAGACAAATACCACATGATTTCACTCATATGTGGAATTTAAGAAACAAAACAGATGAACATATGAGAGGAGGAAAAACAGACAAAAGAAAGAGGGAAACAGGGATCCCTGGGTGGCGCAGCGGTTTAGCGCCTGCCTTTGGCCCAGGGCACGATCCTGGAGACCCGGGATCGAATCCCACGTCGGGCTCCCAGTGCATGGAGCCTGCTTCTGTCTCTGCCTCTCTCTCTCTCTCTCTCTCTCTCTCTCTGTGTGTGTGTGACTATCATAAATAAATAAAAATTAAAAAAAAAGAAAGAGGGAAACAAATCATAAGAGACTTTTAAAGACAGAGAACAAACTGAGGGGTGATGGAGGGAGGAGGGTGGGGGGTGGGCTAGATGAGTAATGGTCCATAAGGAAAGGACTTGTTGTGATGAGCACTGGGTGTTATATGTAAGTAATGAATCACTGAATTCTACTCCTGACACCAATATTACACTGTATGTTAACTAACTAGAATTCAAATAAAAATTTGAAAAGAAACAAAATGTAGTCTGGAGACAATAACATCAGCATCACCTGGGAGCTTGCTAGAATGCAGATTCTCAGTCTCCAACCCAGACCCACTGAACCAGAATCTGCATTTTAACAAGAAACCCAAGTGACATGTATGCACATTATACATTGAGAAGCCTTGGACAAAGGCATATGAAAATGTTTTATGAACTCTACAGCAATAAACACATACATTCTCATTATTGCACAGTTGTTTGCCATAAGCACCCTCACTGTTTCACTTCTGTGTCAAAGGCAGGTATCCTAAGGGCCTGGCAAAGCACTTAGCACAGTTTAACTAACACAAGACAGTGCCTGATAACAATAAATAATAATCTTAGAGGAACTCTGAAATATTCCTGGAAAGTATATTGATGGGTACAATCTTTCTTTCTGGAAAAATACTCTTTAAATTTTTGTGCACATGCACAACAATTTACCAAGATGTCCAAGGACAGCCTTAAGTTAGGGAAAAATAGAGACAATTCAAAACAGTAGATTTAATGGGTTAAAATAAATTATGTATATACAAATAATAGAAAGCTTGCAATCGTGTTCAGTATTATAGAAATACATGTATCCTCACTACATTAACTAAGCAAGATTTATGCAGTGTAATTTTAAAAATTTATTTTGTTTCCCATTCTGCCTGTTGACATGGGAGGGAGGGTATTCATTCAGATGTCACTTGCAAGAATTGTGTCCCTAGACCACCTATACTCTGATTTGGCTACAAAGTCAGGGGTTCCCCGAGCCTCAAGACTTGATAATTTGCTAGAACAACTAATAGAACTCAGAATAATGCTGTATTTACTCTTTCAGTTCATTATAAAGGGTACAAATGAACAGGCAGATGAAAGAGGTAGTTTTAGAGTGAGGTCCAGAAGGGTCCCAAAGGCAGGGACCTCTGTCCCTTTGGGGTTAGGATGCACCCCACTTCTGACATGTGGATGTGTTCACCAATTCAGAAGTTCTCCAAAACCCACAGTTTAAGGGTTTTTAGGAGGTTTCCTAACAGAGGCATGATTATGGCAGTTAGTGATTAACTCAATGTGAAGTCTCTCTCCCCTCCCCAGAGATGAGAGGGCGGTGCTGAAAGTTCTAGGATTTTAATCAAGGTCTAGTCTTTCTGGCAACCAGCCCCCATCCTGAAGCTATCCAGAGCCCTGCCACTTAGAGAGTCACCACCTTAGAGCAAGAGACACTCCTGCCACTTTTACCATATAGGAAATTCCAAGGGTTTTAGGAGCTCTGTGTCAGGAACCAGCCAAAGACCAAGAATCTTCCTTATTATACCACAGTGACAATGCTTACACTGTTTCATAACTATAATTCATATTTACTTTGTTTATAGATTAATTTTTAAATTGAAAGGGTTATCATTTTATTTCCTTTTCTACAGCCATTTGCTTTCCTGAATTTTCTGACTCTATTTATTTTATTTTATTTTATTTGCTGAATTTTCCTTTCACTAGGTTTTTTTCCCAAACTTCTTATAATACCAGATTTTCTATGAGTCTTATTTGCCCTGGAGACCTCTTTGGAGGGTCCTCAGTTCTCCCACTCTACTCTTTTTGGATTTGGATTTACTGTTTCCTGGGTATTCCCCTTTCTTGATTTACTTGCTTGGTTTCTAGAGTTCATCCTTGAAAACATTTCTAAGGCAGGTAATGTGAGATTGAATTTTCTGAGTCCTCATATGCTGAAAAATATCCTGATTAACAAACTGTCTGGGTATAGGATATTGATCTGTGTTCCTTTGTAAGTAACCTGGTTTTACTTCCTAAAAGCTTTTGAATTTTTTTTTCCATAGTGATCTTACATTTCACAGTGCTGTTCTTATTCATTTGCTGATTATCCAGAAGACACTTTAAACTAGAGATTAATGTTCCTTATCTCTGGGCAGTTTCTCATATTATTTCTGTAATAATTTATTCTACTCTATTTTGCTTTTCTCTTATATTAATCTTCCAGGTTTCTCATCCTTTTACTCATTTTGTTGTATGCTATATTTTGTCGTATTAGTTATAAGTCAATAAAACTGGAAAAAAAGTAAAACAAAGACTCAAAAAAAATTTTGTCTCTCTTGCATATTGGAGGATTTCCTTAAATGTTTGATAATGTTTGGGAATCAGGAGGTTTTTTTTTAAGATTGTATTTATTTATTTATGAGAGACACAGACAGAGAGAGAGGCAGAGACACAGGCAGAGGGAGAAGCAGGCTCCATGCAGGGAGCCCGACATGGGACTAGATCCCGCAACTCCAGGATCAGGCCCTGGGCTGAAGGCAGCGCTAAACAGCTGAGCCACCCAGGCTACCCAGGAGATATTTTTTTAGAGCTGTTTGGAAGCTCAGTGTCCAAGGTTCTACCAATAATGTTTGCTTTAGGGTAAGTGAGTGGACATTTAGCCTTTAAACCAGGTAACCTTTCAAAAGAGACATTTAACTTCTAAGAGTAGAGCCCTCTGGATTTGGGTGAGCAGGGTGGAGATGTGGCATCCACACTCTGAGCCTAAATATGATAGTGGGAGATTGACTGTCCTGTGGAGAGACATTCTATTTATTCCCTTGTTTTTGGCAACATATCTCTCTTCCCCTGTCTGTCATGCTTGGCATTTCCAAGTCCTATGTTTCTCCGAAAATATTCTGGAAGGCCTCAGGATGTCTCTGAGGACATCATACTTCTAGACTATGGATTACACTACTCTTCTCATCACCAACCTCTCCTTCAATTTTCTTTCCTACCTTTCCAATCCTTTAAATCTCTCATTGACTTATGGCCTTTGTCTTGTTAACCTTTGTCATGGTAGGTTTATATCTTTTTATTCCTATACTATTATTTTGGCAGGGAACTCAATAGGGAGAAACAATAAATAGGAGTAACCAATCAACCATCTTCTTTTATTTAAGATTTTATTTATTTATTCATGAGAGACACACACACAAAGAGAGAGAGAGAGAGAGAGAGACATAGGCAGAGAGAGAAGCAGGCTCCCTGGAGGGAGACTGATGCAGACTTGGCCCCGGGACCCCAGGATCAGGTGCTCAACCGCTGAGCCACCCAGGCTGTGAGGGCCGAGAAAATTAGGGTCATTCAAGTTTAACATTGGCACAAGTACAGCCACTGCAGCTTCAGTAGCCATCTCAGGCCACTGTGACCAGGCCACTGTGACCAGGTACTGAACTCTACCTTACCCCGGCTACAGAAAAAACACAAAGCCTACCCTTATCAGAATAAGGAAGCAAGAGCTTGTGAGACCTCTTTACTGGAGATTCTCACACCCCCACCCTTACTGAAAAACCCCACCTTACCCCTAGACCAGCCCATAAAATAAAAACCCAGTTGTAATCCACCTCGGGGTCCAAGTCCCTGCTCTGCTGTGTCAGGTATACTTGGACCCAAGCTCAAGCTTGTTAATAAACCCTCATGTACTTGCATCGGTGTCGGCTCCTTGGTGGTTTTCTCAGATTCGCAATCTTGGGCACAACACAGGCCTCCCGCCAATCAACCGTCTTTAACCAAAAATCAATCAGATTAAATTAGATTCCAAAACCTAAACCACCATGTTAAAAAGTCACTGTCAGGTGTAAGAATACTAGACATGGTCTCCAAACCACTACTGAGTTTGAAAACTATGGGTTTCAAAAACAATCATTTTGTGCATAGTCTCCCCTCCCCCTACTCACTGGAAGGTCATGGCTGGCTCCGGTACCCCCAAGCTGCCTTACCCTCTTAGTGAGTTGCTTCAGGGTCAGGGCATACACCTATCCTTCCCCTCCTCTCCTTTCTCCTCTTCCTCTTCCTCCTGGTTTTAAATAATTTTAGACTTAGAGAAATGTCACAAAAATAGTACACAAAGAGAACTTTATACTCTTCACCCAGCTTCCTCTTGTTAACATCATACATAACTACAGTCCAATTACAGAAACCAAGATATGAGTGTTGAAATGATACTATTAACTAATCTCCTGCCCTATTCAAACCTCAAAGATTTTCCCTCTGCTGTCCTCTCTCTGCTCCAGGATTCCATCCAGGAGCTCACATGGCATTTAGTGGCCAAGTCTCTTCAGTCTCCTCTGACCTGAGACAGCTCCTCAGGTTGTCTGCTCTCATGACCAGGATACTTTGGAAGAATACTAGCAAATTATTTTGTAAACTGCCCTCCCATTTGGGTTGGTCTGATATTTTCTAAAGATTAAATAGAAGTTATACGTTTTGAGCAAGAATACTATGGAAGTGATGCTGTGCCCTTCTCATTGTATCACATCAGGAGGTGTGTGAGGTCAACATGCATTATCACCAATGATGTTCATTTTGATCACTTGGTTAAGGGGATGGCTGCCAGTTTTTTCCATTCTAATGTTACCATCATTTTTTTAAGGTTTTACTTATTTATTCATGAGAGACACACAGAGAGAGGCAGAGACATAGAAAGAGGGAGAAGCAGTCTCCTCACAAGGAGCCTAATGCGAGACTGGATCTCAGGACTCCAGGATCACAACCTGAGCCAAAGGCAGGCGTTCAACCACTGAGCCACCCAGGTGCTCCTACCATCTTTCTCTAGGTCATTGACAAATACTTTGCAGGAAAATACCTTGAAACTGCAAATATCCTGTTTCTCATCATCTTTTTACTCACTAATTTTTTATCTATCAGTGATTCTTGGCTATGATGATTCAATGGAAACCCCAAGGGCATCCTGTTTCCACATCTCACTCACTTCCAAATAAGTCTCTCTGTGTGTATCCAAGTGACAGAGGGCAGGTTGCAGGCCTGTGCCCCAGCTGCAGAGGAGGTGAGGAATTTGAGTTCTGATTTCTAGACTGGGATACTAACATAAGGATTTCTACAAACATAAAGAGCGCTTTCCAGGGATGGTAGGTAATCATGACGTCCACTACAACCACAACTATTTTTTATAGTGAGAAGAAGAAAAACACAGAATATGTATAGAATACAACTACTTGTATAAAAAGCAAAAATAGCCTACATGCAGAGACTATCTCCAGAAGGTTCTAGGGGAAATAAGTAACCCTTTTCTCTGGGGAAGGGAACTTTATTATCAAAGAGGAGGAAGACTTGATTATCAGTGTATATTCGTTTGTACCCTTTGATTGAGAGGGATGTAAAGGAAAGGAGGGAAAGCGGAGGAAGGAGGGTATGAGGGAAGGATGACCATCTTTCTTGCTCCTCTCATCCTCAATGGTGGGCCCTAGTGTGGTCTCCAGCAAGACCTTCTTAACTTTTCTTTCTCCATATAGGAGGGCCTCTAGATACATCAGGACACACCCTCTCCACCCTCGCAAAGAGAAAATTATAGAACTTGCCTGGGCATAGAAAGTGCTCATTATCCATCCAGCTGGAGAGGAGGGTGTAGCTTTAATAGGCACATTCGGCTTCTTTGCACTGAACAGAACATGTTCGCCAGCAAACATGAACACAGCCCCTGAGTCCTGAGGACTGGGTGAAAATAAAAATACATTTTAGGTATCTGTTGTCATAACTTAGTTGCTAGACATTTAGCATGTTTCTAATACTTAATAAAGAAGTTTACATTGTACAACACTCTGTCTGGTCAAATAAAACCACCAATCAAGGGAAAATCCCACCCTCTTTCTATTCCCAGCAGCATTTTCTCATTCTCTCTCAATTAATTATGTAGAAATTGTTTTAAGCTCTGAGAGCTCATCTAATGGAAATGGAAAGGCGCTAGAGGAAGAAAGTTGCTAGTGGTTAACAAGCTAACTAGGACTATCAGAGATCCTTTACTTCTTTACTTCCTTTTCCTGCTCAGTGAATAAGAACGTGGTCACAGCTCTCACCCAGTCCAACCCACTCATATTCCATATGATAATGCAGACATGACTAACGTATAACTGGAAGATACTAATCCTCACGTCAGATTTTCAGCATATGGGAGTCTGATAACAGTTATTGTTTCAATATTTATGTGTACCATGAACACATAATACTTTGAGGTCAGGAAATACAGCTCCTCTTTATTCTCCACCTTCTGACAACTGAAGCTACCAATAACAATCTGCTAACTTAAAAATATCTTAAAGCAGTTTTCTAGAGACTACAGGTTATTATAGGCAACAATCACTTTCTTATCTTATGCTTCAAAGTCCATCTCAAAAATCACCTCCTTTCCAAAATCTTTTATCACACTTCCCCCAATTCTGCAAACTTGGGTGAAGTAGATACCCCTCTTCTGTATTCCCCAGCATCATAATTATGATCTGAAGATAAAGTCTGTGCCTAGATAATCTGAGTATCTTCCACACATGTCACAGTGTCTAGCCCACAGTAATACAATGGCTGAATGAATTAAAAAACTAATTCACTACCTAATTAATATGTGTAAATTAATTAAACAACTGATTCAAAGGGTTGATTCTGCTTGTTTTTTAAGAGAGAGAAAGGGAGAGTATTGCTTATTTATATATATCTGAAATTTTAAAGTCCAGAATACACTTTTAAAATTTTTTTTAATTTATGATAGTCACACACAGAGAGAGAGAGAGAGACAGAGACAGAGACACAGGCAGAGGGAGAAGCAGGCTCCATGCACCGGGAGCCCGACGTGGGATTCGATCCCAGGTCTCCAGGATCGTGCCCTGGGCCAAAGGCAGGCGCCAAACCGCTGCGCCACCCAGGGATCCCCAGAATACACTTTTTAATTCATTTCTAACCCAGGTCCTTAAGTGATGTGTTAGACCTGTGTTAGAAGAATGATAATAATCCAGGGGTGCCTGGGTGGCTCAGTTGGCTAAGCGTCAGATTCTTGATTTTGGCTCAGGTTATGATTTCAGGGTCTTGGGATTGAGCCCCCTCCCTCTGCCCCTCACTCTGGTCACTTTCTCTCTCTCTCTCTCTCTCTCTCTCTCTCAAAAAAAAAAAAAAAGAATGATAATAACCAAGTAGTAAGAAAAAAAAGGCCTAGGACACACAATATGGATGAAATTCAAAAATAGAATGAACATAATGTTGAACAAAAGAAGCTAGACATTAAATAGCACGTACTGTCTGGTACTGCTTATATACAGTACAAAGATTAACAAAACCCATGTAAGGAGTTGAAAGTCAGGACAGTGGCTGCTGCTGGTGGGGAGGTGGTAGTAATTAAAAGAGGGGACTAGGGAACTAGTGGGGACTGATAACGTTCTATTTCTTGATCTGGATGCTCATTACACTGGTGTGTTCAGTACATAAAAATTCATCATCTATATATTCATGATTTGTGCTCTTAAATATAAATATAAAGTATATAATATTTCAATTAAAAGTTTAAAAAATAACACAGACCAAGCAGAAAGCTTAAAGCCAGTTACATTCTTCAGCAAAATACAGATACTTTCAACCAATATGAGATACCAATTTGGTATAAATAAAGCCATTACTACTTTAGGATCACACAGGAGATCTTAAAGAATGTCTGTGTTCTAAGCAGCCATAAGCAGTCTCCACAAAGCAAGCCTTTAGACACCTTCTGCCCAAGATAACATAATTCCATAGTTGGTATTGTGCACATACGGAAGTGGACCAGATGACAGTTGACACCAGTCCCATAGTTGACAAACTTTATCAAATTAGGAAATTCAGTTTCAAGTTTTAATTATTTTGTTTTAATTATAAAATCCCACATTTGAGTTTATCTTTGTGTATGGTGTAAGAGAATGGTCTAGTTTCATTCTTCTGCATGTGGCTGTCCAACTTTCCCAAAGTCATTTATTGAAGAGACTGTCTTTATTCCATTGGATATTCTTTCCTGCTTTGTTGAAGATTAGTTGACCATAGAGTTGAGGGTCTATTTCTGGGTTCTCTATTCTGTTCCAGTGCTAGAGGAGAACCCAGGCAGCAACCTTTGTGACTTCAGCTGCAGCAACTTCTTGCAAGACACGTCTCTAAAGGCAAGGGAAACAAAAGCAAAAATGAACTATTGGGACTTCAAGAAAAAAAAAAGCTTCTGCACAGCAAAGGAAACAGCCAACAAAACTAAAAGGCAACATACAGAATGGGAGAAGATATTTGCAAATGACATATCAGATAAAGGGCTAGTATCCAAGATCTATAATGAACTTGTCAAACTCAGTGCCCAAAAAACAAACAATCCAGTCAAGAAATGTGGAGAAGACATGAACAGACATTTCTCCAAAGAAGACACACATGGCCAACTGGCACATGAAAAAATGCTCCACATCTCTTACCATCAGGAAAATACAAATCAAAACCATTTTATACCAGTGAGAATGGTGAAAATTAACAAGACAGGAAACAACAAATGTTAGGATGTGGAGAAAGGGGAACCCTCTTACACTGTTGGTGGTAATGCAAGCTGGTGCAGCCACTTTGGAAAACAGTGTGGAGGTTCCTCAAGAAGTTAAAAATAGAGCTACCCATGACCCAGCAATTGTACTACTGGGTCTTTACCCCAAGGACACAGATGCAGTGAAATGAAGGGGCACATGCACCCCAATGTCCATAGCAGCAATTTCCACAGCCAAACCGTGGAAGGAGCCGAGATGTCCTTCCACAGATGCATGGATAAAGAAGATGTGGTAAAAATATAGATGTGATATATATATATATACACACACACACATATACACACACATATGCACACACACACAAAATGGAATATTACTCAGCCATCAGAAAGGATGAATATCCACCATTTGCTTTGATGTGGATGGAACTAGAGGGTATTATGCTGAATGAAATATGTCAATCAGAGAAAGACAATTATATGGTTTCACTCGTATGTAGAATATAAGAAATAGTGCAAGGGATCGTAAGGGAAGGAGGGGAAACTAAGTGGGGAAAAATCAGAGAAGAAGACAAATCATGAGAGACTCCTAACTCTGGGAAACAAAGGATTGCTGAAGGGGAGGTAAGGGGGAGGACAGGGTAACTGGGGGACCCGCATCAAGGAGGGCACAGATGTGATGAGCACTAGGTGTTACACTATATGTTGGCAAGTTGGAATTCAAACTAAAAAAAAGAAAAAAATCCCACATTTGCTAACAACTATTTAACTGATCTTTTTAAAGGTTTTTTTTTAACATAATCTCTCTACCCAATGTGGGGCTTGAACTTACAACCTTGAAATCAGAGTCAACTAACCTTTTTTTTTTTTTTTAAGATTTTCTTTATTTATTCATGAGAGACGCACAGAGAGAGGCAGAGACATAGGCAGAGGGAGGAGCAGGCTCCCTGCAGGGAGCGGATGTAGAACTCCATCCCAGGAACCCAGGATCACCACCTGAGCCAAAGGCAGACAGACGCTCAACCACTGAACCACCCAGGCGTCCCAGTCAACTGACCTTTTAAAAAATGAATGTAAAATACTTTCAAAACCGTTATAACGGCTGAATATGTTAATGTTCAAGCAAAAAGAAGGATTCCACTTCTAAATTTGATTCCATTTTAAATTAAGTCATCACAAGCTTTACATACTTGGTGTAAAGGGCTAAAGCCTATATATTACACGGCATGAAATTCTGTCATGGGCTGAATGAAATCCCACCTGGAATGGTGATGGACATTCCATCTCTCCACCCATTTCACAGATGAGGAAACTATCATTGCCTTGACTGTTTCATTAAACTCCTGCATCCTTAGACCTCAGCCCCATGCCTGGCACGTAGTGAACACTCAACAGGTATGTGTAACATGAACCAAGGAAGCTTGGACAGGTTGTGCACATTGCCCAAAGTCACCCATCCTTCCAGGGTGCCCAGCTTTCTTTGGGAGCAAATCCAACCGGAGGGCCACCTGGGACACCAGCTGTGAGCCTGAGGTGAGCCACCGGATGCCGGCCTAGGCGTGGCCGTGCGTTGCCCGGGTCTTCAATGGGTGTAGCGTGGGGCGGGGGAGTTGACATCACCCTCTTACTCAGAGGTGAGCCGCTCTTGTTTCTTCCACCTGGCCGTCCCAGGTCCCCCAGGCTCTTTATTTTTTACCTTTTAGGATTTTATTTAATCATGAGAGACACGGGGAGAGGCAGAGACACGGGCAGAGGGAGAAGCGGGCTCCCCAGAAGGAGCCCGACGCGAGGCTGGATCCCGGACCTCGGGATGCCGCCCCGGGCCAAGGCCAAGGCCGATCTCGGCGCCGAGCCCCCCAGGCGTGTCCGCCCCCAGGCTCCTTAAAGGGGAGGCGGGAGTCTCCGGGCAGAGGCCCCCGCGCGGGGGTGACGGGCGTTCCCGCAGGGGAGGGCGCGAAGTGCCTCGGGGACCCCGGGCTCTGGAGGCGCCCGCAAGGGGCGGGGTGCCGGGGTCGCCGGAGGGGCGCGGGCGGAGCGCGCAGGTGGTCGCGCTCTCCCGGCCGCAGCCCTCGGGCCCCGCCGGTGCTCTCCGCGCTGCGGGGCGCTCCTCCTCCCCGGGGGCGAGCGAGACCCGGCAGGCCCGGGCCGGGCGAGCCTTCACCCCCCGCGGGGCGGAGACCGCGGCGGGCGGGGCGGGGGCGGGGCGGGGCGGGGCGGGGCGGGGAGCCGGCGGCTTCCCTGCCGCGGCCGCGCGCAGCCCCGCGGGCCCAGCCGAGCGCCGTCGCCGCCGCGAGCTCGGACCCCGCACCCCGCTTCGCGCGCGCCGGGCCTGGGGCGCCTCTGGGCGGGGCTCCGGGGGCGCAGGCGTCCGGCGAGGCTGCGGGCCACGGGCGCGGGAGAGCAGGTGGGTGCCGGGGCTGGGGGGCGGGGGGCCGGGGCCGGGGGCGGGGGGCTGGAGCTCCCTGCGGCTTCCTTTGCGCAGCGCCCTGCACGTGAATAGCTGCTGAAATGCAAATAACGTCCCCGGCGTGTGGCCGCTTTCTCCGGCCTTACCTGTCTGGCCTTGCAAAATAGTCTCCAGTTAGCCTCCGGGGCTGCCCTTAGGGGTCAAGGACGGGTTTCTGTCCAACCCACCTCACTCCCTCTGGCCCCAGGACCCTGCAGAACTGGCCAGGGACAGGCGGGGCGGCCTTTGACAGACTCTCTGAACTCCAGGGGAAGCGTCAGGGGCCGTGTCCCTCCTCCTTCTGTCTGGCTGTCTGGCTGCCTGTCTCTCTGTCTGTCCTTTGTTGCATTTTCTGTAGGCCGGGAGGACAGGAGGAGGTGGACGGCTGGGCTTCCCCCAGGGAAGGCAGGTCGGCCGGCGCGCTTTGCTTTCTGTTCTGGTCTCCTTCGACGTGCTTTCCGGGTTGCAGTTCGCTGCTCCCCTCAACAAGTAACAGCTTGCTGCGAATGAGAAGTTCACTCAGAAATGAAGGTGCAGAAAGATAGGAGAGGAATGTGGGGAAACCAGGTTGTCTAATTTTAGCTTGAATTTCGCTGTAAGGGAGTCACTATATATTGCCTACATGAGAAGTGGGGGGTTTTTGGTTTCAGAGAAGTGTTTTGATTGCCCAAGTTAGGAAAAAACCAATGTCTGACCCAGGAAGGAGTCACTTTAAAGTACAAACTTTTTAAATAGCTACACCTCACAGCATAGCATTTTAGAAATTGTGAGGATCTTAAAGTCAGATCAGTTCAGTGCCACATTATGGGGTTATCTTTATTGCTTCCTCACTGGGAAAGATATTAGTAGAAATGCTAAGAGAGTTTAGCTCATGCGGTTTGAAGAGGTTTGTTTCAGATTGGTGTTGCAGTTTTATCAAGGACATGTCCCAATGTAATGGTGGAGAGTTTGGAGTTAGAAGGACCTGGATTTCTGTCTGGGCTCCACCATGTAACTTGCTGCATGACTTCCAACAAGTTGCCTAACCTCTCAGCCTGAGTTTCCTCATTTCTAATGGGATTGCTGAGCCGAGGAAGGAGATAACACAAATTAGTGGTTCATATCCACAGCACCAGCTAAGTGTATAACATAACAAGATACTTGAGCCTGATGATGACAGTAAAGCGAGTGGGTAGGCCCCATATAGTCATTAAGTAGCATTCACTGCTCATGCAGGTCTCCAAGTGTGCCTCTGTGCTTGGGGAGGTGCAAGCATTACATCCTTCACACAAACACAAGGAGCTACTTCTGAACCTTGAATTTGATTTGAACAAATAAAGTCTGTCCTGAGCCCATTCAGATTTGCAGTGTATCTTTTTGTATATTTTGAGATTCTCTTATGCTTTCAAATGTGAGCAGTTTCAAATGCGCACAAAACTAGTATGACATTGGTGGTGTAATTATTGATTATTAAAAATAATGATCCTCAGGTGTCACCACAGTCCCTGGCTTAATATTGATTTGGGTAGATGGAAGGCAGGAACTGAGTTCTGAAGTCAATTTTTCACATGGCTGTTTAGACTCAAAAGTGTGAGCCATAGATCAGTGTTACCTGGAGCTTATTATACATGCAGGGTCTCCACCTCCACCCCAGACCTGCTGAGCAGAATCTGAGGTTAAGAAGATCCCCAAGGGACTCATGCACTTTCCATCAGAGAAGGCCCTTCTTAGGAGTTTGAGTGCACTGATGTTTCTCAAAAATAGGCCTTATGAAAACATGGATTTCTCATAAGCTGTCTTTACATAGTAAAGTGAAAAGGATGTGTTATTATCATTTAAATGGCCCATTTTTATTTTAAATATTAAAATAGGAGAGGTAGTATCATTTGCTTCCTTTTAAAAGTAACACCGAGCCATCATTTAAAGTTCTGCCAATTTTGGATTCCAGGGTTCCTGTTAATCCTTGAAACATTTCAGTTTTCATACTGCTTAGCTTGTTTTATTTTTGTTCCTCTGATAGGAGGAAAATTCTGGTTTTGAAGTTCTCACCCCATCTGTATCTTCAAGAGTGGGCTTTGTATGTCTGTCACTCCTATTTTAAATCTTTTGCCAGAGGTATGTCTGAAACCTTAAATGATGCACTTAATTTATCAACTTTGATATGATATAAAATGATAGCTCAAGTAAGTCAAATACGTGACAATAATTATTAATGCCCTATATCTTCATATGTAAACCTACATATTATATGACTGAAATAGAAAACTATTTTGCTATACTTCCATTGTTTGAATTTTCATATCAGATGTCATCAATATTTATGGAAGGAATATAATAAAATAGAGGAAGATATTAATGGCATCCTTTTCCAAAGTAAACTTTATCAAGGCATAATTTGCATATAACAAAGGCATCAAACTATACCTTTAAAATCTGTGCATCTTTGTGGTGAGCACAGCATAACATATAGAGTTGTTGTATCATTATATTGTACACCTGAAGCTAATGTCACATTGTGTGTCAACTACACTCAAAGAAGAATCTCTGCAGGGGTACCCGGATGGCTCAGTCGGTTGAGTGCCTGACTCGATTTCAGTTCAGGTCTTGATCTCAGGGTTATGAGTTCAAGCCCCCAACATGGAGCCTACTTCTTAAAAAATCTATGCATTTTGTTATACACAAATTACACTTCAGTGAAGTTGATGTTTTTTAAGATACCAAGGATTGCCATGATTTGTTGCCTGCTGTCACAATAGTAGTTCAGAGAAAGCCAAGAGAAGTAGACAGACACAAAGCAAAGATTGAGGCATTGATTGGGCAGCCACAGAAAATCAATAGGCCAGTGCTCCTGCGGGGAATGGAAAGATAAAGTCACGTTAATTTGGAAAGCCTGAGACCATTTCTATAGGACTTTTTGTCTTTAAAGTTAGGATGTTAAATTTAATATCTACTGACAAGCTCCAGTTTCCTTCTCACATTCTAATCTGTGTCTGCTTTTTTTGTGTGGCAGATACCCGCCTTTGCCACGATGCTCTCATCCAGCGACTTTGTATCTGCTTCTTGGGAGCTCATTGTCAGAGTTGACGATCCAAATGAGGAGGAGCAGAAAGATGTCACGCTGAGAGTGTCCGGAGACCTGCATGTTGGGGGAGTGATGCTCAAGTTAGTAGAACAGATCAGTAAGTTACTGTTTATTTATGGTTTCCCTATGTTTAAAAACCTCTCTATCGCTAACAGTAAATGGCTGATCCAGATTGTCTGACCATCTAAGTTGTTCTGCTTATGATTCTTGTAATAGCTCAGAGAGTAAGCCCCCTCCCACAGGAGAAAGAAAAATAGAGGATCCTGCAGAAGCCATAAACTGAACCCCGCCTCCCAACCACTCTTGTAAAAACTTGAGTCTTTGGTGACAAACTAAAGCTCCCCAGTGGGTATAAAACCATGTTTCGACAGCCCTATCCCCCTGGTGACATCTAAGGTGACTTCAGGTGGCACGGCCTTCGATTGCTGTGTCAATTCTCTTGTTAATGTTTGATTTTTCAGTGATAAAGTCAGTTCAGTGCTAATGGGTCTTTTACCATATAACCACTATGCACTACTCTCTCGGTATAAAGAAAGAAAGAGAAGTCTTAAGGGTCAGAGTCTTTACATCAGGAATCAACGTGATTAACCTGGAACTTAGTAGTGTTCTATTTTCTCTGATTTGTTTTATCTTCTATCTCAGGTTGTCCAGATGTTGACTTTTCATTTACACTAATGAGATAGAGATTTTTTAAGTAAGTCTTCACTGAAGTATAATATGTATGCAGAAAAGTGTACTTATCATAAGTGTCCCAATCAACAAATTTTCAAAGTCATGTAACTTCCACTCAGATCAAGAAATAGAATATTACTGGGATGCCTGGGTGGCTCAGAGCGTCTGTCTTTGGCTCAGGGCATGATCCTGGGGTCCTGGGATCGAGTCCCACATCAGACTCCTCGCAGGGAGCCTGCTCCTCCCTCTGCCTATGTCTCTGTCTCTCTCTGTGGTCTCTCAGTGAATGAATAAACAAAATCTTAACAAAAAAAAGAAAAGAAATAGAATATTACTGACTCCCCCACCCAAGTATCATTTCTGACCCCTCCCAGTCACTGCCCCACCAAGGGAAACCATTATCCTAAATTCTAACACCACAGGAATAATTTTATTTGTTTTTAAACTGATATAGGTGGACTCGTGTAGGATATACTCTTAATGCATCTGCTTTCTTTCACTTAACATTATGTCTGTGAGATTTACCCATATTGTTGCATAAAGTTTTGGCTCATTTACTTTCATTTGCTGTGTGATATTCTATCATATGATTATGCCACAATTTACCCATTTACCTATTGATGGGCATTTGGGTTGTTTCCATTTTCAGGCTCCTACAGATAGGGCTGCTATACTGCATGTCTTTGGTGAGTATATAGAGGCATTGCTGTTGGGGTATAGCTCAGAGAGGAATGACTGTGTAATAGGACTTTCTAAAATAGTTACAGCATTTGTACTTCTAACAGCATTGAAAGAAAGGTTTTCTGACATAAAGTGAGAAAAAGAGAAACTTTTTTTTTTTTTTACAAAACAAATAAAAGATTGAATATTGGTTCCAACATTGACAAAAGGAAAAGATTCAACTTCAATGTCAGCATTGAAGGAGAGAAAAGAATTGATGCTGACATCAAGAGAGAGAGAATATTCAGCTTATCTCGGTGTAGACACTTTGGAAACTGGGAATCGGGTGGTACTGGGATAAAAGAGCTGGACATTATAGAGAGGGGGAAGTGTCAACTTTAAAGTCCTTCTGTGCACACCTTGGGAGTTACTGATAGTCCTTTGTGATCCAACGTGGAAGGATTTGTTTCTAGTGGAGAAATAATCTTGATTAAAGTCAAATGCCCCTGGCTTTCCTAGAAAGGACCATGGCACTAAAGGGCCTTAGGGAAAAGAACTCAGGCTACTTTAACAAGAACAAAATGTGTTTGTGTCTGTTTCTTTCACTGTATTTAAATACAGTCATGATAAGGAAGGTTCAGCCTCTGTTTTCTACCTGCCCCACCTTAGAGAGCCCACTGTCAAAGGAGACAGGGAGCCGAAAGACCATTTGTGTTTCAGCTCTCACACACAATGGAATGGACCCTAGAGTTCTCTCTTGTTTCACTTCATCGTATTTTCCACTTTTGCAGAAATATCCCAAGACTGGTCAGACTTTGCCCTTTGGTGGGAACAGAAACATTGCTGGCTTCTGAAAACGCACTGGACTCTGGACAAATATGGAGTCCAGGCAGATGCAAAGCTTCTCTTCACCCCTCAGCACAAAATACTTCGCCTCCGCCTGCCGAATGTGAAGACAGTGCGATTGCGAGTCAGCTTCTCCGCTGTGGTTTTTAAAGCTGTCAGTGATATCTGCAAAATCCTGAGTGAGTACCCTGGAGAGGCCCCATGCCCTTTGGACTGTTAGTAAGGGAGGACAGGAAAATTATATGTGCTTTCTGCCTACAGGCGGTTGGTTTTACAGGACACTTATCTTACCCTAGTAAGCATACTTTTCAAGCCCAGTTCTGGGGACTTCAGCCATGTAAGTAGAGTTAAACCAAATGGAACATCATTGGAGTAAATCAGATTCATTTCCCCAGAGCTTAACACTATTTTTTAAGCTTATTTATTTATTTATTCATGAGAGACACAGAGAGAGGCAGAGACATAGGCAGAGGGAGAAGCAGGCTCCCTGTGGCGAGCTGGATGCGGAGCTCCATCCCAGGACCACAGGATCACAACCTGAGCCAAAGGCAGGTGCTCAACCACTGAGCCACCCAGGTGCCCCAGCTTAACACTATTTCAAAACAGATCTGTAGACAGAAAAAACAAACTCATTAAGACTTCCCCCCCAAAAAAAATCATTCCTCTAAGCCATACTAATATCATTATATTTAAGACAAATAAGAAGTTCTATTAAATTGTCATCACCATAGAGCTGATGTATCTTTATTGTTTTTGAGATAATGGTGTTGCAATGTCTTAATTGCTTTACAAACACTTCACTACAGTAAATACCGTATCCACAAAAATTATTTGAGGAGTTTATTTTAAGCAGGAAGGAACACTTAATTAGGGATTGAAAACTAATTCTTACGATTTTAACAATCATTAAGGACAACACTGCCCAAACCATTTATCTGGGGAACCTCTATAATGGAAGTGAACGCTGTGTCATGAAGGTTTTCTTGTTTTATATTCTTTGAAAGTGTGTAGGCACATTCTCTGGCTCCAAGACAAAGATTTGGCATTTGAATACAGTATTTACAACATACGAGTGAGTAATCTGTCTTCCCCATTAAACTATCAACTCTTCATTCATTCTTCCAACAAATATATATTGATTATGTAGCCATTGTGGCAAGTGCTAGGGATTGGTTAGCAATAAAAATAATCCCAAACCCCTTCCCTTCTTGAGCTTACATTCTAGGATGCAGAGACAGAAAATAAACAATGAATGTAAAAATAATTTAAAAGTAAGAAAAATAAGATATTAAAAGGAGATATTTGGCAGAGGAAAAGAAAAGTAAAGCTCTAATAGTATACGCAGGATTAGGAGTTCCAGTGTTGGGCAATGGAGACTGTGATGGTATGAAATAGGGTGAAGGCAGAAACCATTAATTGAGCATGCCCGTGTTCCTAACAATGCCTGGCACACATTCACTGCTCATTAATTGTTAAGTGAACAAATGAATGGAACCTGCTGTTACAGAGCTCACCACCCCAGTGCCCCTCAACCTGGCATTGCTAGTCATTGTTTTGTTTTTTTTTACATCTATTCAACGGAAGCTAAATCAAATTTAGCAATATGATGGATTTTCTTAAAAAGAGAAGACAAGACACAAATCTTGGGCTTGGAGATGCAGGTTTGGTTTGGTTTTGTTGTTTTGTTTCTAATGCTCCTGCTGGAAATTCTGATTCATGTCGTGGTCTCATACATAAATTATACATTTGGAATGGGCACAGGTGTGTACTGCAACCTGACAATTGAGCATCCTTGGTTACAGGGGAAGACGATGGAGCTAAACTGCTAGCCTCAGCCTCAGCACTAAGCAGTATTTAAACTGAAAAATGGCAGCACCTATGGAATCAGTACATTTGCCTCCAGGAAAGCTGCTTTCAGACTAACATCCACATTTCCTTGGCTTTTACTTGGAATCATAAAGCAGCCCAGTGTGGTTAATGGTTACCAGGAATTCTGATTGGCAATGGCAGTTATAAACATATCTGATGAATGGGAAAAATGGGAATTATCTTGGGTTTGAGTGCTCCAGAGGCAGGCCCTGAGACAAGAATTCAAGCACAGGGACACCCAGTGGCTCAGTGGTTGAGCGTCTGCCTTTGGTTTGGCTCAGGGCGTGATCCCAGGATCCTGGGATTGAGTCCCGCATCAGGGTCCCCGCAGGGAGCCTGCTTCTCCCTCTGCCTGTGTCTCTGACCCTTTCTGTGTGTCTCTCATGAATAAATAAAATCTTTAAAAAAAAAAAAAGAATTCAAGTACAAACATTTATTTTGGGGTGTGGAGGTGATTCCAGAAAACACTGGTTGGGGGTGAGGAAGTAAGACTGGAAAGACAAGGCCACCAATAAGAGAGTATCACCAATCCAGTTGCATTTGGGGCAATCGGGGGCTTCTGGGAGATGATGTAAACATGCTTCAGAGCTCTCCCTGCCAGGGGGTGAGGGAGCAGGAGTCTTGTCAGTCATGGAGGGCTGCTCTTGGGAAATGTTAATTCTCTGAACTTATTTCGCCTGTTACATGAACATTTGGGTAGTGCAGACTGTGGCATCCAGAGCAAGCCCTCGGGCAGAAAGACACTTGTCCTAGCTGCCACTAGAAGTCGGATCAGGGTACACTGAAGTGGTGAGGGCCAAGAAGAGATGGGCAGGGCACCAGTGCTGTCTGCCACAGGGATGAAATTAGCAATTGGGCACAGTATAAGAGACAGGTCTCAGAAACTATGATCTATAAAGAAAAAGGTGGGGTTCTTCATTGTTATTAAAAAAAACAAAACTAAAAAAGAAAAAGAGGGAAAAATTGGTAGTAAGTAGATGACTAGGAACAGCAAGTACTGGTAGTTGTTGAAGCTGCGTGATGAAAACATGAGGGGGCCATTCTCTTTGCTTTGGGTATCTTTGAAATATTTTCATGATAAATTAAAAAAACAACTAGAAATTTTATTGGACTAAAGCTTTCTCCACTCTTTGACACACCCACTGCTCCCCCCCCCCACACACACACACACAACCGTTTTAGGAGTCTGGTCTGTTTCTTTTTCTTCTATTTCTTTTTTTTTTTTTTTTAAGATTTTTAAATTTTATTTATTCATGAGAGAAACAGAGACAGAGGCAGAGATATAGGGCAGAGGGAGAAGCAGACTCCTTGCAGGGAGCCTGATGCAGGACTTGATCCCAGGACCCCAGGATCATGACCTGAGGCGAAGGCAGACACTCAACCACTGAGCCACCCAGACATCCCTCCCCTTCTATTTCTACCAAAGGGATGTAATCTAGTAACATTTACTTCTCAGGAATTTCCTGAGCAATCATTTCAGATGCCTAGCATGACTCTTGAGTCTTAGATGTAATTTACTTTTTACTTTTTTTTTTAAGTTTTATTTTATTTATTTTTAGTAATCTCTTTGCCCAACGTGGGACTTAAACTCACAACCCTGAGGTCAAGAGTCACATGCCCCTCCAACTGAGCTAGCCAGGCACTCCCTCTTTTTTACTTTTTGATAGGTTTTCATTCTTCTTTATATTTATTTGTTTGTTAGATATTAGAAGATCAGAAGAACTTTCCTTGTTAAAGCCTTCTGGTGACTATTTTAAAAAGAAGAAAAAAAAAGACAAAAGTAACAAGGAGCCCATAATTGAAGATATTTTAAACCTGGAGGGTTCTCCAACGACTGTAGGTCCACCAGGTATGATTCATGACAGATGTTTTATTGTTGTGTTTCATTCTTGAATCCAAGGATTTTTTAAATCCCAAGAAATCTCCCTCCCCTCTATTCCTCTTTCCCTCATCTCCCTTTTCTTCCCCTCCCCACGCCCCCAAACAAAAAAAGACTAAAATTGCAGGATTTCTGTGATGAAGAAAGGATATGCAATTAATTTTAGAACTCACAGAATTTTTTAAATTAGGTTTGTTTTGTAGCTCATTATTTTTTTTAAGTAGGCTTCATGCCAAGCGTGGGGCTTGAACTCATGACCCTGAGATCAAGAGTCACAGACTCTACTGACTGTATACCTCATTGTTTTAACCTTGTATATTATATTCTGATGAATGCAAAACTTTAGGGAAATTTGCTGTGAATTTGGGAGGAAAAGAAATTAGTTGGATCTCTTCTTGATTCTATCTTCAGGTGACTCTTTCCTGAATTCAATTTTATTTTGCATTGGGCATGTAATGAGAGGGCAGGTAAAAATTCTGGAAAGACGTAATCCTTGTCTTTTTATACAAAAGCAAATCAATCCCTAGCTTGCTTGCAGCAAGAGTCTTCTTGCATAGTATATTCCAATGCAAAGAATAAAGGGCACTTTTCCCATTTTCCTTACACAGACTGCATGGTGTATAAACTCCCAACTATCTGGGTTCTTAAAATTGGCAAGTACTGTTATTTGTTGAAAGGATTTGCCCAAAAATATAGTCCTGTACCTACACTCTTGGGAGATCCTCTGTTCTCTGATGGTGCCAAAACTCACAGCTGAAACAGATTTTTGAATTATTTTTTAAAGGTTTTATTTATTTATTCATGAGAGAGGCAGAGACAGAGGCAGAGGGAGGAGCAGGCTCCTCACAGGCAGCCCGATGTGGGACTTGATCCCGGAACTGAGGGATCACGACCTGAGCCAAAGGCAGACACTCAACTGCTGAGCCACCCAGGCGTCCCAAATTTTTGAATTATTGACAAGGAGATGGTCCCCAACGTTTGTCTGGGTTGGTTTTTATAAGCTTTTACAGCCTGTAAGTTCTCTGCCCTTCCATGAGTCCTCTCCCATCAGCCATAACTCATCTCCTTAGTTGAAATGGTACACAAATTCAAATTCAAAATCCATTTTAGTATGGCAATGTTAGTCCTTATTTTTCCAAAGATTCCTCCCCTTGAACCTCATCTCATTGTGTATGCTTCCCTTCGCCTTTGCAGTAAGTCCTGGCTTATACAGTAAAACCATGACTCCCACATATGACCCCATCAGTGGAACGCCAGCATCATCCACCATGACTTGGTTCAGTGACAGCCCTTTGACAGAACAAAACTGCAGCATCCTGGCATTCAGCCAACCCCCGCAGTCACCAGAAGCACTGGCTGATATGTACCAGCCTCGGTCACTGGTTGACAAAGCCAAGCTTAACGCAGGGTAAGGACGGGGCTCCGCTTTGCTTCTCTGTGTTCACAGCATCTGTGAAGTGATGTTGATACAGTAAGAAGATGCCACAGAAGTGGGGGAGAGGGGGTTATTTAATTTTTAAGTTAGCACGCCTGGGGATTGTACACGATTAGCAAAAGTCAACGCCGCTTTTAGCTATAGAAGGGGAAACTGCCGCCTTTGGTCATTGCCATACATTTAGGGTGTGACATTTATGTTCAGGTAACTCAATGGATTGTCGTATGTGAATACAAATTCTTTGTCCCTATCTATGTGCAAAGTGCATTTGGTGGGATGGAGATCAGTTATAAGTGGCAGCGGGGAGATCCAGGTGGCTCACCGGGCCAACATCCCCCAAGGGGACATCACATCTCCCTTTAAGTGTTTTAATGAGTCCTTCAGCTCTGAAGTCATCTTAGAACATATACCCAGACCACTTCTCAAACCACCATTTCTTTCACTCCCCCCGTTCACCAAATAAAGTCGTTTGTTCATAGCATTCCACTCCCTGTGAGAGCTGGTCCAGCAGATGTCCCCGTCCTGTGTGCTCACATACCCCATCCCCCCTTGGTGCACACACACTCTTCTGTCACTACCTTTGCTCTGCTCCAGGCCTCTCCTCCTTTCATCCTGCTCAAGCTGGCCCTTGCTTGTCCTGTAGGACCCAGTTGCATCCGTCTCCTTCTCAGATAACAGGATTCTAGAGGACTCACTTCCCTGTAGTTGTTGTGACACTCTACTTGCTCCCACACCATGTTCCTTTACTATGAGGCTCACCATCCCCTCACAGGACTGTCCATTCCTTAAGGACAGTGATTGTATCTCAGTCATCCTTATTTCCCCCTAAGGCCTGATAGAAGGGACATTCAGGCCATCTTCTCCATGGGACTGGATGGCATTCATCCCCACCTCATTCTGTTGTTCACTCTTATTCCCCACCTCTCCCACTCCCTCCCCGCTATGCAGTATTTATTTCTCAACTCTAGAACTGTACTATCCAGTACAGGAGCCACTAGCCACAGGTGGATATTTACATATACATTTGAATTTAATTAAAATTAAAGTGTGGCACCAGCCGCATTTAAATCTTCGGTAGCTATGTGTGACTGTGAGTACTCTGTCGGACTAGGCAATATAGAATATTTCCATTGTTGCAGAAAGTTCTAGCCGGTAAGATAGACACAGCATTGAGTCAGACCAGCTGGTGTAGACAAGAGGCAGTGCAGGAAGTCAACAAGTACAGATTTTCATTCTGGTTCCATGACAAGGCCCATGACCTTGCACACAGCACTTAATGTCACTAAGACTCCATGTTCTCACCCATAACACTGAGAAAATGCCAACTGCATTGGCTTCTTAACTGGGTTAAAGAATCAATGTAAACAAAATATATATAGAAAAAGCACTTGGAACGTCATAAAAATTATAATATAAAATGCAAATATAAGCTATTATCAAGTCCTCCCCCTTACAGGTTTTTGGGTATATTACTCGGGCTTTGTTCAAAGAAATATACACACACTTACATTTACATATGTGTGTGTATAAATGTATATATGTATATAAGTATGTATATAAACACATTAGGTAATACTATAACGTGTGTAAAATCGATTGACTTTTAAAAGTCATCCTATTGTTTTCTAGTTGGCTGGACTCTTCACGTTCACTTATGGAACAAGGCATCCAGGAGGATGAGCAGCTGCTGTTACGATTTAAATACTACACTTTCTTTGACTTGAATCCCAAAGTAAGATCCTTGCTCTCTTCTCTCTCTCCTTTTTTCAATGTCAAGGCCTGGAAGCATAAAATTGAGTCATTTAGTTATCAGAATTAGGGTTAATCTGTGTAATCTTTTGTGTAACTCTGCAAGGTTAGACCAATGAATGTAAACTGTCTTTAGATTTTCATCTTTTAGTTTCTAACAAGCATGGTCAGCTGCCCAGCATGGTTCGTGCCACCCCATCCATCCACGTGAACAAAGGAAAAAGGAGAGTGGCTCAGAGAGCTGGAATCCTTAATGCTTAGGGAGGAAGGAGCATCAGAGCCAGGGTTAAGAGCAGGTTTCTGTGAATAAGCCAGGACCCCATGATGGTGCATACCACACTCCCCATCACAGGGCTGATTTGGAGATGAGAAAGAGGCACCATCTGAATGAATGAATGAATGAATGAATGAATGAATGAATAAATAAATAAATAGATAATAAATAAATAAATAAATAAATAAATAAATAAATAAATAAAAGGATGGACCCCAGCTGATTATCAATTCTCATTAAGTACACATCTGCCACCTGAAGTGTACTGGGACAACTGAGTGGTGAAATAAATCCTCTGAATTTCTGCCCCTTCCTTGCCCCTGTTTGGCCAGTTTGTGGAGTTGTGAGTCAGCACTCAGCTGGCCAAATACAGAGAATATAAACTGAGCCACAGGCCCTCCGAGTGCACAGGGTGATTTTATCCCAGTTCCATATGCTTGTTGCTCTTTTCCATTCATTGCCAGGCACTTGTTTGAGGAGCCTGCCTCAGGCCACCTCTTCTGTGTAAACTCCTTTCTCATCCACAACAGTGATTCTGCCTCTCATGGCACTGTCTTCTCCTTGACCCTGATTTTTAAATATGATCTTCAAAGGTACATCTCAAGTTGCACTGCTTCCTCAACTGGCTTCTTCTTCAAAATAAGCCTTATTCCTTGTCACTTCTGTGCAGCTCCTTCCCAGTCTTTGGTTTAGATCTACCTTAATACCCATGGACCTAGCTTGTGACTGGAGCATGTAACTTTCACCAAATCATGGCAAAAGAGCAAATTTTGGGCTCCTCGATAAAACCTTCAGGAGAAACTACAGCTTCTCCTAAAAAGGAGGGGGGTTTTGTTTTAGTTTTTTTCAAGGGTGCTATGAATGATCATGTTTTCTCAATTGGTAAGGAGTTCTCTCCACATGGCTCACAAACAAAACCTATTTGAATCTAATAGCCAAATAGAAGCTGTCAACCCAAAAGTAACAGGAAGACTCAGGCTTTGGGGATATGGCTTTAGGGCACAGGAACAGTGATCCCCAACCACTTTAGAGTTCTTTCCCCTCTCTTCTAGAGTATGGAATGCTATAAATATAACCAAGTTTAGTTCCAAGTTTCTACTAGGTGCTGAGTAGATAGAGGAATACAGAAACTTAAGATGCAGTTCATGTTTTCATAGAATCTACAATCAAATCAAGAAGAGCAAAGATAGCACCCATAATGCCATTGTAAAACAGACAAGACATCCTACAAATGGGAACCAAAGTGGATAGTAGAATCAGGGAGCTTCTCCAGCTTTCAGAAGAGAGATGCAGGGAGGCTGTAGCACCGGTTACAGGTACTGATTAAAATCTCAGATATATAAAATACTAGAATATACAAAATTTCAAAAATAATATATCTTAAAAATATACAACCCAGAATCCATAAAATATTGGTACTTTTTCATAAATCAAAATTTTATCCACACTCAAAAACTATATACAAAGTGAAAAAGTCTTTGCAACACATACTATAAACAAAAGGCTAATATTCCTAATAAAGAGCTCCCAGAAATCAATAATAAGACCAACAACCCAGTAGCCTAATGAGCAAAGAATATGAACACATAGTTAAGAGAAAAGGAACTAGGATGGCTTTTAGCCTTGTATTGGTAAAGATCAAAAAGCTTCACACACTATCTTAGCAAGAGTGTGGAGAAAATGGCTCTCATACCCTGCTTATTGATCACAGTGCAAATTAATCTGATCCTTATGGGAGGCAATTTGGCAATATCTATCAGAATTACAATTCTACATAGCTTTGACATAGCAAATCCTTGGTACTTATACCACAGTTACATTCAAATATGTGGATCAATATGTCTGTACCCAGGAACAGTTATTGCTACATTATTTGAAGAAGAAAATTGGAAACTCCCTAAACATCCATCAATAGGGAAGTGATTATATACATTATGATACATATATAGTGTTGTTGCTAAGAAGAATGAATCAACTTTCTTTTGATGTAGAACAAATGCAAGGTGTTTTATCAAATGAAAAAGAACAAGGTACAAAACAGTCCATAGAGAAACCAGCATTTGTAAGGAACAAGGAAGAGAAGGAGACTTTTTATTATACGTTCGTCTCTTTAGAATTCATTCAAAATTAATTCCTTCAGTATCTATTATCTGTTATTTAAATATGTGAATAAAAAATTTTATAACTCCAATAATTCATAGTATTTTTTAAAAGTTCAATAGAGAAAAGGTACATCAGTTTGTTTGTTTGTTTGTTTTAAGATTTTTAAAAAATGTATTCATGAGAGACACAGAGAGGCAGAGACACAGGCAGAGGGACTCAATTCCAGGGACATTGGGATCACAACCAAAGCCAAAGAGCAAAGTCTTGGGTTTGATCCAATGTCACTTTAATTTCAAACCCATCTCTTATTCCCTAAGAGATCATCCATAGCTCCTTAACCTCTCTGAATTTGCCTAACACAGCTTTACAAAACTGTAAAAAGGGGATACTAACACTTACCTCCTGTATTTGGGGGGACTACTTAGTTAAAAAAATTATAAGAGTAAAAAAAAATGTTCAACCACTGAGCCACCAAGGTGCCCCAGACACATTGGTTTTAATAAGAGTCCTAGAGAATACTGGATTTATATATATTTACATATATTATATTTATATTTATATATACTTTATATATATATATATATATATATTTATATATAATACTGAATTAGCTTCCTCCCAGCTAATAGGGAATCCTCCGTGATTAGATCTAAATAACTCTTTACTGAGAGAGTTATAGGAAGCAGGTCTTGTTATTTGTTCGTTTGGTTGGTGGAAGGAGAGAGGGGTTTACTGAATTGGCTGGATGAGGAGAAACAGGGATTCAGGCAGTAGAGGTGGCAAAAACCATGTGCTTCCAGTCTGGGATTTCTATTTTCAGTAAACCAGATGACAAAAGAAATCTAGGGCTAAGGAAGGGGAAGAGGAGCCAATCCCCACCAAGGGAAAAATTTGTTTCTAAGTTGGGGAAACCACTGACAGAGTTTTCAGAAAGAAAAAAAAACCTATCAGAATGCCTGTTAATAAGTGACCCCTGAAAACCTAGGACCTCGTGATGTTCTAGAGTCTCAGGGGGAACGTGAAGAAGGCCCCAAAGAAGAAATTGCAGAGCTCCGCTGGCTGCCCCAGAGAAAGCCAGTGTTCCTCCATGGGAGCCCAGGTTTATCCTGTCCTTTATAACACCTTGTACTAGATCCTGTTCTCCCATGTCAATTTGTAATGTAAGTAACTTTTGTTTAACCAGTACTCTCTCAAGGAATTGTTTTATTTGGCTTTGGGGGGGTGGCAGGGGAGTTAGGTTTGTTCAGGTGTGGAAGCGATTACTTTTTGTAGATCTTTACTGAGTACCTTTGAGAGAAAAGCCTTATCGAGTGATTTAACTTACTCTCACTAAAACTACAGAATGAGGATTATAGACTCACTGGTGGACAGACAGACAGACAGTACAGGCCAATTCAGATTTTATTGGCAGCACACACACTATTTAGATTTTGTCCTTTTTTTAAGAGTTTATTTATTTATTTTAGAGAAAGAGAGCATGAGCAGGGTGAAGAGCAGAGGGAGAAGCAGGCTCCCCACTAAGCAGAGAGCCTGATGCAGGACTTGATCCCAAGACCCTAGGATTGCGACCTGAGCTGAAGGCAGACACTTAACTGACTGAGCCACCCAGGCGCCCCTAGGTGTTGTCTTTAAACTGTTTGTGAAGCAGAGGTCTTTGTGGGGGGCAGGCGTTGTGGGTTTTGGTGTGTATGGTGTACATTTTTTTAGTTGTTGCATCTTGATTGCCATGTCACTTACATGCTATAAAATTCTAATGTAATGGTTGTAGTACATTCATATGGTTGTGCAACAGTCCAACTGTGAAACACTTGCATCACCCCAAAAGTTTCCTCGTACCCCATCCGTGGTCAATCCTTGCCCCCAGCCTTAGCCCACCACTGGTCTCTGCTTTCTGTCTCCAGCCCTACCTTTTCTGGAAGTTTCACATTGGTGAAATCATACAGTGTGTAAGCTTGCACATCTGGATCTTTCACTGGGCAGGTTTCTGAGGCCCCCCTGTGCTCTCACGTGCCCCAGGAGCACGCTCCTTCTTACTGCTGCACCACATCCGCTTGTGCATGAGCCCCATTTATCCGGTCACCAGTCAAGGGACACCGGAATGTTTGCAGTTTGGAGTTGTCATTAACAATGCTGTTGTGAATATTTTCACGTGTGTTCTGCTTGGGTTTGTCTGGGGAGGCTAGTGGGGCTAGCTCCTGAGGGGTGCCATGCCACCTGGCAAAGTTCCCAAAGCAAAGACAGACTTTCTTAAGGTCCTTAGACTGACAGCTCCCAGCCTGCCACACATTTCAGTTTGCATTTGTCTTGCCTTGACCGTGTCCTGAGCACTGCTGAGAGGGAACATGCCTCCATGGAAGGTTCCATTTCCCCCTGCACCTTGTAGCAGTGCTATTTGCTGGTTTGGGCTTGCTGTGGATCTTTATACCCCTTATCTCACCTTTTTTCTAGTGTGTATAAGGTTAGTGCAAAAGGAAAAATAAACTAATGCTAACCAACCCGTGATAAATCTGTTTAGACAATCTATTTTTCTATTCCTCCTCCATATTTCCCTCACAGTCATTTTCTTTTTTTTCCTAAGGATATAGTAAATTGTGTACCCATGGGAGGAAAAAAATAGAAGTTATGGTTTAATGGGTACAGAGTTACAGTTTCACAAGAAACTGAAGAGAGTCCTGTAGATAGGTGGGGACAATGGTTTTTTCCTACCAATGGAAGTGTGATAAAAGAGAGGAAGAAACAATGGAATCTGTTTGGCCTCTTGAAGAGGCTCTGGAAAATATTTTGACAACAGAAGTTCTAAGTTCAGAAGCAAAATGAGCTGGGGCAGTGGAAAGATAGGTGTTTGTTTCACTTACCTGAGCAAAGTTTCTTGCATCTAATTAACAAGGAATGGCTTCAGTTATTGCAGAGTTTTTGTACT
The DNA here is from genome assembly GCF_003254725.2 of Canis lupus dingo. Lineage (NCBI taxonomy): Eukaryota > Metazoa > Chordata > Mammalia > Carnivora > Canidae > Canis > Canis lupus. The sequence continues at coordinate 15,910,097 of NC_064266.1, forward strand.
GAGAAATATAAATATGTGCCCCCGCTCCCAACCAACACACATCTATCTACCTGTTTCTTTCTTTAGTACGACGCTGTCCGAATAAACCAACTCTATGAACAAGCCAGGTGGGCCATTCTCTTAGAAGAAATTGACTGTACGGAAGAAGAAATGTTGATCTTTGCAGCACTGCAGGTATAGAAATTTCAGTACCCTTTCTCTGGAAGAAAACAAAGCAAATTTGTTTTCTGAAAGTTTCATTTTCTTCATACTGTTTTTGTTTTCTTCAAGGAAAGAACTGTGAAGGAAGCCAATTTAAATTTAAAATATTCTTCATAACCTACACAGGTGCCCCTCTTATATAAGGCATTGGTATTGTGATTCTTATGTCATCCCCCCTACCAGTTCAACCAGTGATGGCGAAGAATCAAGTTGGAACATTGGCTACCCATAGATCTCAAAATAATTCAGATTAAAATGTCATTTCCCCTTCATAGGAGGGAAATCTCTTTCCAGGAGGTGTTTGGAACTACAGGGGAGTTGTCTGCAAAAAGAGGAAAGGGCTAATGGATGCGTTTGTGTTTATAACATTTCCACAACCTCTGTTTACATTGTAGTATCACATTAGCAAACTGTCCTTGTCAGCTGAAACACAGGATTTTACAAATGAGTCTGAGGTGGATGAAGTAGAAGCAGCACTCTCTAATTTGGAAGTGACCCTAGAAGGTGGAAAAACGGACAACACTTTGGTATGAACTTCTCTGGTAACTCAGAACTGTGGCTGTGTTCTGATGGACTCTGACAAATGTAAATGAGCTCTTTTTTATCATAAATAAGAGAATATTTGACCTGATTTTGAAAAAAGAAAACATACTTGTCACAAGCTTAAAGCTAACAAGAACTGACTGGCTTTTCTCAGGTCAGTTCTGGAAGGGATTGTGAGATATGTTCAGTGCTATTAATGACAGTACCTTTGTATGTATTTCTTAGGGATAAGCTGTGCCATATGAGGGAAAGACTACCACCACCAAAGGCTTTTTTTTCACTCATAGGGATTCTGGAAGTTGTCCCTTCACTCAGATCAAAGAGAACCACCCAGTCTATTGTATGGCTGGCTATGAGAATTGGAGAAGATGCTTCACAGATATAAAGCCTATTCTCTATTGACCTAGTCATGCCCCACAACTGGGCAAGGTTGACACAGTGGGGGCCTTTATTCTGGGACACCTTTTTGACTTCAGGAAGTAGACAAAAAACTTTCCAGTTACACAAAAATAATACAACTATTTTATCATCTCCTTATCCATGAAATGTGGCCAAAGGGTGGCTTTATAATCGGAATGCCTCTCTTGTTTGAGTCATCTTTTGAGTGCCATACTTTTGTTTGGGATTCGTGGGAGTCACTGTTAGTTTAATCCACATTGAATTAGATAGGTGGATCTATTATAATTAGATATAAATAAGAGAAAAAAATGAATCACTATATTCTATGTATTTAATGCCTGCTTCCTTATGATTCATTTCCTTAAAATGGGAAGTTGGTGTCATGCAAAAGCAAATACTTCATACAAACTAAATGCCAAGATTCTATAGCAATTCAGAGCCTGTCTCACATTTATAGGAGACACAGGCCCCATGAAATTGGAGTTCTCTTTTGTTGACTTCCTCCACTAACTAGATATAATATTTATATACTCTGAGAATATACATATTCTCAGAATAAATGAAAAAATTCTCTCCTCCCTCCTTCAAAATTTTCATGTGATGCTAAACAATAGGCTTTTCATTTAGAAAGTAGGCACCAACCTACACTGCAGAATGAACTTTGAGCCAAGTTCCTTTTGAGAAGTTAATCAGTGAACTAGATGTAGCTAGATTTACTGGCTCTGAGACAAAATTTGTAAAATACTTTGTACATAAAAGTAGTTTTTCTAAATCAGCTTTTTAACTTGAATGGTAGTGCCTGGTCACTTTTTTTCATCTCTTTTTTCATTGGTATGACACATGACACATACAGAAAAGCAGGAAAAAAATAAAACAAAAATGTACAGGTTAACAAATGTGTATTATCACCCAAATCACCACCCGAATCAAGAATGAGAACTCTGCGTGTCCCCCAGAAAGCCCTGTGTGTGCCCCATCTCACTCCTGCCCACTCACCACCTGCTGGGGCAACTACTGGAAATCTGGCTAGTATAACTGAGGAACTGAGTTTTTCATTTAATTTCATTTTAATTAATTCAGATTTTAATAACTCCATGTGGCGACTGGCTACAGTATTGGACAGTGCAGGTATAGAGTCTCAACACCACCTAATTAACTGCTTATGAAATGTTATCTATTTCTCCTTAGGAGGACATTACTGATATCCCTAAACTTGCAGATAATCTCAAGTTATTTAGGTAAGTCACCCTTAAAGGGGAAGGGAATTATTCTTAACAAAGCCTTGCAGGTAGAGAGTCCAGGAATTTAAATTGAACCTGCACTAGACAGCTTCCTGGTTCAAAGGTAAGGTAAACAAGCATGATGTCTTTGGCATCAGACAGACAATGGGCTGAATCCTAGCTTGACAACACACACTAACTAGCTAAGTTACCTTGGGCATTGTCATGTGCCTGAGCCTCAGTTTCTTGAACTATAAAATGGGGGATATACCTGCTTTTTGGTTTATTGGGGGGATTGAATAAAATAACATATATGAAGCACTGAGCATGGTACCTGGTTCATAGTAAACAGTGGTGCTCAATAAACAGTGGTGTAAATATGGCTGGTGTCAGCAGTTAGTGAACATATATGCTAGACTAGACTAGTCATCCCTGAGGCTTAAGATTTGACACCACGTGAAGGTTCTTCCATGGTTTAAAAATCAGTTGTCTCTAGAACTTTGGTGCTGGGCTTATACAGAGTAGTCAACTCGGTTTATCTACCTTTGCCTGTTAAAATGTTTCTGATAAATACCCCAGTCACATCAGATCAATCTGAAACTACTAAAAGGGCTGAAGAGTTTTTTATTTCTTGGAAAGAAAAGACTGCCACATTTGTGATGGTGCCAGGGTGTGTTAAGATGAAAAGAATAAGGCTCCTTTAAAGTTCTATCAGTTACTCAGGTCACTTTATGGCTCGTTGACTTTTCTTAACAAACAGACACTTCAGTAGGCCAGTTGGCTTGAAAAGAAACACAAGTTGTTGTTGATAACACATGATGCAAAGAAAGACTTAGAAAGAGTGAACAGTAAATAAAGTATAAATGAGAAACAAGCATCCAAAGGTAACAATTTTTTTCCCTGGGTTACTACAGGTTGCTTTTTTTTTTTTTTTTTTTAATGTGGTCTCATACAATAGGATCCTTAGTTTAGCTTTTGTGGCATAAATGGTTGCAACCATACATACTGTTATCATCAGAGCTACAGAAAAAAACGGTAGTAATTTGAATGCACGAATACGTCCTTATAATTTTTTAATAATCAGTGTTTTTTAAAACATTTTATTTATTATTCATGAGAAACACAGAGAGAGGAGCAGAGACACAGGCAGGGGGAGAATCAGGCTCCCCGTGGGGAGCCCGATGTGGGACTCAATCCCCATCCCCCGGGATCATACCCTGAGCCAAAGGCAGACACTCAACCACTAAGCCACTCAGGTGCCCTAGTAATCATTCGATGAAGAGAATAAGTTGCCATATTCTCTGCCTAGAGGAAATCTGGCTCTTCACAAACTAAATAATGACAGTTCCCTTTATATAGATGTTTTCAGTGAAGGAGATGACATTCTGGGGTTAAGCCCTACATCCCCTTCGCTCTGGTGCGATTGCTTTGCTGAAACCCACAGAATTGTCCTCATGTTTCACAGTGGTCACTATATCTGCCAGGGTCTGAAGATGTTGACTTTAATAGATAATATAGTTCATGGAAGAAAGAAATGAAGGAGGAAGAGAAGGAGGGAAGAACTAAAGAAGAAAGGAAACAGGAAGGGGGGAAGGAGAAAGGAGACTAGAGTTCTACTCCTTCTCCTCAGCATTTGTGACCCTTAAAAACTCTTCATTTCCATTTCCTTGGGCTTCCTTTTCTTACCAGTAGAAAAGCATTGAGCTAGTCCTGTGGTTTTTAATGGATCTTTCTGTTTTTAACAGTGAAGCTCTTTTTTTCTAAACAAAATCTATTGAACTCACAATATAAACAATGGACTTTGGTTTCCAGTATCTGATCTAAATGCATCTGATCTAAGCCAAACTTCGGTCTTGCTATAAATATGTCTGAGAGCTAGATAAAGTAAAAATAGAGACCAGTGTTAAAGTGAGACTGGGAAAGTCCAGCTTGCAGGAAATACAGAGGGAATCTAAATCTACAAATGAAGCCTCCAACCCACAGAAGGATTTGGGCCACAATGTAGATTCTCATGGTTTGGGACTGGGATTTTAATCCCTGGGAGAGCTAGGAGATGAAGCTTCGGGCCTATTGTAAGGTTGTGACACAGGACTGAGGCCAATGCCTCAAGGCAGGAACTTGAAAGGGACGCCTTCTCTGTTTAACAGGGAGTATAAAAACTGTCCATCTGCCACAGGAAGCCGTAAGGAAGTTCATCCTTGCATGGGATTCTATGTGGGGAAATGAAAAGTCTCTCTGGAGAAATTGGAGCCAAGTCCTGTGCCACATGTGAATGTAGAACTAAATTTAAATGTCTTGTATGATAAGTGAATTCTGAAAAAAATAAAATAGAAACTGGCCCAGGACCACAAAACCTGTGAAGCCCTACCAAATGTAATTACAAAAATACTTGGAGGGAAGTACTCACAATCTAGCATCTATGGGTCTTCTAGAGAAAACAATAACCCCCTAAAAAATGAGCTCACAATAAAAACTACCAACCATGGGAGTTCATGAACCACCATAAAAGAAAGACAGAAGACCCAACAAACAAGAAGATTAGTAGTTTCAGTAATTCTAGGTAATAGAACAATCTGAAAAAGCCATAAAATAAGTGTTTAGAATCCTTTTTTTTTTTTAAGACTTTATTTATTTATTCATGAGAGAGAGAGAGAGAGGCACAGAGACACAGGCAGAGAGAGGAACAGGCTCCATGCAGGGAGCCCAACGCGGGACTTGATCCCAGGTCTCCAGGATCACGCCCTGGGCCAAAGGCGGCGCTAAACCGTTAAGCCACCAGGGCTGCCCAGTGTTTAGAATCCTTAAGGAGGGTGATGGGCACTAAGATGAGCACTGGTGTTAGACTATATGTTGACAAATTGAATTTAAATAAATATTTTTTAAAAAAGAATCCTTAAGGAAATTAAAAGATAAAAATCATCTTCGTGAAAGAGAAGAGGCAATATTAAAAAGGAACCAAATAGAAACTCTGGAAATTAAAAACTTAGTTGTAGAAATTTAAAATTAAATAAGCGCACTGATTGTCAAGTTGAAAAACACAGTTAAGGGGCACCTGAGTGCCTCAGTGGGTTAAGCATCCAACTCCTGATTTCAGCTCAGGTCATAATCTCAGGTTTGTGAGAGCGAGCCCCAATCTCAGGCTCAACATTGAGCGTGGAGCCTGCTTAAGATTCTCTCTCCCTCTCCTTCTACCCCTCCTCTCACTCACACAAGTATGCACTCTCAAAAAAAATTAAAATAAGTTATAAAAATAAAAACTCAGTTGAATAAAGAACACAAAAAGGTAGAAATGAAAAATGCTATAGGTAGGATGAAAAGTTTCAATGTACATCTACTAGGAGTTCTAGAGAGAAACATGGAAGGCAGGCAAGTATTCAAAAAAGAAAACTTGGGATCCCTGGGTGGCGCAGCGGTTTGGCGCCTGCCTTTGGTCCAGGGCGCGATCCTGGAGACTCGGGATCGAATCCCACGTCGGGCTCCCGGTGCATGGAGCCTGCTTCTCCCTCTGCCTATGTCTCTGACTCTCTCTCTCTCTCTCTGTGTGTGTGACTATCATAAATAAATAAAAATTTAAAAAAAAAAGAAAAAAAAAGAAAACTTAAGAATATTTCATAATTGTTGAAGACAAAAATCCTTAAACTCAGGAAATGTAAATCCCAAGCAAAATAAACCACCATAAATGAACATCTTACTAAGGCCAACCATTGATCAGAGAAAGTCTTTAGATCAGAGAGAAAAGACAGATTTCCTAGCAAGGAAAAGCAGTTAAGTGGGAGCAGAGTTCTTGTTGGCTAGGAAATCTCTTGAAAGTATGAAGAGAAAATCACAGTCAATCTAGAACTTTCTGCCCAACCAGCCTTTCAAGATTCTACATTATGCAAACCCATAAATATAAACCAGACAAGATACAATCCTACTACCAAATTACATACTTCATGAAAAGAATGATTTATGTCCAAACTGTAAGGTGTGACCACTGTTGGAGAGATTACTTTTGGAGTAAATAAAACGGCTCCATTAGAGGATTACAGGGAGAGAAGCCACACATAAAATTCATTCATTGCTTCATTCACAGGTAAGTTAGTATAGGCAAGGAGGCAAGTTACTGTAGCAAAGAAGTCCCAGGCCGATTTACACGATGTGCTGTATGGGAGATTATCACTGAGATTCATGTTATAAATACAAGACACCCAAAATACAGTGGAATCTTCATGATACTTCAGAAAAAGAGAGTGACCATGAAAATCTTTGATCTCCCTAAGACACCCTGGTTATCACATGGAAAAATACCTGGAATATGCACTTCTTGTTTTTTCAAAAGAACGTGTTCCAAATTTATGACCTGTCTCTGATGGCAAGTGGCCGTCAGTGGTAAACCTCTGAGTGCTTTCAAAAGAATAAATACTCTTAACCTCTCCTTTAAGAAATTGTGAAATGAGTGAGAATCTAATTGGTATTTGAAAGAGACTAATGGTGTGAAGAGAGCATTTTAAAAGCACTTATTTGGAAATGTTTCCATTGTCGCAGTGTTGCCAATAATGATACTGCCTACTAAAACAATATTCTCTTGCCTTAAATTTTGATTACATTTGTCCTTTAAGCTGTGAATCTGCTCAAAAGGTGGGGGAAGTGGAATTGTTGAAAACCATAGGCCCCAAAGGCATCACTTAGACCAAGTCACCAAGCTGGGGCTTAACACCTAACTAATTGCAATTTCAGCTTCCCCCGGAAATTAGTCTTAACCAGTCAGAAGGAAATTTTCTGATCAGCACCAATGAGGTCATTTGTCTCTTGGGCCCTCCATCTCCCAAAAGATGAGGTAATCCCCTAATAAGACCTCCTGCCCTTCCCCACAAGGAAGGTGACCTTGCCTGAACCTGTCCTTTCTTTTGCAAATAACTTTCTCACCCCACCTTCCTTCCTATGACAACCTTCCAATTTGTACCACTCACTCCTCAGAGCTCCCCTCTACTTGCCAGATGGGATACTGCCCAATTTATGAATCACTTAATAAAGCCAATTAGATCTTCAAAGTTTAAAAAATAATAAAATAAAACAAGGTTGTCAGCATACCTTTGAAACTTGGAAACGGTTTTTCTGTGTTAAACATCATCTAAATGAAGCAATCCTGTATTTGAAACCCACTTATTAAAAATATAAAAATGCAACCTATTCTGATTGATTTGCATAAGTGAGTGATTGACACTGGGGAAAATGGAACTCAGTAGCTTTGTTCTAACAAAAAACCCCAGAACTAGGTAGATGGCATCATACAATGGACATTGTGATTTCATGAGCATAGCCAACAGCATACTTCCTCATCTGGGGCTTATGTCACTGAGTAACAACCTCCCTTTTTGAACCAAATTGAACTTTTCATATTCATTTTTAATTTCTATATTTATATAGGTTTTACATATATATTGCAAATGTTACACAGAAATAATTATAAATATGTTAGGGGATGGGTATTTATTATTGTCACATAATACATATGAGTAACATTATATATTAAAATATTCAAAATATTTTAAAGATGAGGTGTACCCAGTTTTATTTTGGAGATTACTGGCCTCGGGAATCACCTTAGGAAAGCTTACTTAAAATGCAGGACCCTAGGCTGTAACCTGGACCTGCTAATTATGAGTCTCTGGGACTAGGGCCATGCTTGGGTATGTCTAACAAGCTCTGATGAACCACCAGAGTTTGAGAACCTTCATTCTAGAAAATAAGGTCTGACGCCTTAGCAGAACATTCAGATTCCCACCCTGGCCCTACCCTTATTGTGCCATCCCTGTCTCCATCATCCCTGATCCCCATCATCAGTCACAGAAAAGCACCCCCCCCCATTTCCATTGCTCAGCACAGTGCCCAGTATGAGAAACAGTGTTCAAGAAGTGTTTGACCCAATTCTTATTCACAGAGTGCCCAGCTCTGACTTACCTTACATTTTGTATATTCAGTTACCACCTTCTGAAATTTCTCTTCCCTTTTCCTGCAGTCAAATTCTTATCCATCCTTCATTCTCTGTTTAAATGCTATATCCTCTGTAACTCACCATGCTACACATCCTTGTCATGTGACTTGGTGTATTTTTTTTTAGTTAATGTGTGCATTTCCCTCTTGACCTTATGGACTCCATTAAGATTCAAATGACTGCCTCATTCTGGATATATCACGCTCCATCCAGCCACCTTCTCCACTTCTTCCCCAACCCTGTCCTGCCCCAGCCTCTGCAACATGGAATAGGAGCAATCATCATTAGCTTTGGGAATGAATGGAAGCAGCCTGAAAGATGAACTAAACTGGGAGACGATAGCAGGGGGAATCTTTCAATATTCTTGAAGTCTAGTTGAAATGGAGATGAAGAGTTTCATTCTTAATTCTGGATAGAAATATTTAAATACCTAGGACTAAACCGAGATCTTACTATCTTTTGATTCTAGGCTTGTATTTAGATTTTATTTTGAAAATACTAAAAAAAAAAAAAAAGAAAGAAAAGAAAATACTATTAATTTTGGAGAATCTGAATCTGATTCTTAGACAAATAACCTTCTAAATATGTTCCTTAGAATGATCATAACTACAACTTTCAACATGACAAATATTATTTAAATGCAGGGGTTTTCTAAATCCTGGTAATATTAACTGCATATGATGTTTTACAATTTTATTCTATACTTTTTATGTAACACACTGGTTTTTAAATGAACATCTTCTCCCTTATACATGTGTTAAGGACAATGCATTTTTAGCTAAGAAAAGTCTAGGACTGACATGTTAAAAAAACTTGCCCCAAATTATGTACGAGTGGGGTTAAAAATAGGCTTCCTCTCTTTCTCGTTCTCAAATGCAGAAATCCACTGCTCTAGCATAAGATACCTTGATTCATCCCCACAGCCAGGACTGCTCCATGGAACCATGGACAACGTGTATTATCTTTTCTCTGCCCAGCTGTATTCCCTTTCCTACTCCCCAGCTCTCTCATGTTTTCTATTTTGAATGACCCAACACTTGTCATTGGCACCACCAACCCAGAGTACAAAGTGTTCTGGCCCCCACAGATATCACTTTTGGAGATCTTCCCCCAAAACATTTTTTAGTAACAGTAGAATCTACATAGATTATTAGCTGTTGGTTTTTGTGATTTCCATGATTCACTGGGAATTCTCTGGTTATTTCTCTTAAGGATCAAGAGGAAACTATAGAAAAGGTTGCTTACTTTTAGATCTAGTTTTTATGCCTGGTACTTTGAAAGCTGTGCTGTCCATATGGACAGCTTTTTCAGATCCAAAAAGAATACTGAAATTACAGAGATCCTCAGATTCATGGATGTTTCAATAATCATAATAATAATAATTTATTGAGCACTTCAGTTATGCCAGATCCTGTGATAAGCACTTTCAGAGATTACCTCTTCTCATCCTCACAGAAACCCTGTGAGTTGGAGGCTGGTACTATCCCCATCACACAGAGGCAATACACATGGCCCAAGCAGATGACGTGTCTTCCCCAAGGTCACATATTAGGCAGTAGCAAAGCCAAAGTGGTTTGAATCCTGAGATTCTGCATTAACTTCTACATCTCTTATTAAAAACCTCACTTTTAGTTTTTAGAAGTGAGTTCACAATTTAAAAATTACTTTCAAAAATAAAGAGTATGTTGTTTGAATAGCTTTCTAGAGCATCTTGATCCCCTTGAAATCTGCAGTGTGTCCCTACATTTCTGGATGCCTTCTAGATGTTAAAATGCTTACTGTACTTTAATTTGCAGGCCCAAGAAGCTAATGCTAAAGGCTTTCAAACAATATTGGTTCATCTTTAAAGACACATCTATAGCCTACTTTAAAAATAAGGAACTTGAGCAAGGAGAACCAATAGAAAAACTAAATCTTAGAGGTAAGAAAGTCCTATGTATGGGTATGGCTTGTCATGACCCAACCAAGACCCAATGAAGCAGGGCTTACTTCCAGAGGAACCTCTCAATTTCATTGGTTTCCACATGGCAGCCTGCCTGCAGATCCTCTTCCCCACGGAGCATGGACCTGAAATGTGGTGCAATAACTGTGATTATTTGCCTTCTGCTGTCCCTTCTTCCCCCGTATGTCCAAGTCTACAAAGTGGTGGTAATTGGTGTCATCCATGTAGTACATGAGGCATTGTAGGGTCTGGTCTAAATTCCAGAATGGTTATATTTAATTCAATGTCACTTTAGTTTCCATTCTAATTTCTGAAAGTGGCTATGAGTGTACTGGTAACACCATCAACTGAAATATTTAGCTAACCAGTGCACTCAATTCCCTTATCATTGTGACAGTAAGAGAATTCCCTCTGCTTTGGTTTATTTAAAAGTTCATATTCATCACTCCATGTTACTATGAGTTAGCATAGCCAAATTGATCTGAAAAATGAATTCAATTGATGACATATTTAAGAAAACCACAACAGAAAATATTTTTTTGTTATCCAAGCGAATTGTTCATGAGTCTTATTTAGTTATCCTTTAATTAATGTTGTCTGCTTGCTTCTCAATTTTTCAGAGGAGAACCAAATCTGAAGGGCTTATGTTCAAAGTGTTTCTTTTAGATGCACATCTGATTTACATAACAGATTTCTCAGAACTTGGTCTTGTCCCTGCCTTTTATCATCCAGGCTGTGAAGTTGTGCCAGATGTCAATGTAGCAGGGAGAAAATTTGGAATCAAGTTACTAATCCCGGTTGCTGATGGTATGAATGAAGTGTATCTGAGATGTGACCATGTAAGTAAAATCACAAAAATGCTAAGTCCTTTCCCCTTTATTGAGCCTAAGGACAAACCAGCTGAGATGTTGTCTCAAATCAGAGCACTCATCAGTCAGCTGTTGCTTTGTAACAAACAACCACAAAATCAAATGACCTATATCAATAAACATTTGTCTCCGAAACACAGGTGGGTAGGCTGGGGCTTGGATGATCCAGCCTAGTGTCACCTGGACAGACCTGCTTCTAGCAGTAGGTCTGACTAGGCCTTCTGGAAGTAAAGCTCACTGCACTTATTCTGGGTGCCAGACTGCCTGGGGATGCTCTGCTCATAGTGATGGCAGAAATGCGAGAGAGGAACTACAAATATGGAAGACCTCCTAAAGCTTGGGCTTGCAAGTAGTACACTGTTATTTCCACCCACATTCTTTTGGCTGAAGTCCATGGTGGGGCTCAAAGTCAAGAGGTAGGAAATTACACTCTGGCTCCAATGAGACAGATTGTAAAATTACATGGCAAAAAGTGTGAATACCAGGAAGATGAAGACTGATACCAGTAATTCAGTGTACCATACCTGCTGTTGCTCTTTAGAATTCCACTCTTTAAATGCATCCCCTCTGCTTCTAGGACTACTCCTCTTGGCTCCCCTAGGCAAAGAATGAACACAAACATTACAGAGCAATAGAGGCCACCACTGACTGGTTCAGAGCCCATCAGTGGACCTGATTTCTGCTTTGGAATTAGAATCTTTACTAAGGTTAGGTCAGGGTAGACATAATATGAGAAATCAGTTAATGATTTTTTGCCTCTTTTCCTTCTGTAATAGAGATCAGACATGACGTGAAAATGGAAATATGTATCAAGGAGGGCTGTCAGGTAGTTTGGGTTTTCACCTTTCTGTGTGCCATGCACTCCTGTGTCCTCAGTTCATCTTTCAATGCCAAGTTCCCAGCATGGAATTTATGACAACTGACATTCCTATTCTCTAGCCCCTTAGTGTAGAGAAACTCAACACAGGACTCAAAAGCTTTTGCTGGGTGTTAAATTAGGTGATTGACAGCCACTTAAAACATGTGCCCCTTCACATCTTTCCTTGCTTGGTAGGTGACAGTTTTGTATATTGTAGAGATGAAAGCCCACGTCCTGTTCTGTTCACAGCCGGGTGGCTTTGCATTTGAATTTGTGTCTCAGCCCCCTGATGTTTGCTGCAGGAGAATCAGTATGCCCAGTGGATGGCTGCCTGCATTCTGGCATCGAAGGGCAAAACCATGGCAGACAGCTCCTATCAGCCAGAGGTCCTCAACATCCTTTCATTTCTGAGGATGAAAAACCGAAACGTGTCATCTCAGGTGGCTTCCAATCTTGAAAGCATGGACATGAACCCTGAATGTTTCGTGTCACCTAGATGTGCAAAAAAACAGAAGTCTAAGCAGGTACTGCTAAATCTTGTTGGAGCAATGGTTTGCAGTAAATTCTGTATTTTCTGAAGTAAAATGAATTAAAATGATCAAGGCCACCATCATGCAAAATCGGCTGATGGGGATTTTTGACTCTGGACTCGGTATTAGACGATGTTAAGAAATCATCATTCGTTTTGTTAGAGCAGACTACATTTTGTTAGAGCTAACTGAACATGGCAGTATTCCCAGGCTTCATTACAATTACTTAGTCCCCATAAATTAAAAATTTTAATTATACTTCCATTCAAGGGGGTTAGGAGTTATGCAAATGAACTGGTATAAGTAGAACCATTGTCCACAGACCCTATACAGATCCCAGAAACAAGACCTAGAACTCTCCATCTCCATGAACCTTAGAAGTTTAGGTGTTGGCTGGTGTTGCTCCTTCTTCTCCCCAGCGATTTACGTCTTTTATAGTAGGACAGAGAGGAACAGAGGATGAATGAATGGAAATGAATTGTCTTCATAGAGTTACAGTTGGGCCTTGCATTTATTTTTCTCACTGGGGGTCTGAGTTAAAGGGATGATTATAGTATAGTACGTGTATGCTAAGGATGGTTCAGTGTCTACCACTTCTTCTTAGCTGGCAGCCCGGATTCTAGAAGCCCACCAGAATGTGGCCCAGATGCCACTGGTCGAAGCCAAACTGAGGTTCATCCAGGCGTGGCAATCACTACCTGAATTTGGCCTCACCTACTACCTTGTCAGGTGATTACAATGTTCACTTGCCTCTCTCACTTTGTGTGTTTCTAAGTGCCTTTCTTGGACCCCAATTTATTCTCAGTCTAGAATGTAGAACTCTTTTTAATTTTAGAATACTGTCCTCTGGGGCACCTGGGTGGCTCAGTCGGCCTTTGACTCAGGCCACAATCACAGGTCCTGGGATCAAGCCCCACATCCGGCTCCCTGCTCAGCAGGGAGTCTTCTTCTCCCTCTCCCTCTACTTCTCCCTGCAGCTTGTGTTCTCTATCACTATCTTAAATAAATAAATAAAATCTTAAAAAAAAAAAAAAAACTGGTCTCTCACAAATGGCCCAAACACATTGGCTGCTCGTAATAATCTTCCACACTTCCTCTTCAGTACTTATCTGGGCTCCCTGCTTCTCCCCTTCTTCCCCCAAATTTTCAAGTTGGCTGCTAGAGTGATCCTTTTAAGATTTGAGTCAAACCAGAGTGGGCATCTTCCCAGAACAATCTGAAAGCCTTCTGATTCACTCAGTGTATAAGCCAAATCCTTACAATGGCCCTATAAGACCTTAGCTTGGGGATTTCACATTCTCTGACCCTTCTTCACTGTGCCCAGGCACACTGGCTTCCTGGCAGGTCCTTGAGTATGCCACCAAAAAAAAAAAAAAAAAAAAAGCTACAGCCTTGCACTGGTTGTGCCCTCTGCCTACAATGCTCTTTCCCCTGATTCCCATGTGGCTCATTCCCTCACAGACATCTCTAATCAAATGTCCTGTCTCACTGTAATCTTCCCTGACTCCCTTTTTAAAACTGTCACCACCTCATTGGCAGTATTCCCTGCTCCCTTCTTTGTTTGATTTTCCTTCATGATCTTATCTGCCATATATATTTCACTTATTCATGACCCTGTCCACCCCCCTCCCAAAATATAAACTCCATGAATTAGATAGTTGCTCTCCAATTAAGTCACTAGTGTATATTCCCTGTGCCTAAAAGGGTGGCTGGCATACACAGTTGATTTTATTTCTTTTAAGATTTTATGTATTTATTTGACACACAGAGAGAGAGACCACAAGCAGGGGAAGCAGCATGCAGAGGGAGAAGGAGAAGCAGGCTCCCTGCCAAGTAGGGAGGCCAATGTGTAGCTGTATCCCAGGACCCTGGGATCATGACCTGAGCCCAAGGCAGACACTTAACCAACTGAGCCACACAGGAACCCCTACAGTTGATTTTAAATTAATTGACCTGACCCTCTCTTACTTTGCTTTACTCTGATGTCAACTTCAGGTAAAGGATGTCTATGGGACAGACTTAATTCCCTCCATTCTTCATATTATCTTCATATCACAATAAAAATGCCCTTCTGTAGAAAGTTAATCCCTCACTGTCCATTCTTTGGATATCATTTAGAAATGTTCATATTATCTTTAAGAAGTAGTGTATGGAGACACCTGGGTGGCTCAGTAGTTGAAAGTCCGCCTTAGGTTCAGTGCATGATCCCAGGATCCGGGATCCAGTGCTGCATCTGGCTCCCTGCTGGAGCCTGCTTCTCCATCCGCCTATATCTCTGCCTCTCTCTCTTTCTATCTCTCATGAATGAATGAATGAATGAATGAATGAATGAATAAATAAATAAATAAATCTTTAAAAAAAATAGTGTATGAATGAAATGTAGTGTATGAATGAAAAATAGTGTATGAATGAAACTCATAGGAAGCAGTTGCTTCTTTTAATTCATTTTTTTTTTTTGTAGATTTAAAGGAAGTAAGAAAGATGATATTCTGGGAGTTTCATATAATAGGTTGATTAGAATTGATGCAACCACTGGGATTCCAATTACAACTTGGAGATTCACAAATATGAAACAGTGGAACGTAAACTGGGAAATCCGGCAGGTACAGTGAAAGTTTTTGGCATCTTCAGTGTTGAGGCTATAAATGTGTGTTCCATCAGAATTGTAGATTACTCTGTTCGTGTATTTAGAACTCAGAAACCACAAGCATGTGGTAATTGTCTGCTAAAATAATCACATGCAGTTCTGGACAATTTACTAACAGGTATAGGCCAAATGGTTTTGAATTAACACCACAAGTTGGCTTAGTCTCCATATAGACTCTACATACTCTAAAATTGCTGAGCAGTTTGATTAGTTTCCTTCAACTCACCATGGGATTATGTAAGACATAGGCTAGTAATTACTTAGCAGAAATTACGTGAGATGGGACTGTCATCTAAAATGAATCAAAAAAAGCTTCATCTGACTGGCTGTCAAGAGGTCTAACTAGTTGAGGACTCAACAGCTCAACTGCCCACCTGGAGAACATTCCAGTCCCCAAAGGGAAAAACTGGTAAGAGAAGCAAGTGATATGAGCAGGGATGACTGAGAAAAGCCTTGCCTCCTTAGTTAAGGAACCCCCAAAACCTCTGCCTCCTATCAGTTGAACCCTAGGAGCTAAGTTCAAGCCAAGGCTATAGCATGGGAAATTCTAGATCAAGTCAGGGGCACCTTAGCATCCAGCTGATTTAAAACATTCCAATGTTGCTGGTATAGAACCTTGCCTCCTTTTTTTTCTCATTTTTCCAGTAGAAAGCCATCTACCCTAGAGGGATGGTAAGAGACTTACCTTTTTTTAAAGAACCATGGATTCCTCTCGGCAGGGCTGTTAACCATGTGGGCACTCATCTATAGAATAGAAGCTTGAGATCAGGTGACCTCTATGGCAGTGGCCTTAAAACCTTGTTGCGTATTAGGACCACTTGGGGAGCTGTCACACACCACTGCACTGGCCACACACTAGACTAGTAAAATCCCAATCTCGGGAGGTGGGAGCCTTGGCAGCAATTTTTAAAGGACCACAGGATTCCAATGGGCAACCAAGGTTGAGAACCCCTGAAATCTGTTTCTTCTAGTGTTTAGAGTTTATGACTAAACCTTTTATTCTCCATGAAAAAGTCTGTGAAGCACCCTGCCCCTTGAGAGAGGAAATGCTTAGGAAGTTCCTACATCTAAACAAGAGCAGCCAAAAGTATCTCTGTGTTGGGAGTTAGAATGTTTTGCTAGGTGTGCAGCAAAGTTAACACCACAAGAGGGCGCAGGGAGCAAAGACTTGTTTTCTGTAAGCATTTAATGGAAATGGTGATTGGGTTGGGTTTCTTGTGGATTTTGTTGGGCGGGTGGCAGCGGAGGGAGATCATCTGTAAGCCACCTATGCAGTCCTCAGCTCTGGGGCCGTAACAGGGCAGTTTTTTCCCCATTTTCCTTACCAGAGTGTGAGTTTACCTGTGCCTTCCTCTTGCAGGTGGCAATTGAATTTGACCAGAATGTCTCCATTGCGTTCACCTGCCTGAGTGCCGATTGCAAAATCGTGCACGAATACATTGGTGGCTACATTTTCTTGTCCACTCGGTCTAAGGACCAGAATGAGACACTCGACGAGGACCTGTTCCACAAGCTAACTGGTGGACAGGAATGAAGCAAAGCAGACCTGCCCACACGCAGAGGGTGAGCCAAATGTGGTCCTCCCTGGACAGATGGCATCGTTGGCTCACACAGTGTGTAGGCTGCAGACTGATGGACAACATATGCTCACCACTGGTCACTCAGATGAAGATCCTCATCTCATTTCAAAACAGACTGCCTAGCATATCCTCTTCCTCTCTTTACCCTGTCCTACCAGTGATGGAAGGGGCCTCAGTTGCCTTTTCTGTAAAACACGTGGGTAGGAGACAGGCTAGTACTCAAAGATTACACCATGGCCCAGCATGTGGCTACAGTTCTATGACTTCAGAACCCACAAGGATATGGCTAGAAGTTACCAGTGTGTTTTTCTGCTTCGTTGCTAAATCAGCAAAAGACAGAAAAGCACATGTAACCAAGGATATATCTTATTCTACAACTCAGGTATAAAAAGTAATTTGTCTTTCCTAACAGAACCACTTTTAGCTCCTATCTTGTGAACATGCAGAGGGAGTCTCCACATACACATATACTTTTTCCCTGGGGGTAGGGAGGGGGAAGATGGAGTTACTGGTACTACCTGGTGACAAAGGGTCAGAGCAGTGGCTTTCAATGTCATCAGCTCACAGTGACTTCTGCAGAAGTGACTACTGACCCATCTGGTCTTGGACATTTGTCCCCTTGGGTCACTTCTGCCACTGTAAGTCCTAGTCCATTCCTGGGGATCCGTCACCCACCTTTAAAGTCTTTCTTGATGACACAGGTGACAGAGGTACAGGGAAATCCATTCCTCACCCAGCTGCATGTCTCAGCTGCTTGTCTTCTAAGCTGGGGCTCCAGAAGATGGGTCCGGTTCTCTCTGTTTATAAAAACCATCCTCCCCACATCTCCAGGCTTACCATGGGGTCTCTATACCAGCTGGTCAGGAAGAGAAGAACAAGCTCATTCTCAAAGACCACCAAGTGCAAGGGCTAACAGTTTCCCCTACTGACTTCTGTCTACATTTTGCAAATCAGGAGCCAGTGATAGACTTCTGTTTTCTCTGCTTTTTTTTTTTGCTCTGTCATCTCTACCTCAAGACATGAGCATGAGCCATCCTACCTGTCATTTTCTGCTTTAGTTTTTCAGCTTTGGGAGGAGTGGGATTTGAGAAGGAAAGAAGCGATATGGGGGGTAGAGGGAAATATCAGATGGCATTTAATTATGTTTTTATAAACGTTCTGCTGTCACAGAAAGGACTTGGGTTGCCAGGGTAAAGCAGAGGCTCCATCTCCATTTTGAAATCCTTTAGGATACAAAAGCTCTGGGGGCCTGGCCAGAGCTCAGATGCCCCCATTCATCATCTGTTGCTATATTTTCCAACAAAGACATTTGAGAAGAGAGATCTTCACAGCTCCAGGAGCCACATTAGGACAGCCTTGTCTAGGGAACCCCAGGCCCTGAGCTGGAAGCTGTTATTCCTCTTTCAGACTCTCCTTTGAGGTAAATGTTCGTGAAAACCCCCCAGGCACCAAGGTGAGCTTCCAAGGCCTCGTTTAAAGCTTGAAGGCAACTCAGGCCCTTGGAAAATCTGGTCCACATCATAAAGAACTTAGTTTGAAATGTTTTGTATGGAAACTAGTGCTGAGCATACTGTTCAACTTGGTGTTGGTCATTTCTGTGTAGTCTTGGGCTCCATGATTTTTACAACCTAAGTCAGGTCTTTACGAGTATGTCAGACCCTACAACAAAATAATGCTCCTTGATGTCACATTTTACCTATCTCCTACCAAGTACAGCTCTGCATCATTTACCAAAGTTAGACCTCCAGTGTGACCCTCTTAGCTTTTCATGGTTGTCTGACGTTGCCATGAAAACATTCAAAGGAGTTTTAAACCAAACTTTCCGGGGAACATTTCTCCCGTGACTACACTGCCACATCCCAAAGGAATAAACAAGTGTGTCAAGAAAAACCTTAAACGCTGCTATTCCAAAGAGCAACTTGAGGACTTTTTTATATTGGGTGCAAAAGGTCATGTGACTTCCTATGATGAAATTTTAAATTAATGTGTGCCTTTCAGCCTCCTATGCTTTCTTAACTACACTAGATGGGGAAATCTGCATTTATTATTATTTTATAGGACTTTTTTAATTAAATGCTTTATATAGATTTCAGTATGGTCTGGTGGTGTCCTCTCCACTCTGCTGTCTCTGAAAAAAGGTGAATATTTTCTCCCCCATGAAAAAGGAATGCAACTTTCAGGCTTAATCCATACTTTTCCTCACAATTCCGAGATTTGAGCTCATTCTTTCCAGTGAGGTTGACCTAGAAACCTCACTTAACCATTCACTTTAATTCCTTTCCCATTGAAGGTATCCCTAGATTCCTGACATGAGCTCTTTTTTCCCAGTACCTTTTGGAAAAAGCACCAGAGAACAAAGAAATATCCATAGGTGGAGGAGCATCAGAGGGCCTCTGATCTGATGGATGAATGTCCAGGACAGTTCTTTGATTTAGTGGTAGATAGTCCATAACAGGCAGTGATGTGCAGTTTATAGATGTGCCTTCATACAAGTCTCACATCAACCCGTTGGAGGACAGGAATGGTTTGCCTTCTTCATTTCACAAAGGAGGAAACAGAATCAGATAGCTGGTGAAGCACTCGCTCTAGGTCACACCACCAGTAAGCAAAACTAGAATTCAAAGCCAGCTTTGTCTTACTAACACTATCCAAAGACACACATTTTTGGCATTTCGGACTTTGTCTTTCCAGCCTTTATACCATCTCGTATGCTGGCTTTTGTTTTTGTATCTTAATATGATATCAATTAAGTCATTCTATATTCATGGAAATTAATTCATGAGATATTTACTGAGAAAAAAAAAGGAGCTATTTAAGTGCTGGCTGAATGCAAAGTATGGGGCCATGATTATTCTGCCCAAAGGCAGCTTAAAACTTCTGATGTGGAATATCATGCCTCCTCTTTTAAAACATTTTCTTTCTCTTTTTTCCCCCCACTTTCACCTATTTCCTTCATCCTCCATCCGCAACATCTGGCAACCATCAATCTATTTCTAGGAGTTTGTTTCTTTTCTTTTTTTAAGATTTTATTTATTCATGAGAGACACAGAGAGAGAGGCAGCAACATAGGCAGAGGGAGAAGCAGGTTCCCCATGGGGAGGCCAATGTGGGACTCGAGCCCAGAACCCCAGGATCACACCCTGAGCCAAAGACAGACCCTCAACCACTGAGCCACCCAGGTTCCCCAGTTTGTTTCTTTTAGATTCCACATATAAGTGAGAATATACAGTATTTGTCTTTTTCTGCCTGACTTATTTCACTTAGCATAATGCCCTCAAGGTCCATCCATGTTGTTGCAAATGGCAGGATTTCCGTCTTTATGGCTGAATAATATTCCACTATATACATACACATATATATTTTTATCCTTTTTTAAGATTTTATTTATTGAGACAGAGAGAGAGAGAGAGAGAGAGGCAGAGACACAGGCAGAGGGAGAAGCAGGCTCCATGCAGGGAACCCGATGTGGGACTCGATCCCAGGTCTCCAGGATCACACCCCGGGCTGCAGGTGGCGCTAAACCGCTGCACCATCGGGGCTGCCCATATATTTTATCTCTATCCATGTACCCAGCAATAGGTTGTTTCCATATCTTGGCTATTGTGAATAACGCTGCAGTGAACAGGGGGATGCAGATACCTCTTCAAGACAGTGATTGCATCAGCCTGGTCAAAAAGGAAACTGCAGGTGTGCCTGGGTGGCTCAGTTGGTTAAGCATCTGCCTTCAGCTCAGGTCCTGGGATCGAGCCCTGCATCAGGCTCCCTGCTCATCATGGAGTCTGCTTCTCCCTCTCCGTCTGCACCCCCTACTCGTGCTCATGCTCTCTCTCTCAAATAAATAAAATCTTTTAAAAAAAGGGATGGGGGAGGAAACTGGAACAATAACAGAGGAAAACCCAAGCCTCCATCTGAGAGTTGTAGGTCTCCTGTATGTAAAACAAGGGTTTGGATTGCATGATTTCCTAGAGCCCATTGCACTCCAGCATTCTTTGGTTGTGATCCATTTTCCCCCACAGTCAGGTTGAGGTACATCCCCCACTCCTGTGCATCATGCCATGCCTTTCTTCCAAAACTCTGGCATCACTCTGTCAATACTGGCCCATTTTCTAAGTCCGAACACATAGTTCTATAACTCAAATTTCAGAGCAGGTTGACAGGCTGTCATGACAGTCAAATAAGCCCCAGGGGCAAAACAGATACCAGGAGGTTAAATGGTAGTGCCAACCAATGTTAGAGCAAGTTAAATTTTTTTTATTAAGATTTGATTTATTCATTCATGAGAGACACACACACAGAGAGGGAGAAGCAGGCCCCATGCAGGGAGCCTATGCAGGGCCCAATCCTGGAACTGCAGGATTATGCCCTGAGCCAAAGGCAGACGGACGTTCAACTGCTGAGCCACTCAGGTGTCCCAGATTAAGTCAAATCTTGCTTCTGCCCCTGACCAAAGAATATCCTCAAAAATAATAGAGCTTAGAATGCCAACCTGTATTAGGGCTATCACTTGTGCTTCCCATAAGTCCTTTCAATTCAGCCTCTGGGAGAGAGAGGTGTTGTCAGCCTCACCGTACAAATTAGGAAATGTGGTTGCTGGCAAATGTTTCATACTCTGTGGGTATAAGGGTATAAGGGTTAGCAGGCGGAGACTGGATTTGCCAGTTTCACTGGTCTAAAAACTCCCACCATAGCCAGCATGGCATCAGTGAACACAATTGGGAAGATATCCAAACACCCTGCCCTCTGACAGGGATGAGCCAGCTCTAACACACAGCAGATCTATTGTGCACAGAGAGGTCAAGCAACTTGTCAAGGTCACCAAGCTAGAGTGTGGGAAGCAAGGATTTGAACCCAGACCTTCTGACCTAAGCTGTGCTCTTTACCACTGCTCTTGATAATCCAATGTGAGTGGCAAGGCCCCTTGGGTCCAGAGCCCTAGATTGAGGCACCTCGGTGCCTCAGAGATTGAGCATCTGCATTCGGCTCAGGTCATGATCCCAGGGTCCTGGGATCGAGTCCCGCATCAGGTTCCCCTACAGGGAGCCTGCTTCTCCCTCTGCCCATGTCTCTGCCTCTCTCTCTGTGTCTCTCATGAATAAATAAATAAAATTGTTTTAAAAAAAGAGCCCTAGATTGTCTTTATTTCTGATAACCCCCCGAGGTGATTTCCATCACCACCCCCAACGTATTTGGGTAAGGCCTACAAAACTCCATAGACATTTTTTTCCTTCATTTACATTATACCAGATTTCGAATGTCAAAATAGTGAAAATTTCTACTAAATAACCTTCGGATCCCAAGATGTGGGATGGCCCACTTGCCCAATATGACATCTGACTGCACATCTGGGTCAGAGGTGGCATTCAGGAGGGTGGGAGAGTTCTGCCTTCTTCCCAGCAGAGGAAACACCAACCCATGACCGGAGACAACCCCATCCACCCCCAACCCCACAAATGATTGGCCTTGGTCCTGCCATTGCATGTAAGTGATTAGTGCCAATTCCATCAGAGAGAGGCAACTTTCCCTCAGGGACTGAACTCTGTTTTTAGAGGCTGAGTGAAATGTTTTTATTCTGACCTTTTCCTCCCTTTATAAATGGTTCTTTGAATCAGGTAGACATCAGAAGAGCAAATGGGCAGCCAAATACTCGGCAAGAAGCTGTTGAATAATCCATTCCTTATAAGCTTAGCAAAGTTCATTCTAGGACAACGGGCTGCAAAATGCTAATGCACTTGGGGTAGGTAGTGTGCACAGGCACACTCAGTCAGATATGAGGCCACAGGGGTTTGGAAGGTATGCCCTGCCTAGTATTCACAGAGCTTAAAATATATGAATGCATATCTAATATATCCGAGAACCTAATGTAGCCTATGGACCTACAGTTGTCAAGCCATGCTAGGTTCCCGCCAACAGTGTTTCAACCAGTTCAGTTAAACACACATATACACACAATCACACACATATATATTTTTTGTATTATATAAGCCATATAGTTGATATAATTTATTACATTTATTGTATATTTAAGTACTATTTACATATTATATTATGTAACTTATACATGTACATATATTTCTACCAGTTAAAATTGCTTAGCTACTAATGATGGAAAATTGAAAATAATAGTGGCTCAAACAACAGAGGTTTTTCTCTCTTCCACCTGAAACTCCAAAAGCAGGCCTAGGCCAATAAAGCATTATATACCACGTCAAGACCCACACTCTTTTATCTTTTCTATCCACTAAGCACAGCTTCTATTCACAAAGTCATCTCATGATCCAATATGGCTGCTTTGGCTCTAGGCATTATGTCACATGGCTTCAAATAACTATAAGGGAGATCGAAATATTTGGTCCTTATTCAAAGTTACCATAGGCTCAACTAAAAGTTAGAGTTCCTTTACTGATAAAGAGGGTGAGAAGAGATATTAGGAAACAGGTAGCTCCTTCTGCCATAAGGAGATATTAGGAAACAAGTAGCTCCTTCTGCCTAGCACATACTTACTATGTGCTAGGTATTACACTAGCTGCTAAGGGTAATATAATCCAGCAAGAGACAGACATCTGAGCAGATATTCTGTAATATTATATAACAGGCATTATTCTTGATATGTTAAAAAGATTTATGAGAACAAAAAGGAGAGAGTAGTAGTTTTTGTTAGTCAAGATCAATGAAGGAAGGATTTCCCAGAGAAAGGGACATTTAGACTTGGTCTTGAAGGATGAGTAAGAGTGGGGAGAAGGACAGGAATAAAGTCAAGCTTGAAAGAAGGGCCATTAGTAGAGAGAGAGAGCCAGTGAAAGTTCTTATCCTTGGGGTGCCATGATCAGACTTGCATTTTAGAAGTGTTAGTCTGGCAGCTGATGGAGAATGGGCTGGAAATTGATGGATCAGTTCAGAGCTTGCCTCCAAGCCAAATTAAAAGACTCTGAGGACCAGAGCTAAGCCAGTGGAAAGTGAGGTAGGGAGAACTGAGAGCCATTTCAGAAGTAAAATCAGCACACTGCAATTGTGGCCAATGCTATTATTTACCTACCAAAACAATTTCTTCTTTCCTACTAACATAGCCTGATTTGGGCTGAGCCAGTATGTCCAGCCCCAGTGATGGATTTTTTGGGTTTTTGTTTTGGTTTGGTTTTCCCAGTGACGGATCTTAATGGTCTACACCAATTGTGACAATCCTCTTCCCAAACTTCTCAGTTTCCTGTGCAGATAGAACTGTGTGACCAGTTCTAACCAATGAGGTCTAAGGGAGAGAATGTTGTGGAGATTTCTGGGGAAGCTTTTTCTACCCTGAGAGAAGGGAGATGCAGCTGGCTTCCCCTTCACCTTCCCCATTCTACCAGCCTTGAATGTCTGGATACGAAGTCTGGAGGTACAGCAGTCATCTTACAACCAGAAGGCAACAAGCTTGAGGATAAAGGAAATACACTAAAGATGAGAGAGCCTAAAAACAGAAGAAGTTTGTTTACCAATAGCTGCCTAATTCTGGATTCTTTGTTATAGAAGAATAAACAGATGCATTTAAGCCACTATTAAGTGAGTTTTCTGTAACCTGCCGCTGAATATATTCCGGATTGTGGTGAAGAGTAAAGAAGTGAATTTGTAGAGGAACAGAGAAGAGAGTCAAGCCTGACCTACAGTGGATGGAAATCCAACCAGTAAATAAATATAAAGGATACTGGAGAGAGGGGATATCAGTGGGCATAGATGGTAAGTTTGGTTTGAGTGACCTTAAGATCTCCATCTCTCCTGACACGGTGTAATTCTATGAAGTATGTGTGTGGACCTTTGCAATGGTGCTGTTCTAAACATCCTCAGAACTACCCTTTGGAAATTCTCAGCAAAGCCTAGTTTGTCTTATTTGGGATGTCCTTGCTGTTGACAGATCTTCAGTACTTTCATAAGGGGTTCAATTTTTGGAACTACCCAAGACTAAATAAAGTGAGCTATGAGATTGTGACTAATAAAATATTTTGGTGAACAACTTAACAAACAAAAGTAGCCCTGGTGATTGTTTTGTGTGTGTGAAAAAACTTATTCTGAAAGCAATTCCAGAACAAGAATTACAAACGGATTTCAACACCTGAAAGCATCATTTGCAAAAGGACATGATCTACTACCTAACTTTGCTCAAGACCAACCCTTGCCAGATAATTTTTTTAAGTCATTCTCAGGAGTTGATGATTCAAATATCCCCTTCAAGTAAAATAAACAAGTATTTTCCATGTTCTCAGCTCTCCTAAAAAAGGAAATGATCTCAGAGTTATAATCTTGGGTTCTTTCCCAGACTTACTTTATGAAATTAATGCTAGTTCCTCCAGCAACAAAATGGAAATATAATATTATGTGGCTCCCATCTAAAAGAATTGGTCAGCAACTTCCTAGAATTTAGATGATCTCAAATAGATTCCATAAACACTTGGCATAATTAATAATAAGTAAAAAGGCAATTTTGTTACTAATATATTATTAAGGATTTATAATCATGTACTTAAAATCTATACTGTTTTTGGTGATGACAAAAAGCCAATCACTGTTAAAATTTGCTTTTCAAAAAAATACTTAATATTCCAAGTCTCTGAAATTATTTTTGTACCTTCTTTTCTTCTCAACCTGCCTCAACACCTACCATGAGCTGATGATTTGTAGCATAATGACCTGTACGTTAGTTACTGAGCACAGTGATGTCACCAGATGGGAAGAGCTTCATCTTCTCATGATGTCATTCTTCCCTTCTGCCCTAGGTGGAAAAATGCCCAATCCCTAGCCTTCTGAGTCCCTTCATGACCTCCAAAGGATTTGATTCCTGAAGTTTTTCTCCTCTCTTTGGCATCATTCACCTCTCCCCATCTCCTGGTACATTCCTATCCAGACTGTAAACATGTTCTCTGTCTATGCGGGTTTTTAAACATAGCTACAAATTCTCTGGATGTCTTACCATCAAGAGATGGGATTTATGTCCCCATCCCTTAAACCTGAGTAGGCTTGTGGCTGGATTGACCAATAGAGGACAGCAAAATAATGCTATGTGACTTCTAACTGTAGGTCACAAAGGCCATGTAGCTTCTGTTTTGTTCACAGGATACTCCCTTTTGGAGCCCCGAGGCCACCATATTAGGGAGGCCACAATTAGGCACTCCAGTTGACGGTCTCAGCAGAACCCAGCCCTCTAGTCAGCCTTACCCAGGTGCCAGACCCATGAGTCAAACCACCTTGAAGCCTCAAAACCAGCCCATTTAACAGCTGAATACTACCAGTGAATACTGACCACCAGTCAGTGCTATATGGAACAAAAGAATCATCCAGCCCCTCTATGACACATTCCTGACCCTCAAAAATCATGGAATAGAATAACCATTGCTTTAAGGCACTAAGTTTTGGGGATACTTATTGGTAGCCATAGACAACTACAACAATATTTCCCACCTTATAAAAGGTTTGAACTCTACTTTGCCCCATTTTTCTGCTCCTGCTCACAGTAAAAGCTCTCCAAATAGTTAAGAAGGCTTATATATATTTTCTCATGCCCTTAACTCATTCCTCTTTGGCTTCTGTCCCTCCCCTCCCTAAACTCTACTCTTGCCCAGGTCATAAATATCCACCATTACTCAGTCTGTTAAAACTTGGCTGGCTGTGCCCTCCTTAATGAAACATTGTTCTCTCTCAACTTCCATGATTCCAAATTTTATTCCCACCTCCGTGGCTGCTCCTTCTCAGCCTACGAGGCTGATTCCTCTTCGCTCTGCTCTACCTTCAAATGTTGACTTGTTCCTCTTGTCTTCCCTCTCTACACCGTTGTCCTAGGTAGCCTCAGTCAGTCTGCTGGCTTTAAGTACCATCTGTATGATAATGCCTCCCAAATGTAACTCTCCGGCTCTGACCTCTTCCCACAATGACACAGTTGGATGTCCAGTTATCTCCCTCAGCATCTCTTTGTAGGTCTAACAGACATCTCAAACTTAATATGACCAAGACAGAGTCTAATTTTCCTCCCCTAAATCTGTTGCTCTTTTAGACTTCTCTTTTCCCAGTAAATAGTCTTCAGGTCCAAGAGCCTAGGGATTGTCCTTGAGACCTTTTCTCTATTCCCTCATGTATTAGTTTCCTATGGCTGCTATAACAAATCACCACAAATTTGGCGGCTTAAAACAACATACAATATTATTCAGCCATAAAGAGGAATGAAATTTTGATGTATGATGGACATTGGCATTAAACATCATGCCTAGTGAAATAAGCCCAACATAGGATAAATATCATGCAATTCCACTGATAGGAAGAATCTAGAATAGACAAATATAGAGACAGAAAATAGAAACAAGGTTACCAAGAGTTGGGGCGGGGGAGGGAAGTTATTATTTAATGGGTAGAGTTTTTGTTGTGATGAAGAAAATGTTTCAAGCATAGATAACAGTGATGGTTGTACAACATTACAAATGTATTTAATGCCACTGAATGGTACACCTAGGAGTGCTTAAAATATTACATGTTGTTATGTATATTGTACCACAATAAAAATATTGATGACATACACATTTATTCTGAGTTCTGGAGGTGAGAATTCTGAAATCAGTTTCCTTGAGTCAAATACAAAGTGCCAGGAGGGCCATACTCCCTCAGGAAGGATTGGGGACCATCCATTTCCTTGCCTTTCCAGCTTCCACGGCTGCATTCTTGCATTCTAGACCTCTTCCTCCATCTTCAAAGCCAGTAGCATAGCATCTTCAGTCTCCACATGACCTTCTTCTCTGTAGTAACTCTCCTTCTGCCTCCATCTTATAAAGATACCTGTGATTCCACTCGGGGTCTACCCAGATTATCCAGGATAATCTCCCCATCACAAGATCCTTACTTAATCTCATATGCAAATTCCTTTTGCCAAATATAGTAACATATACAGGTTCCAGGAATTGAGATATGTGTATCACTGGGGGCCCATTATTCAGCCAACCACACCTCATTTCCAATCCATTAACAAATCTTGTGGATTCCACTTTCACAACATTATTTTTTTTCACGACATATTTCAAATGTGAACAATTATCTCCATTTTCACTGTCATCACTCTTGAATCAGCATCATTTCCTCCCCCATGAACACTTTCAACACCCCCCTAATGTAGCTCGCTAGCTTTGCTCTTGCCTACAATAGATAAAGCAACTAGAGGGACCTTTAACACAACCTCGTTGCATAATCACGTCCCTGCCCACCTCTCCCCTCTCCCACTATCCTCCAACCACAAAGATGTGCTTTCTGTGATTCATATACAGCCGGCTCTTTCCTGGGTTCAAATCTTTGCCCGTGCTATTCCCTGGAACATTATTTCCATGGCCCTTTGCATGCCAACTCCATCTCATCCCTAGGCCTCCATGCAAATGAAGCAATCCTTCCCCAAGACCAGCCCTGCTCTCTTCCCCAATTCCTTTTTTTTTTCCTAAGTAAAATAAAAGTTTATTAAACAATTGAAACACTCGTTGGATATTGGATGATATTTGTTTTGACATATGGTAGTTAATTTTTTAAGGAAATACAAGGTTAAGTTATTAGATTTTTTTTTTTTTAGCAGTAGGCAACTTTTTTTTTTTTTTTTTTTTTTTTTTTTTTTTTTTTTTTTTTTTTTTTTAGTAGGCAACTTTTAATAACCCAATCTGCTCTCCATTGCAAAGTACACCAATTTGGAAAGAAGCTTGTAGACATATAAAATAAAATATTTGTTTTATTTGCCAATCCCATTTTTCTGTTCATTTTTTCTCAATCGAGGTAATAAGTAAAAGTTATAGATTTATTTTTATTGGTGTTCAATTTACCAACATACAGAATAACCCCCAGTGCCCGTCACCCAATCACTCCCACCCCCGCCCTCCTCCCCTTCTACCACCCCTAGTTCATTTCCCAGAGTTAGCAGTCTTTACGTTCTGTCTCCCTTTCTGATATTTCCCACACATTTCTTCTCCCTTCCCTTATATTCCCTTTCACTATTATTTATATTCCCCCACATGAATGAGAACATATAATGTTTGTCCTTCTCCGACTGACTTACTTCACTCAGCATAATACCCTCCAGGTCCATCCACGTTGAAGCAAATGGTGGGTATTTGTCATTTCTAATGGCTGAGTAATATTCCATTGTATACATAAACCACATCTTCTTTATCCATTCATCTTTCGATGGACACCGAGGCTCCTTCCACAGTTTGGCTATTGTGGCCATTGCTGCTATAAACATCGGGGTGCAGGTGTCCCAGCGTTTCATTGCATCTGTATCTTTGGGGTAAATCCCCAACAGTGCAATTGCTGGGTCGTAGGGCAGGTCTATTTGTAACTCTTTGAGGAACCTCCGCACAGTTTTCCAGAGTGGCTGCACCAGTTCACATTCCCACCAACAGTGTAAGAGGGTTCCCTTTTCTCTGCATCCTCTCCAACATTTGTTGTTTCCTGCCTTGTTAATTTGCCCCATTCTCACTGGTGTGAGGTGGTATCTCATTGTGGTTTTGATTTGTGTTTCCCTGATGGCAAGTGATGCAGAGCATTTTCTCACATGCATGTTGGCCATGTCTATGTCTTCCTCTGTGAGATTTCTCTTCATGTCTTTTGCCCATTTCATGATTGGATTGTTTGTTTCTTTGCTGTTGAGTTTAATAAGTTCTTTATAGATCTTGGATACTAGCCCTTTATCTGATATGTCATTTGCAAATATCTTCTCCCATTCTGTAGGTTGTCTTTTAGTTTTGTTGACTGTATCCTTTGCTGTGCAAAAGCTTCTTATCTTGATGAAGTCCCAATAGTTCATTTTTGCTTTTGTTTCTTTTGCCTTCGTGGATGTATCTTGCAAGAAGTTACTGTGGCCGAGTTCAAAAAGGGTGTTGCCTGTGTTCTCCTCTAGGATTTTGATGGAATCTTGTCTCACATTTAGATCTTTCCCCAATTCCTTTATATATCACATCAGCCTGTTATTTCCTTTCTAATTCTTAACTGCAATCTGCAATTATCTTATTCACTTATTTACTTATTTCTATTCACCAATACAGGCACAGCAACATCAGGGGAGTTCTGGCACTCCCAGGGACCCAGGCTGATAGCACCCACCTTCCAAAATACTGCCAATGCCAGAGGGGGAAGAGAGAGCCCTGGAGGATCTGACATCAGCAATTAAATGCAATGTCTGGAAGTGATGCACATGGCTTCCTGTTACAACTCATTGGTCAGAACAAAATGTGGAACATTCAATCATAAGGGGCCAGAAAGTACAATCTTACTGAGTGACCAGAGGGAGAAAAGCTGAATATGTGGCAAACGGCTCTAATGACCACCACAGGACCTTTTACAAAATGATCTCAAATAATGTTTCCAATGTCTTCTCCCTACACTCCTCCACCACACACCTCCCGCCATATTGAACTGCCCATCTCCTCAACGCACCATGTCTTGTCATACCTCCAGCTCTCACATTTACTGGGCCATATACTTACTTGGTAAGTTCTCCAAAAATAGCCACTATTCTGACCATTGATTGGTTTTGCCTGTTCTTGAACTTTACATACATTGAGCCATATAATATGTACTCTCGCGCCTGGCTTCTGTTATTCAACACAGTGTCCATGAGATTCATCTGGGTTGTTGTTGTTGCTTTGTGACTGTGTAGTAGCCAATTGTGTGACTATACTATGATATACCATAATTTATATACTCATTTTGCTATTTTAGCCTTTCAGGTTATTTTCAGTTTGAGGCTTTTATGAATGAAGTTGTTATAAACTTTCTTTTGGTGGATATATATGCTCATTTCTCTTGAGTATAAAGAGTGCATCTGCTGAACCATTACATAGCTATATGCTTAGCATTCATCAAAATGCCAGTTTTCCAAAGGAATTGTACCATTTGACACTCCTACCAACACGTATAAGAGTTCTATTGCTCTACATCCTTCCCAAAACTCCGTACTGTCAGTCTTTTCAATTTTGGTCATTCCAGTGGAGGCATAGTTGTTTTTCATTGTGGTTTGAATTTGTACTTCCGTGGGAAGTAATGACATTAAATACACGCTCATATGCTTATTGGATAGCATGTATTTTTTCCTTCAACAAAGTCTTATTGTGTGTGCAAGTCACTGTGGCAATGAGGAATAAATAACATCCAAGTTCTACAAGACTCTAAATCATCATCTTGTTTGTACATTTTGAATGCTTTTGCTTTGGGAAGAATTTTCTTTAACATATCAAAAATCTAAATAAATATACAGGCAAACTGTCACTGCTCCGTGGAAAATCCCAAATAAGGAAATACAACTGATCAGAAACAAAAGAAGGGGAGGATACAGTTCATAAACACTCATTCACTCAGCAAATATTTCCTAAAAACACGCATTGTAGGCAGGTGCCACCAAACACTGGGATAGAGCAGCAAACAGGCTAGTCACACACCCTGGCCTAACAGAGCTTGTGTTTCAGCCTTATATGCCAAGACAGTAGGCTCACACTGTTGGTGACTGTTCCCTGTCTTCCACACCTTCTAGACTTGAGAACTGCTTGAAGGGCACGGTCCAGGTCTCGTTCATTTCTGGATCCCCATTTTATATATTCAGCACCTGGGGCATGCACTGCATCTTCTCAGGATGTGTGTGCTGAACCAATGTGTTTACTTTACAGATGAAAAATATGAAAGCGAAGCTGAAGAATACAGATATTATACCCAATTTAAAAAGTGGCAGTGTTAAAATGCAAACCCAGTATCTTGTCCCAGTTTTGGGACCTTTTTACTAACACGCACTGCCGCAGTCTGTAATAAATTCCAGATTGTGCCTTGGAAAAAAAAAGCCCACATACTGTTTTGTCCCACTTCCTACATGCAAAATAAAGTGGTGGGTTAAGTCCGACCTCTCATTTCAGTGTTTTTGTTTGTTTGTTTTTAGATTTTATTTATTCATAGAGACACAGAGAGAGAGAGGCAGAGACACAGGCAGAGGGAGAAGCAGGCTCCATGCAGAGAGCCCGACGCGGGACTCGATCCAGGGTCTCCAGGATCCAAAGGCAGGCGCTAAACCACTGCACCACCAGGGCTGCCCTGACCTCTCATTTCAGTTTGAATCTTACCCACTATGGGTTTTAACAGAATCTCAAGTGGTGTTTTTTCAAATTCTATGCATTTGACAAATCATTATGCTGAAAACTTACTGCTATTGAGGGATGCCTCAAGAGGAAGATACCATGAGTCGCAACCCATGACTATTTCATTCCCTGAGGATCACTTCCTCACAGGCAGGTCAGCCACGTCAGCGGAGCCCACTCAGACATCTCAGTCCCCACCACCTGAAGGCCTCTTTTCTGCATACCATTCCCCAAGAGCTGGCTGCCCAGAGACTTGACAACCTGGTACCGACTCCTCCCCCAGACACCCTCCCATTCCTCCAGCTTATCTCTGCTGTCAGAGAAGAATGCAGCCTCAGGCTTGTGCATTCCGGCTCCAGCACTTAGGGGAAGAACCCTCAGCAGAGCCTTCTGGCATTTGGAAAGCAGGGCCAGGGCCAGGACATCTGGCTGGAGAACCACCTGCCGCTTAGCGCAGCCGTCCTCAGCCCGTCCCAGGCTGCTACAACTGCGAACAGAGCTGGACAGACCCCCTGGGGGAGCACCACTTCTGTCTCTCGGGGACAACCCATATTAGGGGTATTGCTTTCTGGAGTTCTGGGGATAGGAGGGGGAGAGCCAGAGTCAGAACCCCTGGAGACTCTGCCCAGTGACCTGATGCTCATCAGGTATGTTTACTTAGCCGTACCTACGGGAAAAGACCTACAGTGCTGATGCCAGGGCAGGAGAGACCTAATCAACTAGGCAAAAGAGCCTACAGCCCAGAATAGATTAATGAGAATCAGGTCACCTTTCCTTCCCACTAGATTACTAGGATTCACCTCTGTGACCTCAGACAAGCCAATTTTCCTCTTTAGGGACCACTGTTCTCCCTCTAAAGTGGACAGGGAAGGGTGGAACCAGACAAGTTGTAAAGTCACTTTTAAGGAAGAATCTACAAGTTGGATTTTGATCTAAGTTCAGAAAAGAAGTATGGCCAAGTATATAATTGATTGCTGGTGCTTTTTTTTTTTTTTCCCTGCAGGCGTTGGTTTTACTAAACACTCTGACCTTGTGATCTTCTTCCATGAGATCATTCCCCTCCAAATCCATGAAAGTACTGGGAATCTGGGTTGGAAATTTCTCTGTGACTCATTTCTCTCCTTCCACTTCCACCCCAACCCCACTCCCCATACCCCTTGTCCACCCCCACCTGATCTTGTTCAATGCTGTGATGTTGGTGGGCCTGAGAATTCAATGTTTATGGTTTTGAGTCCTGCCCCATCCACTCTTGGGCACTGCAGAGGACATTGACTTGCTGCGTCCTCTTCTCATTCATTTGTTGAACATTTCTCCCAAGGGATACTGAGAAAAACAAAGTGGCCCAGTTCTTAGGAAGTTGAATCCAGGGACTCCTGGGTGGCTCAGCAGTTGAGCGTCTGCCTGCCTTTGGCTCAGGGCATGAACCTGGAGTCCCAGGATAGAGTCCCAAATCAGGTTCCCTGCATGGAGCCTGCTTCTCCCTCTGCCTGTGTCTCTGCCTCTGTGTGTGTGTGTCTCTCATGGAGAAATAAATAAAATCTTAAAAAAAAAAAAAAAAAAAGAAGTTGAATCCATTCATTAAGGAGAAGCCTTGCCAGTCCACCTGATGGCAGTTAGCCTGGGTCACCTGGGAGAGAACATCAAGGGCAGGCCTGCCTGGGCAAAATCTTGAAGGGTGCTATTGCTGATGCTATAGATGCCCCCTCCTATCAGCGTTGCTCGATGCATGCTCAGGACAGGCCAGGGGTGTCAGGGAGTTAAACCACAGGAGGAAACCTCAAGCCAATGAGAAGCAGAAGCTGGTGGGTAAAACTCTCAATTCCTCACCACATCATCCTGAGGTGTGCTTCGCGGAGTCTCACGGGGTCCCAACGGGATCGAGTGACCTGCTCATTAACACAGCCGCGGTGCCTTCCCTCCCCTGTCTCACTTCCTAATCCCTCTCCATGCTCTTTAGGGTCACCTCCCAATTTGCTTATCTGTACCATGGGAATAATAGTACCTGAGGAGGACTCAATGAGATAATACATACGGCATTAGGCTCTGACTATAGTAGATGCTTGGTTTAAAAAAGGTGGTAGTGGTGACAAGCTGAGTACACCCACTGGGGCAAAGCCAACCAGCCACCTGGGCAAGACCAGTAAGCAAACTCTGCCATGAAGTATTTACCATCAGACTCCCCAACTCAAAAGCCCAACTGGGAAGCCCACCAAGGGTGTGTCTGCTTGGATTGGGCATGACAAGAGCAAACCAGACAGCCAAGCTCAGACACTGGGTCATCCTGTCCAGGCCAGGCTATCCAGGCCGCCATTGGTGAGCTAGCCAGCAAGCAGTGAGGACAAGATATTGGCTCAAAAGGCCTGGGGCTCTGGGTAAGTACAGGGCAATGACTTCAGCTGGGTTCCTCAGCCTCCTTGCCCCACTGTTGTGCAGAAGAGCACCCAACATTGCTTCCTGGGATCCTCTTTTATTGGCTTCCATGGGGGGCCAACTTCCTCTTCAGGGTCGCTGTTTCAATAGATTTGACCCCTCTCATCTGGGGAGCCCTGCCTATACTCCTCAAACCTCTCCTGGCCTATAGAGTAGACCTGGCTGGTTTAACTCTGTGAGAAGGTTGGCAGGGAGGGGCTCTGGGGTCTGGGCCCTGGGCCCCCTGGATAGTGACTGCGTTGCCCCAGACAGGGTTGTACAGAACAGGCCTCTTCCTGCCTGCCAGCTGAGGCAGATGAAGGAATGCTTCTAAGCGGCAAGGCCCCAGGCTGGCTCTTAGGCTGATATTTTGAGGCTTTTGAGAAGGCCTCAAAGGAGATCTCAGGGGACTTGCAATTATCCAATTAACACAACACACCAGTTCCAAGGCGTCCTGGAATTCCTCAGGGCTGCTCAGATAAGGACTGACAGGAGGAAAGATCCATGAAGTTCTGGTCCTTGTCTGTATACACAATGCTGGGGATGATTAATCCTCAGCCTGGGGGCGGCAGTGGGAAGGGGATGGAGGTGGGGGATGCAGATCAAAGCCTCTCAGACAAGATGACTAGTCTTGGAACTCTGGGAGAGAAGGGCACTGTCAGCTGTAAACAAAGTGTATTTAATATCATCGCTGCTCTTAGTAATGCGCATCCACCACCCCAGCCATGGGGCAGCAATGTTCTTTCTGCACTTCCGCCCCCTTTACTTATCTTCACAAGATAAACGGAGACAAATATCCACTCTGTCACCCCAGCGAAACCCATTCTTGGGGACTCCTGGATTTGGTTTTGTTGCAGGATTACTCTGCCTTTTAGTGCCTGCGGTTCTCGGTTCTCGCTTCAAAGAATGAAGAGGTGGACCAGAGGAAAGTGGCAGCAGCAAAGCAAAGTTTATCGAGCATGAGTATGAAGCTCCTGGAGAGGGAGGGAGGCCAGAGAGGGCTGACCCCAGAGTTTCTAAGTTCACCGAGTTTTGCAAGCTGTTTTGCAGAACTATCGTAAGCAATCCTGGGGTGCTGAGTCGTACCACTCAGGGCTTTGTTTACGTTATCTGTCTGCCTATTAGGTTAGTGTCTCTGTGCTGATGGTCATTTTTTGCTGACACCTGGGGGCTTAGGTCTTAACCACCCCACTCCCTGTGATAGGGACAAATGCCTTGTGCTTCATTGTCTTATTTCAGGATAGAAGTCATTTCTGCAAAGGCTGCAAAAAAAGAATGTCAATCTGGTCCTGTCTAAACTGCAAAACAGGGTGTCAGTGCTGTTTTCTTTCAGCTGTCCTGACTTGGTATTTTCTTGTGGGGGACCCCGGCCCTAACTACCGAACTGTCCAACTAACTCCTAACAGTTTGAGCCTGGCCCTGCTTCCAGACTCTTCTGAGGACCCACTCTCCTGCCAGTTTTTCCTCTAAAGTCCTGCAAGCCTTCCTATGGACAGAGGTGCCTTCCTCCTTTGGAGAAAGGGGCTTCCTCCTCATACCAGCTCATCATTCAGCCTCCAACTATCCCAGGAAGTGGGAATCACCCAGCAGGAGGTTCAGATTCCTCAGAGGTGAGAGTGCTGCCTTTGCCTCACTGCACCCACTAGCCCTCAGACTTCTCTCTGGCCAGCCAACTCCCTCCCTTTGTCAGGCCTTGGAAAGGCAGTGCAGGAAGAGGTAACAATGGTGGAGAGCAGGAAGGAGGTGCCAGGCCCAGCACCAGGGAGAAGGGAAAAAGGCAGTGAGAGCCTTGGCTAAGGACCACAAAGTCTTGGTGGGGAAGGAGGGGCTGCAGGGACTGGAGTAGCTCAGGCTCTCTCAGTAGGTGGGGCCAGGAGCAGGGGTACCTGGGAAACAGGCCTCCCTCTGGAATTCAGAGTTGCACGGCTGGCTGTCTAAGTCACCGACCTCTGGAATCCATAAGACAGGACAGAGGACTGTGAAGAGCATCCAGGGGTGCCATACTCCCGCAGAGCAGCTTAGGGTGAGTATGACATTCTCCCAGACCCGTGGCCTCCTGGCCTCAGTTTCCAGGATCCTTCCCATCACCTTGACCCTCAACTGGCAAGAGAGAAGCCTGGGTGGCTGCTCAGAAACCCGGTGGTCAGCAGAGACAGTGGGGTTGGGGAATACGACCCTGCAGAACTGGGGCCACATGGAGCAGTGACCTCAAGGCCAGGCCTGGTGGGAAGTAGCTTTGCCGCTCCCAAACCAGCCCCCGGGTTTGTGATCTACCCCTCTCCGGTTCCCCAGCTGCTCTAGAAACTCCACACCTAGGAGCCTGCAGCCACCCCCCTAGGGCAAGGTTGACCTCAGGGGTCCTGGCTGTCGTTGGAACCAGCATGAGACCAGGAAACGCTGGACTCTGGGTTCCCATGCCTCACAATTTTCTGGGGGCTCTTTTCTTCCCCAAAGGCAACCCTGAGTGCCCTCTCAAGAGGAAGTTCTGCCCTCTGAATTCATTTTAAAATATGACCTGCAAACCAGGTCAAATGCAAATGGGACTCACTTGTGGCTGAACCCTTCTAAGGGGAAAAACGGGGGCAAGTGAGTTTTGCTGGAATTGTCAAAGTCTTCTGAAAGTCCCATGCTTCTATTCCGGCAGAGCTTCTCCCGACTGAGGTCATTCACTGGCTCATTATTAATAGATGTTTCTGGAGCAGCATCTGGGCACCTGGGGAAAGTTTAGAGCAATAAGGGACACGGTCCCTTCGCTCCAGAAGCTCATGCAATGGGAACAAGGGAGGAGGTTCCTTGGAGGTTCAGGCAGGAGGGGACAGATGGAGGAGGCCTCCTGCAAGACGTCACCTGTGGATGCTAGCCCACGGCGAATGAGAGGGAAAGGCATCACTGGGAGCAGGAAGGGCAGGAGGTGCGGCAGGAGCGTCCCGCGTCCTTCGGGGAACATCCAGGGCCTGTGCACAGCCCCTCGGAG
Organism: Canis lupus dingo; assembly: GCF_003254725.2. Classification (NCBI taxonomy): domain Eukaryota; kingdom Metazoa; phylum Chordata; class Mammalia; order Carnivora; family Canidae; genus Canis; species Canis lupus. The sequence continues at coordinate 15,947,351 of NC_064266.1, forward strand.
CAGGAGAGTAGAGGGGCTTACCTGCCCCTTCGGGGAGGGTTTCTGCGGGCTCACGAGGCTGCGGGGCTCTTGTCTCCCCAGCCGCTCACCATGTGGTGGGCCCCGCTGCCGCTGCCGCTGCTGCTGCTGCCCACCGCGCTGCGCCCCGGCTGGGCAGGGCCGCCCCAGGAGAGGGGCCCCCCTTTCCGGCCGACCCCGCAGGACCCCCGGGCCAGCGGGGCCGGCAACGCCACGGCCTCGGCCTCGGCCTGCGAGGGGCTGCCGGCCGCGGGAGCCTCGACCTTGAGCCTCGCGAACCGCAGCCTGGAGCGCCTGCCCGGCTGCCTGCCGCCCGCGCTGCGCAGCCTGGACGGCAGCCGCAACCTGCTGCGCGCCCTGAGCGCCGCCGAGCTCGGCCACCTGCCGCGCCTGCGGGCGCTCACGCTGAGCCACAACCGCATCGCCGCGCTGCGCTGGGGCCCCGGCGGCCCGGCGGCGCTGCACACGCTGGACCTCAGCTACAACCGGCTCGCCGCGCTGCCGCCGTGCGCCGGGCCCGCGCTGCCCGGCCTCCGCTCGCTGGGGCTGGCCGGGAACCCGCTGCGCGCGCTGCAGCCGCGGGCCTTCGCCTGCCTCCCCGCGCTGCGCCTCCTCAACCTGTCGAGCACGGCGCTGGGCCGCGACCCCGGGGCCGGCATCGCCGACGGGGCCTTCGCGGGAGCGGGCGGCGCGCTCGAGGTCCTGGACCTCAGCGGCACGTTCCTGGAGCGCGGTGAGTTCGCAGCCGGGCTGGGAGGGCGCCCCCGGTGGGCGGGGGCGGGGGTGCGGGGGGTGCGGGGGGCCTCCCCAGAGGGTGGCGACCGGGCTCCTCGCTCGCGCTGCGGCTCGAAAATAACCCCACCTCGATTTCTGGGGCGCAGCGGGCCTTGTTCGAAGGTGGGGACTGTGATTCCTCGTCGCCGCTTTGCAGGGGAGGGGACCGAGGCACGGAACGATGAGTGTCCGGCCCGCGGTCTCGCCGCTCCAGCTCGAACCGGGCATCCGGGGTCCAGAGCCCAGCCTGAGCCTCTGCTCCTCTGCTACTACCCAGCAGAGCGCGCAAGTGCTGGCAGGAGGGGGGGGGGGAGGCATGGCTTTGGGGCCCATTAATGAATGAATTTGGCACCAAGCATGCAGTTAGCCTGAAGCAACAGGTGCCCTGAGGATGAATTCATGGATTTTTCTACTTTGGCCCAAATTGTTTCTGTGAACGTTGAGTCTTCAAATAAGACACAGGGGGGAAGGGAGTACCACTTCCCCTGTACCTGGCACGTTTTGACTGATTCACAAGGTTGGTTTTTACTTCTTTAAAAAACACTTCGCGTGCCTATAATAACCTGTTCCACTACAGACAGAAGGAGGAGCGGGAATGGGGAACAGGGGAAGTGGTACATCCTCCATTTGTTAGGGGAGCCACAAAATTAGGTTTCTGGGCCTCATCCAGCCTTGCTTCTCCTCTGCTCCTTCCTTACCTCTCTCAAAAATGTCACCACTTTCAGTAGCCATTAGAGTGAAGCCTGGGGTAGTTCACTGTGGAGTTCAGCAAGAGGATGAGGTAGGAGAAGCCTTGGAGACCCTAACCTGGGTTTCAAGTCCTCGCTCCATCCTTTCCCAGCTGTGTGGCGCTGGGCCTGTCATTCTCCTCTCTGACTTTGGCTACCTCTGGGGCTGGAAGGAAGGACAGACTGGTCACCTCTGAGGGCTCTTCCAGCTGAAGTGGTCCATGCTCCTGAGCTTCCCAAAGCTGCTAACTGTGCCCATACTCAGCAATGGCCTTTACAACTCACCCTGTCCCTTTCATCGTTTCTGTAATGCTGTGTCAGCCTCTCGGGTGTGTGCCCTCCCGGGTAGTGGGCAGTTTCCCCTCTGTATTTCAGTGCAGTCAGGGTGGATCAAAGACCTGCAGAACCTCACATCTCTCTACCTGAGGAAGATGCCCAGGCTGAGAATCCTGGAGGGGGACATTTTCAAGATGAACCCAAACCTGCGGCAGTTGGATTGTCAAGACTCCTCAGCACTTAGCTCTGTCCACACGCACATCTTCCAAGACACTCCTTGCCTACAGGTCCTTCTACTCCAGAAGTAAGTGTTTCTAAAACACATGTGAATCACATAACTGATTTCTGCCCATTGCACCAAGCTGAACGCGTGTAAGCATTGTATAGCACTAACCAGACCTTAATTCCTCTCCCTCTGCTCCTTCGCATCCTCTCTGGATTTCTGTGCTTCCTCGTGCTTTGGGTGATATTTTGGTCGGGTACCAGATAGTACATTGGCCTAATAACTGTGCAACAAACTCTCATGCATGTAAAGTTTCCTTTAAGCCCAGGCTGAGAAACTTGCTGGGGGAAGAGGGGATGAAGCATCAGGTTCTTCTCTATTTCTGGATCCACTTGCCTCCCCCCACCTCCCCTCTGCCACCCCAGGTATTTATGCAATTCAGCCCTTTCAAGGTTTGAACGTGTCTACGGAGGAAAGGTGAGGGAGTAGAAAGGTCCTACTTGCAGCTGGGACCCAGGATCAGTCCTTTCAGGCCTGGTTGTCCAGAGTGTCACTGTATTTACCTTCCTTATCAAGAGTAGCTACTGTCCTGACTTCAACAGGAGAAGCAGAATCCCTTTGCAGATGACCCCAAGCCACCTCCTTTCATGGGAGCCCGTATCTGGGCCCTGGGAAGCACCTTTGCCTCCATCATCACTTTCAGTGTAGACACTTCTTTCTTTTCTCTGCTAGCTCCAGCCACAACCAGAATATTCACTTTGAGGTTTGTCATGAGAGAAAAGGAAACAGAACATGCAAGAGCACTTAGCTCAGTGTCTGGCACATGGTGCGTGCTCTACCATTCGTGAAGATGATATGGTGGCTGTGAAGAAGGTGATGGGAATAATGGCAGCAACAGTGATGGTGGTAATGGCGTTGATGTTGGTAGTCATGGTGAATTGGTGATAGTGATGGTAATCGTGATGATGATGATGGTGGTGGTGGTGGTGATGTTGGTGAGAGTGATATCCTCTCTGGCTCTGACTCCTCTTCTGAGCTTCAGACTTGTGGATAAGGTATCAGATGAGGAGCCACAGCTCAAATCCTGACTCCATCCACTTTCACAGTCTCTGCAGACCCCAGGTTAAGAACACTTGTAACCCTGTCACCCCATTGAGGCAAGAGGTCGGTCTAAATCATAATTTGATTGAGCCTCCTGCCAAGTGAAAACCTTGCAGTGCTTCCCATGGCCTGAAGGAGAAGGTTGAACCCCTTCTGGCTCATCCTAGGCCCCTCTCCCCCCAACTCTACCACCTGTGCTCCAGCGTGGGGGAAGGAGCCACTTGCTTTCTTGTGCTCTCAAGTCTCTCCATCGGCCCTGCTGGGCCCTCTCTCCCTCTTCTCAGCCTGGCCTACTCTTGGCTCTCCTTAGCCCACCCGCCCCCTCCCCCGGGGAAGCTGTTCTAAATACCCAGTCATGTTTGGCTGCCCTAGCATAGCTAGCACCCACTGGTGAGGAGATGGCCACCTCCCTGGCTGCTCTGCCAACCCAGTGTGCCCAAAGCCCTCCAACAGTCCCCTCTGACATGCAGGAGGGAGGGGCAGTATTTCAGCAAAGAAGTGAAAAGAGGTTATTTGGGAGAGCAAATAAAACTTCTTTCACACTAGGTCTTTGTAGTTCAAATGGAGAGACATGCAACACACACCAGGATGTGAGCCAGGCCCTCCTGTAGCCCCAAGTAGGTGGTGATTCAACTTGATTTTATCACATGCAAGTTGCACAGGTGGCAGAAAGGGCCACCAGATAGGGAAAGGACTCATTTTCCTTACCTGAAAAATGAGCAGAATATTATTATGTCACTATATTGTCAGAATGATGTCAACGAGATGATGAATGTAAAGTACTGGGCAATGTTACCTGTTCAAAAATATGATAATCCTTTCCCTCTCCCCCTTCAGGCAAAAAGAAAAATATTTCCCTGGCATGCTGAAGTACTAAGTAAACTCTCATCCTAAGATTCCACTCTAGCTCTGTGAAATCTGCTGAAAGCAAGCATGCATATATGTATATACTCATATATGTGCATTAAGAATCAATATAAATAGCACACACATGTATCTGGTGTTCCAGAGGGGACAAGTGTCAGGTCTCCATCACCCTGGAGTGTTAGAGCAGATCTGAGGAGTCGGTCCTTACTCACCTAGCACATGAGCTTCTCCCCAGAGTAGTTGAGGAAGGCAGAAGGTTCCCAGGCAGGTGGAGAAAGCCAGCCTTTAGTCAGAAGAAACCTGAAAGTCAAGTACAGCACCTGTAGCTCAAGATGAATTATAAGTATGTGTAAAAGAAGCCAGGAGACTCAAGGAATTGAGAAAGTTCAGGCCAAATGCTCTGTAAGACTCTAGGGAAGAAAGAACGGAGGATTGAGAGGGGCCCTGTCATTGCTGAGTGTGCTAGACCCTTTGCAAAATGGCCCCAGGAATTCCTCCCATCCTTGCGGACACACCCTTTGCAATGTGACTGCAGCTCCTCCCATCAAGAAGTAGAGTCTTTTCTCCACCTCTGGAACCTAGGACGTGGCAATGTGACTCGCTTAGGCTAGTGAGACATTAACAAACGTGACATAAGCAAAGACTTGAAAGTGGTTGAGCACTGGAGCTTTCCCTTCCTGGCTGGTGGGGACCCCCACCACACCACCACCACCATGTACACTAGCCTGGGCTAGCCTCCTGAATGATGAGGAGTACATGGAAGGGGCCCCAGCAAACCTAGCTGAGGCTCCATAGACATGAGGCCAGCCTAGTCTTCCAGCCCCAGCTGACCTGACCCAGACCACAAGAACCACAGACTCCTAAGAACAAACATTTGTTATTTAAACTACTAAGTTTTGGGGAAATTTCTACTCAGCCAGAGCTTAACTGATACACTTCAGTGAGGCATCTTCCACCAAAGGACTGGTGCTGAGTGCCATCAGCACTCAGTTCAACTGCCGTAGTATATATTCAAGAGTGTTCTCATTAATAAACAACTTCTTCCATCTCTTGTGACTGGTCTATAATAACAGTATCTCACTTTTATGTAGAGATTTACACTTTTAAGCAGTTTCATTATCACAGACTCTTTCTGATGTAACAAACGGGCAGGGGAGTATTGTCTCCATTTGATAGGAGGGGTGATAGTGACTGAGTTGGGCTGGTATCTTGACAGATGATAAGTGAAGTCTAAGGTCTTTAAAGAGTTTTGTCCAAAGTGGTGTCATCTAACCCCTAACAAAATGATTTTGCGGTGAAACCACCATGGCTCTCTGGGAGTAGTTTTGACTTGATTTTTAAGGCCTGACTTAATTAATTTTTGTGTTTCAGCTGCAACTTGAGTTCCTTCCCTCCTTGGAACCTGCATTCCTCCCAGGTCCTATCCATCAGCCTCTTTGGCAACCCCCTCATTTGCAGCTGTGAGTTGTCCTGGCTCCTCAGGGATGCAAAGAGGACCATCCTAAGCAGGTAATACATTTACAAAGCAGAGGACTAAGAGGCGAGCTGAGTTCTCACAGCTTATGTCTTGCTCATCTTGGGCAGGGTGGCCATCCCCCATGTAGTCACACTCAGGGCCCCCCAGTGAGGGAGGCTCTTCATTCCAGCCAGCCAGAGTGGCTCAGAGCATGGAGGAAGGAACAGACATGGCAGTTTCAAAGGGGCAAAGCCAGGAGGTGGGGCTCATCACTTCCACTCTCACCTCAGTGGCTCAATGTCAGTCAGCAGGCCACGTCCACTACAAGGGAGGCTGGGAAAGATAGTCTAGTTTTGTGCCCAGTAGGGGGAAAAATGGGCTAAGTGAACAGCTATATCCTCTCTGCCAAGATAGTTTTATCTTTGTTCTATTTTATGGACAAGTGGGTTGGGGCCCAAAGGGGGCGGTGCCTGCTTAGGGTCAAGCAGCTGTTGGATGAAGGAGGCAGGATGTGTCTTCCTTCAAAACTGTGCTCTTAACCACTGGGCCCCCCTAGTGAGTTCCCCAAGATGCAGCTGGTCTCCTGCATCATTCAGTCTAAGGCCAATGGGCTTACAGAGCTCTTGTGGACCAGGGGAAAAAGCAGTCCTTCAAAGACTTCCCATTGGGTGTTGGCCAGATGAGCTGTTTTTGCAGTGGGGAGCCATGCCCAGACTGGCCACCAGGAGAGAATGGGGGCAGCTAGGGACACCTCCGGTGACGAGAACCCTCACACCAGCTCCACAAGCAAACCTCTCCTCCTTGCAGCTCACTTCAGGAGACCCTTCCCCGCATCATGTGTGGTTGTTTTTTCACGTCCCACCCAAACCCAGCTGTGAAGTGGGGCTCCCATCCCCTTCATGTTACCTCCGAAGGACCCAGATCCTTTGCAGTGAAGGGTCTCACTCTAGTTTTAATGAAGAGGTTGAGAGTGCTGCCTCTTCACACCACTTACCACTGTTGATTTCGGCTGTATTGCTTGACCACTCTGTGCCTCTACTTCCCCATCTGTAAAATGGGATAATAGTGGCTACTTCATAGGGTCATACGGATTAAATTAGTTCATACAATACAAGCGCTCAGAAAATGTTAGCTAGTATTGAGTATTGTTACTAGTAGTCAGCCAGGAAGCAGATGGTCGGCCACCAAACGGCAGACTGCCTCGGAGAATGGGGACCACCACCCCCCGGCCTGCCCTGGGTTTGGGTTCCGCCAGCGGCTGTCCTGGGCAGCTAGTTCCTCTTGCTGAGCTTCTCTGCCCAACGGGGATGATGAGGGGCGCCTCCTCCACAGGCTGCCCCTAGGGTCAGCGAGGCGAAGGGCGGCCCGTGGGTAGCATGTGGCGCCCGCAAAGCCCAGCACCCGAGGAGCCCCGCCTCCAAGTACCTCCTAACTTGCTGGCGTCCCCTCCAGGGCAGCAGACACGGCGTGCGCACCAGCCTCGGGATCCCACGGCGTCTCCGCGGCCCCCCTCCCGCTGTCCCGGCTGCCCGCCGCCTGCCCCCGGGCCCGAAGCGCCGCCGTCCCCGAGGCCACGCGTCCCCCTGGGCCCTTCGCCCACGCGCCGCCGGCCCCGCGCGCCGCCGCCCCACGGAGCACCGCCCGCCCCGCTCGGCCTGCGGGAGCCGGACGCGGCGTCCCCGAGGCCCCGGGGCTGCCCCCCGCCTCCCGCGGCCCGCAGGCGCCCCCCTCGGGCTCCCCAGCCGGGTCCCTCCGAGGGCGCCATTCCAGTCTTGCTGCTGGGCGACTCCAGCGAGGAGGAGGCGGGGGCGGGGGCGGGGGCGGGGGCGGGGGCGGGGGCGGGGCAGCACGGGCCGGCGGCGGCGCCTCCGCGGGACGCGCCCTGCGACTACCACCCCTGCAGGCACCTGCAGACCCCGTGCGCCGAGCTGCAGAGGCGCTGGCGGTGCCGGTGCCCCGGCCTCAGCGGGGAGGACACGGCGCCGGACCCGCCGCGGCTGCAGGCGGTCACCGAGGTCGGCGACACGTCGGCGCTCGTCCGCTGGTGCGCCCCCAACTCGGCGGTGCGCGGCTACCAGATCCGCTACTCGGCCGAGGGCGGCGCGGGGAACCGGTCGCAGTCGGTGGTGGCCGGCATCTGCGCCACGGCGCGGCAGCACGCCCTGCACGGGCTCTCGCCGGCCACCGCGTACCGCGTGTGCGTCCTGGCCGCCAACGCCGCGGGCCTGAGCCTGCCGCGGGCCTCGGGCCTGGGCCGGCCGCGGGCCTGCGCCGCCTTCACCACCAAGCCCAGCTCCGCGCTCGTCCTGGCGGGGCTGTGCGCCGCCTGCGGCCTGCTGCTCGTCGCCAGCCTGCTGCTCGCGCTGTGTCTGTGCCGCCGGCGCCGGGCCCCGCGCCCGCCGCGCCGCGCCGCGCACCTGGTGGCCTACAGAAACCCGGCCTTCCAGCCGCCGCCCGAGCCCCGGAGCCGCTCGTAGCCCGGCGCCCTGCTCCCGCCCGCCTCGCGCCGCCTGTGCGCAACGGCCGCCTGTGCGGGGGAGCTGGGGAGCTGCGGCCGGCCGAGGCCCGCGCCCCGGGGCGCACGGGGAGCCGGCCACGCGCGGGCTCGGGCGACGAACCACGGGCTCCCTGCCTCCCGCTCCTCCGGAGACCTTGGAGCTCGCACGCCCCCGGGTCGGCGACGATAGACTGGGTGTGAAAGTGGGAGGAGACGGAACGGTTCGTGCAGTTCAGCCCCTTTGGCCATTCGAGGTGACATTCTCAGGTCATTGCAGGGAAGTACGGTCCTGGTCCCGGTCAAGCTTCCTGCAGTCTTCTGGGAGCATCTGAGAAACGCAAGGATAAGCTGTCCTTTTTGAAGTCAGTTTACTGTACTTCTCCACAGTCTAAGTGGTCAAAGAAACTATGAACTCCTTTTCTTAACAAAGCATAATAAGGTGACTTTCAGGATCTTTTTTTTTTTTAAGAGAAGAAATGAACAAAAAAGAACCTCAAGGCTCTAGCTAGAGGCCAAAGCATTTTGCTCTCAGTTCCATCAAACAGTGCCTTCATGATTTGTATCTGAGTATGGATTATGTCTTACTACATCCTCTTTTCACTTGTATACCAACTTTAAAAAAGTGATTTTATAAAAATTATGTGGCTCCAGATTTCTAATTTTCTACATTAGCATTTATTTTACTTTTCTGTCACTATTATAACAATTATCACAAACTGGGTGGCTTAAAACAACAGAAATCTATTTTTACAGTCCAGGCAAGAAAACCACAACGGAGGGTATCCATAGGACTGGTTTCTTCTGGAGAATCTTGAGAATTATTCCATATCAGTCCTGGTTGCTGGCAATCCTTGGTGTTCCCTGGGTTGCAGATAAATCCATTCTATGCCATCATTCTATGGCATTCTGTGTCCAAATTTCCCTCTTTAAAAATTATTGCCCTCCATCTTTCCAGAGATATAATTGACATATAACTTTGTGTACATTTATGGTATACAGTGTAAGGACTGGATACCCCTATATATTGGGAAATAATCACAAAATACTTAGTCAACACATCCTTCAACTCACATGGTTACTTTGATGTGTGCTAAGAACTCTTAAGACCTACTTTATAAGCAAATTTCAAGTATACATTATTAACTATAATCATCATGCTGTCTTCTGAGGATCATTAAATCTCCCGAACCTACTCATCTTGTAACTGAAAGTTTATACCCTTTTATCACATTCATCCATTGTCTTCCACCAGCATGAACCACCAATCTACTGCTGTTTCTAGGAGTTGGGTTTTGGTTTGTTTTTTAGATTCTATATACAAGAGGAATCAAACAGAATTTGTCCTTTTCTGCCTTATCTCACTTGATATAATGCCCTCAAGTTCCATCCCTATCATTACACATGGCAGGATTTCCATTTTAAGGTTGAGTAACATTCAGCTATAAATTTTATAAACACACACACACGTTTTATCCACTCATCCATTGACACTTGGGTTATTTCCATGTCTTTGCTATTATAAATAATGCTGTAGTGAACATAAGGGTGCAGATCTCCTCTTCAAGATGATTTCATTTTCTTCCAGTATATACCCAAAGTCAAACTTCCCTCATCTTATTAAGGCCCACCCAAATCCAATAGGACTTTATCATCCAGGGTTACTTCTGAAAAGATTCCATTTCTAATAAGGTCACATTCATAGGTACCAGGGCTTAGAACCTGAACATATCTTTTGGGGAGACACAATTCAACCCAACCAGCATTTATTTGTTTAAAAAAAAAAAAATCAAGTTTGATTCTCACATATCTTGCTTCCAAAATGTGCTGTAGCACCAAAAAAAAAAAAAAAAAAAAAAAACCATGCTGCAGAAATTCAGTATATCCAGGTTTGACCTGACTAGGTATTTGAAGTTTTGAAAAGGCTTTCTAAAATTCTAAGGTGATTCCAAGTTTCATCACATATGTAACCCATGAGAACTGGATTAAGCAATCTTTTAAGATACCTACCAGCTCGTGATTAAAAATTGGAAAGCAAAAGCCAAAATTGTGACTAGCATAGACTCCAGACATGTAATCCTCCCAATGCCTTTTTTAGCTATCAGGACCGAATCCTATTTTATAAAGGAGGCACCAAAATGAAATTTGTTGTGCTTGACTCTGTATGCATGAATGTACACTCAAACATGCCTAATAGAATTCCAGTGTTTTGCAAACTAGCACAATTCATGTTTTACAACTGTCCAATATCCAAAACCCTCAAGAAACTTGTCCCATTTTTTCTAAGGGTTGAGGTTTATTAACCAGAGCCAGATGAAGACCTTCATATTAAAGAGACTCTGGGTCCAACACATAAGTAACTCCAAACAGCATCAACACTAAACCATGAAATAAACATATGAAGTGCAAAATCCTAATTTTTCCCATAATCACTCTATCTCGAGTTCTCTCATTTTAAAACATTTTTGTGCTCCCACTTTGCTAGTGCCAAGACATGTTCAATGTGTCTCTTGGGTGGGAACTCCACCTCCAGCCTTACTCCCTCCCAAGTTATGACACTACACAGGAGGTTCCAGAAAGGGAGACTGGCCAGCTGCTAGAGGCCATCCTTTTCTTCCCTCACACCACCCTCCGTCTGATTTGGTGACAGTGTCCCTGGCTGCAAGCTTCAGTATGTTTCAAGCCAAGGGCAACTCAGCTGCCAGCCTGGGAACAAGGAAGTCAAGACCAAATGCAACAAAGGAGCATACTGATCCAAGGATGCCATTGCCAAGAAGCATGCATTTTGCTTCTTATAACTCCCATCTTAATTTAACACAGCTCAACAAGCTGTCTGGATAATCTCATTGCATCATTCCATATTACACTTATGTCTTACTACATCCTCTTTTCACTTGTATACCAACAGTTGGCAGCAGCTGGCCTCCACTGCTAAGAGGAAGCAACCAGCAACAGCCATTGTCTTTCCTCTTCCCTCTCTCTGCATCTCCCACTCTTTCAAATATTGAAGTGTAGTCAGTCAGGACTTTGTCAGATGGTCCCAAACAAATTATTTTTACAATGTAATTGCAAGTGATGTATCTGAATGAACTTTATGAATCAGAAAACTTAACACAACAGCAAGCACCACAGCATGCTATACAGAACACCACCACCGAAGGTACTTTTCCAGCTCTTTTATTCCTTTAATATCTTAACAAAAGATACCCCAAAAATTTAAAAACCTTTGAAAAATATACAGTTTCATATTATTTACATGGGAGTACAGGCTCCAATATCATACAAACATTGCTATGTTAGAAACAGTGGAAGATATAATTCACTGCTTCCTGGATGGTGTAGGCTAATGGACATGGTTTTGTACTTCTACCACCTTGGTCGCTTGGTATCCTAGTACATAAACTATTAGGCACCTGAGAGTTTGGAAGACTACTGAACATGAACTTCAATACCTTCTGTTGTGATCTTAATTATTTTCAAAACTTACTGCATTTTCAATCTCTTTACAAGTTTACTTCATCCATAGCCAAGCTACCTTGTCATTATCCTAACTGATCAAATATTAACCAAATGAACTATTAATGTGTACACAGTTTAAATATCAAACATAAGATTATGTAGCCAAGTTGTGTAAGATAGATACTTAAACCCAAGGAATTCCCTAGTGCTTTGTAAGCAATCTAAACTCTGTTAAACAGAAGTGGCAACTCCAGTTTCCATGCTCTAGACTATGTTTTTAAAAAAATGTATTAAAAAGTGACTGATGATAATTGGAATAATTGGTACCTTATAAATTAATCAAGAAACCTAAGATAAAAAACTCTAAATTATAGTTTTATTTGTATTTAAAAATACATTGGAAATTCTGCATATGCCCATGATCAAGCTTATTTTCAATGCACATTACTTAAATTTTGATGACATGGTTTGTTCTGACAAGTCCTTTTTCAAGCTGAACACCGAAATACGGAAACTCCTGTAGATTTCCACTTGCCCTGCCACCAATGATGTATATTGCTTCCTTGCTAATGATGATAGATGGCTTTCATCTCCCTTTTATCACCTGAACAGTTTTTCGACCATAATGATAGTAACTGTAAGCTGATGCAGCTGTGGTGAAAGCTGTAAAACACCTTTTATGGAAGAGAACAAAAATTTAGTTGTCAGGTCAAAAACACAGTAACCATGAGAATCACAAAAAATACATTTAGTAAGAACTATTTAATAAGCAACAACACTACGGGCGTAATTCTTTTAGCTATAGGAAGCTAAAGCTACTGCTTTTAAGATTTCATGTGAATTAGTCATGTCAAATAGAATCTAGTTAATGAGCCTGAAAAAGGTAATCCTAGCAATTGTCATTTTTACCCAGCCGTTATTCTAGGTGTCTTATGCCATCATCTTATTTTCACAACAACCTTCTCTTACCGAGCAGCATATGGATCCCCAGAGAACTTAGCTACAGGCCACAGAATCTTGTCTGAGCCTGGCATGGTTCCAACTCTAGAGCCCATGTGCTTTTTCCACTGCCCTATGCTGCTTAGGGTATTGGGCTAATACCCAGCAAAATTCGAATATCTGAGTCATCTTAAATAAAATCCAGTTTTTTGTTTGTTTGTTTTAATGATTTTCCCTTAAGTGAACTGCCAATTAACCAGATTCCCTTAGAAGTTCCATGGGTGATGTTCATCGCTTGCTGAGTACTCGTGGCCTAGGGGCTTACTTTCTATAGTGCACCCATGTCTGCTTCCACCAGCTGAGTGGGATGTCCCGGAGACTATTTTCGTTTGTTACCAAAGCTGTTTGTGCCAGTTTGATCATCTAAATCCACCTGAACCAATGAAACATACATGTAGGGAGAGTTGCTATTTCTGAGAACTAAGTGAGATATTTTGCAAATACTTTATAACAAGGTAAGTTGCTAAAAACTACTGTCAACATAGGCAATGATTGTTGAAAGGTTGGAAAAATGGTAAAAATATAGAAAGTTTCTAGGTAAGATTGCTTTACAAATGTCTTAAGTTCTTATATCACTTTTAAGAAGCAGAAAACAAACATCAGAGAGGTTGTACTATGGATATAGTTTAGTCAAGAATGAGAACACTCCCACAGACAGATCAATACTTAAAGAAAAGGCATTAGTCCTCTATCAAAAGATGTAGAATGAATCAGAAAAAATGTACACATGTATTTTAGAAAATAAAATGTTTAGCATGTGTATCATCTTTAATGCTTCTTTAGCTTAACTGACTTTGGTTAACCATTTTCTGGCTCAGACTGCATCAAGCAAGGTTTTAGTTAAAGTATACTAAAACATAGTGCTTTGGTTTCAACGGGGCACATCTGGACTCCAAAAGTTTAAATTTGACACGATTTCAAGGTGATACATTTCAAAGCTGTAACTAAGGATAATAAAATAAAAATAAAACTACTTTCTCCAAGTTTCCCTCCCACCATGCCCCTCTGCCACTATGCTGGATGCACTTTCCCCTAACCTACTCTCCTACACCGGACTTTACTCAGGGCCAATCTTCACGTCAGTGGCCTACCCCAGTTTCTCCCTGTATATATACCCCAAATGGCACTTCTTCCTGAAGTTTTCCCTTTTCTCCCTACCTGGAAACAAGTATCCTCCCTCCCCCCAAACCCCAATACTTTATCCATACCTCTCATCACTTTTAATTTGCATGAAAGCTTCTGTAATTTCTATATCCCATGCTTGATAGTAAACTTCAGAAGAGTATCAGTCATAAAATATACCCCCCAGCTTTACCCAGTTAGTGCTCAATAAACACGGTAAGAACCAAGTTAATTCTAAAATTGTCACAATAAGACATTTTGTTGACATTCTCAGAGTAATTCTACATTTAGCTTACCAGAGTATCTGAAGATAAATGCTGTCAGCATAATTGAAAACTGGAGCTGCCAAAGAAGCTGCTACCAAGATTAACTGGACTGCTGTGTTTACCTAAAAAAAAAAAGGCATAAATGAGTGGTACCAAGGAGATCCTGTTGCAAGCTCAAGAGACAAGGGCACAGCCCACAATGCTGTAACATGACATAACCTCAGCGTGCTTGGTGTTGTAATATGTGAACTTCACTAACCGACTCACTCATCTGTCTACACAGGTGCCCTTTACAGTGAGGATAGGGGCATCTGTCAGAAAAAACTACTACCTTGAATTTCCATAGCAATTCAATAATGTTGCAAAGTTCTTTGCCTTTTTCAGTTTTCTGTTAAAATAGCCCTGTGAACATTGCAATAATAAAGTTACTGCTTCACAGATGAAAATGTAATGAGTTAAGTAACTTGCTTGTAGTTATAGCAGGCTATAGGACCTAACCCAGAACCTAGTTACCCAGCGCTTCATCTAGTGCTCCCTCACTTGCCTAAAGGTCAAACACTAGGGTATCAGTAATTTGAAATGCATCTATCTCTATGAGAGAGGCTCTGGAGGAAATGAGCATGTTTCCGTACCCTACAAGCCACAGAGGAGAACAGGAAGAACACAGAACCAAAAATGCATTGGAGACTGCCTACTCATCCTGAGAAGCGTACTGGGGAAGAGTGTGATAAGTATGAAGCAGTGGGAAATGTGCACAGAAGCATCTCTATCGTCCATTCTGCAACTAAAGACAAGGATTCCACTTCATCTTAAAAAATTAAATAATAAAACTGGAGAACTTCTTGCCCTTTTTGGGTCATTTTCTAAGCAGTGCTACACTCAAACTGTACTTGATACAAATATAAGTCACTTGAACCTCAAAAAAACAAACAAACCCATAAATGTAGGTAAAAGTCCACCCCAGGAAGTTTTAGGTATAATACTAATAACCCTTCTGTCTCAAGATGATCTGGGTCCCTAACCTGTTAAACTTCTGTCACAAAGGATAGGGCAAAAGGATGATTAGAATGAACTTACCAAGGCTACTAGAAAAATAAACATGCTTTAAGGCATTAACTGTGTGTTCTCTGTATGCAAAGAGTGGCACAGGTGCTGTCCTGAAAAGGGCTCAGTAAGACTCGATGGAAAACTAAGAGTAGCAGCTGCTTATTAGTAAGTAAAACTTTGTCCTATCCTTTCCATGTAATAATTGTGAAAATGAAGAGCCTGATTTTATGGTGTTTACACCACAGAAAGGAGGGTAATGAAACTACAAAGGAGCCTCCATAATTTCTTTGTATCTCAATCAAGATGAGATTATAATTCCACTCCCTCCCCTTCCCTAAACGGTGACCTTAAGACCTCATGCAGAGACTTAACTATTCAGACCATCAAAGGCAAAACATAATGCATAGCTTAAAGACCCCAAAAGCTCAAAGGACAAAAGAACTGGGTTAATGACCTCACTATCTCCTACAGTCTCAGTGCATGAAATAGGTCTCATTTTCAGCTGCTCCAGACTAAGGTTTATATTCATTATAATAAACATTTACAAGGCAGTAACTTAAAAGCATGTGTGTGTCTCTTACCTTGCTGATGAAGGTTGGTTTTAACCTAGCAGTGGCATAGCAAGGATTGAAATACTTAGAAAGTGTTCGCTGGCAGAGGACAAAAAGATAAAGTTTATTCAATTTATCATTCAAGTTTAAAACAAACATTTTGTTATTATATGTAATAAATAGTGACTGAGTATTCACTGCATGCCTGGCTCTATGCTAGACAAGCCCTTTATCTGCACCTTCTTTTAATACCCTAAATGAACAGTGTCTATATTCTTTTCAAATCATACACAGGTTACTGAAAACAGATTTTAATTTATAGATTACTCAATTCCTAGAAAAATCTAACACAGTAACTATCCTGAAGTGACCACATCCATTTTCTAAATAAACTCAATAAATCTCCCTTGTTATTTTCTTTCATAGACGAAAAAATGAAATGAATCAAATCCTGCTATTTTCACTGGACTGAGAAACTAAAGAGGAGGTTATTATGCTATCCCTAAATGCTCAAGTATCTGTAGAGCAATGAACTAATATGCAAACAAACCATTATGTGCTCATACAACTTTGATTTTAAAAACTAGTTCCAGACAGTCCACAGAAGCTAAACCAGGCAGCAAAAGAGGCTTGGTTACATAACCACTCCTAACAGTTTGCTACTATGGATAGGGCAAGTTGGTCTGGGTTTTATGTGCTGTCAATTAAAAAGGTTTTGACTCATAAACATGCCTTTTCAAAACTGATCATTTATGTGTTCACTGAACAACTACCATTGTGGGTGATTTAAATAGCAAGATGAGAGTTATGTATGGTTTTTAAAAATTCTTGGAAAAAGGATAAAAAATAATGGCCATAAATTAGTCTCATAAAGTTAAACTCAAGATACAACAGAGTGGGTTTTTCTTTTAACATTAAGTTATAAGTAATAATAAAAGAATTTTATTTTTTAATTAATTTTTAAAAAGATTTTATTTATTCATGAGAGACATAGAGAGAGAGGCAGAGACACAGGCAGAGGGAGAAGCAGGCTCCATGCAAGAAGCCCTATGTGGGACTCTATCCCAGGACTCCAGGATCACACCCTGGGCCGAAGGCAGATGCTTAACTGCTGAGCCACCCAGGCATCCAAAGAATTTTTTTTTTTTTTTTAAACAGACTCACCGGTGTTGGAAGAGTTCGATATCTGACGTAAAAAACAGCAGCAATCAACATTACATCTCTTGAAATTATCATATAAGTAAGTGGAACTGAAAATCAAATGTAAAATAATTTTGATTGGGATTTAGAAAATTACTGGTATTACATATACAATAAAGCCACATTCAGCCTTATCATGAACTGGTGTTTCACATAAGTAAAAATGTTTTAACAAAATACTTATTGATGTTTTAGGGTCCTTAGAGTGAACCACTGATTTTTATATTCATCTTTAACCTACCCTCTAAGTGAAAGACTATGGCTTTTCCTTTTTTTTAATTTAAATTCAATTTGCCAACCTATAGTATAACACCCAGTGCTCATCCCATCAAGTGCCCATCACCCAGTTACCCCATGCCCCCTAGATTATGGCTTTTAAAGTCTAAGCCTGCCTTTCAGAATGTCTATCCTCTTGCCTGCTTTCCTTCTTACCCATTTTTTTTTCTTACCCATGTTTTTAAGCTGTAGTTATTAGTATTAGTGTCAGCTCAATTCAGCCACTATTTTCTCCTTTGTTACTCTTCAGCTTTGTGCATTTGGAAAAATGATCACCATGCTCACATGGAATGAATGAAACAGTAGGGATCAGAAAAGATAATGGAAGACTCTAATCATGCTGACTCAGGAGCTCTAATGGCTTCTATCTTCCAGACTATTTTACATGTAGTAAAATTTGCTATATGTAACACTTGTGAAGCTGGACATTTTCATTATTGTCTGGCCAGTTCCTATCCAGGAAATTGCTATTTTTTTCTCCTACCCCATTCAATGAATTTTTTTTTAATATCTTTTTTTTTTTATTTTATTTATGATAGTCACACACAGAGAGAGAGAGGCAGAGACACAGGCAGAGGGAGAAGCAGGCTCCATGCACCGGGAGCCCGACGTGGGATTCGATCCCGGGTCTCCAGGATCACGCCCTGGGCCAAAGGCAGGCGCTAAACCGCTGCGCCATCCGGGGATCCCGCCATTCAATGAATTTTAATTTAAAAAGAATTCAATCAGTTGATAGTTTTCTCATTATTCTTAAGATTCTATAGCTTGGGGGTGCCTGAGTGGCTCAGTTGGTTAAGCATCCAACTCTTGATTTTGGCTCAGGTCATGATCTCAGAGTCATGAGATCCAGGCCCTGAAGATTCTCTCTCTCCCTTTTCCCTCAGCTCCTCCTTACCTCCCCTAAAACATTCTATAGCATGGCCCCAAAGCCAGAGCAAGCAAAATATTTTATTTATTTTTTTAAAGATTTTATTTATTTACTCATGAGAGAGAGAGAGAGAGAGAGAGGCGCAGAGACACAGGCAGAGGGAGAAGCAGGCTCCATGCAGGGAGCCTGACGTGGGACTCGATCCTTGGTCTCCAGGATCACAACCCTGGGCTGAAGGTGGCACTAAACTGCTAGGCCACCTGGGCTGCCCAAATATTTTAGATTGATACCCAAAGAACCCCTGCTCCCTTGCTGAATAATAATGGGATGGCAGAGGTTCTGTTTCATTTCACATTCTCTACACTGTAGGAAGTCTTAAATATGAACATACATTACTTTTATTAGAAAAAATATTTCTTAAAAAAGAAAAAGGTCCTGACACTCAAATTGCTTCAAATTAAAAGAGGGTTATGTGTATCCCTTCCATAATACTTCCAAACAGCTCTTTTATGAATTACTTTTGAGATCATATTTATGATCCTCTCCAGTTCTGACATTCTATTCATTCTGCAACTTGAGTAGACTCTAATTACAGATTATAATTTAAATCTCTACTGGTTATGGCTATGATGTAAGTATAGATCGTTGGCCAATCCTTAATGACATGACTATCTGAAAGAGAAAATACTTATCTACCACTCAAGTCATGGCATTTGGAGCACACAAAAGACACAGCTGTCTGAGCCAAGTAACAAAACAAGTCAGCTATGATTTTTAGAAGCATTTTTGTGTCTGTAAAACAGACTTTTCTACAGCAATCATTAGCTAGCAAATTCTAACCATCAGATTTTAAGATGCAGCAAACTCATGCAAATTACATAGAGTAAGCCTGCTAAACATAACTCTAGAAGACAAAAAACACCTGTTAGTGTATTTAGTCACAGGGGAAAAGAGGCTAGGATTTAATCCTAAATAAGAAGTTTCTGCAAAAGAGATGAGGCAATTCAATAAACTACAAAGATTTGGGTTCTTCTTCTAACTAGCAACAACCCAAATTGCCATTTATTATCTGGCACTGTTTTAAGCATTTCATACATATGATTTAATCTATATATCAACTCCACAAAACAGGGACCATCATTACCCCCATTTTACAGATAAGGAAAACCAGCCTTAGGCAGATTATATAATCTGGCCAAGGTCACCAGTTAGTGAGTAGTACAGCCAATACTAGTACTAGCAAGTAGTACAGCAGTACAGTAGAGTAAGTAGTACATATAGCCAGAAACCTAGGAATAGAACCTAGGTCTAAGGAATTCATAGCCTATGCTCTGGTCAGTGTATGAGGCTTCAAACCAGCAGTGTGAACTGCGATTAGCATCTCTGGACTCAGCTTACCATCTGTAACAGTCTGGTGGTAGAAATAACTGTTAACAGAAATGAAGTGTTCTCCAAACTGACTGCCCACCACACAATCACTCTGGAAGAGCATCATAGAAGCACAGATGAAAGAAGCTACCTACCTGGAGGATTCGCATGCAGAGCCAGGCTAGGACCCTGCCTCACCAGGTGCTCTCTAAGGCCTCTGCCAACTGACAGTATTATATGCAGGTTCTTACTTTGGTCCTTTGGACAATTTTATTCAGTTCCCTGGCTTCTGCATCTTCTAACTATTCCTCCTTTCTCTCCAGCCTTCCCTTCCCTTTATTTCCAGGGCTCAAACAGTTTTCATTTTTGCCTATCAGAGTATGTCAGTGTGTTAGTGAGGGTAGAAGGGTGTAAAATGTGTCAAGGATTGCCCCAAGGTTTTCCTCCCTACTTGCTAATCCTATCTGAAATAGGTAATGTCTGCAACAAAGGAGTACATTACAGGCAAATTTTATTAGCATTCAAGGGAAATTAATAAGACAAAGTTACTTTTACATATTACAAGTGGTCATTATCAATATCATACATTACATTGAAAATAACAATAATTATTCCAGAAATCAATTCAAATCAGCAATAAGAATTTGCTATACAGTAAACCAAAAATAATACAAGATATAGAAAGGAACTGTAATTTAGTAAATATAGCAGAACAAACGCACATAAGTAAAAATTAACTTAGCTCACATCCAGACTGTTATAACAAATGAAATAAATTATTTTCATCTTTATCTCTCCTCCCATAGAAAGAGCAAAGAGAAAAGCAGACTTGTTTATTATCCTAGCTGAGGAAGAAAGCACATTTCTTACTCTTGAAGACAACAAAGCTATCCAAATCAAGGTGGATGGAACTTTTACAAAAATGCAAGCAGTATAAAAATAAGATGCAAGACAGCATATATACCATCTCTTCCCCTAAAACCCTTCTAAAATGACAGTGAAGGAATGAAAAGAAAAAGTCACAAAGAGAATGGGAAGAGAACTCAAATTTCCCAGTTCTAAGTTTATTAGTAAGAGCTACTTTAATTCAAACTGATTAACAATATCATTAAAAGCCCAACAAATCCCAAGCAAGATAAATAAAAAAGAAACTCATACCAAGATATATCACTATGCAACTGTGGAAAACCCCAAAGACCAAGAGAAAATCTTTAAAGCAGCCAGAGTAAAAAAAACTTACCTTCAAAATAGAAATGGATTAGCAGTTGGCTTCTTATATACCAACAGAAATGAAAATTGAACAGTATATTAAATATGCTGAAATGACTACTAACCCAGACTTCTACACTCAATAAAAATATCCTTTAAGAACAAAGGGAAAATCAAAGAAAGACAAATACTGCCCAGTATCACCTATATGTGGAATATAAAAAATAAAATAAAATCTGAAATAGAAATGGCAAGTAAAAAAGTGGTTGCCAGAGTGGCAAGTAAAAAAGTGGTTGCCAGATAAATAGGGAGAGGTTGATAAAAGGGTGCAAACTTTCACTTTTAAGATGAATAAAGTCCGAGGATCTAATGTATAACATGGTGACTAGAGTTGATTTCACTGTATTGTATTAACTGAAATCTGCTAGGAGACTGGAACTTAAATATTCTCACACATACAAAAGAATAAAATGTTCTCATATACACAAAAGAATAAAGGTAAAATAAAAATATTTTCAGAGACACAAAAGACAGGAATGTACCTACCACCAGCTGACCAATATTAAAGAGATTTCTAGAGCTAGACTTTAGACAAAAGGAAAATGATCCTAGATGGAAGGTCTGAGATACACCAAACAATGTAAGCCAGAAAAAAAGTAAATATGAAGATACATCTAAATGAACACTGGAAAAACAGTATCATGTGAGTTTAAGAAGTATATAAAAGTAAAGTACGGCAACAATAACCTAAGTTGAGAAAAGAATAAATGGAGGTAAAGCAGGGGCCCATGGTGCAGATTCATTAACACTGAATTTTGATAAGGATGAATGATATAATTTTGAGAATAACTAAGTGGAAACAGTATATAACACTGCCAACTGGCACACAGGGAAAACAAGTATAATGATAAAATCTATATAGATGTAGAAATACACATATGAGCCAAATGAAACACAGAAAATGGAAGACTGCTACACAAACATTAGTAATCACAGTAAACGTTAATGGATTAAATGTTCTAGTTGAAAGAAAATATTTTTAGACTGGATAAAGAGAACCCATCTATCTTTATGCTATTTACAAGAAATATCTAAAATATAAAAATATGGAGAAGTTGAAAGTGATTTATCTATCAGGCAAACACTGACCACAAGTAAGCTAGTGCAGTTCTAGCAATATTCAACAAGACTTTAAGGCAATAATCATTACTGAAGATATGGAGGGCCACACTTCATAATAAAGCATTCAATTTACCAAGAAGACAAAGAAATCTAATTCGTATGCACTTAACAGCATGACTTCAAAAGACACAAAGCAAAAATGAGACACAAAGAAAAATAATGGAAAACTACACAGGTAGGAATTAGTGAGAAACTAACCTACTCTCTCTCTCAGTAACTGAACAAGTAGACCAAACAGAAGTCAGTAAAGATTTAAATGTCAGGATTTAAAATTTGATCAAATGAATAAATATATAAATAACATCATGCCCAACTACCACATACACCGTCATTTGAAGCACATGTAAAATGTTTATAAAATGATTGTATACTGGGCCAAAGGGCTAAAAGCAGAGCATGTTCTTTGGATATAAGGTAATTATGCTTGAAATTAATAATAAAAAGATACCTAGAAAAGTCCACAAATTAACTTTTATTAACCCCCTTAAGTCAAAGAAAGAATTACAATGAAAATAGATTCTTTTGAACTCAATAATGGCAACGGCATATTTTACCAACATATGAGATGCAGTGAAAGGAATACTTAAGACAAAATGTACAGCCCTAAATGCCAGCTTTAGAAAAGCTTAAAGGAATGAGTTAAATATTCATCTACAGCTGTGCCGTTCAATAAAACAGCCACTACCCATGTGGGAAGATAAAGCACCTGAAATGTGGCTGGTCTGAATGAGAGGTGTTGTAAGTGAAAACTAGACACTGGCTTTTGAGTTCATAGTATGAAGAAAAATTCACTAATTTTTTATGGTTTACACAATGAAATGATATTTTTGATCTAGAAGGTTAAGTGTTATTAAAAGTATATTTACCTGTTCCCTTTTGTTTTTAATAGGCTACTAGAAAATTTTAAGTTATATATTTGGCTCCCATTATATTTCTACTAAACAAATGCAATCTAAAGAAGTTGGAAAAAGAACAGCAAGGGAAACCTGAAGAAAAGAGCAATATTTAACAAAGTAGTAAGCATATCAGAAAAAGTTGGTTCTTTGAAAAGATTCATAAGTGACACATTTCTATTAAGACAATTCAAGGGAAAAAAACAAAGAAAGGACAAACTAATAATCAGGATGAAGAGGGGAACACTACTACATATCCTGCAGATATCAGAAAGTTAATGTGGATACCATAAAGAGTTGCTAGTAAATCTTTATAAACGTAGTTGTAATGGACAAGTTCTTAGAAAAACACTGTAACTTACCAAATAGACAAAAGATGAACCAGAAAATCTGAATCATCCTATAACAAAAAAATAGGCATCACCTATTTGAAAACTCTTTCCTAAACTCCAGTCCTCAGTGCTTCAATAAGTTCTACCAAACATTTAAAGAAGGAATACTGCATTTCACACAAATATTTCCCAAGAATGGGGGAAAAAAAGACTTCCTAACTCTTATGAGGTTAATATATATTTGATAATAAAACCTAAAGTATACCTGTTGGATATTCAGAGAAAAAAAATCCAGGCCCATCTTGTAAATATTGAAACAAAATCTTCAACAAAATAGTAGAAACCAAATTTAGCAATATTTTCGTAATCTGTCATGACCAAATTGGATTTACACCAGGAATTTCACACTGTTTTAACATTAGAAAAATCAATAACATAATTCACCACACATTAACGGCTCAAAATGAATAAACAGGACTCTCATAATACATGAAGAAAAAAATTTGATAAAATTTAATATCTACTACTAATTAAAACGCCTAGCAAACTCCAAATAGAAGTGAACTTCTGTATCCTAAAAAAAGGATATCTATATAACCCTACAGGAAACATTTAACAGTGAAATGTTGATAACTTTCCTTTTGAAACTGGAAACAAAACACAGACACCATTCCTATTCAACACTATAGTGTGCAGTATAGAAAAGGAAAACAATTGAAAAAGAAGAAACATACTATTAATTACAGATATTATATAATTGAGGATGTAGAAAATCCAAGAGAATTTATATTTATATTAGAGTAAGAGTTTAACAAGTTTTGCTAGACACAAAAATCAACATCAGAAATAGAAAGGATTTTTATCCTATCAACAACAGGCAGTTATTACAAAATGAAATAGTAAAGCATCAAAATTAACAAGCAACACAGAATAAAACTAATAAATTGGTTTCCACCTCTCCAAAGAAAACATTCTAAGATTTTATTTATTTATTTTTTAAATAGTTTTTTGGTTTTTTTTTTTTTTTAAGATTTTATTTATTTATTCATAGAGAGGCAGAGACACAGACAGAGGGAGAAGCAGGCTCCATGCAGGGAGCCGACGTGGGACTGGATCCTGGGTCTCCAGGATCACACCCCGGGCTGCAGGCGGCGCCAAACCGCTGTGCCACCGGAGATGCCCTACATTCTGACATTTTAAAAAGACTAAATAGAGTAGATATATCATGTCTGTGAACTGGAAGATCAATACTGTATAGATATCAATTCTTTCAAGTAGAACTATAAACTCAATACAATCCCAATTAAAATTCCAACAGGCTTTTTTGGGGAATTTGAAAAGCTGATTCTAAAATTGACAAACAGGGGCGCCTGGCAGTCTCAGTTGGTAGAGCATGGAGCTCTTGATCTCAGGGTCCTGAGTTTGAGCCCCATGTTAGGTGCAGAGATTGCTGAAATAAACTTAAAATATGTTATTTTAAAAAAATAAAGTTTATACACAAAATGGAAACAGCTAAGAATATCAAAGATGGAAGAATTTATTCTACTAGATATCAAGACTTTTAGCAAAGCAGTAATAATTACAATGGTACTAGTGCAAAAGTAGACAACTCAATGGGGAACAACTAAGACAACCCAGAAATGAACCCACGTATATATGGACATTGCAGTGAGTTTATAAAGTACAGATTTTTCAATAAAAAATGCTGGGATAGGGGTGCTTGGGTGGCTCAGTCATTAAAGCATCCAATTCTTGGTTTCCACTCAGGTGGTGATCTCAGGGTTGTGGGACTGAGCCCTGAATCAGGCTTTACACTCAGCACAGAAGCTCCTTGTTCCTCTCCCTCTGCCCTTCCCGCTGCTTGCTTTTTCTCTCTTGAATAAATAAATAAAATCTTTTTTTTAAAAAAAAAGTGCTGGGATAATCTGGTACCCACAGAAATAGCTAGAAAATTTTTAGGAAAGATAATTTTTTTCTAAAATATCAACTAGAAAAATGTAAACAACAAAAGAAATTCTGAAAACTTTCCAATACAAAACATGATCACATATAAAGGAAAAGGTACCAGAATGGCATGAGACATCTCAACAGCAAAATGGAATTTGGAAGTCTATAGGACAGGGTCTTCAAAAATCCTGAGTAAAAATGATCTGCAATCGAAAATTACATCCAATTCAAATCTCAATCAAGTATGGAGGTAGAATAAACACATTTTAAGTGTCTTTAGAATAAAGACATTGTGGACTCTAAAACTCTGGCTGCCACGCTGCATCCTTGCACAGGAAACTAGATCGCACTCCACCAAAAGGAAACCATGGGAGCTTAGAAAAATAGACCCAACACAGAAGAGAGACGACAGAAATTTCCAGAATAATAGCAAAAGAAAATTCTCAGCTTGCAAAGCAACCTACACCAATTATTTAGGTAAATCTCACAGCAATAGTATCTATTATACTAAAACCTGGATACAGTTTCTTTGTTCAAAAGGGAAATGTCTGACCAACCTTTGCATAATAATGTAACAAAATACAAAATAACTCAAAAAACTGGAGGCAGGAAAGTATATACACACACATACAAGATCATTTGGATTTTGAATAATGTCAACAGAATGCTCTTTAGGTTCCTTTCTCCCCCCAACAAATTATATTAGAATGAGAGTACCCCTGCCCCTTCAACACCCCCAACCATATACACACCAAAATTCTGACTTTCAAAGGAAAGAAACATTAACCCAATTTTTAAATTTAGTATGGGAATTTAAAAGCCTAAAAGTAAACGAGAAAAAGAACCTGTAGACTGAGGAGACTAGACTGAAACCCCATTACACTTCTTCCTATCAAATGACAATAATAACATGCTATTGAAAGACCATGTGGCAGCATTTGCTTTATTCTCAGATTCTATTTCTAATACTTGGAAATTAACAGGTTAATCTAAACAAAGGGAGAAAAACTGAGAAATACAGCTTAAGTATAAAATGAACCACCAGAAAAGTACATGCAAAATACAAAGCAGAAGATCGTAAAATTTTGTTAAGAGTATTCAGATAATGTACAAACTGTATCTATGATTTGAAATTGTGTAATAATTTCTAAGTAAAACTAGTGATGTAGAATTTTATAAACATTTTCAGGATTTCAGAACTCTCATTTTTTATGATGAAACTATACTTAATAAGTAATAGATTTAAGAAAACTTTAAATTGCTTTCAAAAAGCCAGGCACTGGGATCCCTGGGTGGCGCCGCGGTTTGGCGCCTGCCTTTGGCCCAGGGCGCGATCCTGGAGACCCAGGATCGAATCCCACGTCGGGCTCCCGGTGCATGGAGCCTGCTTCTCCCTCTGCCTGTGTCTCTGCCTCTCTCTCTGTGTGTGACTATCATAAATAAATAAAAATTTAAAAAAAAAAAAAAAAAAAAAAAAAAAAAGCCAGGCACTAAGAATATAAACTTATGGTTTCAAAAAGTTCTAAACTAATATGAATTGGTAATGTGAAATAATATTTGCTTAAATTTAAACAATCTAAGAAAACAACAGATTCTACTAATAAAACAAGGACACAAATTCTAAAGTAAAATAACAGCTTGACAAGCAAAACAGTTCAATAGTTTAAAATTAGGGAAACAGTTTAAAGTTGAAAAATATACTTTTGGAACAAAAATTAAACATCTCTCAATCAAGAGAAATCCTAAACTGACTAATGTCATTCTTCGCTATGCTATTTAAAAGTACGCATGATGGCGTTCTTACCTGGAATAAGATCTGCATAGGTCAAGCTAACATATAAGATACTGATAAGTATTTTATCAGCAAGTGGATCAAGAGCACTTCCCAAAGCTGATTTTTGATTGGCCCAGTTTCGAGCAATAAATCCATCCAACTGAAAATAGAAGTTTTTTTTAATAAATGTCATAATAGGTACAAAGTAGATATTTTGAAGGTTAATAGATACCAGGATAACAACTCTGTTTTAAAATGTTAATAAAACCTCTTCTATTTCTTACCCCCAAATCTTCTCATTCTTTTACTGGTATATGTTTAGTTTTCAAATTGCCAAATAGTCTATAAATAATTTCACTTTTCTACAGTACTTTTCTTTCTCAAGGCCTCCCGGTATTTCTTTTCTTTTCATAAGGCCTCTTTGTGGGTTGAACCCAAACACAAATTTAGAGATTTAAGGAACCCAAAAAAACCCCACTGAAAGCATGGCTGACATGGATTAGGAGCATGGATTAGGAGCCCCTCCTTGGGCTATTTCACTACAGCCAAAATGGCTGCTTTTGCTCACGAGGCCTACCTTTTAACTGTTAGACTTTGGTTTTTACTCCTACCTACTTTTCTAAGATATGACCCAATACTCTAAGTTTTCACTATTACTATTTTTCTTTTTTGTTTAGTCCAACTGTTAATTCCATGTCTGACTGTACGTGAATAAAAAACTCAATCCTCAGGGGGCAGCTAGGTGGCTCAATCAGCTAAGTATCTAGCTCTCGGTTTTGGCTCAGGTAATCATCTCGTGGGTCATGAGAGTAAGCCACATTCAGAGGCTCCACATTCAGTTCCAGGCTCACTGAGGAACCTGCCTGAGATTCTCTCCCTCTGCCCCTCCCCTCACAGGCATGTGCGCATTTTCTCGCTCCTTTAAAATAAATAAATAAATAAATCTCTTAAAAACAAAAAAATCGGTCTTCTGTACCTGGCCTACTTAAAAATTTTGATACGCAAATTGCTTACTCACTATTCCTGGAAATAAATTATATCTCAAAGCAGAGGTCACACATGGTTACCAATGGGCCAATTGGGGCCTGGCAGCAGCTTTTTGTTTAACCCACCCAGAGCTTTTAAAAATGTAAATTAGTTGCCAATATTTAAATAGTCACAGTCTTACCACAAAAATCCAGATCTCTAGCTTCACTTGAGAAATGGAAAGAGCCAATCACCTGGGGCCACAAGATGAATTGAAACCAAGTATCTATCACCTATTCCCATTAAATAAGGGGGGTTATTTTCTGGCTTTCCAAGTCTCTACTTGACTTTTACTCATTTTATTTAACTTCAAGCTTTAACAAATGTTTGAATTTTCTAGTCCTATTTCCAAGGAGAAAGTAACTTAGACATAATTAAACACGTGCATTTTAAAGGATAAATAAGTCCTCTATATCCTAAGTATTGTAGTGAGTTCGAGATAGCAGTACTACAGAACCATATCGTAAGTATTGTAGTGAGTTAGAGATAGTAGTACTAAAGAACTATGGTTAAGAACTTGCTCTTTGGCAGCAGAACATAACTGGTTCAAGTCCTGGCTCAACCATTTACTATATGACCTTGGGGAAATTATTTGGCCTAAGCATCCCTTTCCTCATCTGTATAGCCCACCTCAAAGGGTTGATTGTCTTCAGGACATAATGGGATTAATACTTCTTTAGTACTTAGTAAATCCTCAAGAGCACTTAACTAGCTATTACTACAGCAACAGAAAGAACCTACTTTCTTATAAATATACATGTAACAATGTCTAACAGAAAGTACCTGGAACTTGGTTGGCATCAGGGCCTTAGTAGATCCAGGTTTCAGTTCAGTTTTTGATCTCAAAGAACGTCAACACCTTCCACTTTTTTACTAGCACTCCCATCTGGATCTCCCTGTTCCTCTACCTACATTAGATTCCAAGGTCATCAACATCACTGCTCCTTTGCAAATATCTGTAACTCCCTTACTTCACTCTTCATCCACCCTGCTTACACACAGCTATCCATGTACTTAACTCCAGGCCTGCACCTAATCAACTGACCAGTGCTCAAGAATACTTAAGTGGGTGTCTCACTTCCAATTCAAGACTATAAATCTCCCATGGGCACTCAGCACTGCCTGGCAATCCCACATCTGCTTGTTTACCTTCTCTTTTCACACTGTCTGTTCTCACTTCAAGCCTACTCCTCCTTCATTCCCAAAGCCTCTCACTCTTATGATCCTATCTATACTTTCCTGGAAAAACAGAAACAAGATTGTCAGCACTGTTCCCACCCACAAGTCCACCGCCTACCTGCTGCATCCATACACATTCTCTGCCTTTCCCTGATTCATGATCGCAGGCCCTCTCACCTTCTGTGATTTGCCTCTCTTCTCCCCCATGTCTCCTGCATCAAGCTCCTCCTTTCTATTTGATCATTTAGTTAACCAGTTAATTAACAACAAAAATTTCCCCAGGATATATAGCTTTAAAAACTAGCCTTCCTTGACCCTACTTCCCTATATCCCTACAAAGCAAAGCTTTTTCAAAACAGTATCTTTGAAATCTATAATTGTCATTATACCTCACGTTTGTTGCCAACCACTCTGATTGTCTCTACTCCTCAAGAGGGTTCTCATCAAGATCACCAATGAATTCTACACTTTTAGCATACCTGACCTCAACACAATTGAAGCAATGACTTCACTTAACTTCTGGGACACCTGATGGCCTAATTTTCTTCCTTTCTCACCAGCTGTTCTCAGTGTCCTTTACTGGCTCCTTTACTTTTGCTCCACTTAACTGCTCATTTCTCTGACTCTGTCTCTTCTGTAACCCGGCCTGACTTCACCCAGACTTGACCATCCACAGCTGATAACTCTCACATTTATCTGTAACCCTGACTTCTTCCAACTCCAAACTACTACTACCCAACTAATACCTCTCTCTGTCGACAGGCACAACAACGCTTGGTACTTTTTAACTCTGTCCTACAGAGTGTTGTTCATCACAAAACTGTTACCTTCATGCACCAGTTGTTAAAAAATAAAAGTAACAGCCTATCAGACATAATTCCCTCACTACACATTAACAATCCATTGACAAATCAACTCTATCTTCAAAACATATCCCAAATTCATTCACTTCTCCCCAAACTCCCACCCCAGTCCAAGCTACTATCATTGCCACTCCCCTATGTAACTGTAAGCTCCTTAACTGGCCTCTCTGCTTCCACTCTTGCCTTCCTACAACTTCTTTCCCATTTACAACATAAATCAGGCCTGGTCATTCCCCTGCTTAAACCCTCCATGACTCCAGCCATCTGCCCAGTGGGCAATCTAGAGGCATCAAAACCTCCATGAAGTAAATGTGAAATACAGTGCCAAATAACTTAGGTTTTCACATACACTGCCACACGGATTTTGAAAAATGTAAATGAGGCCTGAGTTTGGTGAATATTGCAGTCTCCTGTGGCAGCTTAAAAAAGGTACAAACAAAAGAAGAGCAAATCCAGTAACAAAAAGATCTTGTTACATTAAAAAAAAAAAAATCCATTATCAATACAATGGCCTTTGACAGACCTGGAGTGTGTCTGAGTGGAGGCCTTCAGGCTTCATGAAGAGATAAAGGAGGAACCAAAAAAAAGAAAGACTGTGAAAATGGGGAGAAATAGTAACAAACAGAAGCTAAACTCTGGAAAAAGAAGTGGGAACTATTTTGAGAGACTATTTTTAAAGCATATTTGGAAATGCTATATAATAATGCAAATGTCCTCCTCTGTTTACCCTGCAAATTCTTCACTATTTCTATATTGCTCACCAATGCTAATGGGAGAGTGGAATTTTGTTTCTGTGAACCTCAAAGGGAATAGCTGACATTACAGATACTGTACAACTGTAATTTACAGAAACTTAATCTTCATTCTCACTAAATAAGTATCACAAGCAATACTTTTAAAACATAAATCAGTTTGAAGAGGCACCAAATCATTATTGCCTGTCTGGGTGCTCACATGGATCTCAGACCAGTCTTGTATGAGGATATAATGTATTTATTTCTACAATTTAACTTTGCCCTGATTTTAAATTTTTCTTCCTTATTTTCACCAGTTTCCTTTACTGGGTTTTTGTAGGACATGTAATTTTAAAAACCATTTCAAATCCCTTATGCAACAAGGTGGGTGATAAATACAAGTAATGTCATACATACTGATGGCTGGTTAGCCCCAAAAGCGTCTTTCACACGTATTTTGTCCTCTGCTATAAAATTATTTTCCAAGTTCTAATTTGATATAACCTGAATAAATACTTCCCTTTCTCAAAACTGACAAAGTGGTATAAAGGGGTTCTTTTTTCATTTTCCATCTACTGGGAGAGTAGAAGGAAGGATGCCTAAGGCCTGACCCAGGACAGGACCTTCTGCTAGGCACTCAGAGGGGTGCAGAGGCGGGATCAGAAACCAAATCCTGTGTGTGCCTATAGCCTCCTACCAGCATAAACCTGAGTAGAGCTCTGACTTCTACAAGCTCCGTGGTCACAGGTGACCCACTGTTTCCCCCTCCACCAGTAAAACTAAGTGTTGTTACAGATCAGAGTATTTCTATCACAATAAGTAGAAAAATAGTCTCACAACATTTCTCCTTTATTTCTATTCCTAAAGCAAACACTTGGCTCCCTGGGAATTTCTAAAGGCAAATTTTCTTTTACAAAAAAGTTAAAAACCAAAAATAAAAAGCAGCCCCTCCTATGCCTCCCAACAACTTTCACCTCCTTCCTTAGATCACTTAAAAAATTGGAGTCCCACACAGATGCTAAAGTACAAAGTACTTTATACAAAGTACTAGGTTAAATTTATCTTGAGGATTTCCTTCTAGGAAAAAACAGACTAAGTCTCTGCCATTTCAGTGTACCAGAGACCCTGGGATTTGAAAAGAAAGCAAAACGGGGCGGGGCGGGGGGGGGGGGGGAGTACATTTACAACTTACCAAATCAGTTAGACCAGCTAAAGCAAAAACTCCTAGTGCAATATTAAAATCCTCTTCAATAATCAAATAGCCCAAAACTGGGGCCAAGCCAATTCTCGTCATTGACAACATATTTGGGATTGTCCATGGGTTTTCATACTGAAACACAAAGACAACAAAATTTATATTAAATGGTAACTTATTAGAAAAATACATCAACTTAGAGGAGTCAGAAGCTACATAAACTTTAAATTTAGTACTCTGAGTTTTAAAATCTACTGTTTACAGACCATAGCTCTAAAACTGTCCAGAATACAAAAGATGAAGATATGTCATATGTCCACAGACTAAAGTATCTGCTATATATAGACAGTATATACAGTGTGTGTGTGTGTGTGTGTGTGTGTGTATATACGGGGGTGGGGTGGGGAGAGACACATATATAGAGAACAGAGTATATGTACATGTTTCCCAAAGAGAGAAAAGAACAAAGATGTATTATTTACGATATAGGTCAAGGCATTAATATAGGACTTTATGATTAGAATTCAAACTTTATAACACTCTGCTTTTAAAAATGTAACTTCAAGATCTTATACTTCAAGTAGACAGTCTAGATGGAAATGTCAGAAAAAAAAACAAGGCAAATTATCAACCCCAGGCATTTTGGCTTAAAACATTTATTGCAAATAACCTCCCTCTCTCCTCGGCACATACCCATCAAAAGAAGGCTAAATGCTATATACAGTGTATGGACATTTGAAGAGGAAAAATAATTTAATTCCATAATCTCATGGCTAAATGGATAACTGGTGGAAGAAAATGGAGCTAGAAATAGGGATTGAGAGCCTTAGGAAATAAAGAGAAATGTAAATCTGTTCCAAATAGCCATGAAAATGAAATGTTAAGATTCCCACCTAAAATCTGAGGGTTTTAGGATTCCTTGAAACTTCATTTGGAGCCAAGCTGTTTGAAGTTGGCACTAACAAAAGGGCTCTTTGGCAGCTACTATGAAAAACGTTACTTCCTTGCCAAACAAAATCTGTTTCATGAGGATATTTCAATTTTAAAAAAACCTCGCCCTAGTGGAGCTAGGATACCCTGCCCAACAGGATACAGAAATAATTACAAGAAAATGTCTCCCTAAAGCCTGGACTTTTTCTCCACTGGTGAAGGCTACCAACCCATGGGACTATCTCCTCACAAGACTAACCCTACTCTTAATCACTAATCAATTAAAAAAAAAAAAATCAGCGTCGAGGTTCAAGTTAAGTGACAGTTTCTATTTCTAAAGAAATCTTTTAAAATTCCATGAACCATCCCATAAGAAAAAGCAGTTCTCTATAGATACTAAATTTGTGTGTATAAACAAACTGGCAAGAAACATTCAGCTTAGTTTTGGAGGTTACTGTTGAGGTCAGATGCCAGAATACTGCCACGGAAAGCTACAGGAAAACTTCACATTCTGCGGGAAACAATCACTAAACAAGAAGCAGCACAAACTTCTACTCAGGGACCCTGTATTGAAAGTAGGCCACCTTATGTAATTAAATGGTAACATTCTTGGAACACGTTCCAAATTGAAGTTCAAAGGTCAGAGTGTCTCAGAATCCAGAGAAAAAGAGAAGTTTGTTTACCATAACGTGGTACAGAGCTAGTCAAACACTGATCCAGTGTTGCAGCAACTTGGAAGAAAAACACATAGTTCGTGACTGAGAAACACGAATCACAAAGCAAAAGGTCAGGAGAGAGCCCCCCGATGAATGTCAGAAATATCCATAGGGCAAAATTAAAAGACACGGTGCAAACAGCCAGATCGCTTCATCTGGTGAACTAATCGACAGAACTATAATGTTGTCGGAACCGTGAAAGAAAGTTCTTTTTAGCTCCACATAAAATACTTTAAAGCACCTCATTAATTTCTAATCATTAAATTTGTAAAAGTTTCTACATTAAAATTAAGAGAGCTAAAAAAAAAAAAATAAAATAAATAAAATAAAATAAAATTAAGAGAGCTAATCTCAGATTACCCAACCAGATAACCTGTGGCATACTCGACCAACTACTGCCGTTCTGGGAAGGTCTTCACCCACGATATGGCAACCTCAAAGCATCCAGCATTCAAACCCTGACATGCTTTAGCTATTAGTGGAGCTGAGACCCCTGCCAGGATGTGGCCACCTCAACCCATGCTGTACAACTGATGAAAGCGGTCCAAGGGCCCACTGAAGACCTAACAATTGAAGATGTAATAATTGCACGAGTCCTGCTAACATGACATCAAAACCTCTCCCACATTCATGCTCCGGGGTCTTCTGCTCGGGCAGTACTTCAACAGGTAAGTGGAGAAATATTTTGTTCTATTACCTCAAGAGGAGAGTTGTAATCTTTTTCTATAATTAGAGATTAAAGAATTAGTAGTAGGACTTATTCAAGTATCCTTCATCTTACATAAGGTTAACAAAGGTCAAATGACAGTCAATACACAAGCCAAGAGGCTTGTCTCCTTTTCTAGAAATTCTTACTGACTTGTCCTAAACGTTGAGGAATGGCTTCAGAGAATCAAAAACACACTTAATAAGACAAGCGAAGGCTATTTTTACCAATGCAATAACCAGAGGCCGGTCCAGCTAAAGGTGCGGACGGAAAGGGGAGTCAGGGGAGGAGGGATTCTAACCCGACCGCCGAGGCTGACGGTGGCCTCCTTTGGCACCCCTGAAATTCATCCCAGGGCTTCTCTTCAGGGCACGGCCGACAGGTTCTGGAACCGAAACGTCCGACTTGGGCCGGTCAGAGCGCGTTATTCGCGTCCGAGTCCGATCCCCCCGCGGGGGCCCGCGCGCCCACCCGGGGATGCCCCTCCGCGCCTCCCCGGTACCTACCAAGCTGGCGGCGCTCGCCTGGCCCCATCGGCCGCCCCGGGCCTCGGCGGCGGCGTCCCCTCGCGCCACGGGCCGGGGGGCCGCCTTCCCCGCGCCGGAGCAGTGGCCCCGTGGGCCGACGCCAGGCAGCCGCAGGCCGAGCGCGGCCGGGCGCAGCCACCAGCGCTCCGCCAGGCAGCCCCGGCAGCCCGGCCCCGAGCGCAGCACGGCCCCGCGGGCGCGCCCCTTGCCCGGCCGCGCCCCCGGCGCCCAGGCCGCGCTGCGAAGGAGCCCCCACGAGCCGCGCGCCACGCGTGAAGCCAGCATGGCCCTGCCGCCGCGCCGCGAGGACACAGGCGGCGAGAGCTCAGCAGCCTGGGGCGCCGGCGAGCCCCGCTCCGCAGAGTCTCCGCAGCGTCGGAGAAGCTCGGGAGCCTCCATGGCAGTTTTCAAACCCCAGCACGCCTCGCTTATACAGGTGGCCAGCAGCCGCCAAGGACCGACGGCTTCGCGACGCTTTTGCGACACCGTCGGCGCTGGACTTCCCGGCGCCCCCGGCGGTCGCGGGAGCGCGTGCCGTTAGGCGCCTTGGGGTGCGCCGGGAGCCGCGGGTCGGCGGCGGCTTGGGCGTCTCTCGGCTCGCGGGGGTGAGCTGAGGTCGGTGCGGGCTAGCAGGGCGGGGCGGCGGCGCAGCCCCATGTGGCTCGGGCCTCACGCTGAAGCCCTCCTGCAGAACGGCCCCCTCCGAGGTGTGGGGGGCGCCCCGGGGCCCTCGTGGGACGTTAAATATTAGTGAGGTCGTTAATACAGGCTCCCTGCCCTTTTGCCTCTTCTGGACGTTTCGTAAGCCAAAGACGGGTATTAGGAGATGCCAGTAGTGGCGATTACGGATTGTGTGCCAGGAAAGTGCTTCGTACAGCTAGATTCTAGTGCACTCTCCCATTTAATCCTCCCAGCAACTCCAAAATAGGTTCCTTTTTATTACCTTTACTTTAAAAAAAAAAAATTTTGTTTATTCATAAGAGACAGAGGAGAGAGGCAGAGATCTAGGCAGAGGGAGAAGCAGGCTCGCTGGGGGAGCCGGATGCGGGGCTCCATCCCAGGGACCCGGGGAGCAAGACCGGAGCGGAGAGCCACCGGCTGCCCTATTACCTTTACTTTCACAGATAAGGAAATTGAGGCTTAGAGAGGTTAAGAAACTTGCTTCTTAGAGGAATATGCAGAATAACTAAGAATCAGTTCGTTGTTGACTGATTAGTATCATTATACATTAATACTGCAATTATATATTAATTACTGATGTATTATTATGCATTAACATCGCAGTGTTGCAGAACTGTTTTCTTAATTGAGTTCTGTGTCAAACTGGATTTGAATGGTTTTTGCGGCCTCGCCACCATCCCAACCCCCCCCCACCCCCACCCCCCACCCCCCCCCCCCCCCCACCCCCCCCACCCCCCCGTCTGTGATGACAGACCCACCTTAAACTCTTAGTTCAGGAGAGGAAAAGACCAACTGAATTTGAGAATCATTGTAGATCTGAGTATTTATCAAAAGAAATCTTTAATTACTCATGCATATGCTGAAATACCGACATTGAAACTTAGACTTTTTGTACCAGCAATGTAAAAAGATTAATTTTTTTTAATCATCTCGAAACCAAATATCTACAGTTCTCATACACAGACATCGGATAATCCTGTCAAGTGAGAATAGGCAGTATTTCAGCCTCTCCTTTGCTTTCCACTCACTGAATTGCCTTTATTCACTCTTTGCACTTCTTACCAATTTAAAACAGTTTCTCATTGTTTCTTGGGATTTTTCTTCTCTCTGCTCCACAGATGTTCTTGCTGCATCCGCCTGTAGTAGTTGGTATAACACGATCTTTTCTCTTATTGTGGTAATCATTTGCCAATATATACTTGTTTCAAATCATCAAGTTAAATATACACAATGATGTATGTCAATCATAGCTCAAAGCTGGAAAAATTTTAATAAAATATAGCAAACTAATATATATATATATTTTTTAAAAAGCCACCTTTACTATGGACTACTGATATTACAGCTTATTATAAAGTAGGACGGTAAAGTATCTGGCATTTTGGCCTAAAAGACAATGACCAGCTTAATACATACAACTGGAAAGTAGGGGTGCTTGGCTGACTTAGTGGAGTGTGTGACTCTTGATCTTGGGGTTGTGAGTTTGAGCCCCATATTGGGTGTAGAGATTGCTTAAAAATCTTTTAAAAATAAACAAAAAATAATGAGTAACAGTGCTTCTAGCAATGCATTTCCCTAACATTTTCAGACAGGAGAATATCCAAATATTAGTCCGATTTCATTTTCTAGAACGTGACAGGTGTCAATAAATGAACAGGATAATCTGGGATGAAGGATGGAGAAAATGCAGAAACCCAGGAAAATAATTCCAGATATAAGATATTAGGTACATATAGTAAATAAAGAGTATAACTATATTTCCTAACATTGTTTGGAGGAGGGCAGAGGAAACCTAAAAATTCTACAGATAGTATTTGTTTTATAATAAGTTCATTTTCTGTTTTATAAATTCTGTAATTGTTCATTTCTAACCAATGGGATGAATAGATGAGCAGCTTACATGTCTGAGGGGATTGGGAATCTCTATCCCTGGAACTGTCCCAAATTTGGGAAAAATAATTAGAAAAATAAGTCTAACAAAAATCCAAATAAAAATAAAAATTCATTATGTAGGGGCACCTGGGTGGCTCAGTTGGTTAAGTGCCTGGCTTTGGCTCAAGTAATGATCTCAGGGTCCTGTGATCTTCTCCCTCTGCCTCTCCCCCTGCCCGTTCTCTCTCTCTCTCTCTCTCTCTCTCATCAATAAACAAAATCTTTTTTTAAAATCCATATGTAGGGGACCCCAGGGTGGCTAAGTCATTTGAACGTCTCCCTTCAGCTCAGGTTATGGTCCTGAGGTCCTGGAATGGAGCCGTGAGTCAGGCTCACTGCTCAACGGGGAGTCTGCTTCTCTCCCCACCCGCCCTCATGCTTGCACGCCTGCATGCACACTCTGAAATAAATAAAATCTTTTTCAAAAATCCGTAAGTAAACTCTTAGGTCTCATGCTTGAAATTAATTTCGAATTTTTATATCTCTACCCTTTTTATTAGTATAATTTTTTTAAAAAGCAAAATATACTAGTCAGGTATCTTATCCCAAGTAATCTAGTCAATCATGTAAGTGCTAATATTAAGAGAACAAAAGAATATGAAAAGAAAAAAGATTGTAAATAATTAACCTTGGATAATTAGCCAGTTGACAGTGTACTTTAGTGCTTTGAAAACGTAAATACCATTTAGAGCCACTAATAGCTATTGTGC
Organism: Canis lupus dingo; assembly: GCF_003254725.2. NCBI lineage: Eukaryota > Metazoa > Chordata > Mammalia > Carnivora > Canidae > Canis > Canis lupus. The sequence goes on from NC_064266.1 coordinate 15,984,980, forward strand.
AATCACAGCTATACTGTGTTTGGTTCCTTATCCTTTAATTGATTCTTTGCTGAGGAAGTTGTTAGAAATAAAAATCCCACCCATAGAGAGTAGTAATATCTTGCCACTTTTATGCTTTCCTTGGTAAGTTGCAAAGCACTGAAGGGTCTGGTTGTGCTAAATATCAACACATCTTAGGCTTTTGAAAATTCTGCAACCCATTCTTTCTCACTTGTCACTTCTATTTGAAGCATAAGCTTTTTGAAAAAAAAAAACTGTGCCAAGTCTATTATTTTCTACTGATAAATTGACAAACTAGAAACGTGTTTGTCTCCTCATATATCAGACATACAATGAGGCATAGGTTTGTTATTTATAAGTTTTCAGTGTGGGACACACTAAACTTGAGTCACTTTCTGTTTCTTGAGACCAGAAGAAAATAGTGATAATGCAAAGTAGCTTTGCAAATGGATCTCATATAAGTAATAATGATTGGGAGTTAAAGCAAACCAGAAAATTGACATTATTTCTCTAGGAATCAAGTTAAACTTTGTAGGAGTGAGCCATAATCATTGACACAAAAAAGCCAGTAACTAGTAACTTAAATAAGGTACAGGTTTAAATCCTTGTAACTGATAGACCAACAGCCTTAAATAGGAAGGAATAAAATGATTGGGTTTAGATTCAGAACAGGAGAGGGAATTTGTTATAGGGCAAAGCTCCTCAGGACTTGCAGAGATTAGCTCCACCTATACTCTATAATTTAGTTTACTCTTTAACTTACTAAGAGTTTAAAGTATTAAGAGATCTAAACTAATTCTTTTTTCGTCATCTTCTAGTGCCAACTTTTCCTCATTCCTCCCAATAAGAGTACTGCTGGTACTAGAATATATGAACTATCAAGTCTTTACCTAAGAATTTTTATGCAGTCCATTCTTGTAGGAACCTCTAAAAGAAATAAAAATGCTCACGTAGGCAGGCATTATCTACAAATAAGGGAGTAAAATGGTTTTAATATATGGTAATAATGGTTTTAATATATTTAAACCTCTGCCCTTAATAAATATTTTTAAAGTAACAAAGGGATTTTTAATATTAGTGTATGACTTGTTTTATTTTCCATTCTATTCCCCTTTGCTGTCAAAAATTTAAGATTCTTTTCCTTTTTGTAGCTTAGAGACAAAGCTACCTGTTGTTGGCAGCTTTCTGGTGATCACAATGCTGTTTTAATGTTATTATCTATCCTTTCCATTTCAGGACAAGTGACTGAATTTTGGAAAATGAGAAATCACTCCCACTCCCCACTGGAAAAAAATTAAACCAATGCTGTGGACTCCTTCAGTGCTTTACTTCTGAGAGAAACCTTCAAATGTGAGTACAATTTTTTTTCCTCCACAGAATCCTAAGCACCTTAGTTAATTTTAAAAGTGTTCACATAGGGGCACCTGGCTGGTTCAGTTGGTGGTGCATGTGACTTTTGATCTTGGGGTCATGAGCTCAAGCCCTACATTGTGTGTAAAGATTATATAAGAAAAAAATAAAGGGGTTCATGTAATTACCGAAAATGGAATGCAAGTATGAGAGTTTTATATTTTAAAGTGTTTTGGGGGGCACCTGGCTGGCTTGGTCAGCTAAGCGTTCAGCTCAGGTCATGATCTTAGAGTCCTAGGATAGAGCCCCACATCATGCTCCCTGCTCAGTGGGGAGTTTGCTTCTTTCTCTCCCTGCTTCGGTACATGCGCGCTCTCTCTTTTTCTCTCTCTCATATAAATCAATAAAATCTTTAAAAAAATAGTTTTTTCTCTCTCTCATATAAATAAAATCTTAAAAAAATAGTGTTTCTGAATATGACGCATACTCTTCAGCTGTTAATTTCCTACACACACTTCATATTCCTTAAGAATTGAGCAGAGTTGTTCATATTTGTATAAACCATGTCTCCATACAGCTCAGCATTAATTTTTTTTTTCAGTTAAATCAAGTTATTTAATAATGTTATTTCTGGTAAACATGCTGATACATAGGAAAAGAGGGTGTAATGCTGGGCAGCTTGGTACTGATAGCATTAAACATAGTTGTGTTTCCTGACAACATTGGAGTCAGACTAGGTCCCTTCTGACGTTATGAGCAAAAGTAAAGGGCTGGATCCCTTTTGAAATATTTTTCACTGTTTTCTCATTAAAACTGAGATTTTACTCAGTAGAACTAGGTATTACCAAAGTAGGGTCAGCTTGTATAGCTGTCAGCCAGAGTTTGGGATGGATTTTCTGGTACAAAAGCCACCCTCTCAGGATGCCTGGGTGGCTCAGTGGTTGAGCACCTGCCTTCTTTCAGGGCGTGATCCTGAGTGATCCTGGAGTTCTGGGATTGAGTCCCACATTGGTCTCCCTGCAGGGAGCCTGCTTCTCCCTCTGCCTCTCTGTGTCTCTCATGAATAAATAAACAAAATCTTAAAAAAAAAAATAAATCCACCCTCTCTCTTCTGTTCTTGTCCATTCCAAGTCCATTTCCTGGGAGGAAAATTAGATTAAATATGTTCTTTCCCTTTTTCCCACAAATACTTAGAAAACTGTTATATGCCAGCCAGGTACTAGATTCTAGGCAATCTGCACATGTCTCTATTCTCAGAAAACTTACATTATTGGACCCTAGCCCCTAAAAGATTAAAAAAAAAAAAGCCTTCCATGAGATGTTTTCCAGGCCTCCTATATAAACTGGCGAAAACTCTAAAAAAATATGCAACACAAATTTCATATAAAATTTTAAAGGATGATGATTGTAGCCCAAGAGCCCTTTCTCCTGCAGTCACATCTTCTGACACTGTCCCCCTCCTGCCTCCCTCTGCCACTTTTAATGTTCCTTCTGATTATCTCAGGCCGGCTCCCCAGTATGGAGTTTTTGTGAATTCACTATAAGTATCTATACTCATAACTAGAAGTATTGTATATGATCTGGGTGGAGTGCTTTGGATAGGATGTATGCATGAGGGTTTAGTTGCAGGAAATACAAATCCCTTGTAGCCGCGGTAAAAACAAGGATTGCAAAATGGAATTGGGTGCTTGTGATATTGTCAGAAGGGCCGGAGGAGTGGGTGCTTCATGGTGGGTCTCCAGAACTGACTCTCAGAAAAATGTTGCAGATCTGGCTTGCCACAGAAGCTTCTACCCCCACAGCAGTGAGAAAGGTGGAGAATGGGGTGTGCTGCCATCACACCACAGCTGCTTCTCAATGGTTGGTAGAATTCTGCTGCAGAGAAACTAAATGTCTCCTCAACTACACATGCCACCAGAAAACAACAGGCAGGGGGAAGATTGTTCTCTTCACATCCACCTCCAAATCTCACAAAGGATGTCCAGTCCCTGCAATCCAACTCAAACTCAGAACACCAGCTGCAAAAGGAGTTTGGGAAGTGTCATTCCTTTGCTTCCCAGGCTCTGCATGGCAGATACATGAGGAGGGAGGAATGAAAGTTAGTATCAAATCACTGTATTTACAACATTCATCACTTCGGCTAGGCAATATACATCTACAAAATTCTACCGATTCATAACCTGTGTAACAAGAGCAACTACAACAGGTTCATGCAAGAACCACATTTCTCTCCTTTATAAAAGGAGAGTTGTTTGTGCAAGCCCATCACTGTGTGGTGCATATTCCTCTTCTGTTTCAGCTACATTCTCACCCTGATAACCTCTTCCAAAGGACTAAATTATCAAGTTAATTATCACCGATGCATTTAAAACACTAGAGGAAAATAAGAGGGTGGGAAGCAAATTGAGTAATGTACAGTGCAGGCCTCTCCACAACTGCACATGAGGTTGTTAACGTTTAAAACGGTCTTCCTCCATTCCCATTCCTTACTCCCTTTCCATCTCAGCTGCTCTGGATTCTTTACCTGATAGAGTGACTCAAAGCCTCATTCCTGAGGAGTCTGAGCCTTTAGAGATCATGCCTATAGCCTTCCACCACTCCTTGCTGGTGGACGTGTATATAGTAAGAGCTGCCCCAGAAGATTCTTTAAGATTCAGAAATCTTAGAGATTTCTGCCTCTATTTGTAGGAGTGACTCAGTTCCCCCCCTCATTCTCAGGTCTGGCATTAATCCTCTTTTTTTCTTCTTCATAGGCTTAAGAGCCCAGTATGTTTTGGTGGCAGTTTCAACTCCCAGTTCAGTGCAGGCATTGCTGTGTCCTCTGACAGATGTATTCCTCCTTTAGATAGAAGGACCTCTAGCTAGTAAAGCCCCATTTTATGGGGATTCAAAACAAAAACGTTATGAATGGTCATTAGAAGAACAGTGAAACTGTTCTAAAATTTGCATCTTGTTTCCTAGGCCCACGTATTCTGGCTGTGGGAGAAACAACCATAGAGTGGTCACTAGCTTGGAGAAGTTCACATAGAGCAGTACCCCAGACTTACAAGGTGTTGCACCTAGCTGGCATGATAACAGAATCTTCATTATCTGTTCCAATGTTCCCTAGGGCCAGATGCTTTTGGTTAAATGGGGTACATAGTAAAGACAGTAGCATATGAACTTCAGCCCATTGCCTTATTTCTTCAGTTGTAAAGTGACTTTATCAGGGGTAATACTATGTGGGATATCATGGTGGTGAATAAATTGAATAAATTCACATATGGCATTGTTCAGAGAAGCAAGGCAGGAAGGACATCCAAAATAAGCTCCCTGCTCACCCCCAGTGAAAACAAATTGCTGCCTCCTAGAGGCCCAGTGTAATTGATCAAACACCAAGTGGCAAGTTAGTCCCCTTGAAGCATGGTACTGTTATTTCAGGATAGATTGCTCCACTGGCTGATTAGATACTCAGCAATGGTGATAGTATATGTCACCCTTGGTGAGGGGAGGTTCAGGCTTGGTGAGCGTAAGCCAACCTTGGCCTCATGGTCACTATGTTCATGAATTCATTGAGCAAGGACTCGGGAGGCGAGAGAAAATGACTAGCTGACATTCATGGAGTAGGTGAATCCATTGAATTGTGAAGCTCCTTTACAATGCTCCTTTAGTGAGCATTCACATGGACTGAGATATTCTCATGCTCAGAGCATATTCTGAGAAGCTCATTCACACGCCTCTTCCCCAGACTGACTTTCACTCAGCAAATATTTACTGTGTGCCTGTTACATGCCATGTACTGCTATAGGAATGGGAGATTTAACAGTGAAGATGATAGTAAAAAAAAAATTCCCATCCCTACGGCTTACATTCTAGTGGGACTTAAGGAAACGGGCATGAAAAAGACTACCTAGTATATTAGATTGTATTGTTTGCTACAGAGAAAGCAGGGAAGGATGATAGAGTTGGGGGGAGTGCAGTTTTGAACAGTGTCTAAGAAAGATGGCACTAAGAAGGTGACATTTGAGTAATGACCCAAAGGAGTTGGGAGGATGAGCCATGTGGCTCTCTGGTGGAAAAGCATGTTGGATGGCAGAAACATGTGCAAAGGACCTCAGGTAGGAAATATGCCAGGCATGTTTTAGGACCAGCAGAGACCAGTGTGGCTGAAACAGAGTGATTGAGGAACATGAGAGCAGTGAGAATTGAGGTTAGAGTGTGAACATGGGAAAAGGTGTGAAAGACATTTTTCTATTTAGTAGCTGCTCCCCTTAGCTACACCCACTCACCCACCTCCACCTCCACACAGCTCTAATCTACAGTGGTATTCTGAGTTTCCTGAGATTCATGTTAGCTCACAGGTAATACATGACATTTGTTTTTAGGCGTATCTTGCATACAACAGTTTGTGAACTCATCTGAGTCTTTTTGTTTCAATAGATGAGTTGAGTCCATTTGCATTTATTAATGTGACATATTTAAGGTGACTTTTGTCGTGAATATGTTGGGCTATTTTAAAACTTTTCCTGATGTAATGTTTTCTTGTTCTGTTTTTGTTTCTTTTCTAAAGTTTGTACCTGGGATTTGTTTTAATCAGGTATGGTAAGTTCACAGACACAAGACAATTGCTTTTGAAAGCATTAATTATATTTACCAACGGAAGGGGGCATACTGTTCCACAAAGGACCACATGGGGAAGCACCCAGGTTGGTCAGGAGGCAAGAGGGAGGGGAACGCTAGGCCTTTATTGCTGTGGTTGTGGGAAGTATTTAGGTGGGGGATATCCCCTACTGGGCAGGAAGTGAAACAAAAATGTTGGGGTTTGTGGTTAGAGGGTTAGTTGCAAAAGCTGGGATCACAGAGGAGATGTAAATAAGTTTGGTCTTGTGATTAATGGAGGCCAAATAGACAACCCAATATGGAAGAAAACTGGAAGAGATTCTCCTGATAATTTATTATCATCTTTTTCCCTATAATTTTATATAGTTGTTATAACCTTTGAGTTTTTAAACAGTAGTTTTCTTCTTTAATATAATGTAATATATTTATACTTTATATATATACACACACACATGAACAAACTATATATTACATATCCTTGTCCTGTCTCATCTACCACTTTATTTTGATGTTCTGTCTTTTGTGAAATATGCTTTTAATTCTATTAATAGATTTATCAGCTTTATGTATCTTTTAAGCCCCACCCCAGCCTTTAAAGATGAAATCGTATTTATACCATTTTCTCCCTCCTTTTTTTCAGACTCATATTTACATTATGTTCTATGGCAATCATTCCCACATTTATCTAGTTTTTATCTGACAGATAAACAATGTACATTGCCGGTTTTTCTTCCTGTTCATCTAGTTTGCTATTATTGGTCATATTTTAGTAGATTCTACAAGAATGGCTCACTTTCTGAGTTCCTGTATGTTAGGAAGTGTTTTTTGGCTTTATACATGAATGGTATTTGTCTGGCAATCGAGTACCATTTGAACACTCTCCTAACAAATGAGAAAGCTTGGTTTTATTGGTCTTGCCTCACTAAAGCAGAACCCAAAAACTTCCCTAGCATTCTATGGAAGGGACATTTAATCTAGCCTTCTTCAATCAGATGTTTCTAAATGAGATTTCTATTTCAAATGCAGCAATTTAAGGAGACCCCATGAAGAACACTTTGTTGCTCTTTTGGTGTGTGTGTGGGGGGGGACATTCTTCCACTTTTCTGCAGGGGCAGTCATTTCCCAGTGTCTCTAGTATAGAAGTGGCACCAGTGGGCTGTGGAGGCACAGTACTTTCCTCTAGGGTGTGCAGCAGTAGAGTGGTAGTGGCTTCCTCTTCAGGTCAGTTCTAAGGCATGGTTTTAGAAAGTGCTCCTTGCAGCATAGAATTTTGGTCCACCAATCTTCCAATAATTCTGTGAGCTAACCAAAATTCTTTAAAAAAAAAAACAAAAACCATAAAACAAAAAAAAACCCTCATTTTCCTGCTTAATCAAGTCAGTCAGTTTCTGTTGTTTGCAACCCAGATGCTGCAAATTATAGCCAAGTGGGCCAAGTCTGACCCACTACCTATTAAGTAATTCTTAAGAATTAAGAATATTTAGCATTCTCAGAATGAAATTTTTATGAAATTCAGATTTCAATGTTTGTGAATACAGTTATATTGGAACACAACCACACCCATTTATTATGTATGGCTGCTTTAGAGCTAAAATGACTGAGTATTTGCGACAGAGACCAGAGCCCAGAAAGCCAAAATTTTCACTATTTGGCCCTGTACAGAAAAAGTTGGACTCTTGGTTTGCAATTAAGAAATCTGACTAAAACATCTGGGTATAAATTCTTTCTTAAAAACCTTGTAGGCATTGCTCTATTGTTTTACTGATAAATATTGCTTTAGAGAAATTTGAGAACAGCCAGATTTTTTTTTCTCCTTCAAGGTAGCTTATCTGTGTGACTTCTCATTGAACCTCTCTTCTGTTTCTGTACTCCAGCAAGATCCTGAGAAGCTGCTGCTGTCAACCTGTATGCCATATTCACACTATTGCACAGGGTTTTACTTTTTGCCCCAAATGGAGTATATAGCTTATTTTAAGAGAAATACTTTGTTGGTTTATTCTACAGTATTCACCACCAGACATCATCTCAGCCTCTTCCCTCTTGTAAGGCTACCTAGATCATCCTCATAGTTTTTGGCAGCTTTTCCTAGTATGTTAGAGTTTGGGGGTTCAGTTGTTTCCTGGTTCATAGAAGATGCACTATATATTTTTATCCTTCAGTTTCCTTATTAGTTTTGAGCAACTTCACAGGAGCGAAAGGGGAGAATGCCTCCATCTTGTTGCTAGAAACCTTTTATTCTCTTGTTATTTTTCGTATTTTTTTTTTTAAATTTTTATTTATTTATGATAGTTACAGAGAGAGAGAGAGGCAGAGACACAGGCAGAGGGAGAAGCAGGCTCCATGCACCGGGAGCCCGACGTGGGATTCGATCCCGGGTCTCCAGGATCGCGCCCTGGGCCAAAGGCAGGCGCCAAACCGCTGCGCCACCCAGGGATCCCCCGCTGCGCCACCCAGGGATCCCTATTTTTCGTATTCTTAAATAAAGTTGGTTACCTACTTTAAGTTCTGTGTCCCCATTTATAAGTGGTATAATCACCCACTGTATGTGTATCCAGCATACGGGTATGTGTCAAAATCAGTCCTACCTGCTGGGACAGAAGCAGCAGAATAAAGCAAAATCTTTGTCCTTACAAGGCAGAACAAGAGATGGTAGCTTGGTCCAGAGTAATGGAACTGGAAGTAACTAAAAGTGCTGAGTGAATTTGCTGATGGACTGATAAGAAGATAAAAGAAAAAAAGAGGTAAAGATAACACCAATATTTTTGGCATGAGAAACCACCAGGATAGTTATTAAACATAAAATTTCAGAATACCTGGGAAAAGAAAGATCCAAGTACCTTCCCAAGAAGAGAAAAAAGTTCACATGCCAAGAACAAAAATCATAATGGCCTTGGATTTCTAAACAGCAACACTGAAAACTAAAAACAATAGAGCAACATCTATTTTTAGTCTTACAAACTAAAATTCTATACCCAAACTATCAATTCAGGGGTAAGGGTAGAATTTGCCTTATGAACTTGTTCTCAGGAAGCTACTAGAAGATGGGTTCTACCAAAAGGAGTCAGTGAAACAAGAAAGAGGATGACATAAAAGCCAGGAAATGGGACAGAAAATGAGAAGTCTCAAGATGATAGCTGTGTAGTTCAGACTGGAAAATGCTAGAGAAATCCAGAAGAGGTTTCAAAGAAGTTAAAATAGATTTGATTTGTTTGCATGTTCTGAGAGGAGACTTAGACGTACAGTGGAGCCTCAGGACCAAATTAGTGGTAGATACAGAGAAAGCTAAATAGCTGAAAAACAAATTAATTATTAACTCTAAGGAAAACAAAAGTCCAGTACCAGAAAGGAAATGAGTAATATTCAATAGTCATAATAACGTTACGGCTAAATATAGATTTAATGAAAACCAAGACATATAACTAAACTGGAATGAAATGGGAAAGTGTGTGTGTGTGTGCACGTGTGCAGAGGGTTTAGAGAAGAAGAGCATCTCACCTTCTGTGTGCTAAGTTAATGAGGCTCCTTAGTTTTTTTTTTTTTTTTTTAAATCTTAATTTCTTTTTTTTAACTTTATTTATTTATGATAGTCACAGAGAGAGAGAGAGAGAGAGAGAGGCAGAGACACAGGCAGAGGGAGAAGCAGGCTCCATGCACCAGGAGCCCGACATGGGACTCGATCCCGGGTCTCCAGGATCGCGCCCTGGGCCAAAGGCAGGCGCTAAACCGCTGCGCCACCCAGGGATCCCTCCTTAGTTTTATATAAGTCTTGCACAGCTATTGACTTAAAACAAGTACATATTTAACTTTGGTAATACAACATAATATAGTTTAAAATTTTTTTAGTAGCTAAGATGTTAAATATGTCAATAAAAATTATCTCCAATTTTTTTTGGAACTGAAAGTTGGTTTCAATTTATTTCTAAAGGTATTCAGTTTTTGTGTATCAGAACTAATTAAACATTAAGATGTAATTTTGCAAATACTTACCCAGATGGACATTTAATATGAAAAACTATGAAATATTTATAAGAATAAAAGAGGTCAAAAATAACAATATGAATAATATATATTTACATCATTAAAATATAAACATTTTTAATCTTTCAGAGGAGCTGTAAAAAATAAACACCTAACTTTATCACTTCTTAAAAATCAACAGTCTCTTCGTATTACATTAGTTTTAGGACATCATTTTCCAGAGAACAGTATTTTTTTTTTAACATATTGTTTATTAATGAGATGGTTTGTTTGTTTGGTTATTTATTTATTTATGAGATGGTTTTGAACTGCTAATAATCCTAGGAGGTCCTGGTTCGGTAGTCCACTTACATAGTTTGAAGCTGATAAACCTTCGGGCCTTTTTTCAAGAGGTAACCTTGGTCATTTAGTGATCCAATAAAATTTTCAAAATCAACAACCTGGAATAAAGTATCAAAAAAACAGCCCATTAAGTAATATGCAAAAATATGATTTATAAAATGAATCACTCAAACAGAAATAAACATTTCTCAAGTTTCTTGGGCAAATACATTTATTTGTACTTCCTCATAGAGAAAACTGCTTACATATAAGCCTTTAATTTTATTATGATTATATTCTAGTTGATTAGCTGAGCTAATAAAAAAAAAAGCAGAAACTTCATTATCCAGAGTATTTTTTGTATTTGTTTTAGATTAGCTTCAAAAACAAAATTAGAGTAGCTTCAATTTTGAAATTTATTAGGCAATTTTCCATATAAACTTTTACATGCTTAAAGTTGTATTACATCCATCTTCACTAAAACTTTTAAGTAGGTAGAGCTGTCTGGCCCCAGGAATTACAGCTATCAAATCATTCTGAACACCTGTGAACTCAGCCAGGGATCTAAGAAAAGAACTGCAATTCTACAAATAGAAAAGCAACCAGTTTCTGCAAGAATGACAAAACAAAACCTCACTTCAAGAAAGAGAATAAGAGGCAGTACTGACTGCCAGGGACCTAATCAGTATGGATATAAGTAAGATGTCGGGACTAGAGTTCAGAATAACAATTATAAAGATACTAGCTGAGTTTGAAAAAAAGCATAGAAGACACTAGAGAATCCCTTTCTGGAGAAATAAAATAAGTCAAAATCAAAAAGGCTATAATGAAATGCAGTAAAAATGAAGGCTCTAAACGCTAGGATAAATGAGGCAGGAGAGAGAGTGATCTAGGAGACAAAATGATGGAGAATAAAGAAGCTGAGAAAAAGAGAAACTACGACTGGATCACGAGGAGAGAACTCAAGAAATAAGTGATACCATAAAGTGAAATAATATTAGAATAATCCCAGAAGAAGAGGATTCCAGAAGAGGAAAGATAGAGAAGGGTAGAAGGTACAGTGGAGCAAATTATAGCTGAGAACTTCCCTAATCTAGGGAAGGAAATAAGCATTCAAGTCCAGGAGGCACAGGGAACCACCCCCTCAAAATCAAAAATAGGTCAACACCTCGGCATGTAATAGTGAAGCTTGCAAATCTGAGACAAAGAGAAAATCCTGAAAGCAGCTTGGGGCAAGAGGTCTGTAACCTAAAAGGGTAGAAACATTAGACTGCAGTAGGTCTATTCAGAGAGACCTAGCAGGCCAGAAAGAACTGGCATGATATATTCAAGGTGTTAAATGAGAAAAATATGCAGCCAAGAATACTTTATCCAGCAAGGCTATCATTCAAAATAGAAGGAGAGATAAAGAGCTTCCAGGACAAACGGAAACTAAAAGAATTTATGATCACTAAACCAGCCCTGCAAGAAATATTAAAGGAGATCCTTTATGGGAAGACAGAGCCCAAAAGTAACATAGACCAGAAAAGAACAGAGATAATAACTGAAACAGTGACTTTACAGGTAATACAGTGGCATTAAATTCATATCTTTCAGTAGTTACTCTCAATGTAAATGGGCTGAATGCCCTAATCAAAAGACACAGAGTATCAGATTGGAATAAAACAGCAAGACCCATGGATATATTGTCTGCAAGAGACCCATTTTGGACCCAAAGACACCTTTAGATAGAAAGTGAGGGAGTGGAAAACCATTTACCATGCTAATGAACACCAAAAGAAAGCTGGAGTAGCAATCCACATGTAAGACAAACTAGATTTTATTTATTTATTTATTTTTAAAAAATGTTTATTTATTTATGATAGTCACAGAGAGAGAGAGGGCAGAGACACAGGCAGAGGGAGAAGCAGGCTCCATGCACTGGGAGCCCGATGTGGGATTCGATCCCGGGTCTCCAGGATTGCGCCCTGGGCCAAAGGCAGGCGCTAAACCACTGCGCCACCCAGGGATCCCGACAAACTAGATTTTAAACCCAAGACTATAATAAGGGATGAGGAAGGACACTCTATCATAATTAAAGGGTCTATTCCAACAAGAAGATCTAACAATTGTATTTATGCCCCTAACATGAGAGCAGCCAATTATATATACCAATTAGTAACACAATTAAAGAAACACATCAATAATAATACAATAATAGAAGGGGACTTTAACACCCCACTCACAGCAATGGATAGACAATCTAAGCAGTAGATCGACAAGGAAACAAGGGCTTTGAATGACATACTGAACCAGATGGACTTCACAGAGATATTCAGAGCATTCATCCTAAAGCAACAAAATACATATTTTTCTTGAGTATATATGGAACATTCTCCAGAATAGATCATACTGGTCACAAATCAGGTCTCAACTGATAGCAAGAGACTGGGATCATTTCCTGCCTATTTGAGACTTGAATTCAATCAGAAGAGATGTGGAAAGAATTCAAATCCATGGGAGGTTAAAGAGCATCCTACTAAAGAATGAATGGGTCAACCAGGAAATTAAAGAAGAATTTTTTTAAATTCATGGAAACAAATGAAAATGAAAACATAACCATTCAAAACCTTTGGGATGCAGCAATGGCAGTCCTAAGAGGGACATATATAGCAATACAAACCTTTCTCAAGAAACAAAAAAGGTCTCAAGTACACTAACCTTATACCTAAATGAGAAAGATAGCAAAGAAAGCCAAAACCCATCAGGAGAAGAGAAATAAAGATTAGAGCAGAAATCAATGAAATAGAAACCAAAAGAATAGTAGACTAGATCAACGAAACTAGGAGCTGGATCTTTGAAAGAATTAATAAGATCAATAAATCTCTGGCCATACTTATCAAAAAGAGGAAGGACCCAAATAAATAAAATCATGAATAAAAAAGTAGAGACCACAACCAATACCACAGAAATACAAACAATTCTAAGAACATATTATGGGCAACAATATGCCAAAAAATTAGGCAATCTGGAAGAAACGGATGCATTCCTAGAGATGTATAAACTACCAAAACTGACACAGGAAGAAATAGAAAACCTGAACAGACCCATAACAAGCAAGGAAATTGAAGCAGTAATCAAAAACCTCCCAACAAAGAGGAGTCCAGAGCTGATGGCTTCCCAGGAGAATTCTACCCAACATTTAAAGAAGAGTTATACCTATTCTACTGAAGCTGTTTCAAAAAATAGAAATGGAAGGAAAACTTCCAAACTCTATGAGGCCAGCATTACCTTAATCCCAACACGAAACAAAGATCTCACCAAAAAGAATTACAGACCAATATCCCTGATGAACATGGATGCCAAAATTCTCACCAAGATACTAGCCAACAGAATCCAAAAATACATTAAAAGGATTATTTACCATGACCAAGTGGGATTTGTTCCTGGATGCAAAGGTGGTTCAACATCCACAAATCAACTGATGTGATACACTACATTAAGAAAGAACAAAAACATATGATCCTCTCAATAGATGCAGAAAAAGTATTTGAGAAGGTACAGCATCCTTTCTTAAAACTTTTCACAATGTAGAGGTAGAGGAAATATACCATAATATCATAAAAGCCATATATGAAAAGCCAGTGAATATCATTCTCAATGGGGAAAATGCAGAGCTTTTCCCCTAAGGTCAGGAACACGACAGATATATACGCTCACCACTGTTGTTCAACAGAGTACTAGAAGTCCTAGCCTCAGCAATCAGACAAAAAAAAAGAAATAAAAGGCATCCGATTCAGCAAAGAGGAAGTCAAACTCTCACTCTTTACAGATGACATAATACTCTGTGTGGAAAACCCAAAGGCTCCACCCCCAAATTGCTAGACCTCAAACAGGAATTCAGCAAAGTGTCAGGATATAAAATCAATGCACAGAAATCAGTTGCATTTCTATATACTGGCAATGAGACAGAAGAGAGAAATTAAGGAGTCGATCCCATTTACAATTATGCCAAAAACCGTGAGATACCTAGGAATAACATAACCAAAGAGGCAGAGGATCTATACTCAGAAAACTACAGAACACTCATGAAAGAAACTGAGGAAGACAGAAAGAAATGGAAAAACGTTCCATGCTCATAAACTGGAAGAACAAATGTTGTTAAAATGTCTATGCTACCTACAGCAATCTATACATTCAATGCAATACTATCAACTTTTTTCACAGAGTTGGAACAAATAATCCTAAAATTTGTATGGAACCAGAAAAGATCCCAAATAGCCCAAAGGAATGTTGACAAAGAAAACCAAAGCTTGTGGTATCACAATTCTAGACTACAAGCTCTATTACAAACTTGTAATCATCAAGACAATATGGGACTGGCACATAGATCAATGATACAGAATAGTAAACCCAGAAATGGACCCTCAACTCTGTGGTCAGCCAGTTTTCGACAAAGCAGGAAAGAATATCCAATGGAAAAAAGACAGTCTCTTCAACAAATAGTATTGGGAAAATTGGACAGCCACATGCAGAAAAATGAAACTAGACCATTTTCTTATACCATACACAAAAAACAGACTCAAAATGGATGAAAGACCTAAATGTGAGACAAGAATCCATCCAAATCCTAGAGAAGAACACAGGCAGCGAATTCTTCAACCTCTTCAACCTCAGCTGCAGCAACTTCTGGCTAGACACGTCTCCAAAGGCAACGGAAAAACAAAGGCAAAAATGAACTACTGGGACTTCATCAAGCAAAGGAAATAGCTGACAAAACCAAAACAAAACCAACAGAATGGTTGCAAATGTCTTATCAGACAAAGGGCTACTACCCAAAATCTATAAAGAACTTATCAAACTCAACATCCAAAGAAAAATAATCCAATCAGTAATGGGCAGAAAACATGAACAGACGTTTCTCCAAAGACAACAGATGGCCCACAGACACGTGAAACAATGCTCAACATCATTCGGCATCAGGAAAATACAACCAAAACCACAATGAGCTATGACCTCTCAGACCAGTCAGAATGGCTAAAATTAACAAGTCAGCAAACTACAGATGTCAGCAAAGATGTGGAGAAAGGGGAACCCTCTTACGCTGTTAGAATGCAAGCTGGTGCAGCCACTCTGGAAAACAGTATGGAGGTTCCTTAAGAGGTTAAAAATAGAGCTACCCTATGAGCCAGCAATTGCATTACTAGGTTTTACCCCAAAGATACAAATGTAGTGATCCAAAGGGGTAATTGCACCCCAGTGTTTACAGCAGCAATGTCCACAATAGCTTAGTTATGGAAAGAGCCCAGATGTCCATCGACAGATGAATGGATAAAGATGATGTGATATATACAGACACGTGCGCACACACGCACAATGGAATACTACTGAGCCATCGAAAAAATGAAATCTTGCCATTTGCAACAATGTGGATGGAACTAGAGGGTATTATGCTAAGTGAAGTTAGTCAATCTGAAAAAGACCATTATCATATGATTTCACTCATTTGTGGAATTTAAGAAACAAAACAGGATCATAGGGGAAAGGAGGGAAAAATAAAACAAGACGAAATCAGAGAGGGAGATAAACCATAAGAGAAACTGAGGGTTGATGCAGGGGAAGGGGGTGGGTGTATAGGGTAACTGGGTAATGGACATTAAGGAGGGCATGTGATGGAATGAGCAGTGGGTGTTATATAAGACTGACGAATCACTGACCTCTACCTCTGAAACTATAATGCACTATATATATTAATTTAATTTTTTTAAATAATTTCTTCCTTGTATGCTCAGTGTTGTTGTTTTTTTAAGATTTTATTTATTTATTCATAGAGATGCAGAGAGAGAGTAGCAGAGACACAGGCAGAGGGAGAAGCAGGCTCCATGCAGAGAGCCTGACGTGGGACTCGATCCAGGGTCTCCAGGATCACGCCCTGGGCTACAGGTGGCGCTAAACCGCTGTGCCACCGGGGCTGCCCTGAATTTAAATTTAAAAATGTAAAAACAAAACAACCCCACAAAGATGTTAAGATGACTTGCCCACAAGGGATTGTCAGAAAAACATGGAAAGTGAATCTTGCTGTATTTTGAAATACTCCAGAAAAGCCTATTCCAACCTTTTCATCCAAATCTTTATTTTTTTCAATCTCCATTTTATTAATTCCAGTATAGTTAAGTGTTATATTCAAGTGTACAATGGAGTGATTCAACCATTCTCTATATTATTCAGTGCTCCTCATGATAAGTGTACTCTTTTTTTTAAGGTTTTTTCTTCTAATGATTTACTTATTAGAGAGAGAGACAAAACATGTGTGCGAGCACACACATGGGAGAGAATCTTGGGCAGGAGAGAATCTTAAGCAGACTCCTTACTGATTGCAGAGTCCAATGCAGGACTCAATCTCAGGACCCTGAGATCATGGCCTGAACCAAAATCAAGAGTCCGATGTTTAACCAACTGAGCAACTCAGGCACTCCTAAAGATTTTTATTTTTTTTTTTTTTTTTTTTTTTTTTTTTTTTTTTTTTTTAAATTTTATTTATTTATGATAGTCACAGAGAGAGAGAGAGAGAGAGGCAGAGACACAGGCAGAGGGAGAAGCAGGCTCCATGCACCGGGAGCCCGACGTGGGATTCGATCCCAGGTCTCCAGGATCGTGCCCTGGGCCAAAGGCAGGCGCCAAACCGCTGCGCCACCCAGGGATCCCAAGATTTTTATTTTTTAAGTAATCTCTACACCCAATATGGGGTTTGAACTTGCAATCCTGAGATCAAGAGTTGCATACCCCACCAACTGAGCCAGCCAGGTATCCCTCATAAAGTGTACTTTTAATCCCCTTCACCTATTTCACCCATCTCCTCCTCTGACCTCCCCTCTGGTTACTGTTTGTTCTCTATAGTTAAGAGTCTGTTTTTGGTTTGTCTCTTTTTTTTTTTTTTTTTTCGTTTGTTTTCTTAAATTCCATATATGAATGCAATCATATGGTATTTATTTTTCTCTGACTGGCTTCTTTTGCTTAGCATTATAGTCTCTAGCTCCATCCATGTTGTTGCAAATGGCAAGATTCCATTTTTTTAATGGCTGAGTAATATTCCAGTGTGTGTGTGTGTGTGTGTGTGTGTGTGTGTGTTTATTGCATCTTCTTTATCCATTCATCTATTGATGGACACTTAGGTCACTTCCATAATTTAGCTATTGTAAATAATGGGGCAATAAACACAGCAGTGCATATATCCCATTGAATGTGTTTGTATATTCTTTGGGTAACTGCACAGTAGTGTGAATGGTGGATCATAGGGTGATTCTTTTCTATTTTTTTAAAAGATTTATTGGAAAGAGAGAGAGCACACATGAGAAAGTACAAGGGGCAGGGAGGGGCAGAGGGAGAGGGACAAGCAGATTCCCACTGAGCAGGGAGCCTGACTTGGGATCATGACTTGAGCTAAAGGCAGATGCTTAACTGGTTGAGCCACCCAGGCACCCCGATCACAGTGTAGTTCTATTTTTAATTTTTTAAGGAACTTTCATACTGTTTTCCATAGTCACCCAAATCTTTTTGATATTTAGAAGTTCTATACTTAATATAAGACCTCGTGAAATTGTCATAAAAAAGATTTATTAAGTATTTGGTTTACCATACCTGAATGTTTAGCTCTTTGGCAATCTGCCGAAGTTGTTGAAATTGAAATAAATTATTGTAAGTTCTTTCAGCAATGTTGTTGAGAGCAGAAATAAATCTTTTTGCTGTTGACCTGTTGCTCATTCCAGAACCATGCTGGGATCGCTCAAAATCTAGTTTCCCAAATTCATCAGAGTAAGTTCCTAGCATGCTTAATGAAAAGAAAGAAAAACAAAGTTACCCCATGTGGCATGGCTATAGAAATCTTTGTTCCAGGTTATGAAAAGAAAAATGTGGAAGTAACCATGAGGCTCTCATATAGCAAAGATTTAAACATGTATTCACTAAATGGCCACTATGAAATTCACTATGGTATGAACTATGTGGAGATAAAAACATTTTTGGACACAGTTACCACTTTTAAGAAACATATGAGAAGAGAAAGGCCAAAGAATACAAAGTTGATACACTAGGGTATAAATACCTGGAGCATTCTTTTTGATTCATGAAAAAAAAAAATGAAATTCTAAACATAGTAAATCTAGGCTTTAGAGGATAAAGGTATGTTCCCAGCTCCTAGTGTAGCATCTGACAAATCAAAGATGTTTAAAAATACTGTGGGAATGAACTAGAAGACTTGCAGTAATGATGAAAGGATCTACCTATTATTTCCATTTTTCTGCTTAATCTTATTTTCACAATATCATCAAAGAAAGACATATGTACTTTGTAGTAGATTTTAGCCAGAAGTCTGAAAACACCAGAGATACAGTTAGTCATCATCTGTAACCCAGCTTAATGGCTGATTCCCTGCCTGTACAATGGAACAGATACAATCTCATAGCAAGGCTTACAGGCAAAGATGTTATTTAATCAGGAATTGGTTAATCAAAATAAATTGGTCACTTGCTAGGCAATAGACTTGTAGTGGTGAATAAAACAGTAATAATTCCTGCCCTTAAGGAGCTTAAGGCAATGAGTTTACAGAATTACTAAAATCAGCTTCATTTTGTTCGTGAATAGTAAGAGCCTACATGAAAGAGAAAGCTATACAAATAGGAATGAGTCATCCAAATAAGACTATAATAAATAATTAATATAATTAATGTAAATAAATATTATGAAGAGCTTATTCCTCTTAAGTTACTTTTTCAAAAATGCTTTAAGCTACTAAGTTAACTATTAACAACTAATATTTACCGTAATCACCATATGCTATCCCATTTAGTACAACAATCCCCTGATGTAGGGACTATTCTTATTCCCATTTTACAAATGAAAAAGCAAAGTCTAGTAAGGTGAGTGACTTGCCAGAGGTTATGCAGCCAATGAGTGGCATATCTGGGATCTGAATCTCAACTATATGGCTTCAGATGTGAAGATTTATAAATATCTGAGCCACTTTCCTAAAAGAGAAAAAACTCAATTATCTTTCATCTTTGAAGGTGGATCTATTCTCCTGTACTTCCTGGTATATTTTTAATTTTAAAGAAAACATGTTTACCCTTGCTCATAAATATTTAGCTTTTATAGCTATGTGCTTTACTAACTATGATGAACTGTATCTCACAGTTTTGACTTTTCTTATTTTGGCTCTGCTTCCAAGTTAAAATGTAATTTTACAGGTCCAAAACCACATTAAGGGCAAACATTCAAAAACTCAAGAGAAAGAAACTCTGAAATGGAAGAGTTAATAAATAAAAGATGATTACTAAAGGTCAACTTTACTATCAATGCAGTACATTTACTGAGGGCATACTGTGCTAAAAAGTATGATCCTGGATCCTGGAAGTATACTGGTATACTCACAGAGTATATACTCACAGAGTATAGACTAAGGTCAGAAAGCATGGTAAGTGTAACAAACAATAATTCACAATCTAGTCTCAACGTGTTTAACTGGGTCTCGAAATCTACTATGGAACTAATGGCAGGTAATTCTAATCACTAGGAATCAACCTATTCTCATTATCTGAAAATTTTTATGAAAGCCAGTAAAGCACATTGAATTCATGGAAACAAATTCATATCTCACTGTTAATACTTTAACAATGAGATTTTTTTTTTCAGAAGCCCAGAAGTAAACTGACAGCCTAATTCAGTTACAAGCAAGGCAACTCTGAGAAGCAGTAGAAACAAATACAAAGTTCTACAAGAAATGCTGAAGAGTTCCTCTTGGATGGAAAAGTATATATAAACACTGTCTGATGTCCGGATTTCAGACACACAGAACCAATTATAAATGAGAAATACAAGATTTTTATTGAAATGGTTTAAAGCATAATTTATCTTAAGCATAATGCTCAGATATGAGAACAAATCAGACCAGTGGACTTATTGTGGAGAAATACCAGATGACTGCTTGAGTCGGTGTATAGGGCCTGATCTGAGGCCTAGGGGAAGTAAGTAAGGGTAAAGCTTCAAAAACAGAATGTTACAGGTAAGAGAGGGTGACAAGGTAACTGGATCCCTGATTTTGCTAGAGAGCCAAAGTGTAGTGCATACAACATTGTTCCGTAAAGCCAGGCACCAGAAGACCCAAAGGGTGAGAGATCGTTAAATGGAAAAGGAAACCAGGAGTAACAATGTTAGCTCCACCCTCAAAGATGGAGAGTTTAAGAGCAAGATCCTCAGAAAGATTGTAAACAAAGTGGCAACTTTTTGTCATTAAACAAGAAGTCCTTACTATTGGTCCTTGGTTTTAATTGGGGAAAAAAAGTTAGAATCCGGAATTTTGGTTAGATTCACTGACTTAGTTTTCTAGTGAAAAGAATGTATCTATTGGGGCAATCTCTAGGTTTATTAGTCTGGTTTACCAGAAGTCAGGCAGACAACTGGTATTTGTGGCCATTCCTTTATGTCATATGCTAGTACACTGAACTCCTGGCAGCATGTTGTTGAGACAGTCATTCCTAGGTTATCTGGGTGCTTACAAATGGCAACTGAAGGGTCTCCAACACAATGAAGTCAGTTGGAGAGAATGATGCCAGCGTGGTAAAAATTTCATCCACAAGACCCCACAAACCCTAGTACTGAATCATGTAAAAGAGAAAACTGATAGTCCAAGCTCTGTGTAATATTAAACCAATACAATAGACAAAAGGTAATGTTAGGAATTGATTGAAAGGATTGGTAGTCATCAAGTGTTAATGATTTTACCCATATGAGACTGTTGCTTTTGAACATTCTCAAAATATGTACTTCTGAATTGAGTTTAGAACTATGTGAATGTATTACCCATTCGAAAACACATTTTTAATATAAAGATTATGCATACAAATATTTTAAACCAAGAGTATAGTTTATTCAGAGAACAAATCGACTAAGTAAAAATAATTTTACTTGGCCTAATTAAATTTATAATTTGAGATGGAAAGAGGACTGGTATTTCATTTAAAAAAGCATTTAAAATTTAATCTTACCTATATTTCATAACTTCAACTATATCCTCAGCATCTTCTTTGGTTGCTTCCTCTCTTAATTCCAGTCTTGCTCGTGCCTTGGAAGAAAAAAGAAGCATTTTTAGATAACAAAAGTAGGTATATTTAACATTGTTTGAGGAGGGCATGGAATGTTGAAGCTTATTTCATTTATTCATTTTACATAAAATCTGATTTTGGGGGGAAAGGGGACTGTAACACAAAAAGAATAAAAATTATCTGAAAACTTGAGTATGAAAATAATCACTCGGGCAGCCTGGGTGGCTCAGCAGTTTAGTGCCTGCCTTCAGCCCAGGGCATGATCCTGGAGACCCAGGTTTGAGTCCCACATCGGGCTCCCTGCATGGAGCCTGCTTCTCCCTCTGCCTGTGTCTCTGCCTCTCTCTCTCTCTCTCTCTCTCTTTCTCTCTCTCTCATGAATAAATAAAATCTTTAAAAAAAAAAAAAAGAAAAGAAAATAATCACTCATTTAAAATATGAATGAAAACCTATTTGTATCTACTAACATACATCTTTTGGAGTGTTCATTTCAGAAAACTTGGTTATGGTTTCTCCTTGTCTTTTACTTTCGGGAAATCATGCCTAACCATTTTGTTAAAACAACATTGAAGGATTAATCTGATTTTATTTTTATTTATTTTTATTTTTTAAAGATTTTATTTATTTATCCATGAGAGACACAGCTGCAGAAAGAGAGGCAGAGACACAAGCAGAGGAAGAAGAAGCAGGCTCCATGCAGGGAGCCCAAAGCAGGACTTGATCCCAGGTCTCCAGGATCACGCCCTGGGCTGAAGGCGGCGCTAAACTGCTGAGCCACCTGGGCTGCCCTGATTTTAAATGCAAAAAGCCCAAGCTCCAGCTAATTTTAACTGCCAGAGTTCTTTTTGCATTCCAAACCTGTGAATAAATGTTATTACTATTAGAAAAATACATACTATCCTTATAGACCTGTCATATCAAATCAAATACTGACACATTCCATGTTCCCATATATTCAACTTAGAGTCTCAGAATCCTTAAATAACCTAACCACTTGTCACACTCCAGGAGGCTTGAATGTCAGTAAAAGGGGGACAAAACATTGCATGATAAGTAACTAGTCCTGTGCTTAGAAAGAAGTAGCTATACTTTGGTTGTGATACAGATATGTCCAAACAATTTTTAAAAATTTTTACATTCATTTCAAATGTCTCTCAGTTGGAAGAAAAATCAAGGTAATTATGCAGGAAATTGAGAGAAATCATATCACTTCTTGCTCCCATTTTTAAGGCAAAAAAGCATGAACTTAAAAAAAAAAACCTCTGTTAGACGAATCAGAGATTCCAGCTGCCTAGTAGTGATGGGTGAGCTATTTAACCGCTGGCTCTGTTTCCGGAGCTCAAGGTAAAAATCTTGAAGAATCTGAGCAGCTTCTGTGGATAGCCTTGGATAGACATACTGCCGAGCGTAACCAATGTACTTTCTCAATAGCTGGTGGGGAATTAGATCTATTGTTTCTCCAGGAACTACCTAAAGCAGGATAAAAAAGCCCAAGATTACAAGGATGGGAAATAAAGTCTTTCTGTTAAAATAACTTTAGATACATATAAAATTCTAAAAGACTTTCCAAATAAGTAAAACACTGTTGTTCGAGCTCTGAGTCTAACCGACTTAGATTATTTCAAATGAAATAGTATAAATTTTTGTATAAAGCCTACTACTGTAATATAAAAGGTTTTGATATGAAAGCTATATATTACTGCTCTACAATAAGCAACATACTGAACTGACATTCAAATAGAACAGAAATAAAGATTAAGAAACAGAAACCTACCTTTAATCTTTCTGATAATGGTTTATCAGACACTACTTCAAGTACAGAAGTATTTGAATCCTGACTATTCATACGAGCTATGGTGGCACTGCTAACAGTTCTCTGCTTTCCAGCTCTTATTGCAATCACATGTTCAGAGAGTAAATGATCATGATCCTCATTTGGGGTATCTAACAGGATAAAGACCAAATCAAATCTGGACAGCAGGGCACTCCCCATTCTAAGAGGCATAAAAGAAAGAAGCAACAATGATTGGAATCTAAACAAATAGAAAACCGTTTCCTCACTTGTTTACTACTCGAGTTCCATGTAGAACTTTTAAAAAAAATAAAGTTTAGGTTAAAGTAACAAGCAACAGCTTTTGGATTCAATACACCCACCAACTCTCAATTCTGGAGAGACACCAGGCCACACACCCTTCAACAGGTGAACAAGCAATATATGCACCTACCTTTGGTAGGTTGAGAATAAGGCCCCTTCTTACACCATCTCTGTGTTCTATGTTACTACCTGATGGTGAGCTTTGCAGTGACTTTGAATTTTAAAACAAATGCCATATGATTCATCAGAAATTGTCTAGTTGGGTGGTTTTAGCCCTTTGTGTGTTTTCTTTCACCAAAACACAGTCTCTCAATGTATATATGATCACTTAGAAACCTCACTTTTTCTTAATAGTCATTGTTAATGGGTGGGTTAGTTGGTTAAGCACCTGCCTTGGTGTCAGCTCAGATCATGATTTCAGGTTGTGAGATTGAGCCCTGCATCAGGCTCTGTGCTGGGTGTGCAGCCTGCTTAAGATTCTCTCTCCCTCTCCCTCTCTCCTTCCCCTCCCCATTCTCTCCATCTCTTCAAAAAAAAATAAGTCATTATAATCATTATAATAAAAATGCTATGTTCTACTTAGTCATCTTCCCTGATCCCACCAATCAGAATATCCTTCTATTTGAGACAAGAAAACTAAAATCCAGAGTGACTCAAGAATCTGGCCAAGGCCCCAAAGCAGGTTTGGGTACCACTAAAAACCAGAATCCAAGTCCATATTCAATAGGCTCTTTCTGATCTTTCCAATAAAGCACTTTTTCATTTTACTAAGAAAAACTGATAGATTGACATTTTTGGTGGTGGTGGTATAGCATCTCCAAGTACAATTATATATTTTCCTATGCATCGTTTCTATATTAAAGGTACACATTATCAAACATTAGGAAATTTGTTTTTTTTCTCTAGAATTTAAGCTCCCAATTTTTCACGAGGCATTCTTTTGTCTTTTTCTCAATTCTGCATTACTTCAATTTATTTCCCCCTTCCTATACCTTTTGTCCAATCTATACAGAACAAATTAGAGCATACATGCATACAAATACAAACTTTGTTTTTGGAAAAGTGTGATCATACCCCATTTAGAAGAATATAATATGCTCTTTTCATTTAACAGTAAAGCACAGAGCTATCAGCACATATGAAGCTACTTCCATTTTTGTAATTGCTACTTTCCACTATACAGCCTTGCCATAGTTTAACCACTTCCTTATCAAAGGGCATTTTAAGTTGTTTCCAATTTTTGGTGGGTGATAAACAATGCCATAATACCCAACCTGTAAATATATCTCTGTGCACTTGTGTGACTATTTCTGTGGGTATGATTCCCAAAAGTAGAACTGGCTAAAAACAAATGGAATGTACATTTAAAATAGTGATAAATGGGGGCACCTGGGTGGCTCAGTGGGTTAAGCATCTGACTTTTGATTTCAGCTTAGGTCATGATTTCAGGGTCATGAGATTGAGCCCCAAGTTGGGCTCTGCACTTGGCATGGAACCTGCTTGAGATTCTCTCTCCTTCTCCTTCTGTACCCCCCACCACTTGCTCATGCTCTTTCTCTTAAAAAAAAAAAAAAAAAAGGTGAAAAACATGTCAATTGTTCTTCAATATACTAACCTGAACATGTGAGAATCCATTTCCCCAACCCTGTGCCAAAATGATCATTAATATTTAAAATGTTTGCCAATTTGGTAGCTATCAATAGTATTTCATTGTTTTAATTTGTAGTGCTCAAACATGTTTTTGTACATTTACTGGAACTTATAATTTCTGTGAACTATTATATCCTCAGTTATCTTTTTCTTATTGATTTATGGTATAAATATCTGAAGAGACTTACTTTAAATTCTCAGAAACTGTTTTGGCTTTATTGTAGTGTCCTCCAACTGGATTTGCAGCAGCAATGATGGAAGTTCTGGCAGGGAGGCTACAAACCATGCCAGCCTTAGCAAGACTAATACTTTGCTGTTCCATAGCTTCTAACAAGGCTTGATGTTGATTCCCCATCTTATCAAATTCATCTATCCCACAAATACCTACAATCACAGTAAAATAATACAGACAGAAAGTTTTCTTTGATCGAGTTCCAAATCTTACAGGGTGAAAACTGTTCCATAATAAAGAATTATTTACAATTGTTTCTAGCAGTTAAAATTGTAAAATGTCATACAGTTGTGATTTTGTGCTTGTTTTACAGCAAATAAAGTACTTGTCTTAACTTTTATGTAATATTTTCTCATTCAACATTTTCCATAACCAAGGCACTGTGTTGTGAGGGCTAAAAAAATGAAGACATGAGAGTGAACCTCAAAAAGCTTAAAGACTTACATTCAAACAGATGAGAGAATGTGTGTGTGTGTATATATATATATATACACACACACACACACACACCTTGAGCTTTCACTCTGAGTGAGATAGGGAGCCACTGGGGTTCTGATCAGAATAACTTGATCTGAGTTTTTACAAGATTGCTCTGCCTTGTTAAGAACAATAGAGCAAGGGTGGTCCCAGGCTTCCAACTATGAGATCACATTAATAATCCATGTAAAAGATGATAGCAGCAGTGGCAAAGTGGCTGGATGCTGGATATAAATGGAAGGTAAAGCCTACAATATTTATTGATAGACTGGATATGAGGTATGAGCAAAAGTCAAGGATGACTGCACATTTTCTGATTTGAGCAAACGGATGGAATTATCATTGACTGAGATGAGAAAGATGATAATAGGTTTGAAGGGGAAATCAGGATTTCAGTTTTAGACATGTTAAGTTTGAGGAAGTTATAAAGATACTGCAATAACAGGGAGACAGAACATGGAAGACTCCTAACTCTGGGAAACGAACTAGGGGTGGTGGAAGGGGAGGAGGGCGGGGGATGGGGGTGACTGGGTGGCAGGCACTGAGGGGGGCACTTGACGGGATGAGCACTGGGTGTTATTCTGTATGTTGGCAAATTGAACACCAATAAAAAATAAATTTATTATTAAAAAAAATAACAGGCAATAAGAAACACTGCCTGGAGTTTAAGGAAGAAGGGAGATACATTTGGAAATTTTCAGCAAATAGGCAAATTCATGAGACTAGAGAAGATCATCAAGAAGGTAAGCATAGACTAAGAAGAAAAAAGGTACATAAATGAAGCACCTAGAGGTGCCAATCAGTTAAGTTTGGGGAGATAAAGAACAAGAATGAGAAGCCAGTCAATGAAGTAAGAAGAAAACCAGAAGAGTGTAATGTCCTGGAAACCAAAGAGGGAAGGTATCAAGGAAAGGGGGCAGGTGAAGGTGCTAAGAGGATCTGGATTCAGAAGTGGAGGTCACTGGCAAACAAACGAATGAATGACCTTAACTGAACTGTAATCTGGGCATTGCCTGATGTATACATAGGAACATGTTTTCCAGTAGGGTTATAGCATCACAAAGGTAGCAAAGCTTAATTAGAAATCCCTTCTTGCTGAGCCCTTCAACTCAATTTCTTATAAACTGTAAGTCAAATCCTGAAAAATATCCAACAAGATGGGTTAAAATATAGCAAAACTTCTAATTATAAAGTAATAGCTCTAAATTCTTATTTTAAATCCTCTGAGAGTAAAAGGATAACATTCACTTTATTTTCAGTTCCAAGGCATCTAAAACTATTGTAGGCTAAGTAATAGCAATGCATTCAGCAAGTATTTACTATGCACCTTATGTATTAGGCAATAGGAATATGTCAGTCAACAGGATGACCAAATCCCATCTCACAGAGAACTTACTGTAAAGTTTTAAAACAGGCTTAAAACAAGATCACAAAATGTGATGGTGGTTATGAAATGGGAAGTACAGGAGCGAGCTATACCTATTTGACTTGATTGATTTTTATGTATAATTGTGCCTGTTGCAAGATTCTGAAAATGAATGACAATAAGTACCAGTTTCAGTTCTGTGGTAATAACCTGTATTTCCAGTGATTTTTTTCTGGCATTCACTCTCAACTCACTGGTTGATGCAGTGCTATCTGAACAGAATGTAAAGAAATTACTTAGAAAGGAAAAGGCTCTAAAACAAAACTCCAAAGCTCCAGAATTACTAATTATTTTGACCTGGAATAATTCCTTTAAAACCCTTGGCTCAATTTAAAAATAAAAGCTGTAATATTAATGGAAATTAAATATTATAAACAGTGGAGAATTTGGTCTCTTACCTTGATCACCAAGTACAAGGGCACCAGCTTCCAAAGCAAAATCTCCAGAGGAACTATCCTTTGAAAGAGTTACAGTCAAACCAGAGGTAGTTGTGGTATTACCACAAACATACACACCCCGTGGAGCAACGTTGCATACTGCCTAAAGAAACAAAAGGTTTAAAAGAATCAGCCAGGGGCACCTAGTGGTACAGTTGGTTGTGCGTCAGACTCCTGGTTTTGGCTTAGGTCATGATCTCAGGGTTGTAAGACAGCCCCATGTCAGGCTCCATGCTAGGCATGGAGTCTGCTTCGGATTCTCTACATCTCCCCCTGGCCCTCACTGGCCCCCTCCATGTGCTCTCTCTCTAATAAATAAATAAATCTTTAAAAAATAATAAAAAGAATCAGCCAAAGTAAAAGGGAAAAGATAAATAGTGACTGCTTCACAAATGTCAGCTATATGCCAAGTCAATATTGTTCTAATAGCTTTACTGTACAACCCTCATTACCACAGTTAATAGGAAGGTATTATTACATCCCCATTTAGTGACATAGAAACCAAGGCCTGCAGAGTAACTCACAATGCTATGAAAGTATGAAGTGAGAATTCAAATAAACCCAGGCAGCCTGCCTCTGATGCCTGTGATCATGTGAACACTACAGTTTCATTTTATGCTTTGTTTCCAAGTTCAAACAGACAAAACATGAATGCCAATCAATCTCAAAGGCTTCAATGCTTCTATATACATCAGGAAATAAGATGGCTTAATAATGCATTCCTTGTGAGTAAACAAGCTATGGCAGGTCAGAATAGTGGTTAAATAGCACAAGAATTAAAAGCATGGACCTCCAGAGTCAGGCAGACCTGTTTAAATCTTGGCTTTACCCTTTATTGGCTCTGCTGCTCTCAGATCTCTCTGAGCTTCAACTTCTTTATGTTTTATCACATATATCCCTGAGAAATATATAAGATTATGTATATAAGGCACTTAATCTGGTACCTGGCACAAATAAGTGCCCAATGCAAGGCCACTGTGTATGCAGTGCACTGCACAACTGCAGGAGACAATATTCACACTGCTATGTCGACAATGCACTCTGGACATGTGCAGTGCCTAACCCAAGTGAACCTATGGTGCTGAGCTTATACACAGTAGCTGTCGTTATTTTTGTTATTTATAATTCCTTATTAGTCTAGGAGGATGATGATGGCTTACTAAAATGGTCAGAGGAAAACAGGATTAAAAATGTGAATAATAATAATAATAATAATAATAATAAACGTGAATAATTCAGAACTGTTAGTGTTAGCCTAACTTTTAAAAACTGGTTTAGCAGGGCTAGAAGACTTACATACAATACAATCCACTGTTTACAACATTTAATTTCTGCTAATATTACAGCTTTTATTTTTAGAATAAATGCCATTATTCCAGGCCTAAAAAACATGAAAAATTGCCAATGTCATTTCTTGGTATTAAGTTTTTTTCACTACTATTAAATGTATTTTGAAACCATTATCTGCCAAGATCTATTTCTTAAACTAAAAAAAGAAAGGGGAACCTGGGTGGCTTAGCCAGTTGGGTATCTGACTTGATTTTGGCTTGGGTCATGATCTCTGGGTGGTGGGACTGAGCCCCACATCAGGCTCCATGTTTGGTGAGGAGTCTGCTTGGGATTCTCTCTTTCCCTTTGCCCCTCCTCACTGTGCTAGCAGTCACAGACATGTATGTGCACATGTGCTTGCACTCTCTCAAATACATCTTAAAAAAAAGGAATAAGAAAAATAGAAGTTTATTTGTATAGATAATCAAATACTGTGGAGGTTAAACCAGGCTTCTACCTATAATACACTAATTAAAAAGTCAAACACATATGCAAGGACATAAAAGAGAGGAAAAAAAGCTATAACAATTCAGGTCCCCACATGTACCTTTTACATGCACAATCTGGCTAGGTATCCAGTTTTCATTATTATTATCAATTGTTTCCCTAACAACTGGGTGCTCTGTGCCTCAGTTGTCAGGCTTATAGCAAGGGCTCAGAACTGAATTTTTTTTTTTTTTAAATAGGTCCAGTTGGTCCAAAGGAACATGGAAATATAAATGAAATGTCAGAGTAGAAGTAAAATGATGACTGATTTAACAATAAAGCATAAGGAATAAATAGTAACTCTGACGTGAAAGACAGTGGTTTTATAATGCAATCATGAGGTCAAGGCGGTTCTCAATTCTGGTTGCACAGCACAATCACCTGTGGAAGGTTATACACACACAGACACTAGGACCCTAATCCAGAGGCTCTTAGTTCAGTTAGACTAGGGAAGGCCTCAGGATTTTGAGTCCCAAAGGTGATTCTGATATGCAGCCAAAGGTCTAACCCCTGGACAAAGATTCAGTAGCCACAGGACTACAACTTGCCAAAGAGACCCCTGGTCTAGTCACATTTGTCTACACGGGGGTGGGGGGTGGGGAATAGGACATATGAGCATTCTCTGAAAGGACACCATGACTGGCTTACCAAGTGTCACTCCCTAGGTAACCACAACTACTCCAACAGGCAAAACCTTTTAGGGCCATCATAAGCCCTGGACAGGAGAACCACTAGGCTCTACTGGCAGAGGCAGAATCTTCTTGAGGACCAGCAAGAAGCCGGTCATAAGAAGATGCCTTGCTTTAAAATCAGAGAGCAGCAGTGGAGATGCATACAGATAGATCTCTTACCTTTATCAGACTGTTCCTAAAGCTCAGTACAATGTTTATGTAGTTGTATGAAGACAGGATGTGTGGACACCTGCTTCCCTGCTCTTTACTTTCTCAAACTATTTTGTTCATAGGTGAAGTCACAACACCTAGCTTTGCTAGCAAAGCTGATACCAAAGAAAAAGGGGGTTAGAGAAATGGTTAACATTTCACAATGGTTGACATCTCAACAGACCATCATGTATGTCTGCACAGTCTATGGAACAGAAAATAGGCTCTATTTGAAAGGATGCCTGGACAGAAGTGACATATTACTTAAACAAACCCCGATTCACTTCTACCCCCATACCAACTATTTCTTCTGGAATAAAAATACTACATGGTTTAAGAAAATTCACTTGTGAATCAGTTATATGTTTCATAAGGAATACATCAAATACTAGATGAGAAATTTCCTACCTGTAACATCTGACTCTTTCCCAAGCCTGGGTCTCCAACAACAAGGACATGTGGATCTCCTCGAATAGGAATTCTGTTTTTGTCATCTGCATATTTTTGGCTTCCTCCAAAGAGTGCTAATGCCAAACCTGCTTTAACAAGCTCAAGTATAAAAGGGGGGAAGGGGGAAGAAAAACCTCAAAAGTGAGAAAAACATAAAGATGACTAGCAAAAAAGGGATGCTTCTTCTATATTTACATTTAATTGAGAATTTTTTTTGAAGCATGATTGAACTTTTTTCCCCTAAGAAAATTAACTTAAAATATAAACTTCCATAATGTAAATGATTAAAAAGCAAAAATTAGGAAGCACATAAAATCATAGAGGTATTTTTAAAGTCACTGAGTAAAGACCTACATTGCAAGGCATGAATCTACTCCACAAAACTGGGAAATAACCTGCTAGCTGTCGCTTTAGCACTTAGTGCCCAAAGTCACTGTAGGAGTACCTCATTCCTATTAGCTCAGATTAGTAAGCAGATCGTTCATACAAGGAGCTGAAATCTGGCTTTCACATCATTTATGGAGAATAATGACATATTAAAATACAAGTAACTGGCTAACAATTAGCTTTTTGCCAACTTTATATGTTTTTGAGTAAAGATGAAGGAGAGTACTTACTTCATGACCAAAAATGACAGGGCAAAGTGAGCTGAAAAACAGAATACAATTTATAAATCCCTATTTATGCTTCATCAATCCACTAGAAGATCTACATTACAACTTGCTTAACTTGCTTTATTTAGCATCAAAAAAAGAAAAAGACAAACATAAAATTTACATCCCTCAAACAACTCAAGACATTTTACTCTGTAAATTTCTCAAAATTCTTGATTAATCCATAAAGGGAAGAACACTTAAAAAATTTTACATGTACAAAGGAGACGAAATACTTGCATTTTATTTTCATTTTTTTGAGAGAGAGCACAAGACCAGGGGCAGGGAGGGCAGAGGAGAGGGAGAGAATTTAAGCAGGCTCCACACCCAATGTGGATGGAGCCCAACATGGGCTAGATCTCAGGACCCTGAGATCATGACCTGAGCCCAAATCAAGAGTTGGATGCTTAACTGATTAAGCCACCCAGGCGCCCCTTTGCAAAGCATTTTAAAGTAACCAAATAGACTGTTATCTATCACAAGCATTTAAAATACCTCATAATCATTGTCTTCTCCTTCGGGATACAGAATTATGTTGTATATTACACAAACACACATTTTCTATGTAGCCAAGTCACTGAAAGGAGGCTAACAGGTGAACTGAGTAAATAATATCTTAAGATGAGACAAAATGTCATTACTTCACATTAATTCAAAGGATCAGGATAAGATCATATATGAATACGTGAGTATATTTACATTTATCAGTTATAAAAACAAGGATCAAGCAAAAAAGGCTTGATCATTATCCCTTTTAATATCTGTAAAGACAGAAGATAGTGTCCTGCCACATCCCTTGGTACTCAGTGTTAAGCATGTTCCCACATAATCTCTAGTGGCTCCTGATCACACACCTGCACCTGTCTGCTGAAGGGCTTTTTCTGGAGGCAGAAGCCTCAGCAGTAGGCAGGCGGGTCAGGCTGAAAGTACCACCTAGTAAAACTAGGCCCTTCGATGGAAAAATACTGAGGCTAGTTCTACACAATCTAGTATTCTAGAGGCCTCAAGAGGATTAAGCCT
The DNA here is from genome assembly GCF_003254725.2 of Canis lupus dingo. Taxonomy (NCBI): domain Eukaryota; kingdom Metazoa; phylum Chordata; class Mammalia; order Carnivora; family Canidae; genus Canis; species Canis lupus. The sequence goes on from NC_064266.1 coordinate 16,017,439, forward strand.
CAGATGCTTGTAGTAACCTCTTCTTTGAGGCACCATACACTGACTACCATCCCTTCTCACTCTCCCATTCCCTTACCAGTATTTCTGGGATCACCTCCCAAACAAATGCTTACCCAAATTACTGCTTCTAAAGAAACCAAAACTAAAACATAACCTTCCATTGTCTTCTCCATTCTCCTTTCATACCTTTTCTACCTAGCAAAGGTAGACAAACTTTTTCTTAAAAGGCCAGAATGTAAATCTTTTCAGTTTTACTGTCTGGGTCACACTACCCAACTTGTCAAAAGCAATTATGTAGATGAATGGATGGCACTGTATTCCCATAAAATTTTATTTACAAAACCAGGCAGCCTGCCAACCCCTGCAAGATTAATAATGGACGACCATAAAAAATTCGAGTTTTAATGTTGAAATCACAAATTTAGGACTAAAGGGTAAGAACAACCTCTGAAAAGAAAACATTTCTAGTATGGCAGAAGGACCACTGTACAGGTTCATTCTTATTTGAAACAGGTAAAGGAACCAAAGCGGTGTTTTGATCTTCAACCAGGTGGTTCTTCCCTACCTGCTCACAGCCCACTCATCACACTGTCCCTAATCCACAGATCACAACCCTACTCTAGCTCAGAGCACCCCTTCTCCCAGGGTAGGTATGGATGGCTATCTATTCAGAAGTCTCTGAGGGTTTAAAGACTCCCTGAGGAACTCTATCCTTTCTCAATTGACTAACATATTAAAAGCAGAAACAGTCAAGTTCTTTTAGTGCCCAAAGCCTAAATAAAGGAAACACGACAGGGTTAAGTGTTCTAATACAATGCATTTCAAAACCTCAGTTCTTTACTACTCTTAGGTACATCTACTTTTCAGTCTCTCTTGTTTTCCTATTATTTCTTCAAAATATCCAAAAAATTGTTTAAAAGGTTTTAAAATAATGGTATGTTGTGTTAATTATGTTAAATACATTATTAAATTTCATGTAATCTTGGGACAACCTTCTGGGCAAGAATTAGTTCTATTTTGAGAAAAATGAAGGAGGTAATAAGTAACATGCTCCCAACCTCATTGGAAGTGGGATGGATTCTAACTTAGCTTATCTTTAAAAAAAAAAAAAAAAAAGCTCTTAACCACTAAAGCAAAAATTGCCTCTACTGTGCTTCTTCTCTACTGCATGGCAATAACATGAAAATAAAAGAATATTATGAAATACTTAGTGAATGTAAGTGACTTCTATGTGAATCTCCTTCTTGTTTTTTAAAAGTAAACACCCAAAAATAAATAAATAAAATAAAAGTAAACACCCTACATACAACTAATTGAAATGACTGGAATTCACAGTCCCATCACTCTTTGTTGAGTAACCAACTTCTAGTGTGAGATAGTAAATTTTCTTTATAGATTAAACTAGACATCAACAAAGTTTTCCATACAGGTACAGACAGTAAATATCTGTGAGCTATTATTCTCTGTTGCAACTACTCAGCTCTGCCACTGCAGCCAGGCACTGGCACTACATAAATGGAAAGCAGCCAGGCCTACATAATAAATGATTATGGCTATGTTCCAATAAAAGTTTATTTACAGGAAGTGAAATTTCAATTTTATATAATTTTATGTGTCATGAAATATTCTTTTTTTTCAGCCATTAAAAAAATGTAAAAACCATTTTTAGCTTATGGGCATATACAAATGGGCAGTTAGCTGGATTTGACCTGCGAACTGTAATTTGCAATCATTTTGACTAATTTTTTGTTACTTGTAGCCAAGAGCACCCCTATCCTGCATATACATAATAAAACTTCAGATAACCTCATACATACTTGACAATGAGTTTAAACAGGTTTTCTTCAGCTTGAATCTCTTGGATAGCATAAAGGTCTTTAAGTGAGAATTCCATCAATGCTCCATGCTTACACCCATCCTCAGAGGTCTTTGTTTTTTGTCCTTTGCTATTACTAACAGAATTTGCTTCAATGTACAAAAGGAACATGCATTTGTCATTCTTATTTCGAGAACCTGTAAATTTCAAGGTATGAAATATAATAATTGGTATTTTCATTTTCCCTACAAAGACTCAAATACCATGAAAAAGAAAGGCACAGTAAAATACATATAAACTTGTATTTTAAAGGAAAAGTTTCACCTATGTAAGAAACAAGGAATTCCCTGTATCTGTGGAAATTCAAAAGTACTTTGAAAAAAGATGAATCCTGACAAATTATTGAGAAACAATCAAAATAAGAAAAGAATTATACAATACCTTCTTCAGCATTTGAGACTTTCACAACTCCAGTAATAGTCACTGTGTCTCCTGGGACACAGCTATCCACAAGATCATGAACAAGTTCACACTCTATCGTTCGTGGAATCCGACCTGCTTCTCGCTGATCATCAGACATTAGCTCCTGGATTCTAAAATGTTAAAAAATTTTCAGTCAGTACATATACTGACTTTAAGTTATTTCTTCAACATGTCAACTATTCAGGACCCACAAGATACAGAGCTAAAAGGCAGATTAGTTAAAAAAAAATTTCAATGGTATATCTAATATTACTTCAGTAGTTTCCAATTAAGAATGGCAGGATGAGAAATTGGGATCCCTGGGTGGCGCAGTGGTTTGGCGCCTGCCTTTGGCCCAGGGCGCGATCCTGGAGACCCAGGATCGAATCCCACGTCAGGCTCCCGGTGCATGGAGCCTGCTTCTCCCTCTGCCTGTGTCTCTGCCTCTCTCTCTCTCTGTGACTATCATAAATAAATAAAAAAAAAAAAAATTAAAAAAAAAAAAGAATGGCAGGATGAGCATGTACATTTGCCTACCCTCTCTCCAAAATGTCCGCCAAAATGGTAGCCACTAAATAAGACAGGTTATAGGGTGTGCAGAGGTGTTATCAATAAACACAAGCTCTTAAAAGTTCAGAAAACAGGAAGTGGAAAAATACTGATGGATAGAACAAAATGAAATTCAAAATACACACAGGAAAAAGTTACAAGGATCTAAGAGAAGTGGGGGCCAGTATTTTTTTTTTTTTTTTTTTTTGGAAAGACCTTTTTTTTTTTTTAATTTTTATTTATTCATGATAGGCACACAGTGAGAGAGAGAGGCAGAGACACAGGCAGAGGGAGAAGCAGGCTCCATGCACCGGAAGCCTGACGTGGGATTCGATCCCGGATCTCCAGGATGGCGCCCTGGGCCAAAGGCAGGCGCCAAACCGCTGCGCCACCCAGGGATCCCAGGGCCAGTATTTTCAGCAGAGCCCTTGAGAGCCTTCTAGGTTGGAGTTGGTAGGAATGCAGAGTAGGGATGCTTGGTTTCTTACACAGGTGAAACTTTTCCTCATTTCGGTGGATGGCTAAAAGGAAACAGGATAATCAACTGAAAGATAAGTCACAGAATAGCTGTTCAACTTTTTGGTAGGTGGGTGGATAGGTGGGTAGGTGAAGAAAGAGGGCATTCCACCAAACCACGCTCTACTGTTTAACAAAAACCAGAACACTGTTCTAGAGAAATGGATCCATCCACTGTGTGAGGGGAGCTACAGCATCTAATGAAGGCATCAGAGCTCCAGAATAAAAGTCTCCTCATTCTGGCATCTGAGAAGTTCAACTCCAATTCAAAAACATATTCATAGGGCAGCCCCGGTGGCGCAGCGGTTTAGGGCCTGTAGCCCAGGGCGTGATCCTGGAGACCCTGGATCGAGTCCCACATCAGGCTCTCTGTATGGTGCCTGCTCCTCCCTCTGCCTGTGTCTCTGCCTCTCTCTCTCTCTCTGTCTCTATGAATAAATAAATAAAATCTTTAAAAAAATAAAATAATAAAATAAAAAAATAAAAATTAAAAAAAAAACATATTCATATAGCAAAATCTGATCATCAAAAGAGGGAGAGAGGCCTCATGAGGAAAAACTCCTACTTATAAAATAGCAACGGAAACCTATCAAAGGAGTCCAGATAATTTCTCAGTGTTCATCAGATATTTCAGGATGAAATGGCATTAATTCAGGAAAGAGAAGGGCATTAAAAACAAAACCTGCTGAAGAGTTTTTGAGAAAACTTTACCATCATAAAAACAAGAATAAGCGGCTATAAAAAGGGAACTACTAGAAAACTGTGAGATCGGGAAAATTAAATATATATATACATATATATATAAATCAAATATTTATAGGAGGGAAACAAACACACAAAAAGCACACAGAAAGTAAAGGGTGAAAACAAGTTAAAAGACGAATGAACAGTCCAACGGATGTATGTGATTGGAAGCTCAAAGAGAGAAAAGAGATATTCGGGAGTCCAAGACAACACCAGAAGAAAAGGACTGATCACTGTCACACAGGATGAAGACACGTTTAGATGTACTCTCACTATTCAGAACACTATAGAAGGATTTCAAAAAGTAGGAAAAGCACTAAACAACAAAGCTGTAGTCCAAATACGAAGCATATAAAACGGGAGAATTCAAGGGAGTAGAAGAGAATTCATTTTGATTTTGAGACTTGGATCATTTCTGTTAAGGGACAGAAAACAAAACAACATGGTAACATAAATTACATTTCCTTTTCTAAGCATCTGATCACTTTCTTTGTTACTTTGTGGAACAAAGATAAAATTATAAATGCTCTTGTTTTTGTTACATATGACCTATAAATTAAACAAGGAAGACAGTTATAACTGGAAAAGAGAAATAAACCTTGACAATGTAAAATTCACATCTTGGCTGAAAGAAATCTAGTGGTAGAAGGGGAAAAAGTAAAAGCGGGCTTTTCTTTACTCTGTCCTCCAGATCTCTGACCTGTTCTTCGAGTCTTCGATTTATTCACCCTAGTTTATCTAGTACCTTTATAACTATTACTTTAAACTCTCTATCAGGCATATTACTTATCTCCATTTCATTTAGGTCTCCTGCTGTGATTTTGTCCTTTTTGTTCTTTCACTTGGGACATACTCCTGTCTCATTTGACGAACACTCCATGTCTGTTTCTGTGTTAGGAAAGTCAGCCATGTCTCCTTCTCTTGAAAGCAGTAGCCTTATGAAGGTCCTATAGTGCCTTGCAGTGCAATGTCTCCTATTCTTAAGACCTTGGCGCTTCAGGGGTGTCTCGTATGTGTGTTGCATGTGCCCTACTACTGTGGCTAAGACATGTCTGTCTTCAGTCTAGTCGTCTCTAATGGTTCCCTTTGCCTGTTGTGGGCAGTGTTTGGTCCCTATGTTGTTAGTGGGCCAGTGTGGGCTGCCCTAGGCTTGAGGGAAGTTCGCCAGGTGTTTGCCAGAACTGCAGGAGCACCAAACTACAGGGTGCCCTCCCTGTATTATACCCTGAGAAGTTTCTGTTGGTGGACAGGGCCTACAGTCAGACCAGATGTCTGTCCCCAGCCCACTGCAGAGAGACAGCTGGATTGGCTGAGTGGTTATCTTCCCCTCTCCCCAGAGTAGAAGTCACTTTGGAGTGCTGCTGACCTCTGTCAGGGCTGCTTGCTCACTGCCATTATTGTGGTGCCACTTTGGATGGACTCCTGCAGGAGAACGTAGGGGCAATGTGCACAGTACCAGCAAGGTCCACACCAGCTGGCTGTAGGAGGGGAGTTGTAGCTGCTGGGAAAACTCCTGTACAGAAAAGTACAGGGGTGTGGTGTCCATTAGCAAGCTAAGTGGAAGTGGAGAGTATTTTACTGTCCTGGTTCCCACAGGCGTCCCTTTAACTAGGCTGGGGGTCCACGGAGGGGAGACAGCACCAATCAGCTCTTTTGTTTTGGAGAAGTCTCTGAAAAAGCCCTGCCCCTCCAGTCTAGTACATGCTCTGAGATTAGCCAACAAATTTCCCTCATGTAAACCCTAGGCATTTTTCAAACTGCTGCTTCTATACTGTATCTTAGCAGAGCTGTTTGTTGTGCTCTCCCTTTAAGGGCAGGGACTCCGTTTTCTCTCACCACCAACTCTCCTAGAGCTGAGCCACTGATTTTTTCAAGTTTCAGGCTGGAAGAACTCACAAAATTAGGCCCCTTTGGTTTCAAAGCCAAATGTTATGGGTCGTCACCTTCCCCATGCAGGTTCCCGGTGCCTGGGGTGCCTGCTGTGGAGGTTTGCTTCTCTCCCCTCCCCACAACTGCTAAGTCTCTCCCTCTCACAGTCGCGTGGATCCGTTTGGCTCCTAACCACATCTCCACCTTCCTACCCTCTTGGATGTGGCCTCTTCTCTGTATTTAGCTGTGGAATCTGTTGCACCAGTCTTCAGGTTGCTTTTGGGGTTATTTACACTGATGTGGGTATTACCTACTTATATCTGTGGGACCAAGTAAGCTTAGGATCCTCCTACTCTGCCATCTTCCCTTGAAGTCTTTAAAACTTCTTTAAATAATGAATGTAAGTAAAAAAAAAAAAAAAAAAAAAAAGAATGTAAGTAAAAATCACTGAATGTTAAAATAATAACTTTGGAATACATTCATTATACATCTAGGTAAGCCTCTCAATTCCTCTGAGGTCACAGCCAGGTATCCACCTAACCTGCACTACTTCAAACCCTGCTCCTTCTTCACCACCACCAACCCTCCACCTTCACCCTCCGTGCACACTCAAAACACTGCCAGACTGCAATGAGAAGCCTCAGAATGACACAACATGCTAAGGATGTCTTGCTTTAAGAAATTAGATATTAATACTTTTCTTATTAAAACAGATTAACAGAAAGAAGAAAACAACTCCAATCTCACTTCCTAGAGAGTATATTCTTAACATGTATTTCTTGCCAGTTTTGTCACTAGAAACACTGTACATGGTTTTTTTATGTCATTTCAAAATATTCTCCTGCACCATCATATTTAGTGGCTACACAATAATCCGTTGTACCATCCTACTTACAATATTTTCTTCAGATGTTTAGGCTGTTCCCCATTAAAACACACACACACACACACACACACACACACACACACACACAGTGAAAACATACTTTCAGCAAGCTATTTCTTCACATATTGTGACTGTTTTCATCAAGTAAACCCCTAAAACTGGGACTGCTTCAACTGCAAGGCCTTTGATATACATTGTAAGGCTTTCACCTTGATGCATTCAAGTTATTCAAAGCACTAGCTGAGAAAAAATAATTAAATTCTTTATGAACATTCCAATCTAAGCCCAAAGATCTTTCACTTAGGGCAGATAGTCATTTTATATATCTACACATTGGTAGAATAAAACAATAATGTAAGATAATATTGTACTAACAAAGTTTTACTATAACTCATTCAAAATGAACTTTAGCAATATCTTACTTTTAAAGATTCAAGAAAAGGATTTAAATGGCCTCCCCTCTCCTTTTTTTAAGATTGTTTATTATTTTAGAGGCTGGGGAGGGGTCACGGGGTGGGGAGAGAGAGAGAGAATCTCAAGCAGACTCCCCTCCTGGTTATGGAGCCTAAGTTTAGGCTCATTCTCATGACCCTGAGATCATGATCTGAGCCAAAACCAAGAATCAGACACTTAAATGCCTGAGCCACTCTCAGCCTCCCCTAAATGGTCTCCCTTTCTAAGTCTGATCTAATATCAAGAGATCATCATTCAAATCCAACTAAAATATTTGAGCCTATTTTCTTGTCCGCTATTTTTACCAAAAAAGCAGAGAGATTTTGTATAATTAAGTGAATTACCCTGGACCTTCTGTGAACTTACCCTATTGTGAACCTTGCAGCTCCTGAGAGGCCCTCATCACTCTCTTCAGAGGTGAAACTCCTACACTTTCTTTGCACACTGTTGTGAACTAAAAGAGCACAAGACCATGCTCAAGAGTCTTTAACATAGCCATAAAAAAGAATGACATCTTGCCATTTGAAACAACATGGATGGAGCTATATGGTACAATGCTAAGTGGGATAAGCCAATTAGAAAAAGACAAATACCATATTTCACTCATATGTGAAATTTAAGAAACAAAGATGAACCAAGGAGGAAAAAGAGAAACAAACTAAGAAAGAGACTCTTAACTATTGAGAACTGTTGATTACCAGAGGGGAGGTGGGTGAGAGATGGATGAAACAGATGAACGGGATTAAGAGTATACTTATTGTGATGGGCACTAAGCAACCACTATATTATATATATATATAAACATAATATTGTAGGTTATCTACGTCGGAGTTAAAAATTTTTTAAATAAAATGTAAAAGTCTCAAACATTTATTTTATAAAATGGAGTTTGTGAAGATCTCAGCATATTGTACATTTATTATATATGTCAGTCTTAGTTTTCGCAGAACAGAAGGAGGTAAAGCTAGGACAGGGCTTGGTAGCAATCCATCTCACTGTTTCTCTAGGTTCTTGGTTTTTTAAATACCTTCTGCTGTCTTAGCCAGGTTTCTTGGGTAGCACTCTGACTTCAAACCACCCATTATTTTATATTCAGGGATGAGTTACGGGACGATGGTCAGATAAAACACAGTAATTTGTTGGGTTAAAAATACCATACACACACACATACACACACACAAAACCATATGACCTACAAAAAACAGCTTAAAAAAAACCCCATAGTAAAATGCCTCATAGATAGTGAGAATATAAAATGAAACATATCTATTTCTAAGGCATTCTTTGTTTTAACACTTCTGACAACATTTCTATCACAGCTCATGGAAAGAAAATCATACAGCTTTGTTGGTCTACATCCAGTTCAATGAATCACATGAGAAATAAACTATTCCTCAGTAGAAAAAGGACAGGATACTTATAATTAAAATCCTTTCTGCAATCTGATATAGAACACATTTCAAATAAAGACAATTATCATTTCAATATATAAACTCTCAAACAAATAAATCTTTTACTATATACTTTACCATTGTCTACAGATAAGACTCCCAATATAATATATGAATATTATAGATTTACTGCCTAGTAAATCTATAACGTGAGATCTAAAACCTGTGTTTTATTTATAGTCTGCTTACTTGATTGACTGCCAGTCCATCGTAACCGTGAGAGGAGAGTTACGGAGAGCAGTGAATGACCTCCCTCGACATGTGGGCACAGGACACTGCAAGAAGATTAATTCACATCCACATTTTGATAAACTACAATCACATCTAAGGAAAATGCAAGTTAAAATGCTTCATTTAATACTACTTTTACTTGGTCACAGAATGGTGTTATAATAAAATGCAGTATGAGCATAATGACTACTTTCTTCTACATTGATTCTATATTACAAGCTTTTGAGGCACTTTTCCAGCTAGTCCCTCTTGATTACTGCTCTTATTCCTTTTACTGTGGGTGTGCAAGGCTCCTCACAAGCCTCTCACACTGAGCACATATTCCTTCCTTTGTGCACATTCAGTCTCCTGATCCTTGAATCTTGAATGCCCTCTCGCATTCACAATATCCAGCACCAATCCTCCCCTTTTCTAAAGTCTTCCTGGGTCTTCTTTGATCCCGAGCTCCCCTATCTCACTTGCCTTTGCACTGTGAGACAGTCCACAGAGACAGTCCTCAAAATGTAAATGTGTTTAAGTTTTTAAAAATCACTTATCCGCTATTTGGACCTCAAGATGCATTTGTAAATTCAGAGATTGTGGCCAACTGTATTTTCCAAATATGGCTGCAACAGTATTTTTCCATGAGCCTTTCTAGAACCCTCCCACTCCCCCATCAAAAGATGGAGTCTGATTTCCCTCTCCTGGAATCTGGACAGGCTTATGACTTATTTTGTAACCAATAGAAGTGATGCCACCTGTTTTCTGAAGCTAGCTCAAAAGAGGCAGCCATTTTTTCCTGAGAGCTGGACCTGTCTCTTGAAGCTATCAGCAGCCATGTGAGCAGATTGAGTACCCTTAGCTGCCATACCATGTACAAGAAACCAAAACCAGGCAAGAAAGACACATGGAGAAGAGATGCCCAGCCAGCCCCCAGCCACTCCAGCCTCTTGCTGTTCAGCTCTATCTGCTATTTGACTACAATTCCTTAAGAGATCTAAATGGGTAACTACCCAGCCAAGCAATTCTTCCAAACTTTGGACTAACAGAAGTCTTGAGAAAGAATTAGATGACTGCTGTTATTTTGAGCCACTAAGTTTTAGGGTGATTTGTTATATAGTAACAAAAATAGTGACTAAAATATGGATCTCCTGAACAAACATCTTTCTTGTCACTTCAATTCATGCAAGTTCAGACACATGCAGAACATTTCACACTAATGCTCATCCTGCGAGTCAGCATTACTACCCACTACATTGGAGAGCATGGGAATACTTTGACCAAATATAGTTTACAGAAAATATCCAATAAATCAGGATTGAAATTCTAGCCTCTGAACTAAAGACAAAGCCTGAACCTTAAGCCCAAAGAGTAGATGACACTCATTGACCAACACCACTGATTATTCAGAATCAATAGCCAAATCTCACACATCCTGTTCTTCCTAGAAGAGAAGGAAACCTTACAAATTTCAATTAGTGTAAAAATGTAATAAATGTAAAAATTTATTAAAATCCAAGGATAGTAAACACAGTTCCAAAAAAGAAGAATAGATATGGTAGTCTCCCTGCCTTATCAAAAACTTTAATGAGATCAATATAAATAGGATTGTACAGGACCAGCAAAATGAAATGGACTCACATGTCCATAGGACAGTGCACCATAGAAGAAACAATACACATCAGTAGGACTGATAATAGAGGACTTAATTAATAAATGGTGCCAAATGGCTTTCACTTCAAAGAGCAAAATTAGGTCCTTAGTGTTATGCCATTCCCAAGATTAAATTCCTGATGGGCAAAAATCCAAGTATAAAAACGAAACTTAAAAGTATTAAAAGAAAATGTAAGAGATATGTTTATAATGCTCAAATGAAGAAGGCTTTTTAGGCAGGGCATAAAACATAAAGGTCATAAGGGGAAAAAAATGATCAATTTAATCTGTCAAAATGTAAAACTGTAGAACAAAAAATATACCACAAAGAGATAAAGCAACTACTGGGAGAACATATCTGTAATATACATAATCAATGATTAGTACCTAGAATTCATAAAGAATTCCTATCAATAGTATAAACAGGAAAATAAGCAGAAGATTTAAACAGAAAGTTCAATAAAGAAGGAAACTGGATGGCCAAAAAGATGTGAAAAGATGTTCAACTGCAACAGAAATTCATATTAAAAATGAAATGCCATTTACACCCATCAGAATGGCAAAATTTTAGAAGTCTAACAATACCAAGTGTTAATGAGAATACAGGGAAATGGCAATTATTTAACACTACCAACAGAGGGGTAAGCTGGGACCAACACTCTGGAAAGTCATTTGGCAACATCTAATAGTTAACAATGTTATATCCCACAACTGAGAAATTCCTCTGCTAAGGAGGAATGTACAAGAATGTTCTCTGCAGTATCACATAACTGTAAAATACTGAAAATAACACAAATGTCCACTAGGAGAATGGATAATAGTAGCTATTCATTCAATGGAATACTCCACAATGGTAAAGATGAAAGAATCAGGTATGTATTGAAATAGGTAGTCTAAAACAACCAAGTGAAAAAAGAGTTGGCAGAGTGTTACATTCAGCATACTATTTATGTAACAGCACAACAAAAAAGTGCGTGGAACTGGGGAGGGCAACAGAGAGAGTTCAACTTTGATAATATTTTATGTTTAAAAAATTAAGTTAATGGCGATCCCTAGGTGGCTCAGCAATTTAGCGCCTGCCTTCGGCCCAGGGCGTGGTCCTGAAGTCTGGGATCGAGTCCCACATCAAGCACCCTGCATGGAGCGTGCTTCTCCCTCTGCCTGTGTCTCTGCCTCTTTCTCTCTGTGTCAATCATGAATGAATAAAATCTTTAAAAAAATAAAAAATAAGCTAAAATCACAAAATATTAGTACTTGTCAACTCATAATGGTGCATATACAGATATTCTCTCCACTTTTCTATGGCTTTAAGATCTATAATAATCTTGGGATGCCTGGGTGGCTCAGTGGTTGAGCATCTACCTTTGGCTCATGGCATGATCCTGCGGTCCTGGGATCAAGTCCCACATCAGACTCCCTGCATGAAGCCTGCTTCTCCCTCTGCCTATGTTTCTGACTCTCTCTATCTCTCATGAATAAATAAATAGAATCTTTTTAAAAAAAATCTATAATAGTCTAAAAAAAAAAAAGAAAAAAGGAACACATCACTTTCAAGCAGCAGAGTAAAGGAAACAACGTGTATACCTATTAAGTCTAAATATAAAAATATGAATGGAAAGAATACACATTCACTTCAGGATAATGATCTCTGGGAATGGTACAAGCAAGGGGGCACCAAGGAGATACTAATATCGGTTTATATCTTTATATCATTATGCTTTATATCTTTAAAAATATATCTGGGGGGCAGCCCAGGTAGATCAGCGGTTTAGCGCCGCCTTTGGCCCAGGGGCCTGATCCTGGAGACTTGGGATTGAGTCCCGCGTTGGGCTCCCTGCATGGAGCCTGCTTCTCCCTCTGCCTGTGTCTCTGCCTCTCTCTGCATCTCTCTGTGTCTCTCATTAATAAATAAATAAAATCTTTAAAAATATATATATATCTGGAACTGGCAAAATGTACATTCTGGGTGGTGACTGGAGAAATATTTTACCTATTTTTCTATACCCTAAATTATTTCTTTTTTTTTTTTAAAGATTTTATTTATTAAAAAAAAAAAAAGATTTTATTTATTTATTCATGATAGACACAGAGAGAAAGAGAGAGAGGCAGAGACACAGGCAGAGGGAGAAACAGGCTCCATGCTGGGAGCCCGACACGGGACTCAATCCCAGGACTCCAGGATCGCGCCCTGGACCAAAGGCAGGCGCTAAACCACTGAGCCACCAGGGATCTCCTCCCTAAAGTACTTCATAATTTAAAAATTGAAAATTAAAAATAAAAATTAGCTCCGTGTACAGAAACACTGGGAAATGTTTTCTGTAAAATGATCTGCCTTCTTTGCCAAGATAATTCAGTTAAAGAATAGCTTACCTTTGTGGGAAGATTATATTTTCCATCTGGAAGAGAAAAACTCTGAACTTCTCCACATGCAGCACAAAGAAAAGCCATCTTGGTGCAAAGAGGCTTTATATTACTGACACGAACCACTGTCCCTCTCAGAGCAATGTATTTTCCGTAGTAATTTGCCCGGACATTCTTGAGGTGTGTCAACGGCTCATAGTTATACACCCTAAAAGCAAAAACAAGAATGTATTTATCATTGAATTTACAAATGAACCAACAGTGAACATTATCTATATTTTCACAACTTCCTTTTAGGAGCAACTGGAGTTCTCCAACCATATCATCCCTATATATCAGAAATTTCACAAGAATTAAATCATCCTTAAAAATTAAAAAATGCTAAATCTCCCCTTTTCTTCTTGTCTCACTGGCTGTTCTCTGATGGGGAAAAAAGGGGAAAAAAAATGCCAACAGGAAAATTTTGGCAACAAAAAAATGACTTCCAGTTTCTAATTTCTTTTTCAAGAACCGTTACACAATGTCTTCTATAAATTCTAGAAAAGAAAAACAAAACCCTGATGATTACCTTATTCATTTCTTCTAATGAGAATTTAAAATCTTAAAGATGAATTAAAGAAAAACAAAATTCCATTTGTTCTGTGTCTAGTAGAAACCTCAAAATTTTAACAAAATATAATCAAGCACTTAGTGTATTACTTTTCAAATAGCAGGGACTTGATAAGGACACACCCATAATCAATCTTTACCAAAATGTGAAGGTTAGGAAATCATCTCATTTTAGGCAGGAAAAGTTTATTTTTGTCATGATTTCTTTGAAGAATTCTCAGTGGGTTCACTTAGGTGTGATAACCAATAGATGGCAAAGAACTCGTACCCTTTTTACTGATTTCTTTGGTTTTATAAAATGAGGTTCTCCTTCTTAAACAGTCTTAAATGCCAGATTCTAAATAATACCTTAATGACAGCAAATCCTCACCTGGCATGAATGTGTGGCACATTTACCATTGTTTCCCCATCCCTAGAAAATCCTTCTTGGGCTTGTAATTCAGCTGCATGCCTTTCAAGGTCCCTAGTTAATACCTAAACAAAACAGGTATTTACTCAAAAGTTGGAACAAAATACCCTCTTGAAGCAAAACTCTTTTTTAGAAAATATGAAGTTTATGAATATAAACAGTTCAGAGCAGAATATTAACAAAACTGTAATAGCCCTTTAAAACTCTGATATTTAATTGTAACTACTTATAGTGGATTGTTTTACCTGGGGTTTTGTTGTGTCTGGAATGGAAAACTCCAGCATTCCTGTCTACTACTTTATGTTCAAACTAAGCTTAATAGTAAAAGTCCTTGCAATAGTCCTCAAAGCTATTACTTTTGGACAGGCTCTGGTGATAACATATTTTCTACTTCTCCATATTCAGTGATTTATTAAGGTAGAGAAAATAGAGATAACTTCTGAAATATCCAATACGCACTCCCTTGGCATTTGATATTAAATAGTTAATAACGTCTTGTATATAAAGCAGTATGCTGACAATCTTAAAAGTGAAAACGAGATGTACATATACAGCTATAATTGCTATAAAGACCACAAAGATTTAGAGACAAAATACTATGCAAGTTTTGAAAAAAAGGTCATGAGAAAGGTTTCCTGGTGAGACAATAGTGTCAGGCCCCCCAGATTTGGATATGCAATGCAAGGGGCATTCCACGGTTAAGGGATAGCATGTGCAAGAGATCAGACAATTGAAAGACTCCTGAGGAGAGCTCAGCTAAGCTGAAGGGTAGTGAGTGGAAGTGGGGAGGAAGTTGAATCAGATCATGGAAGCCTATAACACCACAAAAAGGATTTAGATTTCACTCGGTAGAAAAGTAACTACAGTTTCCAAAGACAGATCATGTTTTATCAGGTATAGCAATAGTTTAGGAAAGATAATGAAGGTTTAAGACTGAGGCAGTAAAGGTGGAAAAGAAATAGATTTAAGAGATGTTTCAGAAATAGAAATGCAAGCATGTGGTGACTTGGATACAGAGAACTAATGAGTGAGAGGAGACTGAAGACAACACCAAGGTTTCCAGTCTCAGGTACCAGCAGTGGACACATCTTTGTAATGAATTATTCCTGCTCCTGGCTACCATTACCTCCTCTGCTCTATGTGCAGTTCTCAGTACCCCCTTTAAGACCCATAATAACTCTACCATCTCTACAAAGTCCTCTAAGCTCTCTCCATTTCTCCCCAATAACTCTTTATCTCTGAATGCAGCCAGTATTTTATCTGTGCTTGTTCTGAGATTTACTAGTCTTTTCCTTGAAGCATTTATCTCTTTGCCAGCCTAAATAATACTTTTACATATATTGTGTCAATTGATCCTGAGAAAAACTCAGGCAGACACAGCACATATTGTTATTTTCAGTTTATATATAGGGACACTCAGGAAGTGTAAGTGACTGGCCTCATGCCACAGAACCTAAATCTGAGTTGCTTTCTAAGTTTGCAACAGATAATATGATCCTAGTCTTATCTTCCCTGAAATTGTTTCTAAGGAACTCTTTAATTTATGTATTATCTTCAATAGACTAAACTAATTCAAATAAATTAAAATAAATGCTATATTTAGATAAGCTATTCTACATAAAATAAATGGTATCTATTAAGACAAGATTGTAAGCTTTCAGTCCTAGCCAACATCTGTTGGTTAAAAACTAAGTATCTTTTAGAGAAGATACTGTTACTGCAAAATCTTCCTTTAAAATTTTGACAGAAGTCTGCACAAAATAAATATTTACCTGATGTATTGCCAGACCCATGCAAGCCAAGGTTTTCTCAGGTGTATCCCTTAACTCATTTGCTATATTTGGTACCAAGTCAGCCATTTCATTGTCTTCTGTTAGTTCTTTAAAATCCACCAAAATACTTCCCTTTCTTTCTATTTCATCCTATAAAATATTAAGGCATGAACACAATGATGCCTTTTTTGGAGCCAACTATCATAACTAAACATTCAATTACATACTTTGAAAAAGAATATGTTTATATGGTGAAAACAATGGGTATAATAAGCTTTACATCAAACATATTTACACTATTTAAAATATATTAACTTATTTATGCCTCTTCACAACTCTTTGTGGTATTAATACTACTATGCCCAACTGATACAGGAGAAAACCAAGGTACAAAGAATGTAGGTAATACACCGAAGTCCACACTGAGCTAAGTGGCAGAGCTGGGATCTGGATCAAGGCTGTCTGGCTGCAGCATCTCCTGATTAATAGCATCTCAAACACATTGTTCAAGAAGATAATAGATAAAGGTAGACTAGTAGCTTTGTTGTATAGGAATCTTACCTTATCATATAAATCAATACGCCTTGTGAAAAAATTTTCAAATGCTTGAATCTTCTGAATAAAAGGAGAGCTACTGCTGTAAACTAATCCAACAAAATGGCATTAGCACTAATAATCACATGTGTACAGGCATATCTTTCATGAGACGGAAGAAACACTTAACATACATGGTAGAAGACTTTTAACTACTTTGCATTCTGATTACATTTACATAAGAATATACATAAGTACTGAGTGAATAATTAAGATTTTTTTTTTTAAGATTTTTTTATTTATTTATTCATGAGAGACATGGAAAGAGAGAGGCAGAGACCAGAGGGAGAAGCAGGCTCCATGAAGGGAGCCCGATATGGGACTTGATTCTGGGACTCCAGGATCATGCCCCGGGGTCAAAGGCAGGTGCCAAACCGCTGAGCCACCCAGGGATCCCAATAGTTAAGATTCTAAAGCAAGTTTAGGTCTGCATAGTCTTAAATGCAAATAAGAAGTATCTCTCTATAAAAGCACCAATATCTGGAAATCTTTGACTGAACCGCTGATACTTAATAGGACCTAGTAGTTCAAATAACTTACATAATAAAGCTTAAAAAATGAAAACTATAACAAAGCCAAAGCTAGACACATGAACTAAATTCTTATTTAGAAACAGAGCTAACAACAATCAGTCTTTGCAAAGTAAATTCTACTAGTCCAAATTGCCATATCCTGCGATCAGTGGAGACAGACCACTACTTACTTCACTCCAGTCCTAAAACCTTTATACTATAAAGTTCTGTAACATTTTCAAATTGGTCTTCCACAGCGATACAATAACATGAAGTAGTTTCGAAGTAGAGATGATTAAACCCAAGGCATCTCCTGAACTCCATCTTTAGGATCAGTCTAAAGATCACTTCTAGTGTTCTGGGCTAACTGCCAGGGAAATACTGCATGTTGGTAGCTAAGGCATTCTAAAGCAACAAAAGACATATCACTTAGGAAACACATCTGTGTATATAGTAGAAACAGACTCTCAATACAGAAAACATTTGTAAAGCACTTTATTCATTCACCAAATGAACACTGAGTGCTTCATATGGAGCAAGATCCTTGCCCTTAAAATACACAGCCTAGTGTACACATAACCCATAACTCATAAGACATAATAAACATAAAAACTGTAAAAACCCAGGAAAAACTAGTCTCCAAACCTCTAAATATGTGTATGTTAGCTGATGTTCTTGATTATAAAAGGGGAGATTCCTTAAGTGTGTTTCTACACAAACCTGTGTTGGTGGTATCTCAGTTCCAAGCCCACCCTCCTATTTTTCTGCTCTGTGATGCTGTAATTGAGATCTGCACAGTGCATTTTCCAGACTTCTTTTAAGCTCTGCCAACTGGAGCCACTTTAAAGACTGGAAGGTGGCAAGAAAGGAGGATTTTATTTTTGTTTCTAATTCTTTGCAGCATCTCTCCAGCTGCAGAAAATAGCTACAGTTCCAGCCTCCAGCTATAAGCATCAACTGTGCAATCCTCCCACTGGAGTTACCGGCAACAACTAGCTTCATTCACTGCAGTGATCTGAGCACAGATTAGAAGGGTACCCTTTAGAGGTCCAAGTACTACTTTGAGGGGGCCCCTCAGTAGCTGAAGCAACAGCTGTTCCTCTGAATTCCTAGGTCCTAGCAACCTCAGAACTTCTTACCTTTTGTACCCTCAGCCATAAGAATGATGCTGCTTCCAGAAGTTACCATTAGCTGGGGGCTTATCTCAATGCTCCTCTTTTGCTCTTTAGACTTCCATCTGTATATTCAATTCCCCGTATTAAATCCCTTTTTGAAATACCTAATGTAGTTTCTGCTTTCCTAATTGATATAAAACCTAAAAATATTCTTGAAACAACAACATTTAATTGTTTGAGTGAATTAAAATTAAAGAAGGTGGTATCTATCAATAAGCCAAATGAATTATAGTAATAATATGAGATGTAACATCCAAAGACAAGTTAAGAAAATAGAATTTACAATACTTTTTGCACTTTTAACTCTACCTTCGGAGAAATAAAGCTTCCAGCCTTTATATGGTATGAACTGGTCCAATGTTGATTGTAGTAGCGAAGACTGTGAGGTTTGTTCTGAAGAAAACAGAATACACTAATTAGTAGAAATAGTATATGTGCTGCCAAGCAAGCACTAGCTCAGTAGAAATAGAACATTTTTTCTAATTTGCTTCTCCTTCCAACAATGAGAAATTGATATGGTATTACTAGTTGCAGGTAAAGTTAGAGGTTTCAGTAAAAACGTTGGATTTAATGTTTAAATACTATTTTAAGGAGTAACATCATATAAGACTCTAAGTTAAACTGTTCTCTGTAGGACAGGCAGTTTCCTTCATGAAGGAAAAAAAAAATTGAACAATTTTTGACCTCCTCTACCAGAAGTATGTTTTCTCATGGTTTTATTCAAATCAGATCTGTGTTCTTTTTCTCTCCATTGTCCTGTGAAGCTCCCACCACCTCTTCCTCTTTTCCAGCTTTGAAATCTTCCTCGTCCAAATCCTCTGCCTCTATAGTCTCCATTCATATTTTCTAAAAGATAAAGACCAAAAAAAAATCCTCATCAAAATTACAGTGAAAATAGTGTTAAGAATGTAGTAACATAGTAAATACAAAATTAACATATTCTAATGTGAGATTAACAAACAGGCCTGCAACAGTGTAGCTTCAGACACTCCAGTTACTTTAAGTTACTTATTTCCATCTCTCTCTTTAAGTTTTTATTTAAATTCCAGTTAGTTAACATACAGTGTAGTAAGTCTCAGTGATTCAACACTACCATACAACCCCAGGGCTCACCACAAGTGCACTCCTTAATTTCCATCACCTATTTCACCACCCACCTCCTTCTGGTAACTATCAGGGGTTTTTTTCTCTATAGCTAAGAGTCTGTTTCTCGGTTTGTCTCTCTCTCTCTCCCCCCCCCCCCCACTTTGCTCATTTGTTTCTTAAATTCCACATAAGAGAGGCACCTGGGTGGCTCAATGGTTGAGTGTCTGTCTGCCTTTGGCTCAGAGCATGATCCCAGGGTCCTGGGATCGAGTCCCACATCAGGCTCCCTGTGGGGAGCCTGATTCTCTCTCTGCCTCTTTCTCTGTCTCTCATGAATAAATAAAATCTTACCAAAAAAAAAAAAATCAGATTGTTTGATAGCAGTACTGAGCTCCCAACTCCGTCTTCAGACTCCCGCGTGAAGCGCTACTTTGAGAAGACTACATGCCATACCTTTTAGAAATGGGATAAGAGTGAGAATACCTAGTAAAGAATTCAAAAACAAACTCAAGAAGGACTGTAGAACTGAACCCACGGGTGGGTCCGCTGTGCTTCGTTAAATACCCTCCTTCATTTACATCTCCTCAAGCTGTTCTGACTTGCAAAGGATATAGGTCTCCAAGCGCTCAGTTCTCAGCGGGGCAGGCTCCCGGGTGGCAGCAGGTGCACTCCGCTTGGCTCTCCCTTATTCCAGGGGGAAAGGAAATAGGCGGGGCCAGGAAGAGACTGAAGTCCGACGTCCTCAGGTGACGCCTGCCCAAGTCCCTTCCGTCGCAGTCCTTCTGACGTCCCCGCGCGGGGCCAAGTCTCCCGTGTCGGAGCAGCTCGGAGACCTCCGTTCCTCACGACACTTCGCAGGCTCTCGGGAAGATATTTAGCTACTCACGCGGAACTCACCTGCTTCCAAAATCTTTTTTGGCGCGTTTTGTGACGTAACTTCCGCCCAAGGAGCGGCGAGACGAGAGGGAACGGAGTGCAGCCAATCAAGGAGTTCGGCCAGGCGGAAGCTGCGAGGCTCCCGGAAACTGTCGGGAGGGTCCGACCGGAAAGCGGAAGCGGCGCGCTGCACGTGGGGGCGGTGCCGGCCGGAGGCTTCTACGTCCGTTCGGCTGGTGGTAGTGAGGCTGGCCGCGGCGGCCGCGGAGGACGAGGGGCGGGGCGCGGGGGCCGCGAGAGGCGCTGAAGCGCGGGGAGAGCGGCTGAGCTCCATGGAGGACTCAGGAGAGCCGCTGGACCCACAGCCACCGCATCCCGGGGACCACCGCATCCGTGACGGCGACTTCGTGGTGCTGAAACGGGAAGATGTGTTCAAAGCGGTGCAAGTCCAGCGGAGAAAGTAAGTCAGGTGGCTGGCCTTCGGGGTCGCCGTCCCCGCTTTCTAGATACCCCTTCCCTGCAGGTCTTCCCACAGAGCATCTCCCGCCAGGGCCCCGTTCTTGATTCTCTAGTTCCCCAACCTCCTCCTTCCCTTGGTCTTCCCACAGCGGCCTTTTCCCCCAAAGCCCCATTCTCGGCCCTCCGCGTCCCATTCTCCCCTATCCCCCCTGTCTTCCCGCAGAGTGCCCCCTACCTGGTTTCAAGCCTGGCCTTCTGCCCTCAGCATCCATCTCGTTCCGCGGGGCCCCTTTCCCATCCTTGCCCCTCGGATGCTCAGGTGCTCTCCCCGCCGCCCCCCCTCCCCCCGCGTCCTTCTCCCTCTGTCCAGGGTTCTTCCAGGTCCGTGAGACGTTCTCTCCTCTTATCTCACAGAACCCATCAATCATCCTCTGATATCCTTGCCTCTCAGGGTTCTCCCCTTCCCTACCGTTTCCCCATAGACCATCCTTTCACCCTGTTCCCTCGGCAGGATCAATCCCACAAAAATGAAACCTCTGCGACCTTTTCTGCCCCGTAGGCTCTTTTCTCTATCCAAACTGGAATAATTGTTTACACCTAATTATATCGGAGAACAACTTCTCATAGCACGTAGGATCACTCTAGGGTTCCCTCACTTTATGGGAAGGGATATGAGGTCTAGGAAAGTTAAATTCCCCAAAAGCAATTCGCTCAGGGTCTCAAAACTTGAAATTAGGCTTGATTTGTGAGCCTACTGGTTAGTTATAACTCTGTTTTAATATTAGAGAAGTGGGAATTTTTCGTGACTTCACGACAGGGATGTTGAGGTTGTTAAACCCCAACAGCTCATTCATGCTGAAAATCTGTTGAGATATTTCAATTAGTTATCTGAAAAGTACAACCAAGCTTTCTTTTGAGTTAGCTTATTATAGTACTTTTGACAATGAAATAAGTTGAGTTCAGTGTAAGGAGAACAGCTTTCTGCAGACCATAGGTTTGGTAGTGGTAGATTTGGAGTTTCTAAGAGTGCACGTGAGATGAATGATTTTACTCCTGTGTGAATCAAACTGTTGACTGGTATTTAAAGTGAAACAGGTATCATTGGAAAATAGTCAAGTAACAGTTCCCAAAGCACCATACTGGTGACAACCAAGTTTTATTGCACGAGAATCAATTTAGTAAAGACAAAGAAATACAGGGTGGTGGGGGGCGGGGGGAGTTCCCTTTAGTCCAGAAATGTAATATCTGCACCATTTTCTTTTTAGAATTTCCAATTAGAAATATGGGCCTGGGCCAGCCTTCAAGTATGTATTTTTTGGAAAGAGCCAATACTACTTATTTAAATTTTATAATTGAACAGTGCAGCACAGCAGTGCAGCAAAGTCCTTGTAAGTTTGATGAATGCTTCCAGAGTTTATACAGCTGTACAATGGCCATACGGGTGAAACTTTGGTCTTCTTTCCTTTTTCATACTGCCCTTTTAAGTTGCTTGATTTTAAAATGTGATTGTTAATGTGCTCTTTTAGACAAGAGCTTTTTCATTACCAACAAGGCAAATAGTAGCATCTTCATTTCTAAAAAGTACTTTGTAACCATACTAGACATATTTATTTGGAAACACTTTTCATTACTTCTCTTGGCAGAAGCCAGTACATTAATTTCCATTTTATTCAATAAATGACGCTCTGAGTTCATCTACACTGCAAGGCAGACTCTCCCTTCACTCTTCTTTGAGTCTGTACACATCTGATTGAGCAGAAACAATCCTGACTCACTGAGAAGGAGACTTAGCAAATCTTACTCCTTCTCAGTGAAAACATGGCACCACATTCTTCTGCCTGGTCCCCATTTTCCTGATTGGGGCAGTGACCTCTTGTCACATATCAGTTTGAGTGACCTACTCTTCTTTCCATATCAGACCAGCTACCAGAAGGGTAAATCCAACCCAGCTCAGCCTCAGTGTTTCATTAGCACCAGGATGCTCAAGGGATGAGAGTATGGGATGTATATCTGGGCTAACTGAGTTTCAACTTGGATTGACTGGATGTATGTCAGCAAATATTTGGAGAGTGCGTTATGTTCTGTTATGTTTTAGAAACAAGGCACTTAGCAAAGAATCAGAATTGATCCTATATCTGGATCACTTAGGATCTCATGGAGTTCACTCAGATGGTTCAAGTGAAGAGATTTAATGAAGATGTGACACATACACATACAGTGATGTGGCAAGATTTAGAGAACCAACAGAGAGTGGGAATGCACCCAGGGGTCTATCAGTGGTGGGAAACTTTTGGCAAGGGAGGTTGGGTGATGTGATCTATGGGTTCTGTCATAGACTCCTAGAGCACAGAGAAAGGGAAAGAAGGTGTGCGGTGGGGCACAAACAAAATTAACCAGTATGTGTCTTCCAGGATTCAGAGTTCTGTGGACATGGGCCATATCCTAAAATTAAGGGGGGCTTCGTGAGATCCATTGGTCTTTCCTGGAGCAGACTGTGTGGTAGAGTAGAAGGAACCAGGCTTTGGGGTCAGGCAGACCTGGATTTTAATCCTGATGCCCACTTTCTAACGATGTATCTTGGACAAGATACTTTTCCCTAAGCCTCAGATTGTTCATCTGGGAAGAGCTATGTCCTAGGATTACTGTGAGAATTAAATTAAAAAAAAAAAAAATGAAACACGCTGGCACGTACTGCCTAGCTACTGGTCAACACTCAGCAGATATTAGTTTTCTTTTTATGTGTGTGTAGGACTTTCCTTTTAAATGATAATAAGATAAAAATCCAGGTAATGGGGAAAGCTGAGGCTGCCTGATCCTCAGTAGAGCATTGTCAGTGTTAGGCAGCATTTCCAAACATATAGAATATCAGTAATGTTTATTTGTAAATATATTTGCCTTTACTGGGTAATTTTATTTGTTTGTAGTCACCACACCCAATGTGAACTCATGACCCTGAGATCAAGAGTCTCATGCTCTACTAACTAACCCTGGTTTTACTAGATAATTTTTTAAAAAATAGCCAGTTAGACCAGGGAATTTGTTAAATCCTTGTCATCTCAATGACTGTTCAATTTTGCGAGTTTCTCGCTAGAGTTGCAAGGGGTGTTAACACTGTGTGTCCAGTGGCCTGACAGTGACTTTATGCTTTATGCTATTCATGAGATCCACAAAGCTGTGAGTTTGGATGTCCTGTCAGTGCAAATTGGAGTCAGAACAAGGCCTCAGAAGAGGAATGTCTTCTGTCCTTGTTTCTCCTTCCAAGTTCAGTGTTTTTGTGGGTTCTTACTAATTTTATGTCTCTGCCCCAGCCCAGTTCTCTCTAGTTCACTTGTCAGTTTATGTTCAGAGATAACGCTGATCATTCTTTATGGAGACCAGTTTTGAAATAAACTTGATTGAGCCTATCTTTTCTATACTGAATGCAAATGAGGTTCAGCTATTTGCATTTTCTTCCCCAGAAAAGTAACTTTTGAAAAACAGTGGTTCTATCTGGATAACATCATTGGCCATAGCTATGGAACCACATTTGAAGTGACCAATGGAGGAAGTCTTCAGCCTAAGAAGAAGAAGGAAGAGCCTACTTCAGGTACACTATTTTGGATATATGAAATAGGTGCTCTTGAGCTGGCTAGTCAGAAACCTGTTGACCCCAATTTTAAAATGCTAACCCAGGCTATCCCCAAAGAAATGTAAACTTATAATCTAAGAACTGTAGCTTGGTGGAATGAAGCAAGGTCTGCCTTTGGCTTTGGGTCC
Source organism: Canis lupus dingo (assembly GCF_003254725.2). Taxonomy (NCBI): domain Eukaryota; kingdom Metazoa; phylum Chordata; class Mammalia; order Carnivora; family Canidae; genus Canis; species Canis lupus. Next base: position 16,041,657 of record NC_064266.1, read on the forward strand.
CTGGATTCTGGCTCCAGCCCATCACTAACTGGCTTTCTGACGTTGGGCCAAATTTTTAATCCTAGAAGAATCCTTGCTAGTTCGGTGCTAGAACAGGTAGAGTCCTTTCAGTGCCCAGAAGTTACATAACAGCTGCAGGCAGTTAGCATGTAGGGTAGGGGTAAGAGTCTGGCTTTGACTTTAACTGACTATGTTTAAGTTCCAAGTTCATCACTTGCCTTGTAACCTTAGGCAGGTTACTTGGTTTCTCTAGGGCTTGTATCTTCATCTGTAAAATGGAGCCATAAATACATTTTATGTCAAGGCTATAGCCAGTGTTCAGTCATGTAACACATAGAAAGGTCTTAACCATGCTTTGCCTATAGCAAAGGCCTCATAATTTTAGTTGTCATTGTTAATTAAATACTATAACACTTGTTAAAATAAATGTACCTGAAATATTTTATTAATAAAATAAAATAATTGACTTTTAGAACCAAACAACTAAAATACTAACCAAATCAAAGTTTTGGTTCAGACCAGTTAATAAAATGCTTTTACTCTAACCTCCATATTTTTATTTAGCACTAAATATGGTCCAGGCATGATTAGGCACTGTCCAAGTCATCTTATTAAGTGTACTGAGCAGTGGGGAACACCAAGGATGAGTAGACAAACAGCATACTTGCAGATGGTGATATGTGCTGTGAAGATGGTAAAACAGGGAGGTATACTGGAGGCTGATTGGGTGAGACATGGCTGAGATAATGAGCTCAGCCCTGAGTGATGGAAAGGACCTAGGCAGAGATCTGTCATGAAAGCAGTGCCAAGTGGAGGGAGCAGCAAGTGCCAAAGCCCTGTGGTGAGCCTGTGCTTGGTTTAAGGAACAGGAGGGCAGTGTGGCTGAAGTACAGGGGTAGTTAGAAAAGGTAGTCAGGGGCCAGAACATATACAACCTTGCAGATATCTTTAGAATGTATTGTAATTGTAAGAAGCCACTGTTTTGTGCATGGGAGGATTCGATGAGCCAGTTTGCATTTTACAAGGAGAATACTCTAGGTGTCTGGGTGGATTGTAAGGCAAGAGTGGGAGCAAAAAGATGAGTTAGAGAGTGGAACAGTCACAGCAACAAAGAATAGTGGATGAGAGGTGGGTCGGGGAGACAGTGGAACTTGAGTGGCTGATGTGCTGAATGTGGACATGACCTTAGAGGAAGAAAGATCTTAAATAACTTCAGATCAGAAGTGTCATTAAGCAATTTCCTTCTTTAGAGACCAAAGAAGCAGGCACTGATAATCGAAATATAATTGATGATGGGAAATCTCAGAAACTTACTCAAGATGACATAAAAGCTTTAAAGGACAAAGGCATTAAAGGAGAGGTAATGTTCAAAGGACATTGTGTTTTGTTTTTGTTTTTGGTATTGAGGAAATTGCTTGGTTTTTAAAGCAGGATTTACTTAAGGTGAAACATAAAAATACTGTTTTTCTATTAGAAATAGTTTGACATGTACATGCCATTCCATATATCGGAGATTTCATTTCTTATATGCAGGAATGTAAGTGAGTGGCATTACTGATATTATTAGCAAAAGAGAATTTAATAATTTTGGGCGCATCAGAGCTTAACTTGGTTCATTTTCAGTAATGTTTTCAGCCAGTGTCTTCAGAAATGACTGTTCCTTTTACTCCCCTTTTCCCTTCATCATGTATCTCTGTTTTGTGGGGGTTTTTTTAACCCTATTTTAAGTGCAGGTACAAAGTACTTGTATTTTATACAAATTCTAGATAGAGTAAAAAGAAATGCGGTTTATTCATTTGGACTTCTGTGGAAAAGGGACTGGAAAATCAGACCTTTGGATACATTCTGGGGTAAGAAACCTCTGAAGTTATCATTTCAGTGGAAATAAAATTTCAGAAAATCCGCTTGTTCCTTTTCTTGTAGGAAATAGTTCAGCAGTTAATTGAAAATAGTACAACATTCCGAGACAAGACAGAATTTGCTCAAGATAAATATATAAAAAAGAAGAAAAAGAAGTAAGTGGATTTTGTTTGAAAAGAATGAAAGTGTCAAATCATTATAAATTTCTGAAATTTTCAAAATAAAATATTTTTAAGCCAGTTTTTAAAAACTAACATCTGCTGTTTTCTTCTTCCAGGTATGAAGCCATCATTACTGTTGTGAAGCCATCCACTCGCATTCTTTCAATTATGTATTATGCAAGAGAACCTGGAAAAATTAAGTACGCTTTGTTTCCTTTCAAAAATATAATTGGGGGAAAATATATCTTTAAGAAAAGTCATGATTTTAAGTAAAATGAAAAACTTGTTCACCTGCATAAAGTGTCCTCCTACCTCATAAACTGTAAGTTCTTTTTACTGTGCCTCCAAAGCAATCTATAATCTTATCAACATAATTTTTGTGAAACATACAAACAAAACTTGAAAAAATGATTAGAGTAGCTGACTCTGCTTAGCTAAAAATAAATGAATCATTCTTTTTTCCTCAGCCACATGAGATATGATACACTAGCCCAGATGTTGACCTTGGGAAATGTCCGTGCTGGCAATAAAATGATTGTAATGGAAACTTGTGCAGGCTTGGTGCTGGGTGCAATGATGGAACGGATGGGAGGTAAGATGTAACACTTTCAGGTTCATTAAAGCACCACCATGATGTGAGTAGAAGGGCCTAAAAACTCAAACACACAGAGAGTGAGGTTGAGTTCCGGCAAGATTAATGACATGGTTTGTGTGGGCCCACACAGCCCCAGTCCCTGGGACCTTCCCATAGAGTCCACATCTCCCTGCCAGTGCTGTGTTGGTGCCCCTGGATGGCAATTACCCTTTCCAGTTTCAACATCAGTGGGGATGTTTCTGAAGCCTTTGGCTGGCTTAGACCTCCAGGACTGTGATTTCAGTAAATTTTTGGATAGCTGGTGCTCATTTTTTTGGCCTGAATTGAGGGAATTGGATGAGAAGAACACAAGGGGTATATCGTCCTGGAAGAGCACAACACAGCATGGTTTGCCTGCCCTCCCTCTAACCCTGTGGCAGATGAGAACTTTCAGCTGCTCTGAATGAGGATTGGATTGGCAGAAAGCTAAGAGCCAGTCACCAATCATGTGACACCCAAATTTTGGGTGATCTCAGGGTTTTAACCATAGTGTCAAGTGGGGGTTCATATGTTTTGGGATGATATTTCCTTCACTGGGAATATTCATATACTGGAAAGACCTGCAGAGGAGCTGCATCATCCTATAGCCCCTGAACAGAGTAGAGACCTTCAGTCTCCATTCTGTGGAGGACTCTTGAGTATTTGCAGAGTCTAGAGTCACCTCCATCAAGCAGATTTTTTTTTTAATCTCTTCAGGTTTTGGTTCCATTATTCAGTTGTACCCTGGAGGTGGACCTGTTCGGGCAGCAACAGCATGTTTTGGATTTCCCAAATCTTTCCTCAGTGGTCTTTATGAGTTTCCACTCAACAAAGTGGACAGTCTCCTAAATGGAACATTTTCTGTGGAGATGTTAGCTTCAGAGCCTAAAGACAGTGCATCAGTTGAAGAAAGTAATGGGACTCTGGAGGAAAAACAGACTTCGGAACAAGACAATGAAGACAGTGTAGCAGAAGGCCCAGAGAGCCATCACCCACCAGAACAGGAAACAATGGAAATCGTCTCTCAAGATCCAGAATATAAGGAGCCTAAAGAGAGAGGAAACAAAAAGGATTATGTAAGTGTTAAGAGTCCCCCTTACCTTCATAATATTCCCTTCAGAGTTTCAGTTAACTTCATTTAAGCACAGATTTGGTTTGGCTTTGGAGCATCAGTGCCCAAGGTAATAAATGCCAAAACAGGTGGAGAAAGTGTGTGTGGGTGTACACACGTGTGTGGTGTATTCTTTGGGATGGAGCTTTAGGATCCAGAAACATTGTATAGGCAGGTTCTGATGGTCCTATTACAAATGGGTTTGTGTTTTCAACCTCCTCATGAATGACCTTCTTGCTTTAGTCCAAATTGATAAATACGTTGAAATGTTTTGACAGACCAGCATTTCCATAAACCTGACTGAATTACCTAAGTACATTAATTTTTTCTTTTTCTTCTTGAAGATTCAGGAAAAGCAAAGGAGACAAGAAGAGCAAAGGAAAAGACATTTAGAGGCTGCTGCTCTGCTGAGTGAAAGAAACGCAGATGGGTGCGTTGATGAAAGAATGCAGATATCTGGGTGTTCGTGGGCTCTGCTTCAAACAGCTTAGAATTCTCTGCCTGTCTGCTTTGATTATAGCTGAAGCAGAGATGATGATTCTGTCTTGATTTTTTAAAGAAAGGAGGCTGCATCTGGTGGAGGTGGGGAAATTGGTTGTGCTGGTTTCAGAGTTTTAGAATAAATTTGAAATTTCTCTAATGACAGTGTATCAAATGGGTCTGTGTAGTCCTGCTACATCTAAGGAGTGGGGTATTCAAATTGATGTATTAATGGCTAATTAGGTAAAGGCTAAGGAAAACCTGACAGGAGGTGTAGACTCAGAGATCTGCCAAGCCAGAATTACAGTGTTGGATTTGTTTCCAGGTGATTTTTTTTTTTTTATAATCAAGAATGTCATTAAATGCTACCTAGAGTTGCCAAGGACCACAAGAGCTTTTAATTAATTTTGTGTTTCTTAGAAAGTAATAGCTCATGATTTTATTTATTTATTTTTTTTTTTTGGAATTTGGAGAATATTGTATTTAAAGGTCTTCCCTGTATGAGTCATGGCAAATGAATAGATGATCGTTTTAAGTGCATTTTAAAATCTATGCACTGCTTTGCCGAGTAGAGAAGTAATTTGTCTAATGTTTTCCTTGCAGTTTAATTGTAGCTAGTCGTTTCCATCCCACTCCACTACTGCTGTCTTTGCTGGACTTCGTGGCCCCTTCAAGACCGTTTGTGGTCTACTGTCAGTATAAAGAGGTAATGCTGACATGGAACGGACGGGAGTTCTTTCATCTGCATGTTAATACTCAAATCGCAGCCCTCGAAGTCGTTCTTAATAGAACTCTGTTTATGCCTTTAGCCTCTGTTGGAATGCTACACAAAACTGCGGGAAAGAGGAGGCGTCATCAACCTCAGGCTGTCTGAAACCTGGCTTAGGAATTACCAGGTATGTGTACTTAACAGCAGTTCCAGAGAGCTGATTCTCCTGAGTCTCTCTGGCTCTTTGCAGTAGTGCCAGAAGTTGTTAAATAGAGATACCCCTATTTCTGTCAACAGAGATGAAAGACTCTCCTGCCTATAACTCAGAGAAAGTGCCCTGGGTTTTCCTGACCCTTTTTCCTCCTTTCATGTCAGAGTCTATCACTCTGTAACTCCAGTCCAGAAACACAAACAGTTATGGTTCTTGTTTCTCCAAGGCCTTGAGATCACTGTGGAAGGGAATAACTGCTAATAGCAAAATCCCTAGGTCAACAAGAAAATGACTCTCTCCTCTTTGCTGGGATGTCTTTGTAGCAGGTTTTCAGGATTTACTGGTGGGCTCCATGTCAGTTCAGGTCCTTTGGAAGGCATGTGCTAAGATGAAATTAGAAGTGGGAAGGGATTTATTGGGGAGGATGCCTCTGAAAGATGAGGGGGAGAGGGAGCAGGATCAGATGGGAAAGCCCTCAGACCATGGCAGATGTCTGATTGCTATAAAGAAGGGAGACAAAGGAAGATGGAGAGGAAGAGCCTGCAGCCCTGCCTTCAGAAAGTCTCAGCCAGGATGATGGGGAAAGCTAGAGCAAAGATTGCCCGTTAAAGGAGCCCTGTATTGGGCAGAAATGTTGCGGTCCTGGGTACCCATGCTCAGTAATCGACTTGGAGCAGCCCATGGCCTCCCTGGGTCTAAAGCTGCAGAGGATCCCAAAGAGCAGCAGCTAGAGGCTTTCTGCTGCCTGAACTCCTCACAGCCCTCTTGAAGGAGCACCTCCATGGCTGCCACAGGCCCTGCCCTGCTGCTTGGACATGGTACTACATAATCCAGAATACTCAAAGCCCTGAACGGACTCTGCCCGTTAGAGTTAACAAGGTATCAGGGAAAGGAAGCTCTGGATATATGTCTAGTAACTACTTCTCCATGGACCCAAGCTCCACCGTTGGCCATGAAGCTTCCTGGAGCCAATAGAAAGAAAGATATGCACAGGCCCAGTGGACTACAAAAACATTTGCTCATTTGCCACCAGAGACTCGCCTCAGGTTTGAGAGCCACAGCTTCAGTTTTATTTTTCAAAAGAAAATCATTTAAGCCAATTTCTACACTTTCATCTCCACTATCAGGTGAAGGAAAGGAGCTCTTTAGGAAGTGGTCAGATTAAATCTTTAAGAGAATCTCTGTCCTTTAAATTCAGATGTATGGCCTGTGTATTGTTAGCATGTGCTTTATCTGCTTAGGAAAACATGAATGTCTTTCTGTCTTGATTAGGTTTTGCCAGATCGAAGTCATCCCAAACTACTGATGAGTGGAGGTGGGGGGTACCTCCTCTCAGGCTTCACTGTTGCCATGGATAACTTTAAAGCAGACCCCAGTCTCAAATCCAACGCAAGCACTTTAGAATCAAACAAGACTGAAGAGCCAGCAGCGAAAAAACGGAAATGCCCAGAGTCTGACTCTTAACCTTTCAAAAATTGCTCTGATTTTTGTCCTCAGGCATTATACAGTTAGTAATTTGACTTTAAATGCCATTACTAATCGTTTTCTCATATTCTGAAAGTAAGAATGTGTCTATACACTTGTTCCTGGGAAGAACAAGTAAGCCTTTGTCCACCTCTGACACAGATAAATTTGGTCTGTCAGAACATCAAGCCAAAACACCCAAGTCTGGGGTGTATGCAGTGGACTGGTATGTATGGCCAATTCTGTTTATTTCACAAAAATCCTCTAAGTACTTTTAGTACTCTGAAAATATCTTGAGAATTTAGACCTCCTAAAAATATATTTATACAAGACTTTGTTTATATGTTAAGCTAAGTGGAATAACACAACATACCTAAAACTTGGGTACTGAAAGCCAGAATCTGTGGAAGAAATTTCTTGTGTTCATTCCACTGTCTTAAACTGAAGCAATATGGCTGTGTGAGTGTGTGAGATTTACAGTACCAAAAATGTCCTCCCTGTTCCCTCCAGTGGAATAAACTTTTTTTAAAACATTAGGTTTTTTTTTAATTTTATTTTAATAGTTGACAACTTAGGAAAGTTCTGAGTATTTATTTTACTGCTTTTTTTTGTCGATACACAAAGGTGTAGTAGGGTACTTTTTTGTGTTACTTTTCTCATCCCCTCATTCTTTGTTTCAAAACAAGTGACTATAATTTTTGTGTACTATTGAATTAAAGGAAACAGCGAAGGTTTTTTTCCCCTACCAGGGACTTACAGAGCTACACCCCCACCCACACACGTTTGTGGTTGTTGGTATATATACATATATATATATATATATATATATGTATATATACATATGGAAACAATGCACTATCTATATGATCTATGACAAGTTTAGTGCAGGGCTTAGACCAGTTCTCATTGCATTAGTGTCACTCCTTGTCAAATGTATTTTAAAGTGCCTTTTTTGGTGATTATTAATGCTGGTTTGTTGAGCTCTGGCATGATTAGGTGGTTAGCCTTTCTAAGCTCTGAAAACATTTAATCAAATTTGGTCATCTACTGCAGCCAAGGAAAGTATTTAGAGTAAGCCACAGCTCTTGTCTTGCTCACTAAACATGCTCATACTGTGTGTTGTTCACAACATTATAGCATAGATGCAGATCATCCAGCAAGGAACATCTCAGAAAAAAAATTACATTTTCCTAGTAGCATGTACTATCCTGATAATGGTCAGTGTGATTACCAAGAGTTTTGATTCCTTTTTCTTAAAACAATTGCTTTTAAAGAATAAAAGTGTTTCTTATTATGATTTGTCTGATTTCCATTAATGATGTGGTCAGTGACACCACATTCACTGGCTTTCAGCTGATTGTGGTATGTGATCTGTCGAAGAAAACGTGCCCAAATTGACACCTCTCTGAACACGTCCTTGTAAACAGTCATCATCCACATACAATCAGTCGAGTTTTATCAAGGAGAACACGTGTGCACAGACTGAATTCAGTAGTGTCAGGTCTCCACTGGTTGCTGTTAGAATCCTCTCCTACTTGGGATTCATCCAGTTTTCAAGTCCCATTTCATTTCACTCATTCTGGAAGTCTGCACTACCAAGGCCTTGTGCATTCATGCCCCTGGAGTTGACTTGTGAACTCATATGCCAGCAGCAAAAGTTAGTGTTAACCTGCATTATTTTTTTCTCTTGCATAAAATTTACTTCATCTTTGAAGACTGATGCTTAATTCAATAACTTGAAAACTTAGTATGTGCGAAGAGTCCCTGGAGGGCTTATTAAACCCAAATTGTGTAACACCTCAAAGTTTCTGATTCAGTAGATCTGGGGTGGGGCAAAAAATTTGCGTTTCTTAGAAGTTTCCAGGTGATGCTGCTGGCCCAGGGACCACTGCTTGAGAAACACTCCTGTGTGTGCACCCACATCAAGAGCTTGGCAAAATACTTGATGCTTTTGTCTTGTTTGTAAAGTAGATATTCATTTTTGGAGCAAATGAATGGATAATTGTATGACTTCTGAACATCTAGCCACCAGGAGAGTTATGTGAAATAACACTTTAATAAGTGGCAATCAGAAAATAAAGACAAAAATTTTGTAATGTCCACCTTATTTCTTCACTGGGTTAGGATCTTGGAAATATACAGTGGTGGCAATTAGATGATTTTGTAGCTTAGAGGTACCCTAATATTGTGTGAAGCATATCCCCCCACCTTTGTCAAATTATAATTGACATGTAACATTGTGTAAATTGGGACACCTGGATGGCTCGGTTGAACATCTGACTCTTGGTTTTGGCTCAAGTCATGATCTCAGGGTCCTGAGATTGAACCCCCGAGTCAGGCTCTGCATTTAGTGGGAGTCTGCTTAAGATTCTCTCCCTCTGCCCCTGCTCCCAGTCATGTGTGTACTCTTTCTCCCTCTCTAAAATAAATATTTTTTAAAAACCAGTAACAACATTGTGTAAGTTTAAGGTATATGACATGTTATTTTGATACACTTAATATACTGCAAAGTGATTACCACCATAGCCTTAGCTGACACCTCTATCCTATCACATAATTACCATTTCTGTTCGTGGTGAGAACATTTAAGATCTACTCTCAGCATATATCTTCAATATGTAATGCAGTATTGTTAACTATAGTCACTCTGCTGTATATTAGATTCCTAGAACTTGTTCATGTTATAACTGGAAATTTATACTCTTCGACCAGTGTCTCCTTAGTACCCACCCCACCCCCTCAGCCCCTGGCAACCACCATTCCACTCTCTGTTTTTATGAGTTTGGTTTTTTTAGATTCTACATACAAGTAACACATTATCTTTCTCTGGTTTATTTCACATAGCACAATGCTCTCAAGTATCCAGGTTGTCACAAATGGCAGGATTTCCTTTCTTCTCATGGCTGAATAATGTTCCATGTGTATAGCTACCACATATTTATCCATCCATCCATTGACAGGTTGTTTCCATATCTTGCCTATTGTGAATAATGTTGCAGTGAATGCGGGAGTGTAGTTACCTCTTCAAGATACTGATTTTGTTTCCTTCAGATAACATATCCATACACAAAAGATCTATAGTTTATACTACTTTCCTGTGTTTTGTGAATTTTATTTCACAATTGATTTTTTTCATATTGTATATCCATTAACAAACTACTGAATCGTTATTTTTAATCCTTTTGTCTTTTAACCTTTATTCTGGAATTATAAGTGACTTACCCACCACTATTACAATGTTCTGAATTTAACTGTATATCAGTGAGTTTTATACTGTTTTCAGGTTACTACCAATTAGCTGATTAGTAGCTTCCATTTTAGCTTAATTAATTCCCTTCAACATTTCCTGTCAGGCCAGTCTAGTGGTAATGAGCTTCTTCAGCTTTTGTTTGTCTGGAAAACTATTTTTCCTTCCCTTCTGAAGGGCAACTCCAAGCATTCTTAATTACATTGAGTATTGTTGATTGGCAGTTTTGTTTTTGTTTTTTTTTCAGCACTTTGAATAATATCATACCACTTCCTTCTGATGAGGAGAATTTCCTCTTGAAAAACCCACTGATAGTCCTATAAGGGTTTCCTTGTAGGTAACAAGTTGCTTTTCTCTGGCTCCTCTTAAGAGCATCCTTGTCTTTAATTTTTGACAATTTAATTATAATGTGTCTTGGTGTAGGTTCATCTTATTTGGTACTCTTTGGGTTTCTTGGATCTGGATGTCTGTTTCTTTCTCCAGGTTAGGGAAGTTTTTAGCCATTATTTCTTTAAATAACTTTTCTGTCACTTTCTTTTTCCTTCTGGGACCCAGATAATGCATATGTTTGTCCACTTGATGGTGTCTCATAAGTCCTTTATGCTATCTTCACTCTTGTTCATTTTTTAAATTTTTTGCACCTCTGATTGGATGACTTCCACTGCCCAGTCTTTGAGTTCATTGATCTTTTCTTCTCTCTGATCTATCTACCGTTGAACCCCTATATTGAATATTTTAGTTCACTTACTGTATTATTTAGCTTAATGATTTCTTTGTGGTACTTATTTATATTTTCTGTCTTTTTAAATTCTCACTTCATTCATGATCTGACCATGGTGAGCACTTTTATGACCATCATTTTGAACTCTCTATAGAATAAATCATTTATCTCTGTCTCATTAAGATCTGTTTCTGGAGATTTATCTTGGTCTTTTGTTTGGAACATATTCATCTGGTTTATTTTTTCTTCACTCTACTGGTGCTTGCATATTAGATATGACAGCAATCTCTCTCAGTCTTGACAAATTGATCTTGTGCAGGAGATAAGCCTCACCAATCAGCTCAGTCTGAGCTCCTGGTTGTCTGTCAAACCTTTGTGATTGTCGGGAACCTGGGTGGCTAGTTGGTGAAGCATCCAACTGTTTCAGCTCAGGTTGTGATCTCAGGGTTGTAAGATAGAGCCTTGCATCAGGCTCTGCACTGGGCCTGGAGCTGGCTTAAAATACGGTCTCTCTCCTCTGCCCCTCCCCCCCCAAAAGAAAAAAGGCTTTGTGATTATCTAAACCACCATCTTTGTTCTGAGTGGTCCCCAGTAATTGAGAGTGTGCCAAGACCTGCCAGTATCACAAAGGATACTGAAAGGGGAGAATTTCACTTATTTATTTATTTTTAATTTTTATTTATTTATGATAGTCACACACACAGAGAGAGAGAGAGAGAGAGAGAGGGCAGAGACATAGGCAGAGGGAGAAGCAGGCCCCATGCACCGGGAGCCTGACGTGGGATTCGATCCCGGGTGTCCAGGATCGCGCCCTGGGCCAAAGGCAGGTGCCAAACCCCTGCACCACCCAGGGATCCCGAAAGGGGAGAATTTCAAAGGGGAGAATTATCAGCCCCTAGAAGCAGGCTGATTAGTGGCAGGATCTTCAGGCAGCAGGTAGGAATGAATTTTCTTTTTCATTTTTAAATAGTTGGGACAAGTAAGAAAAATAATTTTGTGACACATGAAACTTACATGACATTCAAATTGCAGTGCCCATAATTGAAGTTTTAGTGGAAAACGGTACTGTTGGTGGCTGCTTTTGTGCTATGGGGCAGAGTTGAATATTTGTGGCAGATACCATGTGGCCCTCAAAGCTTAAAATACGTGCTATGTGGCCATCCAAAAGATATGCTGATCATGGATTTAAGTGAAGTGGTGAGAGGAATTGTGGGGGTGAAGAAACCAGGAGAGCAGCACTTTGGAGCAGCCACAGCAGAGAGCTGGTTTGGAGCAAGCAGCAACAAAAGATGTAAAGTGAAATCCAGAGCTCCTTAATGGTCCTCTAGACCTACAGACAGAATTTGACATGGTTGACCTCTTTCCTTGCGACAGTTTTTTTACTTGGCTTCTAGGACACTATCTCTTCTGATTTCCCTCCTATCTTTCTGGCTATTCTTCCCCCATCTCTGCTGCTCATTCCTCTTCTCTGAGGTGATTGTTTAGAACAACAATGGCACTCCAAGGCTTAGCAGTTGCACCCTTTCCCTTTTTTTGTCTACACACTGCTAGGTGTAGGTGTTGGAGGGATCTGGGGTCTGATCAAAAAAGATATGACCATGAGGTGGCAGTAGTACCCACATGCTTTATTGAGTGGTGGTTCTGCCCAGACAGGTTAGCAAGGAAGGGGATGTTTTTTCACAGTGAGAATCTATCTAGAAGCAACACCATGGGGAGTACTTCTCAGAAGAGGAGGGCAAGGGAACCCCCAAGGAAAGGGGAATTTGAGAAGGCCCTCTTGTGTCTAGGTGGAGTCTCTGGATCTGACTGCTCTGAAGGACAAGAGTCTTATAACTGTTTTTTTTTTTTTTTTTTTTTTTTTTTTTATGATAGTCACAGAGAGAGAGAGAGAGAGAGAGAGAGAGGCAGAGACACAGGCAGAGGGAGAAGCAGGCTCCATGCACCGGGAGCCCGACGTGGGATTCGATCCAGGGTCTCCAGGATCACGCCCTGGGCCAAAGGCAGGCGCCAAACCGCTGCGCCACCCAGGGATCCCAAGAGTCTTATAACTTAAAAGACTTGGGATCAATGGTCAGCAGATGCTGGGTATATGCTGAAGGTATGCAAAGCAGATGGACCCTAAATGTCTAAAAAATTACTTATTTGGGCTCTGTTTAAAAGAAGTGGATGTGTAAAGTTTGAGTTTGGCACCAGCAGGCTTTTGAGCTAACAGTTCTCAGCCTATAATGAAGAAATAACCACTCTGCAGCCAATGCATAGGGGCCATCTTTCACATAACCACAGGTGATCTTACTTAGTTTTAAGGATTTGTTTGTTTTTACTGAGGCATAATTGACATATTATAACCTTATATAACATATAGCTTCAGGAGTACAACATTACAATTCAGTATTTGTATACACTGAGAAATGATCACCACAATATGTCTAGTTACCATCTGTCAGCAGACATAGTGAAAAAATTTTTTGTGTGTGATGAGAACTTTTAAGATTTACTCTCTTAGCAACTTTCAAATATGCAATATGATATCATTAACCATAGTCACCACACTGTGTGTTATATCCCCAGGACCTACTTGCTTTATAACTGAAAGTTGGTACCTTTTTTTTTTTTTTTTTTCATTTTAAGTTTTTATTTAAAGTCACATATAAGGTTACTTTACTCCTGCATCTTCTCAATGGTTTCTTCCTTATATTTGCCCTTTTCCTTTCCTACTTGGCGAGATTTGGCTTTACGCTCAAGGATCTTTTTGCGGTCTTTGTCCAGTTTTAGTCTAGTGATAACCACCTTGCTAGGGTGAATGCCCACGTGGACAGTTGTGCCATTTGCCTTCTCTCGCTGTACTCGTTCAATGTAGATGACATACTTCTTCCTGTAAACCTGGACTACTTTGCCGATTTGCTGACCTTTGTAGTGTCCCCGCACAACTTGCACTTTGTCATCCTTCCGGATGGGCATGGACCGCACGTTGTACTTCTGCCTCAACTCTTTGGAAAGCGGGGAAGACATGATCTTCCTGCGAATGTGGGAAGGCGCATTGAAATGCCGCTTACGATTCTTGCTCCGGTCAGAAGTCACAAACGGATTGAACTTCATGTTGGCTGCGAGCGCCTCAGCGATGGCCGCCGAAAGTTGGTACCTTTTGACCCCTTTCACCCATTTTGCCCACCCCACTAGCAGCCACCAATTTTCTGCATCTATGAGCTTGGTTTTTTGGTTTTGTTTTGATTTGTTTTTGTTCTTTGTAGAGTCCACATATAAGTAAAATCATACAGTATTTGTCTTTCTCTAATTTCTCTTAGTGTAGTTGCCTTCAAGGTCCACCCATGTTATCACAACTGGCAAGATTCCATTACTTTTTATGACTGAGTAGTTTCACATTTGATATAAATATATATAATGTATGTGTATATATATGTACATATATAAAATATATATAAAACATCTTTTTTATCCATTTATCCATCAGTGGACACTAAGGTTGTTTTGTAAATAATGTCGCCCTGAACATGAGGATGCGTGTAAACACTAAAATTAAAATTAGTGTTTTTATTTTTTTTTTCAGATAAATATCCAGAAGTGGAATTGCTGGATCCTATGGTAGTTCTATATTAAACTGTCCTTCCTCTATTACATATTCTTGGATCCTTTATTGTAAATTAATTGACCATATATGCGTGGGTTTATTACTCTATTTTGTTCCCTTGGTCTATAGGTCTTTTTATGCCAATATCATACTGTTTTGATTACTATAACTTTGCAATATAGTTTGAAATCAGGGATGATGGTATCTCCAGCTTTGTTCTTCTTTCTCAAGATTGCTTTGGCTATTTGAGGTCTTTAGTGGTTTCAGACAAGTTTGGGAATTGTGTTTTATGTGAATAATGCCATTGGAATTCGGTAAGGATTGCATTGAATCTGTAGATTGCTTTAGGTAACATGGACATTTTAACAATCTATGAGCATAGAATATCTTTCCATTTATTTGTGTCTTCTTCAACTTTTTTTGTCAATGTTTTATCGTTCTCAGTGTATAGGTTTTTCAATTTCTTGGTTAAATTTAGTTCTAGATATTTTATTCTTTTTGATGCAGTTGTAAATGGGATTTTTTCTGAATTTCTCTTTCTGATAATTCATGTTAGTATATAGAAATACAACAAATTTTTGTATATTGATTTTTGTATCCTGTAGCTTTACTGAATTCTTTTTTGGCAGAGTTTTTAGGGTTTTCTATATATGAAATCATGTCATCTGCAAATCACAACAGTTTTACTTCTTTCTTTCCAATTTGTATGACTTTTATTTCTTTTCCTACCTAATTGCTTAGCCTAGCACTTCCAGTACTATGTTGAATAAAAGTGGCAAGAGTGAGCATCCTTGTCTTATTCCTGGTCTTAGAGGAAAAGCTTTTCGTTTTTCACCATTAAGTAGGATATTAGCAAAAAAAAAAAAAAGTAGGATATTAGCTGTGGGCTTGTCATATATGGTTTTTATTATGTTGAGGTAATACCTATACCTATATCTCTATACCTACTTTGTTGAGGGCTTTTTATCATAAATGGATGTTAAATTTTGTCAAATACTTTTTCTGCATCTGAGATAATTATATGGTTTTTATCTTTCATTTTGTTAATATGGTGTATCATGTTAATTGCTTTATTAGATGTTGAACCATCCTTGCATCTCTGGAATAAATCTCATTTGATAGTGGTGTATGATCCTTTTAATGTATTGTTGAATTCAGTTTGCTGAGGATTTTTGTGTCTATGTTCATCAAGGCTATCGGCCTGTAATCTTATTGTGGTGTCCTTGTTTTGGTATTAGAGTAATGCTGGCCTCATAGAAATAAATTTGGAGGGATTTTCTCCTCTTCAATTTTTTGGAATATTTTCAGGTGGATTGGCATTAATTTCTCTTTGAATGTTTGGTAGAATTCACCAGTGAAGTTGTCTGGTCCTGGACCTTTGTTTGTTGATAGGTTTTTGATGACTAATTCAACCTACCTACTAAAAATTAGTCTGTTCAGATTTTCTAATTCTTCATAATTCAGTCTTGGAAAGTTGTATGTTTTTAGGAATATATCCGTATCTTCTAGGTTGTCCAATTTGTTGGCATATAATTATTCATAGTAGAGGCACCTGGGTGGCTCAGTGATTGAGCGTCTGCCTTTGACTCAGGTCATGATCGGGGGTCCTGGGATTGAGTTCCACATTGGGCTCCCCATAGGGAGCCTGCTTCTACCTCTGCCTATGTCTCTGTCTCTGGGTCTCTCATGAATAAATAAATAAAATCTTTCCAAAAAAAGTTTAAAAAATTATTCATAGTAGTCTCTTTGTGGTGTCTGGTGTAACAGCTCCTCTTTCATTTCTGACTTTATTTGTTTGAGCCCTCTCTTTTTTTCTTGGTAAGTCAAGCTAGAAGTATGTCAATTTTGTTGATCTTTTTAAGGAAGTAGCTCTTTGTTTCACCGATCTTTTCTATTGTCTCTTTAGTCATTATTTCATTTATTTCCACTCTGATCTTTGTTATTTCTTCCTTCTACTAACCCTGGACTTTGTTTATCTTTTTTCAAGTTTTAAGGTTTTAAATGCCATCTCTATGATGATGACTCCCACATGATGTCTTTAGTGCGGTCCTTTCCCTTGAGCTCCAGACCCATATACCCAACTCAACACCTCCACTTGAGTGTCTGGTCACATCTCAGATTTAACATAGCCTGATCTGAACTCCCCATATTTTCCTTCCCAAGCCAGTCCTTCGTATAGTTCTCCCCAGCTCTAATGTTCCCCGTTGTTCAGGCCTAAAGCTTCCATCCTCAATGCCTCTCTTTCACTTATGCCACACCAAATCCCTCAGCCCTACCTGTCCTCTGTCTCCAAAACAGACCCATAGTCAGATGACTTCTCTTTATCCCCAGTGCCACACGCTGGTCCAAGCCATCACAGTGACCCACTGAGAATTTTGCAGTGGTCTCCTTACTGGTTTTTGTGTTCGTACCCTCACTTGCCCTACAGTCTTCTTTCAACCCAGGAGCTGGAGTGTTGTTATCACATAAAGCAAATCATGTCAGGCCTCTACTGATATCTTTTCAATTTCAAAAGCAAAAGTCTTTACCAGGGTGTACAAAGCCCTGTGTAATCTGGCCCATGCCACTTCACTACTTATGTCCACATGGGCCTCTTTGCTCGTCTTCAAACATACCAACCACATTACTCAGGGCCTTTGCACTTGCTGTTCACTCTGCCTGAAGTGTCCTTCCTCTGGGGGTCCACATGGTTCACATCCTCACTTTTTTTAAGGGTTTCATTTTCTCAATGAGGCCTGTTATATACCCAAATGACTGGTTTCTGGACCACAGAGTAGTAACTATTGTAGTCAATTAATTATTTTAGCATCTGTGATCTCCCAATTATACTATATTTTACAGTGTTGTGTTGTGTATTTTCATTTTGTAATGCTGGGACCCTTTTCCCCTCCTGTTCCATAATTGTGCTTTAACTCCTCCTTGATAAAATATTAGAGACTATGACAATTAAAATATTCAAGTACAATTGCCAAACTGTGGAAGGAGTCTCGGTGTCCATCGAAAGATGAATGGATAAAGAAGATGTGGTTTATGTATACAATGGAATATTACTCAGCCATTAGAAACGACAAATGCCCACCATTTGCTTCGACGTGGATGGAACTGGAGGGTATTCTGCTGAGTGAAATAAGTCAATTGGAGTAGGACAAAAATTATATGGTCTCATTCATTTGGAGAATATAAAAAAATAGTGAAAGGGAATAAAGGGGAAAGGGGAAAAAATAAGTGGGGAATATCAGAAAGGGAGACAGAACATGAAAGACTCTGGGAAATGAACTAGGGGTGGTGGAAGCAGAGGTGGGCGGGGGGTGGGGATGACTGGGTGGCGGGCACTGAGGTGGGCACTTGACAGGCTGAGCACTGGGTGTTATTCTATATGTTGACAAATTGAACACCAATAAAAAATAAATTTATTTTAAAAAATAAAATAAAATATTCAAGTAGGAGAAGAGCTCTAAAATACAGATGATTACATCTGCAGAAGGATTTGGAAGGAAAGGGTCAGAGGCCATTTGTTTCTGATCATATTAGATACCTAGGGCCGCCTTAACAAAAGACCAAAAACTGAGCGACTTAAAACAACATAAATGTGTTGTTTCACAGTCCTGGAAGTCAGAAGTCCCAAATCAAGGTGTTAGCAGGGCTATTCTCACCCTTGCAGTCCTAGGGGAGAATCTTTCTTTGCTTTTCCAGCTTCCAGTGACCCCAGATGTTTCTTGGCTGGTGGCAGCCCAGCTTCAGTCTCTGCCACCACCTTCACATGGCCATCTTCCCTCTGTGTTTATGTCTTCACATGAGATTCTCCTTGGTGTCTACACAGATCTCCCTCCTCTTACAAGAACACTGGTCATGTTG
This sequence comes from Canis lupus dingo, assembly GCF_003254725.2. NCBI lineage: Eukaryota > Metazoa > Chordata > Mammalia > Carnivora > Canidae > Canis > Canis lupus. The sequence goes on from NC_064266.1 coordinate 16,059,675, forward strand.
GATATGGGCCCACCCTAATGACCTCATCCTAACTTGATTGCATCTGTAGAGACTATTTCCAAATATGGTCACACTCACAGGTGCCAGGGGTTAAGTCTTCAACGTATCATTTTGGAGGACAACAGTTCAACCCATCACACCCACCATATGCTTTTCAGGACGACCTGATGTCTTGCCATCAACATATATTACTTTTCTCAAAAGAGGGAAAATTAGTGGTGTAGGTAGTCCTTGAGTTCATCTCAAAGAAATGGTGGCATGGCATCTCCAGAGATCCTAACTGCACTCTGTTGGCACCATGGATTGGGTGGAATTCTCTTGAATGTCTCTTGTATCCTTGATAGGTCTTCTGTTCCTACACATTCCCCTGCCCTGAAGTGTTTACAAACTAAACTAAAAAGATGTGCTAGTGCATAGGACATCAACAGGAGGCCAGGACCATGCAGTGCTATGTTCCACCTGCCAGCAGCCAGCAGCCTCTCATGAGCAGTGCCGTGTGTGCGTGTGTGTGTGTGCGTGGCTTGCCAGACTAGCATTTGGTGCTTTGCAGTGTTTTGCCCTCCCTTATCCAGTGAGTAAATCCTTTTCATCTTGGGCCCTTGAATCCTCTTTATTAGGAAGTGATTTTGTTTTCTGCTGAATTGCAATAAAGAAAAAGGAGAGACGTGTCTATTGCAATATGTTAAGCATTTCTTAGTAACTTGTATCAAGATGCAATAATACAAAGGGTTACAATGGTGGTATATTAAATATATTTACCATGAGACTAGCTTGGCTTTGGATGGTTTCTTAGATTCAGGTCCCCAAGAAGCAGACCCTGAAATAAGAAGTTGAGGACAAGCAGTTGATTTGGGAGGCGACTCAAGGCAACATCAGTTGAGGTTACCAGTAGGAAGTGGGGCAGGGAGATAAAGATAACCTAGAAAGGGTGTATTACCAAGAAGCTCACTGCTATGGCACCTGGGGCTCAATCCCTTGGGAGGCACCATTGGTGAGGAATGAGATGACAGAAAAAGAAAGGAGAACAGGAAATTTTCCACCTGTCTTGCCATAGGAAGCTAGCTGCCGAGTTAATAATGGTAGCAGCCAACATTTCCTGCACCATGCCATATACCAGGCACTATTCTAAGTGTTTTGCAGTACTCATATCATCCTCGTAACAATCCAATGAGGCAGATATCCTTGTTTTACTGATGAATCTGAGGTCCAGAGAGGGAAAGCAACTTGTCCAAAGTCATACAACTACTTAGTAATAGAATCAGAGCCCTGTTGGGATCCTTGGGTGGCTCAGCGGTTTTGGCACCTGCCTTTGGCCCAGGGCGTGATCCTGGAGTCCTGGGATCGAGTCCCACATCGGACTCCCTGCAAGGAGCCTGCTTTTCCCTCTGCCTGTGTCTCGGCCTCTCTCTCTGTGTCTCCCATGAATAAATAAATAAAATCTTGAAAGAAAAAAAAAAGAATCAGAGTCCTGTTTTTATACACAGTAAAAATCAGGCCTTGAGGGCCCAGGGATCTGTCTGGATCAGCCCAGATGTTCTGATTCCCAGTCCAAAGTTATCCCATTATCTAGGCTCTCTCTTCCTTAGCCCTGAAAAATGATCCTTAGTTGGCTACTCTCAGAGATTTCCAGATAATAGAATTTAAAAAGTAAATGTCTTATGGTCACTTTTGAAATAGATTGTTCAAGTCTATTTAACAATCTTTCTTTACTCTAGGGAAAAAGATGTCTTTTCTTGTACTCTTTCGCTTTATATCCTGGACATTCTTTTACTTCAAAGTTTTGCACTTTCCCTCCCCCCCCCCCCAATTCTGCATCCAAAGACCAACAAATCCTAGTGCTATCTTTTAAAATTTACTTTAGAGAATGGATTTGAAAATCACACTCCTCCTTGTTAGCCCAAAGAAGGCTAAGAACATGAAGCTTTGGCCTCAGGTGAATCTTTTATTATTTCAAACCAAGACAAACATATTTTTTCAAGGATGACAGCACAATCATTATCACAAGCATGTTAATATGTCTATTTCAAGAGAAAGAATATACTACAAGTCATGCTATTCATATTTTCAATAGCATTCTGGCATAAATTAAAGCATTTCCAGTGTGTCAAACATTGAATGAACAGTAAATTCTACTTTCTGCTTTTGGGTAAATAAATGGTGTCTTTCAGTGAAGTGGCAGAAAATAATGTGAGGGCTGCTTCTTAAAACCGCCCTTTGCTCCAACAGCCATCAGCCCCTTCGGTTACCACTGAACTTCTCAGCTATTTTCTGTAGTTCCATATCCATTGCAGCCAGGTTCTCAAGTTCCTTTTCCTAGAAAATACAGAAAAGTGGAGGCATGAGGTCCCAGATCAATAAATTTTATTGTGGTCTGAGGGAGTATGAATAGAAGGGAATTTTTTGATATCAGAAGCCATATGAGACACCCTACATCAGTGGTTCTCAAAGTGTGGTTCCCTGATCAGAAGCATCAGCATCACCAAGGAACCTGTCAGAAATGCAGATTCTTGGGCCCCACCTGCAAACTACTCAATCAGAAACTCTGAAGGCTAGAAATCTCTTGAGATTCTGATGCACATTCAAGTTTAAGAAACAGCAACCAGCATAATCAAATTAGGAAAAATCATTGTTTAGGCAGGAACCGTTCTAATCACGTTAACTCTCTGAGATGTAAATGAATTTTTATAGTCCAATAGCTGATAAAGGAAGACTAAAGCAACTAATTTCTATATCATGTGTTCCTTCTTATCCTGTGAAATAGTGATGAAAAGTTAAATGACCAGGAAGATACCAAATTGGGGTTGTCAACGTTGGCCGAACACTGAAACCACCTGGAAGCTTTGAAAAATCCTGATGCCCAAGTAGCACCCAGCACCAAATAGACAGAATCCCTGGGGGTGGATCCAAAACATCAGTAATTACTCAAGCCCTGCAGCTGATTCCTGTGTGCAGCCAAGGTTGGGAAGCACTGCAGTAGGGTAAGTGGGCAGGGACAATGGAACTCAAACCCAGAGGTTGTCCCCACTCTCTTACTGAGGATACATTCTCAAGGTAATTAATTCCCACCAGTTTCACCACATTAATTTCAGGTAGTCTTGAAGACATTAATATTAACCATCTTAATTTTAAACAAAAGCCCCACACGTTACCTCTTCCTCCGTCAGAACTCCCTGGCCAGCCCTGTCCTGTTCATTCTCTGCTGCATGGTGTGGGCTCATCTGCTCCTCAGAGTCATAGAAGTCTGGAAATTCAGCAGACTTCTTCCTGTAGTGAAGGAGCTGGTCCAGTTCAGCCACTCTGTCATACTGCCTTTTCAGATCCAGTTTGGGGGAGAGATTTCTCTTCTCATATCCCCAATTCACATCGTCCTCGAAGGGCTTTTTCTCCCACACATCATAGTTGTATTCTGGGAAGAAATTCTTCTCATTCAAGGTTAGCCCATTTTCCTCTTCCCCTTCAAGAAAATTGTCATCCATGTTGTCTTTTCTCTCAAAATGCCTGCTCTTCCACTGGGGAGGATCATAGTATGGGTTGAGCAGCTCCCCTAATCTCTTCCTCTTGTCAGTGGTGTAATGAGGACCATACTGTGTACCTTGAAGCCTAGCTTCCTCCCTGCTCTCTTTAGCATCTTCCAGGTCCTCCTGCTGCTGCCACTTCCCTTGGGCTCCTTCCTCACCTCTTTCCTCACCATAGCTGAGGTAATTTCTGTCCTGCTCTTTCCACTCACCTTGTGGATACCTCCTTACCTTGTCCATTGGGCTTTCTTGAACACTGTGGTATCCTTCACCCAAGAACCGTTTTTCTTCTTTGTCTGGAATGGAATATGCACCTGGTCCCCCTCCCCTGGCTCTGTGGTGGTGTTCCTCCTCATGGCCCCTCTCTCCCTCACTTTCTTCATTATATCTGTGGGCCGTGTGGTCAAACTCTGAGCCGGGGGGATTTCTCTTGTCCTCCTCCTGGCTGTCCTCACTGGGAGGCCTTGGAGCCCTGTACTCCTCACTTCCTCTGCCACCATATTGTCCTTGCTCCAGGTCCTTGGGAGCCTGGTAACTCCTCACTTCTTCCCCATATTCGGGTTCTTCCTCTGAAGCCCTGTAGTGGGCTGGATGGTGGTCCCTCTTTTCCCCTAAGCTGGCCATGCCCATGTCTGACTTCTCGGATTCCTCACGGAGGTGTCCTCTTTGCTCAGAGGGAGGTGTCCCTTCTTGAGAGGACCTGTCAGGCCTGGTCCTCCCATGGTGGTGTCTTGGCTTCCAGTGTCGTTTGTCCACCTCAGGGTCAGTATCTTCCTCACTTTCCTCAGATTCTTCCCGGCTCCCAACTGGGCTTTTAGACTCTTGAGGGTGTTCCTCCTGGCTTCTTGTATCCTCTCCACTCTCCTGGCTACTCCTTTCTCTGCTGTGTGTCTTCTCCTCAGGGGTGCTGGCAGAGTGTGTACCATATCTGGCCACTAACTCCTCTTTTTTCTTAGCTGAAGCCTGGTTTCTTTTGTTGAGAAAGGCATTTTGTGTCTCTCCTGGCTCCTCCAGGTTTTTCTCTTCACTGCCATCTCTTCCATGCTCCCTTTTCTGATATTTCTCCCCCTCCTCTTCCTTCCTGTCCTCTTCCTCAGTTTTCTCAGAATAGTGTGTCTTTGCTTCTTTAGAGACTTGGCTGTCAGGGAGGTATAGGTCCCCTTGGGATTCACTTGCTCCTTCTCGGCTGTGCCCACCCTCTGTGTCTGCCATTGTCGGGCCTTGGGTGCCCCCCTCTCCTGGGGGTCTTGCTTCTTCCCTACCAGAAGGCCTGTTGGCATCTGAGGCATCAGTTGGGTCTCTTAACAATCTTACTTCAAACCGTGTGTTTTCATTTTCACTTTTCTCTTCATCTTTGACCTCTTTTCTACCTATATGAAAATAAAGAAGCTTAAGTGTAATTTCAGAATTGTGCACCAGCCTCAGTGAGCACTACAAAACTGAAGGACCTGAAAAATCACTTGGATACTTTTTAAAGTTAATAAAAAGTATAGTCAGACTCCTTTTGAAAGAAAATGGGATGAAAGCTCGTTAGTTGTGTTTAATAATAAACTCTACTTTTACTTTTTCCATAACACTCAACCAGCATGTCTCACTGGTACTAGTGATCAAATTAAAATCCAAATAGAGATTTATGAAATGTTAGAATTTAGAACCAGAAGAAACCTTAGAATTCATCTATTTCAGCCTCTCCTTTTTGCAAATGAAGACATTGAGACTCAGAGAGGTATAATTAGGGACCCTTCTTTCCATATTTGTTCGAGTAAGGATTAAAAAGTTAGCCTTATGTAAATAGCTCTAACTAAAATCCAACTAAATAAAGTTAAATAGCCAAAATGGGAAGTATCAGGAGGAAGTATCAATGGAGGATTTAAAATTTTAAATTATTAGTTTATCAGCCTTTTAATCTAATCAACTGTGTAGACTCAATGTAGCAGTAAGAGACCATGTAACCTAGTAACTGGTGGTAAGAAGGGTGCATATTTCTTCCCTGAGAAAACCGCATACCAGTAGAAAGAACCATTTCTTCCATCACTCAGATCCCATCTGCCCAACGTATTCTCAGATGTTGAAGATAAACATCAGTATACTGAGTTATCTTTGTTTCATTAGTCAACAGTAGATGGTACAACTGATATTTTAATTGAATGTGTTCTCTCCTATCTCTTCCAAATGTCAATACCTCCTTTACTAAATCCTCCTTAATGCAAGAGCATTTCATGAAAGAAGACATGCAGCTAGCATTGTCTGATTGTTAGCTGGAAAGGCTTGAATTTCAATTTATGTCACTGAGTTCATATAGAACTCCTGAAGCCAAGGCCCCTCATAGCTCTGGGTCTAGATCTATACTGTCTGTTGTGGGAGCTGCCAGCCCTTTATGGTTCCTGAGTACTTGAAATGTGGCTGGTCCAAACTGAGATGAGCTATAAGTCTAAGATACCTACCAGATTTTGAGACTTTGTATGAAAAAATTGCAAAATATCTCAAATTTTCATATTGATTGTATATTGAAATAATATTTTGGATGTATTGGGTAATATATATTATAAATATACTGGGTGTGGGGGCACCTAGCTGGCTTAGTCAGAAAAGCATGTGACTCTTGATCTTGGGGTTGTAAGTTCAAGCCTCACATTGGGTGTAGAGATTATTAAAAAAAAAGATAAACTTTATAAGTATATATATACACAAATCTATTAGATGGGTAAAAATTATTTACTAAATAAAATATATTGGATAAAAATAAAATACATTATTAAAATTAATTTCTCCTATCTCTTTTTACTTTTTTAACATGGCCACTAAGAAATGTGAAATTAGTGATGCATGGGTGGGTCAGTCTGCCTTTGAATCAAGATGTGATCCCAGGGTCCTGGGATTGAGTCCCACCTTGGGCTCCTCTCAGGGAGCCTGCTTCTCCTTCTGCCTGTGTCTCTGCCTCTCTATGCCTCTCATGAATAAATAACTAAAATCTTTAAAAAAAGAAATATGAAATTATATTTGTGGTTCACGTTATATTTCTACGAAATGGCACTGATGAGTCATTTTGAACTGACATTTGCAAAATGGAAAAAAATGGTCATTGGAAAAATACTCAAGAAATAGTGGATGGTCTGTACCTTTCTCCTGAAATCCTAGCCTGGCATGATAACATTCTCATGTTTTGTGAATCAACTGAAATGTCTCTGACCTTTCACATCCAGAGAGCTGGTCCCTCCCCAGGGATTTTGTCTTTGAAGAGCCAGTGCAGCATTGAAGCAAGTGAGGTCGTCCAGGTAGGCACAGGTAAGCTGACATAGCCCTAATCAGACAGGGTCTCAGCCTTCCAGGGCAGGCGCTGTGCCACCCCTTTCCTACTGCTTACTGGTCAGTAACAGAGTATTTTTATTTTTTCCCAGCTAATTCTGTGCTCTCTGTAGCAGCTTGTGCCTGAGTCTTAGCACTTCCTCCTAAATTTAGCTCTAAGTCCCTGCAGGTGCGATCAGAAGAGGACTGTGATTAGCAACACATAGTCATTGTCAATCTGTAAAACCAAGGTATGAAGCTCATTCTTACTTTCAAGTAAAAAAGGAGGAAATGTACCTTCCATCCTTAACTCTGTTGCAAGGATGACAAGATTAACCTGGACAAAGAGAGGCTTATGCCTATTAAGAAATTGGGCTATGTATTCCCTAAGGTCTCTTCACGCCATAAAACAATGATTCTCCTCTATTCCCCCAAGTGCTCATTCACCCAATAAGTGTATGCTTGCTCCACAGACACCCTGGAGAGAATGGGGAGTGGGGATGGAGATGGGCAAGGGGTAGGAGAGAGAATCAATCCATCCATCCAGCTGGCTGAAAAGCTCCAACTGATCTTCTGTTTAAGACATATCAGCAGGAGAGAAAACTAGAATCAGGCAGAAGCCACAAACTGGTAACCCAGAGGTGAGTTCTGGTTGCCCTAAATCTCATTTTACCTCATTTCAAATTCAGAGGCAAATACTAAGTACCAGGAGATATTGCTTACAAATCCAAATTTTAACTTCTTTTAAAAAATCCCAAATCTGATAACAAAGTCTGTATTTCTCCAGAGTAGGGTTGGAGCTACAAAACATCTGCCCTCCACCCCCCGCCCCCCACTCCCACCCAGAAGGACATGTATCCTCTAGTTTTTGAGTCACTTCCTATTCTGCTTTACTCCTTATGCTGTCAGGCCCTGGCTGCTGTCTGAGTCTGCAGCCCAGAGGAGCTCTTAAACCCTCCTGATCTCAGCATTATATATAGTTCTCTGGGTAGTGTCACCAGGGTCCGATAGACATGAGTCATTTGATTTTAGCCAGTTTCCCTGGGCCTCTCTCAACAGACATCAAATGGCCCCAGGGCACAGTCAGTGATAACAGAGGCTAGAATCACTATGGCCACAATATAAAGGTTGAGTCTGATCTTGACAGTTAAGCAGGGCCCTGCATTCAACAGCTCTTCCTAAGCAGTCACAGTTCTTTGATGACCTACTATGGCAGGCCCCACACTTTTGCATCTATCTGGTAAATGAAGGAAGGGGAAGGGAGATAGTGAGGTTTGTCCAGAGGAGCTGGCTCTAGTCTCTGCCTGAAGACTCATTCTGTTTGTATTCATTCCCTGTAATGGCTGGAAAAGAAAGTTGGGGAGAAATTCAGAAAAACATGTGTAAGCTGGGATTGATAGGGAAGCTTCCTCCCACTGTTCATGGGGCTCATGGAGGCTCAGGTCCCCACATCTGTGATTACCTTGAAGCCCCCAGTGGTGGATTGAGTCCTGCCAGGTCAGTCTTTTGGTCAGTTGTCAATATTTGTTTTTACCATTTTATGCATGAGGGCTCATGTGCAGCAATAGCAAGAGACTATTATCTTGCAATAAGAGATTTTGGAAGTGACAAGAAAACAAAAATCTAGTCTTGCCAGCCTAACTAAAAATTTAAAAGCAGAGACTGTTGGAGAGAACAGTGGTTTTTGGATTTGTTTGAATCAGTTTGATTTCATGCATAAAAGAGACGGCATAGTTTTATAAAACTGGTCTTTTAATGTCAACTCCCAGTGGATACCGCTTGCATTACTGTTGAAATTTGTATAGAAAATCCCACTCTAGATTCAGAAGGTCATAGCTCTGACTCACTGGATGTTCCACTTCTCCTTTCCTCCTCTAGTTCTCCACCATTTGGCGGTACCTCCCATTCTAATCAGCTCTACATTAAAATGGCTTGAGCAATCTGTCATGTAAAGAGGACAGAAGTTTCCAAGTCATCCTTCAAGCTTCTAACTTCTCACTGTCAGAAGAGCAGAAGGCAAATAATTTTAAGTTCTCTTTCTATCCTTTCATCTCCCAACATTTCCAGAATACTTAACTCCTGCTACCTAATCACAAACCAGCACTCCCCACACTTCTCTCCACCCAAATGAAAACCTGTTCTAAAAATCCAAACTCTGGAACCAAGGAATTTAAGAACTGATAGATATATCAAAGGCTATCATTGAGTTCAACTCCCTCACTTTACTTTGAGAAAATAAGCCCAGAAAGTCAAGAGATCTTTCCCCATGGCCATACAGCTATGAAGAGGCAGAGTGGGACTAGAAGTCGTATCTTCTGTCTCCCCAGATCCTAGTCTAGCCTATATTCTTTCCATTTCATTATGCCCTCCCCTGCCCCCTTTCATTTGGAGGTAAAGTAGTAGGTGAAGTAGAGGGAGCAGGAGGAAGGACCATGTGAGAGACAAAAATCTCCTGCAGTGTAGGACACTTACTCTTTTTCAGGACTTGGCGACACTCAGGGGTGATGGGTGGAGCACTGGACTTTGACAAGGCATTTGAGAGGACCTCAATGATGCAGCGAGTCACCTGGAGGGAGACCCAAAAGCATGTTGGCAAAAGCTGGTGTCACTAGGATGACACACTAACTCAACCTAGAGCTGCTGTAGCAAGAGGCTTGGCTCTGTGGCCTAGACTGGTGTGGAATCCTTGGGGCAGAAATGTAGAGTTATAGGACCACAGTGAAATCTCCCAGTCTTCTCCACAGAACAATGCAAAACAGCATTGGGTCAAGATTTCACAAGAGAAGAGAAATAAACACCCATTTCTTGGGGCATCTGAGTCGCTCAGTTGGTTAACCATCTGCCTTTGGCTCAGGTCATGATCCTGGAGTCCCAGGATCAAGCCCCACATCAGGCTCCCTGCTCAGCGGGGGAGGCCCTCCCTCTGTGCCCCTCACCCTGCTTCTGCTCTCTTTCTCTGTCTCTATCTCTGTCTCATAAATAAATAAATAAATAAATAAATAAATAAATAAATAAATAAATAAATAAATAAAATCTTAAAAAACAAACATCCATTTCTTGCAGGTTGGAAGGAAAATGGTGATGACAGCTACCCTCAGGGGGCACTAAACACATCCAGGAAGGAAGTGAGACCCCAGGGCAGAAAGGACATTCTCTGCCACCCTTCCCTCAGGGATAAAAACCTGGCTTTGTAAGACTATGTTGTAGGTTTCTTGTGGCTGTCATTTGTTTTTGTTTTGTTTTGCTTTGGTTTGGTATGGTAAGTAGTGGGAGATTCTAGACTTCCAATCCAACTTACCATTTCTTCATTGTGGTTCCTGTTATCCACTGGCACAGAACTGACTGCTTTGAAGGAGAAAAAGAAATGGGAAGACTTGAGTTGATTTTTGGAAGTTGTGTGACCCCACACTCACAAAATTACCCCTACGTTCCGTACATTATTTGGAGAGAGGAGCAGAATCACAGCTGAGCAGAATGGAGATAGTTGAAGAAAATTAGTTCAGGAGCCATAATTGCCCCAGTTGCGCGCACGCGCACACACACACACACACACACACACACACACAGATGTTTTCCCTAGCAGTGTCTTAAACATGATTTGGAAATGAATGCTATCTTATATGCAGTATAATTCAAATCCAGACCACAGACAAAGAGAGCTTCTGAGATACTGGCAACGTTCTATTTCTTTTTGTTTGTTTGTTTAAGATTTATTCATTTGAGAGAGAGAGAACAAGAAAACGAGTGGGGGAAAGGGCAGAAGGAGAGAGAGAAAAACTCAAGCAGACTCCCTGCTGAGCGCAGGGCCCACAGCATGGCTGGATACTATGACCCTGAGATCATGACCTGAGTCAAAACCAAGAGTTAGATGCTCAACCAACTGAGCTAACCAGGTACCCTGGCAACATTCTGTTTCTTGATGAGGGCACTGATTATACAAATGTGCTCACTCAGTGAAAACTTCATTAAGCTGTATACTTACCTGTGCAGCTTTCTAAATGTATATTATACTTAAGTAAAAAGTTTTTAAAACCTAGTTTAAATGAAACTAGAGTACCCTCCTCAGCTCTTCTGCCTATCCTCTACCTAGTCCTGTCTCTAATAAATTATCCCCTCCCAAAACTCACTTTATTTTTAGAGACATGGTTGCGATTATCTTATATCACTAATTACCTAATTTTTACCCCCACTCCTTTGCATGAACAAGCTTGCTTATATCAGTGTTGTTTCCTTTTCCCCATGTTGTCTGCAGCCATGTGTAAAGAGCAGGGAAGGGATCTCATTCTACTAGTACAGCATCAAGTCCATAATACCATGTACAAATAGGTTTTTAACAACTGGCTTATGAAGATATTTTAAAAGAATAAATTTTAATTTATTCAAATTAAATTTCATGAAGCTCTGCTTGTTTTAAACCAGCAATTCAAATACTTTATCCTCTTAGGAGATGTTTTAGATGCTTTTAATTTTACAAAGCACCCCCCCCCCCGCTTTTTTCTCCAAGCTGCTTTGATTTCTTTCATCTTTCACTTTGACTTTGTTCTTGTCTAAGCCCTTTCTATTGGAGAAGCTAAAGCATTTACATGTAGGCCCATCTCCACAGTTCTCCTGGTACGCCCTGGAGTAGACAACTGCTATTTTGGCTGAAGAAGCTCAGTGCAGGAAATTCTAGGTCCTTGAGCAAGAGAAGAGCTAGCTGGAGCAAGAGCAAAACTCTCAGACATCAGAGATGAAAGCTACTCAAATGTAGTTTATTTTTAACCAGCAACCTGACCTCTCCTCACAAAATGTTTGCTCTCCAAGCCTCTTTAACTGCCTGCCTCTAATCAGTTACAGATCGTAGGGCTCAATCTAGAAATAAAGCACCTATTTCATGTACTCACCTTACTGAATTTTCCTTTTTTAAAACATGGCCAGGGATCTACTTCAATTGTTTCAAGAAGCCCAAAGCTATCCAGCATATTAAAATCATTTGTAAACCAGTTTAAGAAATGGTGAACAGGTAAGAAGACCCCCAAAATCTTTCTAAAAGGTACTTCAGACAAGATCCAGATGTCCTCCCTTTGGCACCCAGGCTTCAGTATGCTGGGCCATTATTTATCCCTCAAATGGCTGTTATTTGGGAACATTCCCACTGTGGCACTTTTTCTTTGCACCTGAATCTGTAAAATTCTCTAGAAAGAAATAACAGAGAATTACTCCTCTCATAAACTAGAAGGTGCCTTTTTAAAATCTAGCTTTATTAAACCTTCTTTGGTAATACAGTTTCTTTCTAACAACTTTTTTCCCCACAAATGTGAAATCAGAGGACACCTAGGTGGCTCAGCGGTTGAGAGTCTGCCTTTGGTTCAGGCCCTGATCCCCCGTTTGGGGATCGAGTCCTGCATTGCGCTCCCTGTGAAAGGCCTGCTTCTCCCTCTGCCTGTCTCTGCCTCTCTCTGTGTATCTCTCATGAATAAATAAATAAAATCCTTAAAAAATAATTGAACAAATTTTTTTAAATGTGAAATCAGTGTTTTTATTAACTACTAACATTGCCAAAGTATTAATAGTCATCAGATTTGGGCAGACAGAAATATTTTTCTTTATCGCTCTAAATAATTTATAGCTCATGTTTGTTATTGCAGGACAGTCCTGTTTCTCTGACTGAGATTTTTTCAGACCTGTTTTTGATGGAAAGGAACTAAGGTCTCCTTATAAAAGTGCATTATGCATCTCAGTGAGACATTTAAGTTCTGTATTTCTTCCAACTGAATCTGTGACAGCAAAGTACTAGCCAAAGACACATTAAATCCCCAAAAGTAGTTTAACTTATTTTTGTATAAAGTAAGATTCAGGAGGCACCAAAGAAAACCCAAGGATTCTAAAAGTGAAATAGTCAGGCGGTAGAAAATCTTCAAATTATATTGTATGATAAACCTGAAAATAATTTCTGAAGTATTATATACCACAAGACTATCAAACTAAGGTTTGATTCCAGAATAAAAATATAGCTATAATTTAAAAAATTAAGCAACCTCATCTGGGCAGAAACTACTTTACCCTGTACAATATGGGTGTCACATAACTACTTCACTCATATTAAATTTTTAGAGTGCCCAGTAGCTATTATAGAAAGGTATGGATTTCCCTTCAGAAGCTCTTCAGGGTAGGAAATGAGCCAGATGGTTTCCTGAGGTTTTCTTCAGTCTTGTGATTTTGCTAGATAATAAACTTTGCTTGACGGCTACCATGTTTCATTTCCAGGCATTTGTGAAGACAGAAATGGGGAATGACTGCTAATGGGCATAGGTGTTTCTTTCTGGGCTAATGAAAAACTTCTGACATTTGATAGTGATTACAGAATCTGTGAATCTAAATTATGCACTTTAAAAGTTTTATGGTGTGTGAATTACAGTTCAATAGTTTTTTAAAGAATATAATATCTATTTTAGCCGATATTAAAATATGAGCCCTTCTTAAAATATTCTCTTGCATAAAGGATCTCTAAATGTTCTGCCACTATATTAAGTAAGTCTCACAAATGACACTGTCTTGCAGTCTAAAGCACAATGTATAGCTGTAGCATTTTAAGTGATTTCTTTCTGAAAATATTTTTGACCGGAAAGGACTCTAAATATTCATTTAGTTTTCTTTAAGAACACTTATAGGCAATTTATAAGTTACAAGAATGTTAGAAATTTCTGAATGTATGTGGCTTGCAAGAAAATAAATTACCACTGGCTTTCATTTTGTGTCTTTACATTTGGGAATCTAGCAATTGCTGTCAATGAAAGCTTCATATTCATGGATGGCAATACTTCAGTTCCAGTTAGGAGTCTCAATCTCAGATAAGAACAATATCCTATGAGGTTATTAAAACAGCCACCGAAAGTCTCCAGTTTAATCTGGTGATAGCATACATACTTCTCAGTGGTCTAGTGATTTTACTTCAATGCACACACACACACACACACACACACACACACACACATTTTTTCAAATCTCCAGAGATAATTTCTTCAAGATTCAGAGTAGTTTGAAAGATTAGTCCTACAATCTTCCATACATAAAGAGATACTGTCAAATATCTACTACTTAAAATTTCTTTCTCCCAATTGACTAAAAAGATTTTTTTTACTTCTTCAAGGATATCTTTGTGGTTATTTTATCCTTGTTATTTTCTTGAAGTACAAAAGTCAAAATATCTACTGCAATTTCCATTAATAACTTAAAAATGGATGGATTTGGGTATGAGATTACCTCTTCTCAGAAATGGAACTATAAAATACCCCCCAAAATGACATTAAACTTGTACATACATATACATGAACACACACACATAGATGAATATGTTAAGAAAAAGATATGATATCTTAAATACATACGAGACTTACTTTCATCTCCTCATGTTTAAATAATAATAATAAGGGAAATTATATCCCAGGTGCCAACTAATACAAGTACTCCTGTGTCTCCGTAGTTCCCTGGCTTTAAAAAAACCGAACAGATACTTAATTCCAGTTACATATTAAGGTTTTGGGAGCATCTCTTTAGACAGGTAGAGAAGGCAGAGAGCGTGACATTTTACAAGTAAGCACAAAATGTGGGGTTTCCTTGGAGGCACAGGCACGTTTCTATCTACAGAAAAACTCAAATATGAAAAAAACTGAGACTCTTCTGGTTGGGCTAGGAAGCCCTCTGGCTTTTTCCAAGTCAGACGATGAAGCAGAGAGTTTCGGGAATTAATCATCTCAAGCAAGAAGGAGAAATCTTCCACCCAACCCTTCCTCTCCCCCAGTATCTATCTACAAGCCTACGGTCCCCAGCGGCCGAGAGAACGCGGCAAGCGCTGTCCGCGGTGCTGATCAGCCCGCGGAGCCCACTCACCGGCCACCACTGCAGCTCCCAGGAGGCAGAGAAACACTGCAGGCTGCATGGCTCCGCTTGCCCGAATCTGCACGAAGAGGATGGCGGCTGGACCTGTGAGTGAGATGCGGGCAGAAGGCAAGATAAAGATGCTCCGGGAAAGCAGCTGTGTGTCAGGTCCCCGCGGTGTGGCGCGGTTGGCGCAGGACCCGCTCTTTTAAAGGGCAAGCCGAGCCGGGCCCGCAGGGCCAGGAGGGGTGGGAACCCACCCAGGAGGCGGCGCCCCCTCGCTCAGCACTGACGTCACGACCCCCACCCCCACCCCCACCCCCCCGCGGGCCTCGGCGCAAGTAGAAGGAAATTTACACCCAGTTCAGTGTCCTGGGTGCTTGGGGTCTGGAGCGGGGCTGGGGAGTAAGGCGGGCGTAGGAATGAAAGGGTGAGGAGAGAGTGCAAATGTGACGCGAGAGGAGAGACGCAGGTCCCTCTTAGATTGCCCAAGCTTGGTCATCTTGGTCCATCCCACCTCCAAACCTGAAAACGTGTGTTTGAGGTTGTGTATGGTATGCGGTTTTGTTGAGAATGTGTCTAGGGCTAAGTCTGTTTTGTGTCTTTACTGCCCAGCGGAGGATAAGACTCCTGCTAACTGAAGAGGACTACATGGTGGGGGGACGTGGCAAAAGAAATAAGGGCTTTAAAAGCAAAAGATGCAGCTGGAAAATATGAAGCCTGCTGTTCCTTCACATTTTTAGTTTTAAATCTGTCTACCTACCCATTATTCTGTGTCTACCTACCTACCTACCTACCTACCTATGTACTATTTGTGATTCTCTGTCTTTCTCTCCCTCTGAACACATAACATAGGGTTTAATATAAATGTCTCCCTTCTACCTCTATTTCCCCAGGTTCCCTAATTATCCTCTGCAGAGTCTATACTACTTAACCACTTTCTGTTGTTTAGCATTAATTTATTTTGAAACATACACAGCTTTATCTTTTTTTTTTTGAATGGCTGCATTATATTACATTGACTGTATTAGCTAGAATTTATTTAACTAGTCCCCTTTCTGATGGACATTTATTTAGGTAGTCACCCTTTGGCCTTTAATTACTCCTTTATAACAGAGGCCTAGGGACAGGAGTGGGTAATGAAATACTAGAGTCTACTGCTTGTAGACTCTAGTCTAGTACATCCCATAAGCACTGTGCATCCTTTCTCGCTTTAAAAACAAAATAGGAAGGTATTTCATTATTATGTGCGAGAAGAAGGTGAAAACATCTTCCAGGATATTTTTTAAATGAGTTCTTTCGGCCTAATGAGGAATCAGGAAAAAGAAGCAGGCAAATGAAACACCAAATGAAACAATCCAGAATCTTCTCTGATAACACAGGCTTTGGGCAATAGAGTGAACCTTCATTTGAGGTTTTTTTTTTTTTTAGGGAAGGCAGATGTCTGCATGCACAGCTAACGGAAGTTTCAGTGTCTTTTTTCCTGAAAACCAATGACGCTCAAATTCTTTATGCATGCACTACATCTTGAAAAGCTGGGAATGATTTCCCTGAGACCATGGCCACAGAATATTTAAAAGAATAGTCCTGAAAAGGATATTAGTGGGACAACTGGTAGAATTTGAATAAGATCTGTAGATTGCATGATAAATATTGTATCAATATTAATTTCTTGATCTTGAGAATTGTACTATGGATATGTAAGAGAATGTCTTTGTTTTTTAGGAAATGCATGTTTAAATAGCTAGAGATAAAGTGGTGTCATATGTACAACTTACCCCTAAATGTTTTAGAAAAATTTAGGGAGAGGAAAAGAGGGAACACTAAGGGCAACATTTGGGAAATTGGGGTGAAAGGTATATAGGAATTTTTAATACTATTTCTCATTTTTCTGAAATCTGATATTGTTTTAAAACAAACAGAAAATAATATTCTTGGCACAAGAGAGTCTATATAAAACCTCTGGAAAGAAGTGGATACAAAAAAAAATGAGGGAAGGCCCTTCCTTGGGTGCTGATCTAGGGGAAATTCTTTGGCTATTATTAAAATTGTATAAGGGTTCCAACTGCTGTTTAAAAGGCACCAATTGCCAATAGTACCTAGAAATTGGCACCTTCCAGGAGCATCTACATTCCAGTGTTTCAGCAATTTCCCTTTTGACTTGCTCTCTTGTAAAACACAGGGTTAAAAACGTTAACGTCATTCTGTAGCTTCTCAGACAGGGCTTGGGCTGAGTTTATTACCCATCAAGAACAGTCTTTTCATTATTGTGAATTGGCCCACAGCCAGTTCCTATATTCAGGCTTACTTTTTTTCATTCTCATTATTTTACAAACTTTTTATTATTTTGCCTTTTGCATTTAGATCACCACGTACTAGGGGGGAAGAAAAGCTTTTGGAAAGAGCATTTCCAAGGAATTCTTTCAAAGCGGAATGACAGGGGAAAACCAATATTTTCCTCCGGAACCAGAGCTTAGAATAAACCTGGCATGAGTTAGATATAGTCACACTTTTTACCACGTTGCCACTTAACGTGCACTTAATTCTCAGTGTCCTGAGAATTTTTTATTGAAATTACCATCCTTTCTCACCTTCTGTGTAGTGTCACTGAAACAACAACAACAACAACAACAAAAACAAGAAACAAAGCCTAGAGTTCATATGTGCATAGGTATGTTTCTAGACTCTTCCAGAATACTGATCCATTCTGTCTCATTTTTCTATTTATCCTTGAAGCAGTATCACACTTTCTCTATCACCATAGCTTTTTTTTTTTTAAGATTTTATTTATTTATTTGACAGAGAGAGAGAGAGCAAGAGAGTGAGCACAAGCAGGGAGAGTGGCAGGCAGAGGGAGAGGGAGGATCAGACTCCCTGCTGAGCAGGGAGCCTGATGTGGGACTCCATCCCAGGACCCTGGGATCATGACCTGAGCCAAAAGCAGACACTTCACCGACTAAACAACCCAGACGTCCCCACCACAGCTTTTTAATAAGTCTTGCTATTTGATGTAAAAGGTCTTCCCACCCTGTTTTTCTTCTGGAGGGCATTGATTAGTCTTGGCCTTTATATTTTCATACAAATTTTAGAATCAGTCGCCAATTGCCATGTGAGAAATCTGTTAGGATTTTGATAAGAGTTGAATCAAATGTATGGATCAATTTGGAAGCAGCTGATATCTTCACGATATTGGGCAGGCTTAGCTTTTTCATTACTGATAATACTTTGGATATAATCTTAAGTAGCATAAAATACTATTACCACAGGAGAAGAAAAGAAGCCATTTGTCAGGAATGCTTTCAAAGAAAAATTAAGGAGGAAAACATATCTCCCTTAGGAACCAGGGTCTAGAATAAACCATCGTTTTGTACATGGCTCCTGAAATAGGTTATCCATGAGGGTCTGGCCAGGAAAATGAAACCCTTAGAAGGAATTTAATAAGGAAAAAATACATAGAGATTAAGAAAGCTGAAAGAGCAAATAGGGGAACAAGAGGAATCCCAGAGATTAGTAAATGCAGGCAGCTGCTACATCCCTAGGGAATGGAAGGATAAAGAAATGCTGTGTCCTCACTGGAGCCCAGAAACATGGGCCATTTGGTAAAAAGTGGGAAATTCTGCAGGCTAGGAAGGCAGATTCTGGGGCCATGGAGGAAAGATTGTCTGGTAGGAGCTGGAAACAAAGAAGAGAAGCAGCCACTGCTACCAATGCATCATCCTCTTCCCAAGGAGAGAAAGGGGGAGAATTATCTTGGCTTCCCTTTTCTTTCAGCACCCGTGCCTCTTATTGGCTGAACATAACTGGGTAAGACTGACAGGGAAGCCTGAGCAATGTAGTTTGCAAGGAACAATTCCTCCAATGATACAGAATAGTGCAAGGAACCAGAAAACAAACAAGTGAATGGCATATAGGTCAGAATCACCTAGCAATACAGGTACTAAATTTTGGTTTTCTCTCCAAACGCATTAATTAATTTCATTAACATATATAAATATTTACTACGTGTCAAGCACTCTGTGTAGTACATGCATATTTGCCTACAACAAATTACATGGTTAATCCCAACATTAGTGGCAAAAGGAAATGTGCTCCATCTACTCTAGCAGAGTTCATCAGCCAGTCAGGGAGAAGAGGTGGGAGTGGTGAAGGGTAGACTCCAGGTCTGCAGAGGAGGGTGAGAAAGCAAGGCATGTCAGGAAAATGGCAGTACCATGGAAACTGCTGCCCTGCAAATGTACATCTACAGAATGCTGAGATTTCCCCCAGATTCCCAGATCCCTCTGAGGTGTGTATTTCACATAGGCTCTAAGAGTTTCTCAGTGGGACTAAGCTTTAGTTATCCACAATGGAACTTTCCTGATAGCAAGCTCTTTGGGGCTGCCTTTCCTTCCCTATTTTGCTTCTCCACTGCTTGACTCTGTTTCTTAGAAATATCTCCAAAATAAATTCTTTCCAGTCAAATTCTTTATCTCAGGGTCAACTTCTGGAGGAAATTGAATGATGACACATATATTCACAAACCTATTACAGACCATTAAATATAATTTTTCTTATTATGTCTGACTTTTGGTTGAAGCCTCATAACTAGGGAACATGGGCTTTAAGTGTCCACCTCTTCCAAGGAGGAGTCAGGTACATCTCTTCGGGACTCACTAACAGGCACAGTGAACTGGCACAGTGACTATCACAACATCTGTGAGGGAGAACTAAAAATGCAAAGGGGACTGATTGGAGAAAGAATATGTTTGATAGGGAGCCCTGTACTGTTTCATGATTCTTCTTCCTATCTCAGCCAAGTGAGAGGCCCCTAGAGAACAGTTCACAAAAAGTGGGGCTGCTTGCAGGAAGGAAGACTGACATCTCATTTCCCAGCTGGATGCTTGCTGAGCTGCAGGCTCCCAAAGATTTCCTATAATGCTACTAGAGGAGAAGAGGAAAGTGGGAAGGAGACCATAGGGCAATTTTATTTGAGAGTTCAAGAGCTAAGTGAAGATGGAGGCAGTGGGAGGTCAGCTGGAGCAGCTTGCAAACTGGGGAGGACAGTGGCTGGAGCATCTGTGCATCTGGAGTTTTTCCTTGGGCCAAATGGACTGCATGGATTGTTACTGGTCATAAGCCACCCAAAAAAAGTCCCCTGCTTGATGAAGCAAGGGGACCCAGGGATGTACTGATGATAGTAGCTTAGAGGTGTTGTAAAAGATCAGACAGGGAGCATCACCCCTGTCAGGGGTTCGTGGGTTGAGGATTACCATAGAGGACTCTAAAGAATCGAGAAAGGTCTCTTATGAAAGGGCAAGCCAGCATCTAGAGGTTCCCTGGGGGAACTACAGAGGACACTGGTGACCTCTGATCCCTTCTCAGTCTTCTTTGATCTGCTGCCTTGTTCCAAACCAGAAGGAGCTGGGTGGAGGGGACTGTGGGAGGGGGTGGTTATGATAGGAAAGAAAGAAACAAGGAGAACAAAAGAATGAGCCAGACTTACCCTCTTTTCCATGATTGGTTCTGAGTCAGGCAGCAGCTGGGTGCTGGAGGAGCTTTGAAGTGGGTGAAAAATAGAAGTCTGGACTGTTGTAAGGGTCCAGAGTTAATGAAAAGCTGTCGTTACTGCCTGAGATATTGTTCAAGGATCAGGAAAGGAGATTTGACAGAGGCAGTTGTAGGAGAAGATTGAAGCTGTTTTCCTGAGTGTACCTTCCAACTTCAGTATGTTCAAAATGATATATGTGTAATATAAGATTGAAAAATGCTTCCACATTGTTTACATACATGAGTGTTATAGTAATAAGAGGGAATGCTCCAATTGGACCAGAAATCCTGAGGAGTCCCCAAAAGATAAAAGCAGATGGTTTCAGAGTGAAAGAGAAAATTCACAGCCTGTAATAAGATAGAACTAATGCAAAAGGTCAGATGAATTTTGGAGTTCCTCCAAGCCCAGAAGCAGGAGGGAATCTGTGGGCAACTGTTGAGGGGTATGGGGTATCTGGTGGAAGTGCTTGGGATATATGGCCCTCCCTTCCTCCAGCACTTGGGCCCAGCAGTAGGTAGCAGAGATGCCCAGACCTGTGCCCTGTGCTGTTGGGTTCTTCTCATCTCTTAGTAGCAACTTCCCTCCACCTCTGATACCTTGATTCCTGCAGCTTCTTTTTCTTTTTCCCATTAAAAAGCCTTCTCTCTATGGCACTCTTCATAGAGATTTTTTGAAATTTGGTCTCATTCCAAAATATGTAGCTCAATTTGTGGAATTTCCAGCACCAAGCTAGGAACGGTGGTCATAACCTTGAAGTCACACCACCTTCAGGCCAGCATGGCTGTTACCGGACCAGTCCTCTGCAGGCCATTCTGAGATCTCCCTCTTGTGCTGTCTGCTGAATTCCCCTGGTTCTCCTCTCTGCACTCATCCTCAGGAGTCATGAAAGGTAAGTTGTTTCTGCCTCTGTGATTCTGAGAGATCTGGCAAACTTAAAACTGTTTTTGCTCTGGGAGGAGGCATTCTTCTGCTGATGCAGAATTTTTAATTATTTATGGTGAATATTAGAGCATATCAGCTCCCAGGCAGGCTTCTTCTCTACAAAAATGTATTCTGTGGATGTAAACTCTGGGAAAACTCCATGTAGGCTAATTTTGGTTTTACACCTATGAATATTTTATTTCCCAATCATTCATAATGGTCCTTGAGGAGCCATTACTATTAAGTAAATACATACAGTCCCAAACCTCCTAAGATGTAATTGCCCATATTTTTGTACTGGGTAACAAATATATATATGTGTATATATATATGTGTGTGTGTGTGTGTGTGGTGGGCTACTTCTCATAAGTTTTATTAAAAGATTGCTCTCCATCTCTTTCTTACTCTCCTCTAGGTGCCTTTTCTCTCTTTTGTACTCACAAGGTTGAGGTAAGAGCACCAAAAGATATTATACTGCCATATAAACATGGTACTCTCTGAAACTATAAATTACCAATGGATGAACTATTCTCAACTCAATATTTTCGTCTTTTGGAAGGCATTTGATCCAATCAGGCATGAAAATAAGCATTGGAACACTTACCTAATTTGGTCCTTTCCCCCTAGGAGTATAATGGAGGCACACCTCATAGCTAACTTAAGAAAAGAGAAAGAACCTTTGCTGGAATATGACCCAAGAGGCAAAGTGGTACCCTACGTCCTGCAGACTAAAGCAGAAGCCTCAAGGTTCATTGAGCCTGAATCTTCTGGAACATGGGCCAGTTTCCAGCCCAGAGGTGGAAGAGGAAGCAAAAGGGCATCCAAAAGACTTCACTGAATCTATAGTCAAAGGAAATGTTGGAGATAGGTAAGAGCAGCATAGGAATTACCTCAAGGGAGATGGTTTAGTCACTGAAAAGTGAACCTGAATCCTTCAATTCCTGAATTCACCCAGGGACTGCATGAAATGGATAGACAACATTCTTCAAAATCTAGAGCAATGATTTATTTGCATAATAATTCAGTTTTATTATGATACTCTGGACATTTTTTTGAAAATAGGAATGTGGAGGGAGAAAAAAACCAGGAAGAGTATATAAGAAACAGAGTATCATACACACAAGTTCCTATTCTCTGCTCTCTGGGTAAGCCCACATTGGTATTCTTGGATGCTGCTACTTCTTGATTTGGGGGAAAGGAGGTAACAGAAGCCTCAGAGCAGGCATCAAAATGTCAAGTCAGTCAATGGTCCCAATCCTCCCCTTACCATACCCTTTTCCATTTATCCTTGTCCCTCCAGATAAAAGAGAGAAATCAAAAGAACTTGGGGAGATAAGGCACCATGCTCTGTCTTCTTGTTATTCCCCTCTAGAGTAAGCAACCAAATGTGCCAGCTTCCATCATCTACTTCTCTTTCCAGGATGATTAACATCCCACCATGTCAGATCTAAGAGTGAAGAGGTAACTTATACAAAATATACTGTTACAAGGTGCTAATGAATGGTGGGGGACTCCAAACCAATATTACTCCTGGAACCATTTCAGAATAACTTGTCCCTAAAGATTTCTGAGGGGTGGAAATCTATGAGTAGAATTTCAGCACAGTGCAGAGGTCCCCCAGAAACCCACTTCAGTTAAGAACCTTCTCAGGATCTCTCAGCTCACACATTACCTGAGAGCCATGGCCCACTCAGTGAACCAACTCTGCTTGGTGCACATAAAAGCAATAGCTCCCATGGTAACATTTTTGGAGTTGGGGACTGCTGCTGAAGTGGACATTTATGTGAACACTGCAGAGTGGATGATGGTTTGGAAGACCTTCCAGAACTCCTGGAAAGAGGGTACAAGTCTTTTTTATTTGTTTTAATCTCTGGTAACCCTGATAGCATCTGGCCCACCCTCCACTGAGGTAGGATCTGGAAGATGTCTTTTGACTGCCTCTGTCCTTCTCCTCTGTCCACAACTCACACTCTTTACCCTGTGCCTGTGGAATCAACCTTGCCTGAGTCTTTGGGTCTCACTCAACCTCTGTGAGGAGAGATACACAGAGTTCAGCATTAGGCCACATATTTCTTACTGGTCAGGCCCAATCTGGAATCTGACTTCCTGTGACTAGTCTTGTTTCTGATCCATCTCTGACCTTCCTGAGCCACCTCTACTATAGCCCAAGGTTACATAATGTGTGATAAGAATTTGAGACCTCATCCCAGTAAAGGATGTCTCTTTGTACTTTTGGGTGCTCGGCCACAAACCTCAGAGTCACCCTTAACTCCTCTTCCTCTCACATCCAACATTTGATCGGGATTTGGCAAATCCTGAAGACTCAGGCTTTAAAATATGTCCAGAATCTGGCTGCTTATTTCCAACTCTAACTCCTACTGCCACTGCTGCAAGTCACCATCTTCTCTCAGCTATATAAATGAATGGCTTCCTCACTGGTCTCCCTGCTTCTCCCCTTGTCTCTTGATAATCCATCCTACATAGTGCAGCCACACAGAGCACACTACAATGTCTATTCAGCCCATGCTATTACTCTGTTCAAAGTGCTCCAATGTCTCCCATCTCATGCACAAAACCAGAATCCTTACACTGAATACCAGCCATTTAGGATTTGGCTCCCTTTACCTCTCTCACTTCTCCTGCCACACTCCCCTGCACACTGTGCTCCAGCCATGCTAGTTTATGTGCTGTTTCTAAAACATGCCAAGCATCCTTCTGCCGTAGGTCCCTTGCACTTGCTGTGTCTATATACAGAGCCAGAGATCCACACATCCCCTCCTTCCTTGAGAGCTTTGCTTCAATGCCACCTTCTCAGTGAGGGCTTCCCAAACCTTCTCCCTCCCCTGTTGCAGACATTCCCTTATTCTTCCTCCTGTATTATTGTTCTCCAAAGCACCTATCACCACTAGTAAAACAACATATGTATTTTACTTATTTGTTCGTTGCCTACCTCTTCTACTAGAGTGCAAGCTCCATGAGAGCAGGGGCTTATTTGCCTTTTTCATTCTATACTCTATTCCTTTTTTTTTTTTTTTAAGATTTTATTTATTTATTCATGAGAATACACAAAGAGGAGAGAGAGAGAGGCAGAGACACAGGCAGAGGGAGAAGCAGGCTCCATGCAGGAAGCCTGACATGGGACTTGATCCCCGACTGGTTTCTTTATAAGAGAAAGGAGAGGGAGGGACACCTGGGTGGCTCAGAGGTTGAGCATCTGCCTTCGGCCCAGGGCATGACCCTGGAGTCCCTGGATCGAGTTCCACATCGGGCTCCCTGCATGGAGCCTGCTTCTCTCTCTGCCTATGTCTTTGCCTCTCTCTGTGTGTCTTTCATGAATAAATACATAAAATATTTTTTAAAAATTTGTTTTAATTTTAAAAAAAGAAAAAGGAGAGGGAGATTTGGATACAGAGACAAAGGAGACCCAGGAAGAAGGCATGTGATGAGAGACACAGAGATTGAAGGAATGCCAAGGAATGCCAAGGACTGTTGTCAGCCACCGGAAAGTAGGAAGAGGCAAGGAAAAATTCTTCCCAATAGGATTCAGAGGGAGCATGGCCCTACTGACATCTTAACTTTGGATTTCTAGTTCCAGAACTGTGAGACAATAAATGTCTGCTGTTTTAAGCCCCCCAGGTTATGGTAATTTGTTACCATATTAGGAGCTAGGTTACCATATTGGGAAACTAATACAGAACTACATGAACGAAAGAATAAGGTAGGGCTGTGCATAAGATTAAAGGAGAGGAAAAATAGGAACTATCGTCATTCACTTATTGAGGACCTTTATATGCCTCCTCCATTCCTATCATGTGCTTGCTGCATGGTCAGCATCATTTCTGTTCATCCTTTTTTTAAAAAATATTTTATTTATTTATTTGAGAGAGCGGGGGAGCAAGGAAAGGGGCAGAGGCAGAGGGAGAAGCAGGCTCCCATCTGAGCAGGAAGCCAGCTGCAGGGCTCGATTCCAGGACCCTGGGATTATGACCTGAGCCAAAGGAAGATGCTTACTTAACTGAGCCACCCAGGCATCCTCATTTCTGTTCATCCTTAAAACAATCCTATGAGGTAGGGATCATTTTTGGTTCATTATCCTCATTTTGAAGATAAGAACATCAAAGTTCAGAGAAGTTAAGTGACTTACTCAAGGACACATAGCTATTAATAACTTAAAAAACAAACTTGTCTGGCTTTTAACACTCATCTCCCTTCCCCTGTGACACTCTACCTCTTTGACGTTCTCTCTCAGGTGGGCAAGAGCCATCTCAACATCTCAAATGATAGAGACAGATAGAGATAGTGATATTAAAATCCTCAATATTTATATCAAGGAAGCAGGGCAAGGATATTTTAGGATCCAAGTAGAGTTCAATACCTTTTGCACTGCAAAGATCACCTCGATTTGGTAGAAAGATTCAGATGTCATTAAAAAATAGAATTTTAGAATGCCTCAGTGGCTCAGTGGTTGAGCATCAGCCTTGGACTCAAGTGGTGATCCCCAGGTCCCAGGATCAAGTCCCGAGTTGGGCTCCCCGCACGGAGCCTGCTTCTCCCTCTGCCTGTGTCTCTGCCTCTCTCTGCATGTGTCTCTCATGAATAAATAAATAAAATCTTTTTAAAAAATAGAATTTTAAATACCCACAGACATACTAAGAAAAATGCTATAAAGCACTGAGACGGTTTACATGGAAGGAAACCACCATCACAATCAGAAGAGATCCATGGTGGTTAGAATCTCTTACCCCTCCCCCCACACACACCTGCCTTTTATTTGGCATCCTAGCCTGAAGTTGAAATAATAGGATTGTGTTTGAATTTTTATACTGATAAGGATAATCAACCAATTATCTAATAAAAAGGAACATTCCTAACATAAGTGCAATAATTGAATGGTAGGGAATATAATGAGTCCTATACAACAAAGCACCCATAGGGGGTGGACAAAGGGAAAGAGAGAATCTTAAGCAGGGCTCCATTCTCAGGGCAAAGTCTGATTTGGGGCTCAGTGTCACGACCCTGAGATCACTACCCAAGCCAAAATAAAGAGTAGGACACTTAACCAACTTAGGCACCCAAATGCTCCTGCATTCTTCGTTTTTAAAAATTATTATTATTTCTTCTAAATTGTGGTTGGTTAGAATCTTTTAATCTGTGATTTTAACTGTTAGGAGTCTGAATTTGGCCTAGCAACTGGAATTGGTTTCAATTAGGTATATATAATAAAAGGCTATGCCTATATTTCACTGACTATATTCTAGCCTTTGAGAAAATACTATCTTCAATTTTGTTTTGAGGTGTGACTGCAAGTGCAGGGTGCACCTACCCCAAGCAGTCTAGGCCTCACCAGCAGCATTCAGTGCAGAGATCCCAACCTGGCCCACCATGGCCCTCAGTGGTGGTTTGGCTTCTACTGGTTGGTTGTTTTAAATATTTGAATTTGAATAGTTTTCATTGAGGTTTGCACTCTCCTGTTTGGCCACATTCAGTCTCTACCACTTTTGTAATCTTTACATTTCGCCCAATTCCCACCATTTGTCATGTATGTGGCCCTTGGAAACATTTGCCTCTACGATCCTTGGAAGGAATGCCTTGGACAATTTTTCCCACACTTGTAGAAATGCCTCCACTCTCTTAATTATGCTTCTGTTCCCCACGGGAGTCATAATAGTTCTTCATATCTCAGGATGAAATCCTTCAATCTGATTGCTTCCATCCTGAAGCCTAAAGTCAACCCAGAGAGAACTGGAGTTTTGCTAGTAGGGAGTGTGTCTCTCTAAAGCTTGAAAGGGCAGGTTTAGTGGGACCAGATAGAAAGGGACTTTGGGCAGTCTGAGGGCATAAGAGGTGGTACGCACTAAGGAGCTGCTGTGGAGTGTTTGCATGAGGGAATTCCTTCCCAGCATCTCTTATACAACTTTTTTAAGGTTCTATTTATTTATTCATGAAAGACACACACACACACACACAGAGAGAGAGAGAGAGAGAGGCAGAGACATAGGCAGAAGGAGAAGCATGCTCCCCGTGGGGAGCCTGATGCAGGACTCAATCCCAGAATCCCAGGATCATGATTTGAGCCGAAAGCAGATGCTCAACCACTGAGCCACCCAGGCATCCCTTCTTACAATTTATGTACTTTCTAGATATCAAATTCTGAAACAAATTGAGAAATTGGGAAAACAGGAGAAGGTATTACAATTCTCCTGTGAGAATTAAAGCTTAACCATAAGCAGAGAGATACTGGTCTGAAGGGATCTATTGAGGGTATCCACTGAAAGAACAGGAAGCACTAGGCTTGGCATTGAAGATTCAGGTAAATATTTCTAGAGCATTTCAGAGTTGTCATGGTTTGATCTGCCTGCTTGTGTGTAGCTGTTACTGTGTTGTGTTCCTACATACGTGTGGTCCTACTGGCTGCTAACCTAGAGACACTTGCAAACAAAATAAATATGAATACCTTTATACTTTTATAGTGTTTGGATATTTGCTATAAGCTACAATGTTTTTGTGTATTTCTCATTTAGTAAAAATACTTTAAGAAATAGAGGCTGGCTGGCTCAGTCAGTAAAGCATGTGACTCTTAATCTCAAGGTCACGAGTTCGAGCCCTATGTTGGGCATAGAGCTTACTTAAACAATATATTTTTTAAAAAATCCATAGGGGTATGCCTGGGTGGCTCAGTTGGTTGAGCATCCAATTCTTGGTTTCAACTCAGATCTTGATCTCTGGGTCCTGGGATCAAGACTCCTCACCCCTATCAGGTTCTGTGCTCAACTTGGAGTCTTCACAAGATTCTCTCTCCCTCTCCCTCTCCCTCTGCCTCTTCTTCACTTGTGCACACACACACACACACACACACACACACACACACACAATCTCTCTCTTTTAAATAAATCAATCTTTAAAAAACATAAATCCACAATAATAAATAAAGAATTCCTGATATTTTAATACCAAATCTCAATGATTAATATGTGTTTGAGAATGGATAAGGATTTAAAAGGGTGGTGGGAATTTGTTTTGAAATTTTGCCTAGGGCCAATCTTATTCCTGGAGGAAAAATAATGGTCTCTAGGAGGCACAGTTTTCTGCAGGGTAGCAAAGCTATTTGGTAAATGTCACAGGCTACAGAAGCCACAGGGATTTGCTCTTATTTGTCTTATCTGTCATGTTCTCAATTTCACCTAGAAACATCATTTCACTTTTGTCTTGGCTGACAAGTCAGCTTATATGCCTAAGGAGGCTTAAGTGAATGTGGTAACTGAGATCCTGTCTGGTCCAGAAACTGAGGTCTTTTAACTACTCTGTGGCCCAAAACACTCAGTCAGATAGCAGGATCTGCAGTTTCCCTTATGCCAACTGCATGTGTTCCAGCCCAGATGAGTTCAGGTGGAACTAGATGTGATCAAACCATGTCAAGTCCTCAGCTTAATTGTTCTTTTGAGAAGAAATTATTCTGTATCACCCTATTAGATACAATGGTGCTTAAACCAGATGCCCTCTAGTCCTGGGAGACTGGCAACCAAAGAGAGGGCATGAATGAAATTCAGCAAGCACATGCTTCACTTCTCATTTCAATCCAACTCAAAATGGAAGCCTCTTTGGCTTCCACTAGCAGGAACCAGTTGTCCTTTGAAGCCAGGACAAAGCCAGCAAAGAGTTCATGCCTTTTACATTTGAAAGAATGTGATCGACCATGGTTGACCTCTGCCCCACTCACATTTTTTATGTGGCTGGGCGGCAGGGGCGGGGGGGGGGGGGGGGTTGAGAATTAAAATTCTCACTCTGATATAATAAATAGGCTCTGAGCTGCTAATTAGATATACAGGTAGATGTAGAAGTAAAAGATGCACATTATATAGATATAGATGTTGTATATGGTGAAGTCAGTGATGTTGATATAGATATTGTATATGCTGTGATGAGGCTGTCAATGACATAGATGTAAATGTAGATGTAGCTGATATTGACATAAATATAGATGTACATAGAGTAGATGCCAATATAGATGTAGATGTGATTGGCATAGCTGCAAACATGTAGATCAGAGTTTCTCAATGTCAGCACTATTGACATTTTGGGCTGAATAATACTTTATTTTCAGGGGCTGTCCTGTGCATTGTAGAATGGTTAGCAGCATCTCCGGCCTCTACTCACTAGATTCCAAGGGCATGCCTTTCCCCGCCCTGAGTTGTGACAATCAAAAATGTTTCTGGATGTTGCCAAATGTCTCCTGGGTACAAAGTTGCCCTACTTGGGAACTACCGATTTACACAGTGTAGATGGATGTAAATGTCAGGTAGACATTGATGTGAATGTGAGCATAGATGTAGACAATGCAGATGATAAACAAGAAAGCATAGTTGTAGGTAATATAGATACAAATGTAGATGTTGGTAAAGAATATCTAAATACAAATGGAGGAGATGATGTGGGTCAAGATGTAAATGCTATTTTTCTAAACATAGGTGTAGATAACATATGTGACATGGCTTGTGTTGATGGTATAAAGGTA
Source organism: Canis lupus dingo (assembly GCF_003254725.2). Lineage (NCBI taxonomy): Eukaryota > Metazoa > Chordata > Mammalia > Carnivora > Canidae > Canis > Canis lupus. The sequence goes on from NC_064266.1 coordinate 16,089,292, forward strand.
AGTTTTATGATCTGGGCAGAAAAATACTGGTGTTGATGATGTAGATGATATAGTTTAGGTATAACGAGAGTTCAGGTATAGGAGATAGATATCTAGATAGATCAATATAAAAAGAATTTTCCCAATGTGAATTTAAGTTTTTTGAAGATGGGGATCATATATATATATTCATATCTCCCAGAGCAATTTGGAGGTACTCATTAATGATCTGTTGATTGTTTAATTAGTTCTACTCTCTAAGAGCCAATAGAGTTATCTCTTATATTCAAGTATGTTTTCAATTAAGAAAACAGATTGTCTTCAGGAAAGTTTGTGGTTATTTAAAACTCCAAGTTATAAATAAACGTATGTGGATAGACATTTTTTAAAAAATTTTTTTATTTATTTATGATAGTCACAGAGAGAGAGAGAGAGAGAGGCAGAGACACAGGCAGAGGGAGAAGCAGGCTCCATGCACCGGGAGCCCGACGTGGGATTCGATCCCGGGTCTCCAGGATGGCGCCCTGGGCCAAAGGCAGGCGCTAAACCGCTGTGCCACCCAGGGATCCCTGGATAGACATTTAAATACTCAAAACATATCCTGCATATATTTCCCCAACATTTTGTTATGAAAAATTTCAAACATACAGAAGACTTGAAAAAAATGTACAAATAAGACCCATATACCCACCACTTAGACTTTAACTTACTCTACTATAAAACATTTACTTTACCTTTACTATACAATATTATATACTTGTTTAACTCACATCTATGTACCTGTCCATCCGTCATTCCATCTTATTTGTTGATGCATTTCAGAGTAAGTCCTCCATGTGTTTTTCACTGATTCCCTGGGAAACTAAATTCCCCCACATACTACTTTTGACTTCCTATAACTATATACTATCATCTTGCCTAGGATGGTCATAGGACACCTGAGATGTTTTGCAGAATAAACCTTTGTAGATCATCATGACATTTGTTAAAAATTTGAAGCTGAAATTAAGCAAGGATAAGCCCAAAGTTTATTGAGGAGAGGCACTGAAAACACGCAGGCTGTGCGTTTCTCTCACTTCTCCTTTGGGAGAGTTTTCAAACCACAGGTAAGCAGCTCCTGTCAGGAATGGTTTTCAGTGTGGTGTTGCCTGAAGGCAGAGAAACTGCCCTGAGATCTATGAAGGTCCTTTTTGATAGAGCCATCTGATTCTGAGGTCTCTCATTTTTGACTAAAGACTGATACTCAGACTGAAGAAAGAAAAATAAATAAATAAATGACAAAACCAGAAAGACATTAGACTTCAAGATAATAGATTCAATAGTATAAGATCACATGACAAGCCTCAGATGGTTTCTCAACTCATTCAGTAAAGCTTTTTTTTTTTTTTTTTTTAAGACTTCACTTATTTATTTATTTGAGAGGGAGAGAGAGCACGAGCAGGGACGAGGGGCAAAGGGAGAGATAATCTCTCAAGCAGACTCCATGCTGAGCCTGCAGCTCCATATGGGGCTCGACACAGGGCTTGATCCCACAACCCTGAGATCATGATCTGAGCTGAAAACAAGAGGCTGTTGCTTAACAGGACTGAGCCAACCAGGCACCCTCTTCAGTAAATCTTGGTAGGATGTTCATATGCAAGACAACAACTGAGTAAATGTTTCTGCTTTCACTGAGGTCCTAGCCTTTCTCACAGACATGGCCAAATTGTCAACTCGCAGCTGGCTGACCCACAGTTTAAGCAAATGCTATTCATAGTCCTGAGGAACCTGATCTCGTCCCTAGAAATGAGCAATACTGTATTCTTCAGAATCACAGTTCTCTACATACCCCCAAACTCATTACGTTTAGTAAATTATAAATCTCTCCAAACATCAAAGCTGACAAGAACCTGCTGGAAGTACCTTGGCTATGGACTGCAGCATTTCCAAATATCCTATAAGACATTTACTAAATGGAAGGGAGTGTCAATCTGTCAAGTTTATTGAGTTTTTAGAGGGCTATGGTCAGTCTGAGCTGCCAACATGTTACCAGGCAGAGCTAAAGAGGACTAGATATGGAGCGACCCTGTGACATGGGTGGAGAGCTACTGAATAGTAAATAGCGAATAGAAGTAGTGAATACCAATTAGAAATTTGGTCTGGGGGTGGCACAGATGGGTGGGGAACAGAAAGTCTGTCCACAAGTCTAGAGGATGAGAGAACACAGAGTAGCAGATGCTGTAGATGCCCAGCCTGGATCTCCTTGGGCCTCGACATTGCATGTATACCGTGACTTCCAACCACCAGCATCTGCCTGAGGGCTTTGTGTGGTGGCTGGGGTCCGCTCTGCCCATACACACTGCACACCAGACATGCTGCAGTATTAGTGCCTTCCCGGTTGCAGCCTTTGACAAAAGACTGATGGGAACTGGTACTCGCATTACCCTCGCTCTCTTACTTGTTGTGCAGGACAACTCTGAGGCTTATGTTCTGCCCCGGCCCCCGAGTTCTGCAGTGGGGCTGAGTTCCAGTTTCCACAGTAGCAGCTTGCTTGATGATGCACCCCTACTGGCCTCCTTTTCTCACTCCATCTCACTCCCCCACTCAAATGAACTACTTGCACTTGAATTATGTGCCCCAGGGTCTGTTGCTGAGGGAACCTAAACTCAGCCTGTGCCTAAACACAGGCAGTGGACAAATGCTCTGAAGATCCCTCTGTCTCATTATTTTCCATCTTGTAATCCATGAAGGCAATCAGAAAGCAGAGAAGACAGGGCCTGCCAAACACTCTTACCTCAGCCCAGAAAACTCAAGGGCATCTTTTCCTAGTAACAAAGAAATTCTGTGCCTTTGGGAACAGCTGTCACAGTGTCAGCTCTGGCTTCATATTACTTAACCACGCACCACCACCTCCCATTTTGGAATTTGAGAGCCATCAGAAATACACCGAGGGAACAGAGGCTGTTGCCTCAACAAATCTCCTAGGTCTCGGTTCATCTCTGCCCCAGCCTGATACACAGCAGCAATGGAAGACTTTCAAGTGCAAGTCCAATCACTAATGGAACCCTTGGAGAAGAAGTTTTAATGGCCCTGGAAGCCATTGTGCTTACACTGAGCATCTGAGTAAAAGTCAAGTAGACAGATTGATCTTTGGTTTTTCTCCCCAGAGATTAGGCCAGGAAACAATCACTGAAACACTAAGACACAGAAGAAACTGTTACCTCTTCTATGAGATTAAAGCCTTTGTACACTTCTTGTTTAAAAGCTGTTTAGGGGCACCTGGGTGGCTCAGTTGGTTAAGTGGTGGACCTGTGGTTTCGGCTGAGGTCATGATCTCAGAGTCCTGGGACTGAGTCCTGTGCTGGGCTCCATGCTCAGCGGGGAGTCTGCTTGAGGACTCTGTCCCTCTTCCTTTGCCCATTCCCCTGCTCTCTCTTTCCCCCTGCTCTCTCTCTAAAATAAATAAATAAATCTTTAAAAAATTATAGTGCTTTTCTGTTGATGAAATTCATTTTGGGGGTAGGTAGGAAATAACTCTATATTTTGTTGAAATAAAATAACTACTGTTGTCTATGTCTCTATACAGTAACAGAAGTTCAAGTGGGGAGACGGGCAGGTCTTTTGCTGTTATGGGGAATGCTTAGCATCCTAATTCCTTTTCCTCTATGATGTGGGAAATGGTGAGAAGCAGGATTCACCTTTTACTATAGAAGGAAGCCAAACCAGATGGATCTTTCCCTGACCCCTGGCTGCTAGAGGACAGTCACATGATCTAGCCTCAGCAAATCAGACATCCCCACATAGGACTTAATTTAGACACAGGGATAGTTTAGAATTTAGTGCAGCAGTGGCACCTAGGCTCCTGGCCATTGCTGCAGTGGTGTTCAACAGCCAGAGTGCAGCAGGGCCAGAGTTAGGAACATTCCAACCAGACTATCCCTGCAGCATGACCTCAGCTGTGTTCCTGCTGTCCAGCCTCCTTCAGATCCTGCCTGTTTTCAAAACCTGATTATCCAGACTTCTGGTCAATTCTGTTTGCCACCCATTAGCCTTCTACTAAAAGCTAGAGTCCACTTCTGTTGTGTACAATTCAGAACTCTGGCACAGAAAGTGACATCCCCTAGTATACACCAGAATCACCCTGGAAGTCAGAGACCTGGGATCTTGTCCAGGGAGCATCTAGATAACTAGACAAAGGGGTCTTTATCTCCTTCCCCACAGAGGGCTTGACTACATAATTGCTAAGTTTCCCTTACTGTTCAAAGTCTATGATTCTACATGAAGTGCTGGTCAGTGAAGACCCAAAGCTACTTGGGTTTCTACATCCTTAGTGATAGGGAAGGAGTGTCTGGAAAAAGATGTCATCGTGTGAAGCCCACAGATAGATCTGGTTTAAATCAAATAATCAGGGACACCTGGGTGGCTCAGAGTTGAGCATCTGCCTTTGGCTCAGGGTGTGATCCTGGAGCCCGGGACTGAGTCCCACATCATGTTTCCTGCATGGAGCCTGCTTCTCCCTCTGCCTGTGTCTCTGCCTCTCTCTGTGTGTCTCTCATGAATAAATAAGTAAAATCTTTTAAAAAAAAATCAAAGAATGTCTCAAGCCACTTTATGTGTGCATAGGTCCCCAAAGGGGTGAATGTAAATGATAAACACTGCCTTGGGCATGTTACAGCCAAGAACATCTATGGTTCATTTAATAGTGTCCACAAGTGCCTGCTATATGAGTGGTCCCATTGGAGACAAAGACAATCAGAGATCAGACGGTCAGAGTGACTGGCACTTTTATGTATGTGGTAATATAAATAATTTTGTAGCCATGAAAACAAGTCTGGAGAATGGGAAATGTGGTCGAAACATGCATAGGTCATGGATTTTTAGGGGAAGAGTAAAGGCCATTTGTCATGAAGCACTTCCCATGGTCACACTATAACAGATGCAGGAAAAAACCTACTGGAATCACAATGAGTCAGGAAAACTTTTGCAGTTTAATGATAAATCAATTTATTTGGAGAGTAGTTCCAAATAGTTTTTACAGGAGAGGGAGGCTAGTGCAGATTGAAAGAGGTTTAAGAGCTACAAATGCAATGGTAGATCCTTGTTTAAATCCTAATTCAAACAAAACAACTGTAAGAAGTTGTTTTTGAGACAAATGGGGAAAAATTAAACATGGGCTAAGTATTAGATAACATTAAGGAATTACTGACAATTATCTTCAGGTATTAATGGTCAGGGTTATTTGCTTTGTTTTGTTCTGTTGAGTCCTTAATCCATCAGCGATAGATACTCAATTCACAGGTGAGGTAAAAGAATGCCTGATTTGCTTTAAAATACTCTGGCATAGCAATCCTCCAAGTGTGGTCTGTGGATCGATGCCAGGTTACAAATTGTGAGCTGTTGGTCTGTGCTAAGTGCAGGTATTGACAGTAAGTGTTTAGAAACTGCTCTGTCATGGCATCCAAGGAGGGATTAGTGTCCCACTGGCCAGGGTAGAGCCCAGTCTGGGTGTCGTCGAATTGCACAGTGAGCTGCCCGTCTCATGAGCGTGAGCTCTGTCCCGGAGTGGGCCGTGGCAAACTGGGCATGAAACAAAAAGGGCCTTCACCGTTGATAACCTAAGAACACTCTAGCACACACACAGAGGGGGTGGGGGAGGTGGATAAAAAAGGGCAGGAAGCTGGCAGCTGCTGAAGGCAGGTGATGGACACATAGCACAGTTCTCTGTACGCTCGTGACAGTTTGAAAATCTACATCATTTGGTTTACTAAAAAGTTAAGAAGAAAATCTAGTCTGTCAAGGGAGATATTTTAAATACGTAGGTTTTCAATATATTTCATCTACTTATGTCTACACATAGAGCATATATGTAATATGTGCGTGTTTCAAATAAACCAGTGTAGAAATGACTGAATCACACATGGTGCACATAGGGCTTATATGTGATGGTTCAGATAAAACTTTATTTTACAGAAGAAATTGTGGGTAAACAAACAGAAAGTAATTTCCTGGATCACGAGCTTGGTGAGCTTTTATTATATAATAAATTCCTATTATGTAATAAACTCCTTGAAGCCACGGCTCCTGTGAAATACCACTTCTATGTCTCCACAGGACCCAACGCTGGGTACTGCAGAGTAAATGGTGCCTAATAAATACTGGCTGATCGGCGAAACTCAGGAAATGAATTGCTCTGAACCGTAGTTTAATTCTCCATGCAGTAACACCACACCGCTCAATCAATTTCAAAATCAGTTTCCCGAATCCACCCTCGTGGAGGTTTGTCACAGAATGTCTGAGCCTGAGGGGGACTTGGAGCTTTGCTAATGGCCTCATTTTGCAGATGGAAACGAGGCCTGGAGGAGTTAGATGAGCCTCACTGGACATCCTGCTTGTTAATGGCAGCATTGTTGCCTCTGCCGCCTACAGTTGGACTCCTCCTTCTGCCATGAAGTTTCTCAGAAGGGACAAAGCCACCTACTTCCCCCTCCTCCTTACTCCTGGTTTAAAATTATATGGTTTCAGTTGCAGGAAGAGGAAAGAATTGTCAGGCTGGCTCTACCAGGAGACTGAACAGAAGATGGGACTACAGAACAAGCTCATGTCATAATCAGTATTTACCCAGGACTCGTCTGTGCCCACCCTGGCTAAGATAAGCTCCCTAGCTTTTGGGAACTTTCCATCTCTTTGGGGAAAGAAGATTTACACATGTTAATAGCTACAGGGAGGCCCTGAGATTACAGCATGAGTGATGGGGAGAGTCACGGGGGCTAGAGAAGGAATGGAATGGTTTGGAGGCCATGGAGCTTGGGCATAAGGTCTGACGACTGAGAAGAGGGAAGAACACTCAGGTTAGAATAGCATGGGCCTGGGTCTGTGCTTCACCTTGCAGTGTTAAGGATCTTGGGGACTTTCTGTGGGGGGTGGGATGGGATCCAGTACTGACTAGATTTAGGAAGACCAATATGGCAGCAATAGTGTGTGGGAATAGCTGGAAACAGGAACCTTGAGAGGGCCTTAAGGAGATAAAAGCTTGGAACAGGTGATAGCAGTAGGAAGAGAAAGAAGAAGCAGAAGTTAAGAATTTCAATTTTTAAGCAACCACACACACCCCTACCAAAAAACTTCAAAAACCAACACTGCCTACCAAGTGCTATTCTAAATACCATACAAATCCGAACTCATTTGAGCATCCTGAATTAGGTACAATTGCTATTTGTTTTACAGATGAGGAAACTGAGGCATAGTAAGTTCAAGTAACATGCCCAAGGACGCATGCTAATAAATGATTAAAGTCAAGATTCATATCCAGGCAGGGGGGCTCCTAGGTCTCAGCTCTTAATGACCACTACGGGCTATTGTGGACTGTTCAGAAGTAAAAGTCATGATGAGTCCAAATTTCTTCAAGCCTGGGTGACTTAGCAAATGTTAATGCCATTGATGGATGACATACATCAAATGGGGGTATTATTAGCCTGTGGGAAAGAGGATACACTTGACTTTTTATACATTTTGTTTAAGGTGACAAGGACACATCTGAGTAGAATGTCCCATGGAAAATTAGAACTACAGGACGAGCCTGGTAAAGACATGGTTGCCAATTTTTTTTTTCAACCCTTGAAAAATGTTGTGCCATTTTCCTCTGGCCTCTATGATTTCGAATGAGAAATTTGCTGTCATTTGAATTGGTACTTGTGTAGAACTAAGGCATGCATCATTTCCTCTGGTTGCTCTTAAGATTTTTTTTTTCTGGGATCCCTGGGTGGCTCAGCGGTTTGGCGCCTGCCTTTGGCCCAGGGCATGATCCTGGAGTCCCAGAATTGAGTCCTGCATTGGGCTCCCTGTATGGAGCCTGCTTCTCTCTCTGCCTCTCTTTCTGTGTCTCTAATAAATAAATAAATAAAATCTTAAAAAAAAAAAAAAAAGTTTTTTTTTTCCTTAAGTTTCCAGAAGTTTAATTATGCTGTGTTTTGATGAGGATTTCTTTAAGTTTATCCTAGTTCAGGTTCACATAGCTCTTGCAACTGTAGGTTTTGTTTTGTCTTTCACCAAATGGAAGTTTTCAGTCATTATTTCCTTGAGTATTTGTTTAGCACCACAATCCTTCTCATCTCCTTCTGGGATTCTGATATCCATGTTCATATCTTTTGTTACTGTTCCACAGATTCCTTTTCTTCCCCCAGTCTCTTTTCTCTTGTTTGTTAGATCGAATAAATTTGATTGAACTGTTCTCAATTCAGTGATGCCATCTTTTGTCATCTGTACTCTACCATTGAGCCCATCCAATGAGTTTTTTTTTTTTTTTTTTTTGGTTGCTGTGCTTTTCAGTTCTATAATTTCCACTTGGTTCTTTTTTGTAACTGCTATTTCTTTGATGAGGTTTTATATTTTTTCATATGTTTCAAGGGATTTCATAATTACTTGCTGAAACCATTTTATGGTAACTGCTTTAAAAATCTCTGCCAGATAGTTCCAACATCTGATTCATCTCACTATTGGTGTCAGTTGACTATCTTTTCTCACTCATGTTGTGATTTTCCAGGTTCTTGGTATGACAAGTTACTTTTTTTTTTTTTTCACTGTATCCTGGACATTTTGCAAATTATGTTAGGATACTCTTAATCTTATATAAATCTTCTATTTTAGTAGGCAGCCACTCTGTTTAAGTTTTGGGGTTGTTTTTTAAGGTTTCCTTTTGTAGTCTATAGTTTCAATGACAATTTTTTGAGCCCTTGCAATGCTGTTCTGGTCTACTTTGTTCTGGTTTTGCGTAAGCTCCCACTGGATCCCTGCATGTGATGTGCCCACATGGATATCATCGGGCAGATGTAGGGGAATGCCCTAGGTCACCATTGGCCATTGCATGGGCTGGGAGACGCTGGGCCTGCTGGCACTGCTAGTGCAGATGTATGTATATCATGCATTTTTTATTCTAGCATTTTTATTATTTTATCTTTTTTACTTTTCATTTTTAATCCATCTCAAATTCATTTTGATATCAAGACTGAGGTGAAGAATTTAGCCTTTCTTACTCTTGTCCCCTAGTTGGGGAGCCAATTATTCTAAAACCATCTGCTAAAAATTCTACCTTCTTACAAATCTGAAATGTTACCTTCATCAAACTCTCAACTTATATGTGCATTTATATCTATGGGCTGAACTCTTTTTCTTTGGTCTACTTTTGTTGTTGCTCTAGTTACTGTAGAGTTAAAAATGTTTTCATATTCGACAAGGCTAGTCCCTTCTCTTTAATTTGCTGGCAATTCACATATGTTTTGCTTTCTAAAAGGATTTGCAACATGTCTGCAGGTAAAGACAGGCAAAGGAAGATGTAGCTTGACCTGATGGAAGTTTCTTGCAGTGTTCCAGGAGAGAGATGGTGGGATACTATAATGTAGGATAGATTATCTGATTGTCTTCCAAATTTCCATCATTTTCTGGTATAATGCCTGTATAATTTTTGACATATCTATATGTTGTCTGCACTATTACTTTTTTGCAAATTCAATTTACTTTTTTTAAAAAGGGTATTTTTTTTTTAGAGAGAAAGTGCAAGTGGGGGTGGGGGGTGGTGGGGAGAAGGTAAGGAAGAGAGAATCTCAAGCAGATTCTGCTGAGCCCAGAGCCCTACACAGGGCTTGATCTCCCAATCCCTGTGAAATGATGACCTGAGCCAAAATCAAGAGTCAGATTAAGCAACTGAGCCACTCAGGTGCCCCTAATTCAATTCACTTTTAAATTTTAAGTATTTATATTGGTCTTATCCTACATGCTATCTGTAAAAGCACAGATTCAATGCAGTAGTTATAACATATTAAATGTTATAGCTAACAATGAAAATAAACATTGTCCACGTAGTACCTACAGCATACTGCCAGCAGTTTGAGAAACAAATGGTCTGAGCAAACAATTCTCATCTGTTCTCCAGATGAAACTCCTCACTCAGAAGGGAGCCACCTGGGTTAGCTGGTGATCTCTGTTGCTTGAGCTGGATGCTGGGTGCATAAGTGGGTTCAGTTTGTGAAAATCATCAAGTGTTCACTTAGAAACTCTTTTCTGTGTGACTAGGATAATTCAGCAAAAGGTTTGAAAAGTATCTCCATATTGTTTGTGCTAATTACTGGTAATAAGATCTATGGCATGTACTCTTACACAGGTCATGCAAAGAAATGACTAATGAAGTGAGTAGCAGTCACACAAATGTAAAACATTGATAGCAGTTTCTCTTCAGAGTTCTGATGTTCCTGCAAGCAAATATACCCTCACACAGATCTCTGGAAAGGGCCACAGAGGATATTGTAGGCCAATCAGAATGTTCATGGGATGATAAGACCTCGGTGAAGCGATCTGTAGGGCAGAAATAGATGATTATACCAAAGGCCAGAGCCTTAATATCCTTATCTCTTAGTCTTTATTAAAGGTAAACAGAGATAAATGGAAAAATGCCATCCTACCCTCACGAAGATCAAATTAGAGAGTGAGATTGCAGGGAATCAAATATCTTGTACTGACCTGTCACAAGCACTTACTCAGATACCAGCAAACACACAGCACACTCTTTTTTCTTTTTCCTTTTCTTTTTTTTTTTTTTTTTAAATTTATTATAGTCACAGAGAGAGAGAGAGAGAGGCAGAGGGAGAAGCAGGCTCCATGCACCGGGAGCCCGACGTGGGATTCGATCCCGGGTCTCCAGGATCGCACCCTGGGCCAAAGGCAGGCGCCAAACCGCTGCGCCACCCAGGGATCCCCTTTTTTTTTTTTTTTTTTTTTATACGCTAAGGTGATTCTGGCTTTTAGATTTCTGAAATCTCCCACTTCAGAGTCTACCTCTTGCTGAGCACCCTCAGCACCCATAATAATAAAGGTCACAAAAATTACTGATACTAAAATCTCACTGCCAAACCAAAGCTGCTGTTTTCCTGCATGGAGATTCAAGTGGCTTCCATCTTCTGTCCTGTAAGAACAGAAGAAAATAACCCAGTTTCCCTCTGTTGGTGGCCATGGAAACTAATCTCCAATATTTCTTTCAGCGCCTGAATAATAGCAAAAAGTACAGCATCCTTCAGAGGCATCCATTAATTTGTTTCATGCTAAAAAACAATAAAACTACCTACCTTAAAATTCAACCTGCACGTTTTCAACAAGTCCTGCGGGTTTCGAGTATTTGGGGGCCAGGGGACTAGGAGAAGCCCCTGGGGAGAGAGTCACAAGATTGTTCATCAGAGAAAAACCTGGAGGCTTGTTTCCTCAAGTATCTCTCAAAGACTTACTCATTTCCTATTTCCTACCATTTAGGAAAAAAAGCACTGCCTTCCAGCGGTGCTTCTGCACTTCAGTGTGAAATACTGTTCTTTCTCTGATCGTCTCAGAACTGGAAGCCTTACTTACTATGTAATTCCTGATTTTTAAAAGTCTCCTTTCTCTACCTGAGAGTCCCCAAGAGCTCTGCCTTAAAAGGCTCACTCACTCTTAATGTACACTCTGAGGATGATCTAGTGCAAAATCTGCTTTCTGGCAAACTTATGGGGCCTTAGGCCAATCAAATTTCACCTAAAGTTTCTCAAAATCTAACTGCACAGGGTTGCCAGCTTCTCTTGTTCCCCCAAATGATATAACTCTTTCCATCAGTGTAATTTAGTCCCAGGGCTGTCAAGGCAAGGATTAGTAGGAGCCCTCCAACTACAGCTTGAGAGAGCTTGGTGCCAGGTGATGTCATTCTACCACCTGAGTCTCAAACCGGGGTTCAGGACACGGCCGTGGAGCAAAGCATCTGCCAGTGCAAGCCGGTGCCAGCTATTTATTTATTTATTTATTTATTTATTTAAAAAAAATTTTTTTTATTGCAGTTCAATTTGCCAACATATAGCATAACACCCAGTGCTCATCCCATCAAGTGCCCCCCTCAGTGCCCGTCACCCAGTCATCCCCACCCCCTGCCCACCTCCCTTTCCACCACCCCTGTTCGTTTCCCAGCTATTTAAAGCCACTGCCCGGCCAAGCAAGGACAGAACAGGGGTGAGGGGCCACCTGTTCAGAGGGTGACAGAGGGTGCTGGCAGCAGGCAGGAAGAAGGCAAAAATGATAGGAAGGAGCCCACTTGGGCAAAGGATCCTCTTTCTCTTCCTCCAGGCCTGCCAAGGCCGTGTCTCCTCAGCCTAGCATGGCATGATTGAGCCTCCAAGACTTTGGGCGGTGGCGCATATTTGTTTTCTTCACACCTTTCACATTTGCAATCTGGTGGAGACAAAGAGGCTTTCTTTCTTCTTCTTTTTTTTTTTTTTAATTTGCAAATTTTAGCTTTTATTTTAAAGGGTCCAAATGTTCCTTCCACACTCTGCTAGGATTATAAAACAGGGAATTCTGGCTTTGGAGAGGCAAGGGTATGATTAACATGTGATGCATTTTAAACTGTATTTAAATCTTTAGATTATTTTGGGAGATACATTCCCAATCACATGGTCTCAGTTTTACAACTTGGTATGACTCTTCTACTTGATTTGGCATAGAGCTTTAAATCCTTCAAAAAGCTCATCTAATGAGAAAGCCTGTTCTCATAGGTTGGGTTCTCCCAAGAAGTAGACTCTGAGTCAAGGATTCAGGTACAAGAACTTTATTAAGGAAAGGCTTCCAGGAGACACCAGTAGGTGAGCAGAAGAAGGAGGACAGGGAGACAGAAGAGGCTGAGCCAGGTGTGATATCGTGGGAAGTCTCAGTCTTGGCCTGATCCAGAGGGGAGCTCTGGAGAGTAAATTATGCCTCAGAGCACCTCCTTCCTTCCTTGGGGCAAGGAAGCTGTGCTTTTGGGCTCCCCAGCCAGTCACTGGCCTGAAGTCAAAGGGACGGGTAGGGTGGGGTGGGAGGTAGTGTGGACATAGGATCTATAAAGTCCACAAACGCTACTGGCCCAACTGGCTCCCAGGGGGCTGGACACACAGGGCTGGCTGGAGAGGCCCTAGGGGATATGAGTGGTGCACCCATAGCATCGGCCACAGGGCACCCTCCACACTTCCTGCTCTTACCACGGGGGGGGGGGGGGGGGGGGGGGGGGGCGGGGGGAAGCTACTTAGAGGTCTTTCATCACGTTCTGCTGCAAGAGGAAATGAATGATGTCTTTTGAAAGTCCCGGGGTGGGCTTTTCATCCTCCAGAAGCACACTTCCTTCTCCCACTGGGTAGAAGTGGGCGTCCTTGGAATGCCTCTGTAAGACTGAGCAGCCATCACGGCTGAAGACGACCCTGGCCATCTGAAAACTGCGAAGGGCATACTTTTGGCTCTCCTGGCCCTTCAGTTCGTTGATTTTCTGAGACAGGCACTGGCAGACCGATGTGGAGAGTGGGTTTCTAGCAGCTGGGTGTGGATGGTCAAACATTTCATAGAATCTATCCAGGGATTTCCGAAGCCCGTCATCCTCTGCCTTGGTCTCCGTTTGGCCCTGCACAGAAGGGTCAAGCCAGAAGTTCTCAGAGGTCCCGGAATCATGTTGTTCAGTATTGAGGTTACTGGTGTCTGTAAGACAAAACACATTCCAGTACTTGGACACATATTCCAAAAAGCCAAAAGCAGGTGATGTCTCTTCTATTCACCACACTGACTGTTCTTAGGTGACTGGTAATGGTCAGAATTAGCTGATTTCAGAACTGATTCCCACCATGCTGGGGTTATGCGACCTGTTAGCTCAAAACAAAAATATCTTATTTGTATGTTTCAGGAGTTCTTCATCTATGGTCTTTGCATAAAAGTTCAGGGTGGCTGTGTATCTGGATGGGGGGAAAATCATATTTATTTTCTCTAACCTCAACCGGAAATTAAGCGTTTTCTTTCATAATAAATTTAGTCAACAAACCTATTAGTAGTGGTACCTATGACTTTGTTACCAATAGCTCACAGCTATTTTCATATCACATGATAGTCTGCAAAAGATGTTTTAAAATATCATTTATGCCTATCACTATGCTATGGACTAAAGTGTGGCCCTCCAAAATTCACAAGTGATAGCCCCAATCCCTAACATGACTGTATTTGGAAATAGGGTTTTTAGGAGGTTATTAGGATTGTAAGAGTGGGAGCCATTCTGATAGGAGTGGTGGCTTTATAAAAAGAGGACAAGGGATCCCTGGGTGGCGCAGCGGTTTGGCGCCTGCCTTTGGCCCAGGGCGTGATCCTGGAGACTCGGGATCGAATCCCACATCGGGCTCCCGGTGCTTGGAGCCTGCTTCTCCCTCTGCCTGTGTCTCTGCCTCTCTCTCTCTCTCTCTCTGTGTGACTATCATGAATAAATAAAAATAAAAAAAAAAAAAAAGAGGACAAGATCTTTCTTTCTCTCTGTCTGTCCATGTGCAGGAACTGGGGAAGGGCCACGAGAGGACACGATGAGAAGGTGGCCTTCTCTAAGTCAGGGAGCCCTCCCCAGAACCCAACCATACAGGCACTGTGATCTCAGACTTCTGGTCTCCAGAATGCTGAGAAAATACATTTCTGTTGTGTAGGCCACCCAGTCTATGGTATTTTGTTATGGCGACCCAAGGAGACTAATACACAGCGCTTTGAAATTACTACAGTTATTAGTTCTAGATACTAGATACTATTACTTAAGTATTAATTTATTAGATTAATCTTATTATTTAAGTATTAATTTACAAAACATATATTAGAGACTCTTTTTTTTTATATACATATATATTAGAGACTCTTAACCATAGGGAACAAACTAAGGATTGCTGGAGGGGAGGTGGTGGGGGGATGGGGTAACTGGGTGACGGGCATTTAAGGAGGGCACTTGATGGAATGAGCACTGGGTGTTAAATACAAGTGATGAATCACTAAATTCTACCCCTGCAACTAATAATATATATTAACCAACATGAATTTAAATAAAATCTTTAAAAAAGTAAAGTTTAAAAGCATATATTCATTATAATATCATGCATTTGTTCTTTTTTTTTTTTTGCATTTGTTCTTTAACTATTTTAATAACTACATTTCAGTACTTTTTTTCCTTGGCAATCCTACATATTTTCATTTTTGCATTTAAAAACATTATTCTGAGAAAAGGTCGGTAGGCTTCAGCATATGCTAACAGGATCCATGGCACAAGTGTAGTAAAGACCCCTTAATGTAGACAGTGCTGGGCATTTACACAGTTCAGACACCGTCTTTCTCTATTCCCTATAGTAATCCTATAGACTATTTATCTCTAATTAAAATCTCCACCTTTGTGTTTTTAAAGGAGTAGCAAATAAACTGAGCGATTTAATAATAGACAATATGAAGCCAGAATTTT
Source organism: Canis lupus dingo (assembly GCF_003254725.2). Classification (NCBI taxonomy): domain Eukaryota; kingdom Metazoa; phylum Chordata; class Mammalia; order Carnivora; family Canidae; genus Canis; species Canis lupus. Next base: position 16,104,527 of record NC_064266.1, read on the forward strand.
TTTTAAATTTTTTATTTATTTATGATAGTCACAGAGAGAGAGAGGCAGAGACACAGGCAGAGGGAGAAGCAGGCTCCATGCACCGGGAGCCCGATGTGGGATTCGATCCCGGGTCTCCAGGATCGTGCCCTGGGCCAAAGACAGGCGCCAAACTGCTGCGCCACCCAGGGATCCCTGAAGCCAGAATTGATCTCACTTCTGTACCTCTCTGGGAACTCGAATTCTTAATATAGGAATCTCTTAGCTCTTCTGAAACAAAGGACTTTCCTATCAATGTGTTCTAGAAAAGATTCCACACCAAGAATCTAAAGAATTCCCTAGACACCAACCAGTTTTATTCTTTAAAATTTTATGCTTTAAATCAAAATATTATATTTTCCTCTTCTGCTCTGATGTAAGCTTTAATAAATTACTAGCTTTAATTCCACACACACACACCCTCCAGTAACTCAATTAGTAGCTATAATAAAAAATATTTGTACTTGCTAATGATGAAGAAAGTTGTATGATACAGTGGGTGGTTTTAGAAAAGGAGAAGGGATCTGGAGTTTTGACTCTAATTTTGCTACCAGCTAGATATCATACTACATTGCTGAGCTTTAGTTTCCCCATCTACAAGACTTTTAGTAAATGGTCTGTCTTCTAGAATTTCTCTGGTAAAACAAGGAACAGAGAAGTAGATAATCCAAAGCATCCAAGAAGGATGTGGACACATGTAGTATGAGACACAGGTAGCCCCACACATGGACAGACATCCACTGGTCCACCATTCAAGTAGCCCAACAACCCAGAGCACTTGGCCACCTTGAAGAATGGCTGATTCCAGGGTGGTTATAGGAAAGTACATGATGGGACTGGTATATCTTATTGTTCTAGAATGCTCAAATTGTGATAGGGGCTTGTCAAGGAGGAATAGAGGCCAGCTGGAAAGGGATCATCTGGCCACATCTGGAACAAATAGAGCATCAAAATAAATAATGATAGTAACTGATGATAGCCCATTTATGAAAATATAAAACAACAAATCCATAAAATAATTGAAAATTGGCTGAGGAACAGGCTATTTATAGTCTCAGAGTACTTCCCCATAAAATACTTATTAGTTACAAATGGAAAAAGAATAGCTTCATGGTGGAGAAATCTGGCACATGTCACCTTAATCAAGTGACCTAAGTGATGGGACTAATCGAAATCCTGTTGCCACCTGACCAGAGGCAACAAGAAGACCCCGCACAAATTCTCTGGTAGTCCTGCCAAAGGTACATCACCCGACCCTGATTATGAGGAAGCAGCAGATAAAACCAAATTGAGGGACATTTTGCAAAATGACTAGCCTGTCCTCTTCAGAAGTACCAAGGTCATGAGAACCAAGGTAAGAGTGAACAAGACTGCTCTACGCTGAAGAACACTAAAGAGACAGAACTAAACACAGCACATGATTTTCAACTGGATCTTTTTGCTATAAAGAACATTCCTGGGGGGCACCTGGGTGGGTCAGTGGTTGACCATTTGCCTTTGGCTCAGGTCGTGACCCCAGGCTCCCTGCAGAAAGCCTGCTTCTCCCTCTGCCTATGTCTCTGCCTCTTTCTGTGTCTCTCATGAATAAATTAGTCTAAAAAAAAAAAAAGGACATTCCTGGGATTGCCTGAATGGGGTCTGGAGATTAGACGGTAATAATGTACCCATTTAAATGTTCGGATTTTGAGAGTTCCATTGGGTTGTGTAGCTGAATGTCCTCGTTTATAGGAAAATCAGAAGTGGTGGGCATCAGGCTGGCAGCTTACTCTCAAATAATAATGGAGAAAGAGGTTCTTTGTATTGTACTTGTAAGTTTTCTATGAGTTTGAGATTCTTTAAAAAAAATAATGAAAACAATCTTCTGGAGGAATAATTGTTAAAACTTCCTTTGGTGACCTACTTTAATATTAACAGAAACAAAAAAAGCCCTAGCCCAGGGCTTGGCAAACAGTCTTTGTGGCTATTATAGAGCCAAGGGAAGAAGGGGCAGGCAAGGGGTCCCACAATGGCAGGATGAGGTGTCGCTTCCCACCCTCCCCAAAGATGATCTGGGCCCAGAGACATAAGGCAGGAAGTCAGGGTCAATGGGAAGAGTGGAAGAGAGAAAGATCCTCAGCAGTAACAGAGAACGCTGGGGAGTTCCTGAAACTGCCACCCGAGGCAGCCGTCCACACAGAACCCTCTAAGTAGCACAGCATGTACTTAGTAAGGAACTGGTCAATAACTTTGATTTGAACCTAATGAGCCTAAAACCTGAGCATGTCTCCTCTGTTTTTCATGAAAATATCAGGCAGATTGCAACTCATCTTCAAAGAAACACTCCTGCCCCTTTCCAGAAGAGCAATGACAACATGGGTTATTTACTACAGATCAGTTCTTTTGAACACTGTCTCCAGCTCATTTCAGTCTTTGATTTTCTTTTAAAACTCACTTTATTACCAACAACAAAGCCATCTCTCTGATCGTATGGCTGTTGCAGCCTTTCTGATTATCTGGGATTTCTTTGCCAGCAAATAGAGCTAATTGCTTTCCTTTTCCTGTCCTACATGTGGACAGAATGGCCATCTTTGATGATTCAGTCAGCTCCTGCAGGGGTACATCCTCACAGCTATGTTCAAATGGCACCTTATTCTTGTATTAATATAGTCCAGACTCATAGGGCTCTCACTTGGGACAGTAATGTCTACTCTAGGGAGAGTCTGGGGATGTTTCTGTGTCAGTGATTGGAAAGTGCTACTTGTATTTAGTGAGTGAGGTCAAGGGCGTAAACATCCTATAATGCATAGGACAATCCCATACAACAAAGAATCATCCTCCCCCAAATGCCAATAATGTCCTCTTACCCCTGGGAGGAACAGTGGCTCAAAGGGTGGATTCTGGAAAGAGTAGGAGGTAAATGCTGAGTCCCACTGCACTGTAATATATTGAGTTGCCTTGGACTTCCAAGACACCTTTGCTGTTGATCCCTGCACAATGCCTGCCTTCCTTCCTTCCTTCCTTCTTTCCTTTTTTTTTTTTTTTTTTTAAGATTTTATTTATTCATTTGACAGAGATAGAGAAGACAAGCAGAAAGAGGGAGAAACAGGCTCCCAGCTGAGCAGGTAGCCCAATGTGGGGCTCGATCCCAGTACCCCGGGTTCATGATCTGAGCCAAAGGCAGCCACTCAACCAACTGAGCTACCCAGACACCCCCACAATGCCTTTCTTACTGGCACCTATTGATACCATGCATTCCTCCCTTCTCAGACCTTGAGACCATTTCATTGTTCTCAGCAAGGGCCCCAGTCCCAATGATTTTGGCAATATCTAAATTGAGGAGAATTTCCCTTTTTATTCCAATTTGCTTCCATCATGAATAGAATTTCTTTAGGAATTGACAAGAAGTGAGGAGGATGGCCATGCTTTTGCATGCATTGTTTCAGGGTCACCTATCTACCAGAGCAATTGTTTGTTAAATTTTCTTTTAACCAGAGAGAAAACAGCTAACATACAGATGTTTGAGATTCTTACAAACCTGAAAGTATTTTTCTATCTTTAGGAGTGATAGATGGTAGTTTGTTCAGTAATCCAGGCAATCAATTTGCATGGAGGATTTGAGATTAATAGTTGCATTCCGAAAGAGGCCATTAGCCTTTAGAAACCCAAATGTTTAATGGGAGTTTCCTCTAAAGAATCTTTCATGGCCACTTCTGGGGTTGATGATGAACGCGTAGTAGCATTTTATCACCATGGAACATTTTAGCTTTCAACTTTTACCACGTTTTTCCTAAAAGGATTTGATATTTAGAATCCCGTCTCCCTCCTGCATCAGTCTCAATAGCTGCCCACTCTGCCTTAGTTGTTCAGACTCTCTTTTACTAGCAACTGCTAGTTGGGAGGATCTGTGGTTTCCAGGCTGCATAGAGCTGAAAGAAATCAAAGACTTAATAAGAAAGAATAGAGAATTATCAGGATTTAAGGAGAGAAAGAACTTGTGGCTGATACGGTCATCTTTTATGGTGCTCAAAGGGAACGTTACCCCTTTTGCAGGCCAGTGCCCGGTACATTCCTAAGTGTGGCCCTGCTGCCTTGGTTTATCTGTTGGGGGCCCCTTGGGTTCTGTGTGCCTCTAAGAACGTCATGGGTGTAAAAGAACAAAGTGGGGGTGGGGGCATGTCCTGATCAACAGTCCCTGAGGAGCATACTTTGGATGCACTGACTCCTCTCCTTTATGACAGCTATCAGACTTCAAAGGCCCCACACGATCTCTACATGGTGACATTATCTTTTTTTTTTTTTTTTTTTTTTTTTTTAACAGTAGGGTCTATTGCCCATGGATCTGGAGCCCTGATCTGCAGTCTGCACCTCCCTGTCCAGATCTGCTTTTCCTTCCTACCCTCTTCTGTTCCTCTCACTCCTGCCATCCCACTCCATACCCTGCAGAGGAAAAGAGGAGTGATCAGGTTCACTGGATGAACAGGATTAAGTCCTAACTCCAGCCCCACGGGCCGCATGAACGTCTGACTGGAGCAACACCCCTGCATCATTGCCTCCAGAAAACCGGCTTCTTTTCTGATCCCTGCAAGCTCCCTCTTCAGAACCTCTGCACCTGCTGTTCCTCTGTGTGGAACATGCTTTCTCCACACATCCGTGCGATCGTTTCGGTCACCTCCTCAGGTCCCAACGGGGCAGCCACTACCTCCACACTGCTTCGTGACGCGGCAGAGGGCAAAGAGCATGGGGGAGCAGGCAGTGACCGGGAAAGCCCTGTCACTTCTGTTCACATGTCATTGGCCAATGTTCATTCCTACCACCAAGCCTGATTTCAAAGGAACGAGGATGAACACTTCTCCTGTAGGGGGAGGTAGAGAGCACTGGTGACCAACAATTCAGTCTTCCATACCTTACCGGAGCTCGCTATTTAAAATCACATTGCAAAAAAATAAAAAATAAAAAAATAAAAATAAAATCATATTGCCCTTACTCCTCCAGGCCCTGGCTGTCCCCTATATCCCTTATCTGCCCTATATTTCTATATAAACATAGTAGCATCTAATAATGTATGATTTGTTTGCTCATGGAATTTGTTTCTCTTGATACCTGCTGCACCCCCATGGCCTAGAGCAGGGCTAGCACAAGGTAGATATTTAAAACGTTTCATGTTTTGATTTACTTGATGAATTTCATTCTCAAATAAAGATGTAAACCCACATGATTACTAGGGTGAGCAGTACTCACTACGGTGACTAGGTTTGCCCAGGACAATCCCAGTTTATGCCTGTTATCTCAATTAATTGTTAATAGCACCTTCTTTCACTCTCAAAAGGGCCCTGGATCACACGACTCATTACATGTATACATGTCTCATGACACAGCCATCACATTTAAGCCCCTGTCCTACATCCCTATGTCTTGTGAGGGGGAGGGGCAAGTTTTGGTGCCAGAGATAATTCCAGGCTGTGGGCTAAATAATATGGTATCTACACACTTTTTTTTCTCCCCTAAACTTCCTACTGTACTCCAAGACAATCCTCCTTTCCTTACTCTTTGTGCTCACAGCAGTCTTTTCTCCTATCTGCCAGCTGTCCGAGAACTATTTGGTTTCTGCTCTGCAAGGAAAGGGCCTCAATTCACTATACCAACTTACTCTGATTCCTCTTTCTGGTTTCATGTGGTTTTCCACCACTGTGTAATAACCCCCACATTGGGGGCACCTGAGTGGCTCAGTGGTTTAGCGCCTGCCTTCGTCCCAGGGCGCAATCCTGGAGTCCCGGGATTGAGTCCCACATCGGGCTTCCTTGCGTGGAGCCTGCTTCTCCCGCTGCCTGTGTCTCTGCCTCTCTCTCTTTCTGTCTCTCATGAATAAATAAATAAAATCTTCAAAAAAAGAAAAAAATAATAACACCAGCATTAGCGTTCTAAGATACTTTACTCTCTGTCTCTTTAATAACATAAAATTAATGACAAAGAAAAATCAATAAGCTTACTGCCTTCTTTTGCCTGATAGCAACCCTGCCATCTGCAACTTGTACATTTTAGAATTTGCAACTATTCCTTTAAAGGACAAAACCCACAGACTGACAGAGGGGTGGTGGCAGGATGTGATTAGCAAGATATTTAATCCAAATTAACACTTCAAAGGATGGATGGTCTGCTCAGGTGCTTTTGAAACCTCAGTCGGAGCCTGTACTTGTTTACATCTGAAAGCTAATCCTGATGAATCACCCAGAGGGGAGGTGGCATATGCTGTCACCCTTCATCCTAATTGTGAACATAAGCAACGGGCAGAAGCTAGGGTCCTCTAAAAGGCAACTGCTGAGAAAGAAAATGAGGGCTGGAAAAACCCAAAAATATGTGTGATGGGTGAAGAGCCCTAAAATTAAGTGCCCAGGGAAATTAATAAGGCTCATCTCTGCCGTCTGATTTGTAAACGATCTCACTTTTACCTTGGCATTTTATATTTTCTTAAGCAATTAAAGTGTTCTGAAAATTACAGAGAACTAGAATATCCAAGTTCACACCACTCCAAAATGACAACTGCCATATTGTCATATTTGCTTCAAGACTTTTTTCTTATTAAAGAAGTAAACATTTTAGGGATGGGTGAAACAGGTGATGGGGATTAAGCAGTGCACTTGTCTTGATGAACACCGGGTGTTGTTAAAGTGTTGAATCACTATATTATACACCTGAAATTAATATAACACTGTTAACTACACTGAAATAAAAATAAAAATAAAACAACAAAAAATGAAATATTTTAATCAAAGTTGCCCACTTCCACATGGAAATTCATTCTTTCCAGGTCATTTTTATTTATTTTTTACTATTTGTTTTTAAAGATTTTATTTTTAAGTAATTTCTACACCCAGCATGGGACTGGAACTCACAACTCAGAGATCTAAGTGTCACAGGCTCTACTTACGGAGCCAGCCAAGCACACTTTCCAGCTCATTTTTATACTTTGCATATATTATAGTGTTGCTTTGTGTGATGGTCATTTTATTTTCCATATACAAAGTTTTGCTTTTTTCCCCTCCACTTTATGAAGTTTTACTTCCAGCCATTGTTGATAATACATGTGAATCTGCTTTATAGTATTCTAGTATAAGAACATACGGCATTATTTTTCATCCATTTCATTCTCTTGCTGATGGACATGGAGGTTGTGTCTAATTCTTCCCATAACAAACAAGACCTCAGTGAAGCCCCAGTACCCACTTCCTGGTGGACATGCAGACTTTCTCTGGACCAGTAGCAGAAGGGCTGAGTCGAAAGGAATATGAGTTTTCAATTTCACCAGAACCTGCCAAATCGCTCTCCAAAGTGGCCGTGGCACTCCCACCAGCAGGACCTCGGTTTCCCTATTTCTCTGTAACTTTGCTAAACTCTGATCTGGTTGGGCATTTCCAATCCCATCTCCTTACTCGGGGTCACATTTCCCTCCACACTCAAAATGGCTGAACTGCTGCTCTTCTGATACTTAGCGGCCACATGGATTTCCTGTACTGTGAAAAATTCACATTCTTTACCATTCTTCTACGGGGTTTGTCTCTTTTCTATCTTCTTTTTAATGGCATGCAAGATGAATCACAGAGAAAAACAGTATCTTCGTGACTTTTCTCCACTTGATCTCATGACTAGAATATCCCAGTCTGAGGCTGGGCAAAAGAGCTCCAGGTTTGTTTTTGTTTTAATGGCAAATCTTCTCAAGGAAGACAACCTTCACAGTGTCAGTTTATGGCTTCCAAAAAGTGACGCCGCTGTGTCTCTGCTCCATTTAGTAAAAAAGTCACGCACTAAGCCAGATCCAGGGGCAAGGAAACCAGCCGGCTTACCAGAGCCACATTTTCCAGGCAAGAAAATTGAGACAAAGACCGAGTCTCCAGAATCACCTCACGAGAGGGTTGGTGAAGAGACCACAGAAAAGTCTAATTAACTTTCTTAACTAAAGTGATCTTCCTGTGGCTAACATCTAACATATGCCATAATTAGGACCAATGATAGCTTTCCACATTGGCTGTGGAAAAGCCAGGCAAGGGGGTTCTCCCTAGATGATTCTGGTCATACAAGTTTAGGAATCACAGGCCCAGATCCTAAAAATGCTTAACAATTCTCTTCTTTAGTAGGAGATGAAGGTTTAGCCTGAGGCTCGATTTAAAACAGCTTCGTTTTGCATTTTGTTAAGTAAAAGCCAAATTAAAAGATCAGAACCTGACCCCTTTACAGCTAGAAAAGCCAGGGGGAATGATCTGATTCAACTCTCTTGCACTTTCAGGACCAGACTATGATAGCTAGAGCTGGACCAAGACCTTGGATCCCCTGACCCTGTCCAGGTTTTGGGGCACAGCTCATGGGTGCTTTGGCACCTCGAGCCCTGAGAGGGTACTAAGAGGCAAGGCTGTCAGACCAGGGTACCGGAGACGTATCTCCCTCAGGAGCCATTGGGAATGAGGAGCTTTCCTGCAACACTTAAAGCAATCATTTAAAAATGTCCCCCTCCAGGCGTCTCCAGGATCGAATCCCATGTCGGGCTCCCTGCATGGAGCCTGCTTCTCCCTCTGCCTGTGTCTCTGCCCCCCATCGCCAACCCCCCCCCCCCCCCCCCCCGCCTCTGTCTCTCAAGAATAAATAAATAAAATATTTTTTTAAAAAGTCCCCCTCCGCTGACAAATGTTTTTTTTCAATCTCATTTTACATGGGATGTTTCAGCAGATTTATTTCATATCATGGCCTAGATAGTAAGGCACAATCATGAGCAGAAAAGAAAATCAAATGATTCCGGATCTAGGTTGCCATGGCAACACTGCTATTTTGAATACGATTGTTTACTTCAGCAGAATTAAGTTCAGTGTGAGCAGCTAATTAAGATGAGGCTTGAAGCTTTAACCTTAACCTTCACTGTAAGAAAAGAAAAAAGAATAAGCATTTTAAAAATGATGCTTGAAGTGTTGCTGGAGATGTATTTAGCAGAGGGATCATCACCCTTTGTTGGGGAAGCAGAAAACTGATTATTTTTTCCTTGAAGAGGAATGGGGGCCTACTCACCATCTGTCCAATTCCACAAGTCAATATTTCCTAATTTTAAGATATAAAGAGGAACAGAACAGAATTCTTATCAAAACAGAGCCAATTTCACTGTTGACATCAGCAGACTTTCTGAGACCAGCAGACAAGGAAAATCTGATGTTTTCCTTTATGCAGTAGGCAAAAGGATTTTTGTTAGATGCATATTTGTGTAAACAGACTTCATTCCACATCAAAATCAACTTTAAGTATATCTGTGAAGTAACAGGTTGAATTGTAAACAAATACACCAGAATGCAAATGTATAGCTGAGTGCTTCCCCTGCAAAGTGATCACCCTGGGAGGCCAAGCTCTAATTTTCAAAATGCTGACATTGCTGAGAACATGCTGGAGCCTCTTAGGAAGTGTCTCCACTCCCCCTGGAAGCTTCTTCTGGATGTCCTCATGGGTGGCAAATCTCCATCCTCAGAGGACAGAATTACCATTTTGGAAATTGTCAAAAGGCATTAAGAATAAAATCTGAGAAATAATGTAGGTGATCAAGCAAAAATAAATTGCTTTTCTTACATTACACACACTGGTTCTGAAAGCAGTTCTTACAAAGGAATTCCAAAACCAATTCTGCATGATGGCAGGTAGCATAGTATTATATACTTACAGATGTGTTACTTTAAAGGGCAGAATGAACGTGAATTTAAGTTCTAGCTTCTGTAAACAGCTCATAGTCATAGATCAGAAATCTGACTATTTCTATCCTGATAGATGAAAGGCTTGTGAGCATGGACTGGGTTTAGAAGGCTTGAGTTTTGAGTGCCAGCACGGCCACTTATTGGCTATGTGACCTTGGGCAAGTTACTTGACATTTCTGAATCTTCACGTTCTCATCTGTAAAATGAGGATGATGATAATAATAATGATCCATACCCCATAGGACAGTTGTAAGAATGAAATGATTTATTAGCATAAAGCCTAGCACACAGTTCACACCCAATAAATAAAAGCTACTCTGTAATTACTATCACGGTGACAAGAGCAACACCAGCAGCAGTGATATAAATATTAAGGTATTGGTCATTTAACACCAGAGATTTTTAAAAGTGAATTGTAAATGCTCTTGTATATCTACATGCAGTGATAGACACGTATCACAAAGGAAGTCCAGATGAACAAGTGTTCATTCTCCCAACTGGAAGAAACGTCGCCTTTACCAACAGCTAGTGCCCCACCCTGGCCTCAGTGTTGATGGGATAAATCAAGGCAAACATCACCCATCTCACCATTAGGACTGACTACAGAGAGGTCCCCAGTGCATGCTCTGCAGAACAAACATGATCCCAGTGTGGGTGGAAACAGCAGGTTCCTCAGCATGTGGGAGTGTCAAACACAGAAGCCCAGGCTTGTGGGGCCCTCCAGCTGTCCCCCAAACATCTCCCAGGGGGTGCGGGGGAGGGGGACCAGTAGTTGTGGGTGGGACTGCAATGACTAACCTCCAGGAGCCTCATGGTGGTGATGGTTTCATGGTTGATGGAAACTATGAATCAAGGGAAGAGTTTCAGGGAAAAGTCAAGGTTAGTAAATACACTGAAGAAGGAGACAGATTGCATCAAACAACAACAAAAAAGAGATCGGGAAACTGGGCAGAAAAGATCTCTGTTCATAGAATGGCTGCTGGCGGAGTCAGAATTGTAGTGCTGAGTTAAATTTTAAAAGGCAAGACAAGACTGAGAAAGGCAATGAGAATGGTCCTAGGAGTTAATCCTTCCTCACACACCCACCCTGCCCCTGCTTCCCGCATTTACAGGTGAATCTGAAGAAGGGCAAAGCTGTGAGCCTTCTCTCCCAGAGCAAACATCAGAAACATAAAAAGCTCAGAAACTGGGGAAAAGCCATAAACATTTAAAAAACAGCATAATATAATACAACCTATTCAGAAAAGGCCTTGGAGACAGCGGAGAAATAAAAGTTGGAGCTGGCTGAGTGGCAGAAAATATGAGACATGAGAGGTTTAGGATGTATTTGTGTTGAAATGAGTCCAACATGGATTATTAAGGGCTAGTCGTGGGGGCAAACATGGAATTGAGTTTCTAGCTTTACAAGGACGCCTCTGGTAGGATTGCAGAGATAGTTCTGTATTTTTGACCAAAAAAAAGTGATGCACAGATATTATGAAAATCCTTTTTTAAAAAAGATTTTATTTATTTATTTGAGAAACAGAGCACAAGCAGGGGAAAGGGGTAGAGGGAGAGGAGAACAGGAACCCCCCACGAAGCAGGGAACCTGACATGGGGGCTCAATCCTAGGACCCTGGGATTACAGCTTGAGCTGAAGGCAGATGCTTAACATTGAGCCACCCAGGCACCCGAAAATCCTTCTTGTTACCAAATATCTAAAAATTCTGGGTAAAATTTTTTTCTTAGTCTTTTAAGATGCATGACTGAATAAAGGAAGCTGGAATTAAGGAAGGGAAGTCCTCAGAGTCCAAAAGCAAAATCCCAGAGGACATTCTGAGAGGTGAATGAACCCTGAGCTGGTGTCCTGATCTAGCAAATCAACTTAAATGGTACTCAGGTTTCAGGACACCAAGTCTAGGGTCACAGCAAGATGGGGTGTTTGGAAGGAGGTCACTGCGTGAAGCTGAGAGCCCTGAAGTAACACCCTTGGAGAAAAAATGAACTAGGGAAAAAAATGCCTTGCAAAGGGTCCCAGTAAAAAAACTTGTTTGTCTTGGCTTTGGCCCTGGGTAGAGAGAAGAAGAAGAAGAAAATTCCTCTGGAGATTTAACTATAAGCCTGACCTCACATGTGTTTGTGGCCTGAACTGATACTATTTTTGTAGTCTAAAAACCCCCAGCCAGGAATTTATTTTAGTATGCTTCCAGAATAATGTGCCCTTCTATGTTTAGAGAAAGCAAATGCAAATCCTCTTCAGAGGAATGTACCTTCACTCAAAAGTCAAAAGAAACCCTGCATATAAGGTTCCATTGAACAGGAGCTCACAATAAAAACAATACTCACAAAATACACTGGAGCCAGTTCCAGAATGAGACTCACAGAAACTTGAGATGTTAGTTAATTGTTGCAGAATATAAAACAAGTATGTTGATGATGTTAAAGAAATAAATTAGGAGATAGTTTGAGTTAGGTAGGAACAAGGGACTTACAAATAATTTGTCGGTAAATTAGAAAAATAAACAAAAATAACTTAGAAAAATGGAAAATTAGGGTAATAGGTATTTATACCTCTGTAGATGGATCAAACAGAAGATTAAATGCCACTGGAAAGAGAATTAGGGAATAGAAATAAGAGTTGAAGATATTACTCAGAATTCAGCACAGAGAGACAAAGAGATGGAGAAAACAAAACAAAAAAATTAAGAGATATGTAAGTCAAAGTGAAATGGTCCAACATGCATCTAATTGAATGCCACTGGAAAGAGAATTAGGGAATAGAAATAAGATTTGAAGATATTATTCAGAATTTAGCAAGGAGAGACAAAGAGATGGAGAAAACAAAACAAAAAAATTAAGAGATATGTAAGTCAAAGTGAAATGGTCCAACATGCATCTAATTGAAATTTCAGAAAGAGATAATAGAGGCAATGGGGAAAAGGCAATGTGCAATGAGTGAATGGGTGGAAATTTCCTAGAATTGAGCAAAGCATGCATTCTCAAATTTAGCAATCACAATGTTTTGCAAGCAGGATAAATAAAAAGAACCCTTATTGCTATGCATGAGATAAAACTGCAGATTATCAAAGGCAAAAATAAAAATTCTAAAACCACCCAATAAAGAAAAGATTGATTACCCATAAATGAATGACAACTCAGTTGACAGCTGATGTCTCCACAACAGCAGTAGAAGCAAGAAGGCAGAGGAATAATACCTTCAAGCTCTAATAGAATATAACTGCCAACCTAGGACCACTCAGGAAATGGTGAGGAAATTATGACATCATTCTCTTACCTGGCCAGATCAACAGAATAATAAATGTCATACCCAGATTGCTTTCCTGTCCAAAGTTCATTCTTTAAGAATGCTCAAAATGGATAATATTCATATCACCTTGGTCAATTATGGAGATTTTATCTGAAGGCAGAGAAATGAGCTACAGAGAATGTTCATGTTTTCTATTCCTCTGGTGATGTGAGTCTGTTTAATTCACTAATACAGTCTAGCTATCCTCAAAACAGGGTCCTGATGCTAGACTTTGATCCCAAATCACATGTGGCTGTCTTAAAAGTATAATTCATGTCCACCTTCCATTTTGTTTCTCAAAGTTTCATTCTGTAATGAGCCAATTATGCAAAATAATTCAACTTCAAAGTTCTAGTTGGTTTTATTAAAAAAATGTAGATGCTCTCAATGTTTTGTTTTGCAGATGACATTTTCTTTTTCTGTAATCAACTATTTCCATTTGCTTTTCAAATAATTACCAACTTTATCTTCTTAACTCAGCTCATGCCTGCTGCTCTACTGGCCTCAGCCTTGCAATACCAATTATGCAGTCATTGGCTCCAAACACTTTTGAAAAAAAGGAAAATAATTATTTTTGCTCTCATGATATTCACTCTCTTTGAAAAGATCACATGAAAGAAACTGTATAGCTTCGTTTTAAGAAAGCAGTTAAATTTTCTTTTAGTCAAAAAACTATGCCAATCATAAGAAGATAAACAGAGACAGCGATTTTGACTCACAAAGTTACTACTGGTAACATTTAGTGCCTTATTGATATTTTACAATTTTTCTGTTATCTAAGGTCCTCCCTAATTTCATTTCACCTGTAAATGAAATTATTTTCTTCCATAAATCTAGAAAGGAACACAAATTTGTAAGGGACTATGAAAAAGAAAAAAGTGATCTGATTTTACTGGTTATTCCAGAGGACCAAATTTTTTTTGACCTCTGAGTGGCAAAATCTCAAATGCATTTGAAACTTAAGCTTCTAAAATAAAGCCCTCTGCCCCAAATCCATACACACAACAAATCTTTCATGCACATTTTTTGTTTCTCTATATCTTGATCTGCATAGTGGTTAATTGGGTGTATACATATGTAAAAATCCACCAACCCATAACACATAAAGTTTGTATACTTCAGTGTATGAAATAGTATCTCAATTAAGAAAATATCTACAGGGGCACCTGGGTAGCTCAGTCAGTTGGGTGTCTGACTCTTGATTCTGGCTTAGGTTGTGATCTCAGGATAGTGGGATCACTCTCATGCCAGGTTCCACGCCCAGCACACAGCCTGCTTAGGATTCTCTTCCTCTCCCTGTCTCTGCCCCTCCTCCCCTTCCCCAGGCATGCAGGCATATTCTCTCTCTCTTTCTGAAAGAAGAAAGGAAGAAAGGAAGAAAGAAAGAAAGAAAGGAAGGAAGGAAGGAAGGAAGGAAGGAAGGAGAAGAAGAAGAAGAAGAAGAAGAAGAAGAAGAAGAAGAAGAAGAAGAAGAAGAAGAAGAAGAAGAAGAAGAAAGAAAGAAAGAGAGAGAGAGAAAGAAAGAGAGAGAAAGCCTACACACACACACACACACACACACACACTCCCTGTCTTTAATAAGTCCCAGATGGGGCACGGAAATTAAAAAAGATTCCCAGATGGTTCTAATATTCACTTAGGTTGTAACCATCATCCTAGGGCAGTTAGAACATCTCTTGATTAGAATAGACATTCAGCAAGTATTTGTTTCAAAAAATGTAGAACGAATGAATGAATAAGTGGATGAGTGAATGAGTGAATGAACCAACAAACTAATAAATATCTGTGTTATTCATGGTTGTAGGTATACCATTGACTAGGGCCAGAAAAAGCCCTAAGCATATTTTTAAAAAGAAAAAAAGGGCCAGATGTTCTAAGCACTGTAATGTTTTATCTTTTTAACTCTATCAGCAACTCTACAAGGTGATCTTTAGGTGCAGCCAACATAAATCACTTTGGCTACTTGAAGAAGAAAGAAAGGTAGTTATAAGTATACCATGGTACAGAATGCTGTTGGGAGAGATGCAGAAACAGACTCCAGGCTGAGCTTTGAGGAATTACTCCCCAAATCAGCCAAAGGGGCTCTATCATTATTTGAAACCTGAACAATTAGAAAGGTGCTGCTATAGATGCTGCTCCAAGTTAAAACCGTTTCTGCTACAATCTGGAAGATTCCCAAAAAGGAAGCTGCCTATTCAATCAAGGAAGCCATTATTTTCTGGTTCTAGCTGAAAATGAATGTCCCATGTCCCATCTCTCTTCCCACATAATCTAGGTCTGAATCCAAATGTTTATGGGACTGTATTTGATTAGCAGGTCTAATTCACATCCACAACAGTAGCTATAAGAGATTCTGAAAATGGGAACTTCCATCCTCTGTAAGAGGAGGAGGTTGGAATAGGCATTGAGTGCGCTCATTGATAGACTCACAGACAATGAACCTGAGGCATAGAGATTAAGAATGGTCAAAGATACACAGCTAGCAAGTGGCAAGGTCAGGATTCAAACTCAAGTATGGCCCCATATAAGAGAATAATACAGTGCACAGGCAAGCTCATGGGTGTGAGGTCTCTAGGTCTTGACAAACTTTCATGCTCATGTTGACTATACTCATTAATCCTGACATCACCTCTAGAATTTAAGTCTCACAATTTCTCATCTTCATAATTCAGAAATATATTAATTTACTTGGCCATTTTATTTTTGGTTTGGAAAGTGTTCTCAGGTGTTGGCAGAGAGGGTTGTAGAAAGGGTTCTTTCACCGAACAGTGACCAAAACATCCATGCCCAGGCTTCAATAAGTACCTCCAACTCCAGCTCCTCACACTAGTTCCATGGTACAAATTAAAAAAACATTTACAAGTATCCTGAAGTTATTTTAGGACTTTCTAGCTTTTAGGAACATCTAGCTAATTCTACTTTCATCAAAAAGTTTGGGAAACTATGTTGGATGTAATAGAATGATGGTTATTTAGCCTCTGCTTGGAAAGCTATTACATAGCTCTCATGAACTGGAAACCATGAGACTAAAGCTTGTGATATATCCTATTATCTGAAACTGTATTTCCACACATCCTTAGTACAGTTCAGGCTGTCCATCTGTCTATCTCCATCCATCCATTCATCCATTCCCCCACCTACCCATCTCTCTATGCAAATGACCCAGATAATAGAATAAAAATATTAAACTGTATCTAAAATAAATATGTCAATAAATATAGACTAAGGTTGAGAGAGAGAAGGGTCAGTTCCAAATCACAGGACTGAATGTTGAAATTCAGTTGACGGAATTGTTGAAATGTTGAAAGTTCCTCATAAAGGAGAATATGTCAGCTATTTTTTAAAGACTATAATTTTTTAAAGAGATCCTTCTAGGGGCAGGGGAAAGAGAAATGCTTCGTTTGACATTACAAGTTATAACGTGCAAATCTGTCAGTTTGGGAAGGGTAAATATTTGCTGAAGATTAAGTGCATGGCAGAGAGATGTCATTAAATCACAGTAATTAAAAAGTTCAATTTAGTATCATGTGCATCCACTCCATTTTTTTTTTTTTCATCCACTCCATTTTTGATAAGCATACAGCTTCAACAACCCAAGTCATAGTCTGATCGGTCTCCACAGTGTAGAAGGAAATGATAAATGTCTTTAGCACGACTTCCAACAAAGTGAGCCTGAGTTAATTATTCTGTGTGCAAGTGAAAATGGATTTGGTTAAACAAATGGCCCTGCCCGCCAAGGATATTGGCCACATGCTGGACTAAATCTCATATTAATCAAATGTAGATCAAACTCTGTCAGACATGTGCACAGAAGGAAGGCTTTATTCCTTTATTTCTTATTAGTCTTGGTCTCTATATGTTGTGATGGAAGATTCCTGCAAATATTTTTGGCTGTGCATTCATAATTTAATGATGTGGCATTAAAAAGCAAATTTGAAGCCCCTGCCATGGGTACTGTTTACAGATTGGTGGGCTTCATATAGTGGGACTGATAATTCATTCAGGTTTTCCAGAAATGGATCCTCTCATCTCCAAACTGGCCAGAGTGATGGATGAAGATGCTGTTTTTAGACAGGAAGGTCCAGAAAGCCCTCTTGGAGGAGGTGGCATTTACCCAGAGTCATACATGCAATGAGGGAGGGAGGAAGTGATGCAAATATCTGAGTGGCAGGGTCCAGACAGAGAAAATGGAAAATGCCGAGTTCCTGAGATGAGAACAGTTAAACAAGGCTAAGAACTAGTCAAGAGGCCACTGTGGCAGAGCCCAATGAGCAAGCCGGAGACAGAATGGAACGATATGCATTTATAATGTATGGAAACAATTTCCTATGGGGCACCGGGCTGGCTCAGTTGGAGTGTGCGACTCTTAGTCTCAGAGTTGTGAATTCAAGCCTCATGCTGGATGTAGAGATCACTTTAAGTAAATGAATAAATAAAAATATTTTTAAAAATTTCCACCTAGACCTTGTCAGAGACATTAAAAAGAGTAACATTAAAATATTTAGTGATATCTTATAAAAATCGATCTGAACCATTGTTACAGTATTTGACATCAAACAAAAAAATCACTCTGATTTAGCTTTGGTTTAATCAGGTAGGCTAACAATTATGTGAAATTATTTATTACTGTTCAACTTTGTAAAGATGGTGAAAAATTTAAAAATCCATACCTCATAAACACACTAGAGACTTTCTGAATAAGATGGAAATCTGTACACAGGTTTGAGCTAAATCAAAGGAAGCAGCTCACATTGTGGAGAAAAATCAAAAGCTTAAAAAAAAAAAAACCCAACCAGTTGCCAAGGCAACAAGAAAATCATTCGACAGAAAATATAGTTTCCATCTCAAGCACGTTCACATGGAGAAGCCAAGTATCTTCTGGCTCTGCATTGGGATTTTTATGTAACCTTTATCCAGTCATTTGTGGAGACAGGTTAAGAGTTGAGAACTTGGGAGAAGATATTTGCAAATGACGTATCAGATAAAGGGCTAGTTTCCAAGATCTATAAAGAACTTATTAAACTCAACAGCAAAGAAACAAACAATCCAATCATGAAATGGGCAAAAGAGATGAACAGAAATCTCACAGAGTAAGACAGACATGGCCAACAAGCACATGAGAAAATGCTCCTCATCACTTGCCATCAGGGAAATACAAATCAAAACCACAGTGAGATACCACCTCACACCAGTGAGAATGGGGGAAATTAACAAGGCAGGAAACCACAAATGTTGGAGAGGATGTGGAGAAAGAGGAACCCTCTTACACGGTAGGTGGGAATGTGAACTGGTGCAGCCACTCTGGAAAACTGTGTGGAGGTTCCTCAAAGAGTTACAAATAGACCTGCCCTACGACCCAGCAATTGCACTGCTGGGGATTTACCCCAAAGACACAGGTGCAGTGAAATGCTGGGACACCTGCACCCCGATGTTTCTAGCAGCAATGGCCACAATAGCCAAACTGTGGATGGAGCCTCGGTGTCCATCGAAAGATGAATGGATAAAGAAGCTGTGGTTTATGTATACAATGGAATATTACTCAGCCATTAGAAAGGACAAATACCCACCATTTGCTTCAACGTGGATGGAACTGGAGGGTATTATGTTGAGTGAAATAAGTCATTCAGAGAAGGACAAACATTATATGGTTACACTCATACGGGGAATATATAAAATAGTGAAAGGGAATAAAGGGGAAAGGAGAAAGAATGATTGGGAAATATCAGGGAGGGAGATAGAACATGAGAGACTCCTAACTCTGGGAAACGAACTAGGGGTGGTGGAAGGGGAGGTGGGCAGGGGGCTTGCGGGGGGGGGGGGGGTGACTGGGTGACGGGCATTGAGGGGCACTTGATGGGATGAGCACTGGGTGTTATTCTATTTGTTGGCAAATTGAACACCAATAAAAAATAAATTTATTAAAAAAAAGAAAAGAGTTGAGAACCCACTGGTGCCTTGGTCAAAGCTGGAAGGCAGGCAACTTGCCAGGAAAAAACCCTTTAGGGGAATGAGAGTAAATCCAGTGGTTCTCAGGCAAAGGCACAAGACTTCTTTTCTTCTCTTGAAATCATTCTGCCACTTTTCCCAAAGCACTCAATTTTACAGAGAACTCCCATTTATGAGCTAGACACCAAATGATTATTGAGAGACTAGAAGGTCACATAGCAGGGCTGGAGGGCTTCCAAATCCTTCTCCTTGAATTTCTGCAATTTCGAAGAGTGACTCAGAGCTGACTTTAAACACCATCTGTGCTCCTCGCTGGGCACCCTGCTCAAAGCCCTGCCACTTGCATGCTGCCAAATATGGTCTTGACTCTCCCCTCACAGGCCTTCTCCACCTGGAGACTCTGCTGCTCCTGGGGGACCCTATGTCCTGGCCCCTCCTGTATGGAGCTTCCCCATTTCCCCAGGTGGAGCCTCCCCAGGTGGAGCTGGCTGGTCCCTCCCCCCCAGGCCTGCAGTGAGCATACATGGTATTTAGTGTCTCTGCCCTCCTCTCCCCAAAGCTTGTGTGTGGCCAGTTTCTTAAAGGATTGTGACTTCCTATAGAGACGGTCCTTGTCCTATTTCTAGTAGGACACCAGGGCTGAGGTAATGGGTTTCAGCAAACCAGAAAAAATGAATTACTATATTGCTCTAGGTTTTAATGTAGAAGGACAATCCCAAATCACCAACAATACAACTAGCAGGAAGAACCTAAAGGCAGGCTGTGGAAGAGGGAGGTGGCTGTAGAGGCAGGTGGCTGTGTCTGGTCCCAGCTCCTGCCCTTGCTAGTGAGACCTCTGAACCTCTCCTTTTCCGACCCGTGTCTGCAGAATACCACCTGCGTCCTGACAGGTGGCAGCAGGTGTTCCACGACAACGGGGGACTTGGTTTTCCAATAAGTTCAAGATGGCAGGGTTAAAAACATTAACTGGCTTTATCATAGTACTTCACCCACAGAACTGGAGGAGGATGAAATGAAGCAAAATGAGGGAGCACAACAGAATGCTCAACAAATGCCAACTGTTGTTTTCATTATTGTTACTCTTCTCATCCACCTGGACGCAGCAGATTTTTTTCATAATGTCTATAGATTACTTTTAATTTAAAAACAAGAAAGCAAAAAAAAAAAAAAAAACCCAAACAAACCAAAAAATACCAAGAAAGCTATTTTACTCAAAGAACTAGTCCAATTAGCATGCAACCCAGCTAAGTTTGTAATATATTTTTTTTCTGTATCGTGATAGAAATGATCCCGTTCCCAGTTCTTCCTCTGCATAAAAGTTATACACTGCTAATTTCTCTGTCAAAAAAAATTTTTTTTTTAACTTTGGAAAGTCATGTTTGAAGAAAAGGACTCCCAGGATAGGGGAACCACTCACCCAAAGTCTGATGCAGAAAGTCTCCACCATACATACATCTCCCTCCTCTCAGACATGAGGGGAAGCTGCCCATTTGCTTTCCCAAATATCGAGCATCATAACATAAACATCATGCTATGAATTTGCCCTCAGCATATATCTGCATTCCAAGGGTCACCAAGTTGATGGGAATCCACTGGAAACGTACCTGAACTCTTGTTTCCTCAAAGCCAAGGACAGCAGGTGCATTTTATATGAGGATTATAGGGCCACTTCAGGTAACTGAACAGAGGCCAAGAGTTAGTCAAAAAGGAAATGATAGGGGCGCCTTGGATGGCTCAGTTGGTTAAGTGTCTGCCTTCAGCTCAGGATATGATCTCAGGGTCCTGGCATAGGGATGATAGCCTGTTACTCCCTCTCCCTCTGCTGCTTCCCCCTGCTTGTGTGCTCTCTCTCTCTCTGTGTCAAATAAATAAATAAATACATGCATACATAATCTTTAAAAAAAAAGAAGGAAATGATAAAGGTGCAAATTCAAACTATGTATATTTCTTTTCTCTTTTCTCTAACTACTCTGGTAACTAGATTTTCTAAAATTATTCTCTCTCTGTTTCTCTGTCTCTGTCTCTCTGTACACTGCACATACACACCATACAGCAGGGGTCTCACTTTAGATGGACTCTGTTCGGGACAATCATTTGCAGTAACACTGTTAGGCACAGGCTTAGAGATAATGCAGAATGTCACACAGGCCCCAACCAGGGCGGAACTGAGCAAACAAAATAATGTGCCCATTAAAGTATTTTAAAGGTCAAGAGAAACAGTCTATCAGTGTTACAGGAGGGATTTTTCTTCTCACCAATGAATAATCTCATTTAAATGAGTATCATTTAGGGACACCTGCATGGCTCAGAAGATTAAGCATCTGCCTTCGGTGTAAGTCATGATCTTGGGTCCTGGGATCAAGCTCTGTGTTGGGCTCCCTGCTGAGCAGGGAATCTGTTTCTCTCTCTCCTCCTCTCCTTCTGCGCTCTTTCTCTCTCAAATAAATAAATAAGATATTTTAAAAAATAAAGGCATACCACTGAAATACTTCAGAAGTCTAAAGAGAAACTAGGGACAAAGCTCTGAGGAGTCGAGAGCAAAAAAATGGAAGAAAGTCAAGGAGAGAAGCACAGGAGTCTATTTTAGGAGGAAAAAGCAAGAGTGCAAACACTGTCTGGCATGTGTACATGAGTGCTCCAGATGACAGATGGGGAGCTCCAGGTCATGACAAAGAAGACAGGTGCATCAGCCACACAGTGCTGGTGGAGGGAAGGGGATCATCATCTTGTGGTTCCAGAAACAGAAGGAACAGTACAGCCTAGGACAAAACCCCAGAAATCTCTACCTAGAGATGCAACTCTTCTGTTTAGATTCTCAGGCAGAGAATTAGGATTAATGAGATTCTCAGGGTCTGAAAGATGTTGAAGTCTAAGAGATTTAAAAGCTCTCATCCTGCTCTCAGGATGAGATTGAGGACAGAATATTAGTAAACAGATTAGTTCTATCTTGGAAGAACTCTAAATTCTTTTTAGTGATTTGGAATATAATGTATGCACTGGCCAAGCTAATCTAAAAATTTTAAGCAGGGCTAAGAGAAGCCTGAGTTACATCTTAAGACTCTTCTGTGGCAAGGTAAGGCATGAAAGCCTAGCTCATAAGCTAAGTCACACCTTAGCATATGAAGAGTAAGAAAAACAGAGGTAGTAACTAACGTGCACAGTTTCTACCCAATCCAAGAACGCTTTAGAAATGGGGAGCAGTAACAAAAAAAAAAAAAAAAAAAAAAGTTGAGCAGTCTCTTTCCTCAACTCATTCCCATTAGTCTTCAGAAAGGAAAGAGAGTGGAGGGGAGGGCAGGGAGCATAAAAGCAATGACATTATAGCCAAAAAAACAAACCAAACAAACAAAAACCAACCAACCAACAAAATCCCAGCAAAATAGTAAGTTTTTCCTCTGGGTGGAAGGATTATGGGTGTTTCTCTTTTACTTCGGTGTCTTTTCATAATTCCCAATCTTCCACAATAAACACATAAACAAGAAAATTTTAAAGAGAGAGAGATATCAGAGGGATTCAAGAAATCAAATTGAGACAATTTTAAGCAATACATCTATTGCCACTGAAAAGCAAATGCTTGCTCTGCTGTTCATTGTCCTGCCTCTTTAAGAGCAACAGTCATGTGTCTAATATTTATCAAATGTCCACCAATGCCTGACCCTGGATGGAGAAATGAAGGGTGGAGCTGTTGACAAACTCACAGTCAAGAATCAAAAGAAATCAAACAACTAAAGCACTGTTAACTGTTAGCCCAGTTCTTCTTCTGATGGCTGTCATCGGAGCTCATAACAGAGCAGAGGTCAGAGGTGCCACAAAGATTTCACTCAGCTGGAAAACTAGAGGGGCCCCTAAAGGAAACGGGGGTTTGGATAAGCTCCATGATTCTCCACAAAAAAAATCACGGCTAGGCCGAAGTGTCCTAGTGGTTCCATCTGGAAGATAATATGGTTCTACCTAAAGACAAAGCACTATAGTACTCGTGTACCCTTGAACCTTTGTCAAAGTGTCACTATAAATATACTTTGGACTTTGCAATGAGTCAGCTTGAAAACTATAGCAATGGCCAGGGGTGCCTGGGTGGCTCAGGCAGTTAGCGTGTGCCTTTGGCTCAGGTCATGATCCCAGGGTCCTGGAATCAAATCAAAATAATGTGCCCATTAAACCAAAAAAACCAAGAAAGCTATTTTGTGCTTTCTTGGTATGTGCCCTATTGGGCGTCCTGCTCAGCAAAGAGTTGGCTTCTCCTTCTCCCTCTGCCCCCCATCCATGACTTGTGCTCAATCTCTCTCTCTCAAATAAAGTATTTAAAATTATAGCTATGTCTAATTTGCAAACCGATATATTTGTAACTTTTATTTATTTATTTTTATTTATTTTATTTTTTTATTTATTCATGAGACACACACAGAGAGAGAGAGAGAGAGAGAGAGACACGGGCAGAGGGAGAAGCAGGCTCCATGCAGGGAGCCCGACATGGGACTCGATCCTGGATCTCCAGGATCACGCCCTGGTCTGAAGGTGGCGCCAAACGCTGAGCCACCCTGGCTGCCTGTAACTTTTTTTTTTAAGTAGGCTCTATGCCCAGAGTAGAGTCCAATGCAGGGCTTGAACCTACAACCCTGAGATCAAGAGTTGGATGCTTAATTGACTGAGCTACCCAGGTGACCCTGTAACTTTTTACTAAATTATAACATCACATATAGAAGTGCCTAAATAATGGCTCTATTAATTTTCACAAACTGAACATACCCAGTATAACAAGCACCCAGATTAAGAAACAGAACAGGAGCCCTTCTCGTGTCCCCTTCCAGTTACTACCCTTCAAAGAGGTTACTGTCATTTTGACTTCTAACTCCTAGATGGCTTCCCACTCAGCCTTTTAGTTGTGAGACTCATCCAGGTTGTAAGAACACACAACCACTTAACCCATTCTACAGATGATGGGCATGTGGGCAGTTTCTAGTCATGGCTGTTATAACTGGTGCTGCTCTATTCCCATACATGTCTTTCCATGAACTTAAGGATACATTTCCGTTGGGTATGTATCTGAGAGCAGAAATGTTGGGTTGCAGGGGATAGAAATGTTCAGCTTTTGGAGGTACTGCAAATAGATGGAGTAGTTTATGTGAGGATTAAGAACCCATCTCTGCTTTTGCCTGTTGCTGGCTCTCTGACTAGGACATCCTACCTATATCAGGCCTGGTCCAAATCTGACCTCCTGTCATCCGAGACTGGGAGGTCCCAAACCATTCTATTTTCATCTATTTTAAGAATATTATCTTCATAGATATTGCCTATGCTTCCTCCCCCCGCCAAAGAAAAGGCTGATAACCAGAAGGGCAGAAGAAATTATATTGTAGTGAAGGGCAAATTATATTACAAAAGACAAGCCAACTAGTAAAACACAACT
This sequence comes from Canis lupus dingo, assembly GCF_003254725.2. Taxonomy (NCBI): domain Eukaryota; kingdom Metazoa; phylum Chordata; class Mammalia; order Carnivora; family Canidae; genus Canis; species Canis lupus. The sequence goes on from NC_064266.1 coordinate 16,128,879, forward strand.
TAGAACTATAATTATCTTCAAAATGAATCAATTCATCACATAAACCCAGTCACTCACTGGTAAATTAATGAAAAATATAACAGCATTGAGCTTTTAATTGCTCCTATTGCAAAAGCCCCAAACTTAAACTTTGGTTATCAGGCAGAAAAAAGGCAATTAGTTTGCAACAGATGCCTCAGTAAAAACCTGTTACAACATGGCACCAGAGTTAATATTCTCCAGTTTTCTTGAGGCTTCCACTTTTGACAATCCTACTTAATCTCTCAAAACTGATCGCTTTTTGCTTTTTTTTTTGGATTAGGATCTTTTTCTAACATCTCCAGTATATAAGCTTCATAAGAGTCCTGTTATCTCAACCCTCAAATTTAATTTCCTCTCCAGAACTTTTTTTTCTCCAGAATATTAAATGTCAGAAAAACGGCAGATAAAAAGATTACTGAGCAATGATAGAGCTTAAATAAATTAAGGCTTCCAGGCTGTGTTGCTACTTCCTGTTCCCAAAAAGTAATCTTTTTTGAGGATATTAAACATCATTTGTGACCTTTAGAGAGAACTCCCTGAAGTCATTCATTCATAATAAAATTTGGTTAGACTATCACAGTAGGGAATAGCATAAAATGATGCCAATTTTCAATTATAAGACCTGATAATGCCCCATGACACACTTTCTAGATTGTTGACTAGGTTTGAAATGGTCCCAATAACAATCAAATATATTTTTCTGGGCACCATCAGATTAATAAACCACAAATAAACATGATCAGGGGAGAGAAATGAGAAATGGAATACTTTCAGAAAAATAATTCCCACAATATCCTAATCCCTATGAAGATTGCAGGGAAAGGAAATTTGTTCTTGGTCCAAGACCTGCTCCCATATGAGTGGAAAGGGTGGCTGATATAATGGCAGGGAGGGAGGGTCATAAAGAAATAACCCTTTCCAGCAGTAATGACTTAAAGGGCATGGAAAGAAACTTCACTGGCCCTTCCATGGCACCTAGAATCCCCATCTGCTGGACTCCTGAGGTTATGACATGTCATGGAGTATGGTGATCAACATGTTTATTCATTCAACAAATATTTGTGAAGGATCTATCGGGTCCCATAGACTAAGGTTCTAAGGTTTGGAGATTCTGTGATGCACACACAGATCCGGTCTCTGTCCTCATGGAGCTAAAGATCTAGAAGAGGAGGTAAAACAAGGAATAAATGACTACACAGATAAATTCCAAAAAGTGACATATAGGGTGCCCCCAGAGAATATGACAGCAACAAAATCTGGATGCGGAAATAGGGGGGTCAGTGGATGACTTGGTTATAGACCATATGTGCTCTAGTTAGCCAGTATTAACTATGTTGAATCCATTATTCATAACTAATGCCGTCTTTAGCCAGGAGAGTAGTATTTATTGTATCTTTCCACTAGTCATTTCAATGCAATTAATTTTCGTAAAAGATTTATTTATTTATTTGAGAGACAGAAAGAGAGATAGATAGAGAGAGAGCTCTAGCGGAGGAGGGAGGGGAAGGGCAGAGGGAAAGGGAGAAAATCCCCAGCCTCTCCACCAAGCACAGAGCCCTACATGGGGCTATAACTCAAGCTGAGGGGGGGCTGCAGACCAGGGGTCCTCAGGGCCCTATGTGCATATTTCCCCCCCTTCCCTCTGGTATAGATCCACTCTCCACCTGGCTCTACCCTGCTCTACCCTGGAAGGCTGACTTACATGGACTACATCATGGATCAGCACCTTTGCTCTCTCTGTCTTGGAGTTGGGAACCAGGGAGGTGGCATTTGGCAGGAGATGCAAGGAGGGAGAAAGGTGAGTTCAGATTCCTTACTTACCTGGCTCTTCCAGGGCACCTGCCATGGATTGGGGCAACCCTCCATCAAGCTCATGGCTCCTATCAGGCAGCCCTCTCCACACAACTCCTGTGGGCATGCTCTCTCAGGGTTTCTAGGCCTGGGTACTGGGCTTCCCCTTGTGCTTTCCTCACACCTGCTCACAGCTTTGTAAATAATCCCTTTACTAAGCTTTCCTCAAATTACCTGCTTGGACAGTGTTATCTGTAGCAGTCACACAGCAAGGGTCTCAGGGAGTGGGTGCTGGTGAAGGCCTAAGAGGCAAATGTAGACAGAGAGATGCCTGTGGGAGAAGGGGGTGGCCTGAGGGATGGAAGGTCATGGTGATGGTGAAGGGGGGATGATGGGAGAGGTGGGCTGACAGGCTAGCCATAGACTACCGTGCTTATGTGAAACCTACTGCATGCCAGGCACTATTCCATAGGCTTGAACATAATTCACTGAACTCCTATAGCTTTCTTATAGCATCCCACCAATGAATCAGGAAACTGAGGCACAGAAAGGCCTAGGGATTTGTTCAAGGTCCTGAACTAGTAAGTGGTGAAGCTTAGATTCAAACCCAGAGTCATGTTCTCAACCTCTGTGCCAGACTGACCACTCTGGCTGGGACAAAGAAGGGGACTTCAGAGCTCAAGATTTTGCAGGAAGCAAGGCACTGATGACAAAATTCTTGGGACAGCTATCTATGTAGACTGCTGAAATAAAGCTACTTGGAGAAACTCTTGCTACCCTACATAAGCCCTGCCTCAGTGACAATGCAGAATCCTGTCTGGACATCAGAATGGCAGAAATCCTAAAGGGAAAAAAAGGGCCATATCCAAATAAATGACAGTCACTTATCGTAGTTATAAACCACAACTATGATCCTAAGAAACCTCACATTATCAAAAAACATATATAAATAGTTATTTCAAATATGGGGGAAGGGGAGTTATGGTTACAGAGAATGGATAAAACTAAATAATTTTTCCTGTAGGAGCTTTGATAATGGAGAGTTTAATTCCATTTTTTGCCATCTGAAAATTATGAATGGCTTGATCACAGACAAACAAAAAAGAACATGGAACAGCACAGGAAAATAACCTGCTGCCAAGTTCACACCCACTGACAATAAAGAAAAGCCCAGGGCTCCCTCCGATGGAGCTTAAATCACAACCCCTCTCAGTCCAGAAAATGCAAACCATGCTTCCCACATGGGCAGGTGCATAATAACCCGTTCTTGAGATGAAAGCTGACACCATAAGGGAAATATCAATCAGTTATGTTTGCGTAAGGTCTCTGGCAGATAAGATCATGAAAACAACAGTGCTCAGGGAAAATGAGGAGCACCAGGAACAGGTAACGACAGCACGTCCCTCTCATTACTTGCGTTAAATGGCACCTCACCATCTTAACTCAGACTTTCTTTGGCCAGCAAAGCCAAACCATCATGTTCCTATTAATATGAGAAATAGCTTCCACAGCAATCACTTTCCTTTCCTTCAGGAGAAAGGGAGGAAAGGAAACGCTCCCTGAGTCAGACTCATATATTTTTCATTTGCACCGTGGGCTGCCAAGCATGCCAGCTTAGCCGGGGCTGTAATGAGGAATCCAATAACAAGCTCGCACAAAGGCCGGCTGGGGGCCTACCCACTGTGGGTGTTTAGTAATAGCTACAATCGTACTGACCAGCCTCTGCCTTATTCTGTTCTTCCTGAACATCCTCTTGCTGGGTCCCATGCACAGTAAAGACAGGGCTGCAGAAAATGGTCCATTTCTACAGTCGTTCACTCAACATCCAGGGCAGGTTGCCGTGATTATGCATACCCTCAGCTTTTCCGTGCAAAAGGGAGTAGCCGGCAGGTGACATTTGTTAATCAGTGATGCTCCATACATTCAAACAAAGGAAGCCAAGAAAAGCTGGCATTAATGCAAATATTTATCCTTTCAGCTTCAGACTGATCTGTTGTAAAGGAGTGCACCCTCTCTTTTGGGTATGGCAGGAGAGATTTGATGAAGTACTTTGAAAGGGATTGGTTTAGCTAAGTGTATTGCTGGTATTTGAAACTTCCTATTTTTCTGAGTCCTCAACATCCCCACAAACAGGCTGTGAGCATCCACCCAGGTACACCAGTATGATAATGCTGGTCCTTGCTACAGTTCCTCTTCTTACCCTCCCCGACTGTGACTGAGTGACAGGCAAACACATCAGTAAAATCTCCTCCCACCTCTACTTGTCTATCTCACCCTGACCTCCAAATGGGCACTTGCCCATGGCTCCCCACCTGCTAGGTTAAGTCTGCTCCCTGGGTGTTCCCCCCCAGGTGGCCTCCCTCCTCTAGGCCCCATGAGCATAATAGATCCTTTCATTTCGTATGTCTCTCTGTGGCTGTATTGGAATCATCCTTGAAGACCCCACAAGGGAGACTTACTCCCCCATTTACAATAGGCTAAGCCATCCAGCGGTTTTGGAAAGGAAGCTAAGGCCTCTGATGACCATGAAGATCAAGATAGGCCATAGGAATTGATCCACAATTTTAGGTTTGAAAAACACAATTTTTTTGGGGGGGCGGGCACCTGGGTGGCTCAGTGGTTGAGTGTCTGCCTTCAGCTCAGGTCATGATTCCGGGGTCCTGGGATGGAGTGCCGCTTTGGGCTTCCTTACAGGGAGCCTGCTTCTCCCTCTGCCTGTGTCTCTGCCTCCTTCTCTGTGCCTCTCATGAATAAATAAATAAAACGAAAGAAAGAAAGAAAGAAAGAAAGAAAGAAAGAAAGAAAGAAAGAAAGAAAGAAAGAAAGAAGAAGAAAGAAAGAAAGAAAGAAAGAAAGAAAGAAAGAAAGAAAGAAAGAAAGAAAGAAAAGAGAAAGATGCAATGTGAACATTAGGGTTTGGAAAAGACAATATAAATTTTAGGATCTTCAATTAAAATTGGAAAAGATACAAGCTTCCATCCACATTAAAGAAAACTGGAGATTTCATCAGAAAATTGTTCCTGGATGCTGGACACATTTCCCCCTTAAAAATGCAACCTTCATGACAGCTAATGAACCAGCTGTACTGCTATCTTAGGCGCAAGTTGTAAAGCAAAATATCTGTGTGTTCTGCTTGGTTAACAAATGGATAATTGTAGCCCTTCCACGTGATAGGATTCAAGCTGTTTATAAGAAACAAAAAAATGATATAGGAGAAAATTGCCTTCCTAGACAGAAATACAGAATAGCAACATTTATGGATATCACAAATAAAGAATCCAGTTCCTTACATGAAAAACAAAAAGCAATCTTCATCTTCTAAAGTCAAGATCGGGAAGCTGACTGCTGAGAGCTTTTGGTTGGCTCCTCTGGGCTCCGACTCTACAAAGGGCAGCCCTGCTCCCGTGGGCAGGGCCTGCACTGTTCAGAGCCGCTTGTGGTTCTTTACATTCTTCAGTTAAGGTTCATATGGAGGAGAGGACCCATTCACATCCCACTCCGTTCTACTGCAAGTGGTCCCTCTTTCCCCTTCTCATTGCTCTACCTGTGCCCCCGACCCCCAACTTCTGATTGATTTCCCCCTATTGGAGCACACAGGTAGGCTGCATTTGCCAGCCTCCTTAGCTGCCGAGTGTGGCCATAGGTCTAAACCCAGAATGCAGTGATGAAGTGCATGTGGCAGGAGGAGGCGGGGGTGAGTGGAGGGGTGGGTGAAAGGAGAGGCACAGGCCTGGCTGGGGTGGATTGGAGAGAAATCGAGAAGGGAAGAATGGAGAGAGTGAGTATAGACAAATCAGACCCGTCTTTCAGGGCCCTCTGCTGTAAAAAGAAACAGGGAAGTGAGGCAGGAGGCGAAGAGCAATACAGGGTCAAGGGAGGACTTCTCTTTTTTTTAAGATGAGGGATATTTTAGCAAGTTTTAGGTTGCTAAGAATAAGCCAGCCAAGAGGGGAAAATCAATAATGCAGGAGAGAGGAGATAAGTGGAGGTGTGACGTATGTGACCGTGACCTGGAGAGAGGACACCGGACAGCATACCTTCGGAGGGACGGGCTTTAAATAGGAGCAGAGATAACGTTCCCACTCTAACAGACGACAGACAGGGTCCTGCGGGGACAGGAGCAGGTGGCAGGGCAATGGCAAAGTTCTTTTTCTGTTGTTTGAGTTTCTCAGGAAAAGAAGAAGCAAGAAGCAAGGTTTGGGAGCTCAGGGGGTGAGCCTTAGAAGAGGTAGAAACAAAAAAAAACAAACAAAAAAAGAAGAGGTAGAAACAACCCAGTTTCCTCTAGACCCCAGCAACACCGCCTCAGGCTGGACCAGTGGGGGCGCCAAAGCTCACCGGGCAGCCCAGCTCCCAGCCCAGGACTGCTGAGCCACTTCTTTTTCTTCCCTTCTCTTTCTCTGTTTTTTAAAAATTTATTTATCTACATATTGTCACTGCAGGGTCATATTCATGTTGTGAGATGTGACTTAGTTTCAGCAAAACAATGTAATATGTAACATTAAATTAATGCTGTTAATTATTTTGTTGTTCACTGTCTTGTCTTTGTAGCCGTATAAGCACCATAAGCCTAGGGCATTTTTTTAAAAGTTTTTTTTTTTTTAAAGATTTTATTTATTTAATTATTCATGAGGGGGGTGGGCAGAGACACAGGCAGAGGGAGAAGCAGGCTCTATGCAGGGAGCCCGATGTGGGACTTGATCCTGGGACTCCAGGATCATGTCCTGGGCCAAAGGCAGGAGCTCAACTGCTGAGCCACCCAGGGATCCCAAGATCTTATTTTTAAACCTTCTCACCACCCCCGCTCCCCCTTCATGCACACACAGAGTTAACTATGTGAAGTGACAAATGTAAATTATTTTGATCTTGGTAATTATTCCACAACATATATAATCAAATCATCATGTACAGTTTAAATTTTGTCAATTATTCTTCAAAGAAGCTGTAAAATAGTACCGAGCCCATTTGTAAGGAGAGAAAACAGTTGGGAGACTGAGCCCATTTGTAAGAAGAGAAAACAGTTGAGAGACCAGACAGGGTCAAAAGGTGGCAAATCTCTCAGGAATCAAGAACAGGCAGAGAAAACCCACCAATCTTTAAACAACACTTAAAAAAATGAAAAATCCTTAATCCATTCACTCTCAATTTTCCTAGTAAACTCTTCCCACTCCATGAGAAAAATACTAATGTCCCAACAGAAAATATAGGATGAGGACATTTACAAAGAATTGACAGGTAAAGAAATGTGAATGGCCAATAATATGAAAATATTGCAATTCATCCACAGAAGCAGAAAATAGAATGGTGGTTGCCGGGGACTGGGGAAAGAAGGGAACGGGGAGTTAGTGTCTGATGGGCACAGAATTTTGGGATGGGAAGATAAAAAAAAGTTCTGGAGATAGATGGTGGCAATGCCTACACAATACTGGAAATATAGTTAAATGCTATTGAACTGTACACTTATAAACAGTTAATATGGTGAGTTTTATGTGATACGAGTATTTTACCACAATTCTTTAAATATTACATTTCATTGGCAAATAAATCCGAACAATGAGATGACATTTTGAACCCATAGGGTAACCTCAGTGAGGACACACAGCAGGCACCAATACCTGTAGAAGGGGTGAATGTTATGGGGATGTGGGAAGAGGGGGCCCACCCCAGCCTGCCACATGAAGGATAAGCAGGTGTCATTTTCCCAGAGAGCCATGGGACTCAAATACTTTAACCTCACAGCTTATCTGTCAGGAGAATATTCTCCAGAAAGAATCAGTAGCCAGGCTCAGAATCTCTACGTGCATACCTACCAATCCACCACACGCTGGAAGGCCAGGAGGGTGCCACCAGTGGACAACTTGCAGGGGACAATGTCTGGAAGCTACAAAGCCCAGTGGGCAAGAGAGAGAGCATGAAACCCAAAGATGCTGTGCACCACACTCCACCCAGCTGAACGAAGATGGCTCACAAAAAGTGAGTTTCCCAGCCGGAATCTGACATGACCCTACAATCAGCAGCAGGCAGGGCTGGAAGGAGAAAGGGTGGGGAAAAGGACAGGGAGGAGGTCTGGCTGGAGATCATTTAAAAGGATTAGAGGGCGCCTGGGTGACGCGGCGGTTGAGCGTCTGCCTTCTGCTCAGGTTGTGATCCCAGGGTCCTGGGATCGAGTTCCGCATCAGGCTCCCTGCAGTAAGCCTGCTTCTCTCTCTGCCTATGTCTCTACCTCTCTCTGTGTGTCTCTCATGAATAAATAAATAAAATCTTTTAAAAAAGAAAAGGGGGGGATTAAAACAGTTAAGCCAGGTGCCCCCCAATACACACCAAAAACCACGCATCTTCTCAAAAGTGCCAGCTGCGGTGTGTGTGTCAGCAGGGTGCACACAAAACAGAGGGGACATTTATGTTCATAGCAGCATTATTTGTAAGAGTAAAAATATTAGTAACAACCAGTAAAAAAAAGAAGTTTAATAAATCATGGCATGGCTGTAAAATAGAATGTTTTTCAGTCATTAAAAATTATATTTTGGGGGAGCTTTGTATGTCTCAGTTACTTAAGCGCCCAACTCTTGATCTCTGCTTAGGTCTTGATCTCAGGATCATGAGTTCAAGCCCTGTGCTGAACTCATGTATATATTAAAATATATACATTTTTTAAAATTTAAGTAATATTTTTAAAAGGCTCATAGTATGTTTACAGAAAACTGAGACAGTCAGCAAAAATGGAATTGGGCCTATGGATCAGATCAAAGTTCTGCATAAATATGTTTTCCTGATTTTTATAATTATACTGTACTTATATAAGAAAGCATCCCTGTTTTTCAGGAAATATACACTGCACTAAAGTATTTACAGGTAATAGAGCATCATGTATATATATACTCACTCTCAATTTGATTAAAAGAAAATAATACTATACAGAGAATGATGAAGCAAATATGGCAAAATGTTTACAATGGGAGAATCTGGATGGAGGGTGTAATTAGAAAAGCAAATAACCCAATAAAAAAAAAGGGCCAATGATACCAACAGGTCATTTACAGGAGAATAAAGATGTCTAATAAAATTGTATAGGGTGATGGTCAACCTTATTAATAAGTGAAATGCAAATGAGCTGTTGTTTTTCACCTGTGTCATCAAGGATGTGGGAAAATAGGCACTTTGGGGCACTTTTGGCACAGCCTTTTGGAATGTTATCAGTAGTTATCTACCAAATTTGGAGCTGTGCATGAGCTTCAATGCAGCAATTCCCCTTCTAGGGCCCTATTCTACATAGGGGAAAAAAGGCAGCATGCACAATTAACCAGAGAGTGGGATCCTTCTTTGGTTAACAATAAAAAGTGCAAGTAAATCACAAAAATGGGAACAATGATTAATGATTACCTCCAGGTTTTAAAAAGGAGACTATGTTCTTCTCAGCACTGCTTTTTAAAAATAAATGAAATATTCAAATAGGCAGGAAACATACAAAAGCGAATACAGCAAACCTCAATGTACCCACCAATCAGAGTTTACTAATGTGAAGTTCTAAGACAATAAATCATGAGATATATTTTAGCACTATCCCAACTTCTTTCCATCATTTTCCTTCTAGAATTTCTTCTTCCTGAGCTTTCTTCTTTAAGATTTTCTATATTTACAATGAAAACCGATTATCCTTTTAACAACCATAAGCCTTTGGAAAAAGCAGCCTTGATGCAAACAGGCAGATCACTTGTACATTGCTCAGTATGTCTGGGAGGCTCTGGTAATTCCCTCTGACTACTTGTTATTGGAGCAAGTGCTATTGTCAGGTATCTCCCCTTGCGTGCCACAGGACTGACTCATCCTAGGGTTGAAATAAAATGCCATTTGGGAACCAGTAGCTTTCATGCTTGAATGCCCAGGTAATTCTTCATTGAACAATAGCTGGTGAAATGCCAGCTGTGGCATGACTTAGCCAGAAGGTACTGTATTTATTACCTTTCCTTTGAGTCCAACGGCTTTGTTACTGTTAAGGAATTTAATGTCCAGAGCAAGCATGTGACTTGCTCAAGACCAGACCCCAGGTCTGCTAGGGGGGAGAATAAAAGAGATGCTCCACTAGCAAGACAGCATTAGATCCCTTTGCATCTCTTGGAAAATGAGAGCTAAAGGGAGCCCAGACAGTGGTTTAAAGAAGGTGTTCCCAGATGTTCCATCGAAAAAAGGTTCCCTCCTCAGATTTCCCACAACTTAAGCCTGGTCAGTGCTCCCTTCAGTGAACAAAGCAGACAGGGGCTTTTCCTTTGTACTGTATCCCTAGTCTTACTCAGGTTGAGATTTATTCATCCAAACTCAAAAGTCTTGGCAACCAATCCCTGCCTCTCAGGTGTCAGCTCTTTGGCCCTATAATATGACAAGGAATTATACAATCGGCCTCATTGCTGAGACTTATGGACACACATACAGCCCCACAGCTCTGGGTTTCACTTTTTTTTTTCTTTTAAAGATTTCATTTATTTATTCATGAGACACACAGAGAGAGGCAAAGACACAGGCAGAGGGAGAAGCAGGCTCTATGCAGGGAGCCCAACATGGGACTCGATCCAGGGACTCCAGGATCAGGCCCTGGGCTGAAGGTGGCGCTAAACTGCTGAGCCACCCGGGCTGCCCAGGGTTTTCACTTTTACATCTCTCAAGAAGATAAACAATGGAATCAGTAAGTATCAATGCACCTGAGCCAACATCATAGACTTTTTTTTTAAAAGATTTTATTTATTTATTCATGAGAGAGAGAGATTGGCAGAGACATAGGCAGAGGGAGCAGTAGGCTCCATGAGGGAGCCCGATGTGGGACTCAATCCTGGGACTTCAGGATCATGCCCTGAGCCGAAGGCAGATGCTCAACCACTGAGCCACCCAGGTGCCCCAACATCATAGACTTTTCAATGAACTTTTGCCTGGCCAATAGCCCAACAGCCTCCACGATGACCCCCAAGGATCTCTCTCTCTTGACGTTCACATTTCTGTGTATTCTCCTTCCATGGGTGGCAGGGTTGATCTGTGTGACCCAAAAAAATAGGCAGAAGTGATGGTCTTGTCACTTCTAAGATTAGGTTACAAAGCGCACGGTGGCTTCTGTTTTGAATCTCCCTCCTGCTCCAACACTCTCTTTACTCACTCGGGGAGAAGTCAACTGTCACATCACAAGGACATCCAGCAGCCCCGTGGAGAGGCCCATGTGGAGAATCAAAAACTCTAGCCAAGAGCCATGTGAGTAAATCTTCTTGGAAGCAGATTCTCTGGTTCCAGTAGAGGCTTTAGCTTGATTGTAACCTCATGGGAGACCCAGAACCAGAACCCTCCAGTAGACCTCTGGACCCAGAAACTCTTGAGAAAATAAACATATGTTGTTCTAAGCCACTGAGTTTTGGGATAATTTATTACTCCCAATAGATAACTAAACTCCCTACCTCTCAATATCCAGCATGTTATAACAGTAACTATAGTTTTACTAAAGTATATTTTAGAGGTTAAAAGATGTTGGTCACAGACTTTCACATAATTTTTAAAGCTGCCTCTTTAATATATTTATAATTGATGGATCCATATTTTTAAAATTTTTCTCAGTTGATTGAACTCAGATAGTAAAAGATTTTTCAAAGGACTACAAATCACTGCCATAACCTCCAATACTCAAGCAAATTGTGTATTTCAGGGAAGGATTGGAAAGCTCTTTATTTTATGAGGCTTTAGGGGAGCTGCCTTCCCAGCAGGCTTTTCCTGAGCACCTGCTGAAATCCTCCATGTGGCTCTCAGACTGCTCCAGATCTAGGACAACACACCGGCTCTTAGGTACGCCTGGTTGGCTTTGTCATCCCCGGTCTCTTTCTCTAGAACACTGTAAATCAAAGGCCCCAGCTGAAGCTTATACATCAAACCTAGAGATGAAAAGAAGAAGAAACTAAAAGAGACATAAATAAAACCTTTCCTCTGCGAGAAAGTACAGCAGCTGGCTAAGCGATCACTGAATGTCAGCCTCAAGTAACATTTTCCATTCTTTATTTTATGAACTTAGCCTGGTCTTTCACAGCTATTCTTTTTTAAGCCTATCCACCACAAACAACTCCAAGCTTGCCTAGTAGAAATACCACTGTGGGAGAATGTCTTCTAATCTGAACATTTCAGAGGCTGATTTCTTGGATTTTCTATCACTAGAGGGGAAGTTCCAAGAAAGGGGGGACCATATCTAGCTCACACTCTATTCCTAGGAGCTAGCTAAGCGCCTGGCACACAGTAGGTGCTCACTGAATATTTGAATTTAATCCTCATCTCTGAAGGCCTATCAATCAATCAATCAATCAATCAAAGGGTATCTGTTGAGTTGCTATGGGCATAGTACAGTGCCAGGAGCTGTGAGGACCATGAAACCTAAGATAGCATATACATACTTGAAGGATTTTAAAAAAAGACTATGACACCCTCCTTGTGAATCCACTGGAATTCAGTAGTTCTTACACATAAACACAAAGGTGTGATTTCCTTAGCAAGCTACGTGATATTTTAAATATTCTACGTAGTTCCTGCGGTACCTGAAAGCATTCAATGGGCACTTTATCTGATGAAGGCAAGGCAGTTACAAGGGTGAGCATTACAGTTCATAAGCAAAGTTTGGGACTGGAAATAATGTATAATATGGGTAAAAAAATCATCTGATTTTTTTTCTTTCTAACGTTCTGTATTTCCCAGACCTCCTCCAATTAGCATATATGAGTTTAAATAAAGTCAGAGGAAATAAAAGTACTCTTAAGTAGAATGAGACAGAAGGGGAGAAATGATCAGGCAAGTCAGCAAGTGCAGGAAAGATGGCCTCTGATGAAGTGCACAAGCTTTGGAGTCTGCAGATCTGGGTTCAGATCTCAGCGCTGTTACAATGTCACCTGTGCCTCTGGGCCGGTAATTTGCCTCTCTTGAGCCTACCCTTCCTTCTCTGTAAAATAGGGATCATAGTGTCTTTCTAGGTAGAGAATAAAGATTAAATGAGACAATATACATTGAAAGCTCTCAGCACAGTGTAAGGGTGGAGTCATGGTGGGTATTATTTCTATATTCCCATGGGTGACAGGGAGTGGTATCTGATGCAACTTTTGGGGTCTCCTGTGTCTCTCCTGATACACAGCTGAAGAGAGCTCTCTCTCCCCTCCCCCACTCTTCTATCACCATCCTGTTTTACCCTTTCTTCTCTTTCCTCCACAGCTTTTGTCTCTGCCAGTAACACCCACTGGTGTGCTTAGGTCTGCAGGTGGGATCCAGCTTAGTGAGGTGGGTCAGATCATGTGATCAGGATTCTGCCATCCTATCAATTCAGATATGTGATTTCAAGCCTCTTACTCTTGGCAACCTTGCGTCATCTAATCTATAAAATGGTGTCTTTACTTACTACAGAAAAATATTAAAGGAAAAAAAAAAAAACACAAGTAAATAGCCTCCAGCAATGACAGAGTAACGGGCATCAGACCTGCCCTTCTGCTGGAAATGAGAAAGCTGGACAAAACAACTGTTTTCAGATACTGAACACAGGAAGTTTAGGAGAAGGAAAACAAGTAAGATGTGCCAAGAAAGTTGGCTGCCCCAACTTTCTGCCTGGAGGCACTTTCTGGACCACAGTGCAAGAAGGGAGGATCCAGGCAGGGCACAGAGATTAGAATTTGAGATGTCTGAAATTTATGAAGTCAACTCCTGCAGAGAAAGGGGTTGCACAGAGATAAAACCCCAGAAATCAGCATAGAGTTTATTATTTTTGAGTCTTTCACTGATTACTAAGCTGTGCATATTTAGGGCAAAAGTCCATAAAGCCAGGCAAAGCCAGGGGAGCTGTGAGCTGGACACGCACATCTCAGACCTCACACAGGGCTGGGAGACATGCATGCTCTGATAGCTGGAATGGAGAGCCTTTGTTGAACAGCTGGTGTATTCAGTAGAGACCCAGAAAGATCACACCTTGGTAGGAACCTAAGCTAGCTATAGAGTTAATAAAGCTGCCCTAAAATCTCCCTCTCGAGTTTAGAAACAAGCCTTGAAAGGATCAAGCTAACCAGCAAGTAATCTACCAGTTACACCATTACTTTTATATAAAGACAAATTCCTAAGTATAGGAAGAAAAGTGGCGCATGGGATCCATAAAGTGGGATAATACTAAGGAATTTTCAATGGTTACAGGGAGCTTTATAAAGAGTCCTTCTAGAGCAGGCATTGGCAATCTTTTTCTGTAAAGGGCCAGAAAGCTGTGTAAAATCAGGCCTTGGGTCAGATTTGGTCCATGCGGCCTTAGTCTGCCAACGTCTGCTCTACAGTCTTACTTAGACATCACTGGTCTTTCCACTTCATACTCTATTGTGTTAGAATCCACACTTTCACCAGATCCCTGAGTGACTGATAAACATATTTCATTTTGAAAAGCACTGCACTAAGACAGTGGTTTTTAAGACTTGGCTGCATATTAGAACCCAGAATCTTAAAATATTCTGATTTCTAGGCTGCCTTCCTTACCCATTAAATCAGACCTTTTAGAGGTGGATTCCAGGCATCAATATCATTAAAGCTCCCTCCAGGTGATATTAATGTGTGGCTACAGCTGAGAATCAAGGCTGAAGAGGCTCACTTAGTACCGTCAAACCAACCATCAAGCTCATCTGCTAGCAGAGAAAGCAACCCAATACCCCAACCAGGCCCACTTGCTCTCAGAGACCATTAGATTCTAGAATCACAGAAAATCCCAAGGAGCATGAAAAAGAACATTAAATCTAATTCTTTTTTTTTTCTTTTGAGGTATAGTTGACACATAATGTTACATTAGTTTCAGGTGTACAACATTATGATTCCATAATTCTATACCTTATGCTATGTTCACCACAAGTGTAGCTACCATCTGTTACCATACAACTATTAGAGCTAGTTCTTGATGTCTGTTTCCAGTCCCCTGGTGGTATGGACCATTAAAAAAAGTAATCCTGGAAACACAGAATGTATTTATAAAGATGTTATCAAATTCAGCCTCAAGTTAAACATGTAGCTAAGAGTAGACAATTCATTAATCTGTTTTGACATTGGATTTACGTTAAGGAATTAAATACACATAGGGCTGAACTCAGAAGCATTTTAAATTCAGGAACATGGAACAAAAAATATACAGATATTCCTAAATAAACCACCACTGAGTGTTCAGTACTTTTCTTCCAGATTCTCAGGTCCCATACAATTTCACAGATGAGATTTACTTTTTCCAGTGTTTATAAATATTTAACACCTTTAAAGATGCTTTTCTGGATCAAACTCAAGATGCCATCGAAGAGAGGCTATTATATGTGTTTTGAGAAAAGTTGGCTAATTTCTTCATATAAAGTCCAAAACAACCACTTAACTCAGTTCTTTTTGTTTGTTGCTCTTTGCCTTTATAATTTGAGGAAATAGTGCTTAAATATATGATTCTTTCTCCAGCTGCTCTTTTATAATATTTGCATTTTCTTCCACCATAGAAAAGTACAGAAGGTCTTTATCACATGATTAAAGTTTATAAGCAAAAGAAAAATATATTAATTTACTCCATTACTATGAAAATTCTTCCAGACTCTACTCATATCACCTCTCAGAGAGGCCTTTCCTGGCCATGGTGTTTAAATCACATCCCCATCTCTTATGTTGCATTCTCATTCCTCAGAGTACCAGCTGATATGTTATCTTTGTTTTGTTGTCTCTGTACCCCTTCTCTACCCCCTCCAGCCATGACCACAATAACCAGAATAAAAGCTCCTTGAAGTCAAGGTCTTCACTACCTTTTAAAGAATCCAATCATCAAGAGTTCAGGTAAACAACCCAGAAGAGCACAGAAAAAGCTGAAAAGAACTCAGTACATTGTTGGGGCATGATACCCTGTGAGAGTGATGCATATGACAACGTTGCCTCTCATCAACATAACGATTTACACTGAAAGGCAGAGAGACAGACAATGTAACTGAGTGGAAGCTTGGCATAATCTACTAAAAATATAATCCACAAACTTTACAACTTCCAGTTGCCTATTAAGCACCAGAGCAGCGCAAGGAGTGCTTTATGCCCTATGCCCATCAAAGTGTCCCAGGCACTGGCCTCTAGACTCATGGTAGGCCATGATGAAATTCTCACCAGTCCGTGGCCAAGTGAGAAAACTAGCAACCACCGAAGGCTGATCTTTATTTTGGGATTAGGCCTTCCTTCCATTTTGCAAATTAAAATAGCCTTTCTTGACACAAAGATCTGAAGGGACACCTGCACCCCCAATGCTTACAAAATCAATGTCCACAATAGCCAAACCATGGAAAGAGCCCAGATGTCCATCAAAAGATGAATGGATAAAGAAGATATAGTGTATGTATACAATAGAATACTAATCAGCCATCAAAAAAAGAAAAAGAAAAAAGAATTCTTGCCATTTGCAATGACATGGATGGGACTAGAGGACATTATTCTAAGTGAAATAAGTCAATCAAGGAAAGACAATTATCACATGATATCACTTGTATGTGGAATTTAAGAAACAAAACAGAGGATCATAGGGGAAGAGAGGAAAAAATAAAATAAGATGAAATTAGAGAGGAAGACAAAGCAACAAACTTTGGAAACAAACTGAGGGTTGCTGGAGGGAGGAAGGTTAGAGGATGGGGTAACTGGGTGATGGACATTAAGGAGGGCACGTGATGTAATGAGCACTGGGTATTATATTATATGAGACTGACGAATCACTAACCTCTACCTCTGAAATCAATAATACATTATATGTTAACTTACTGAATTTAAATAAAATGATAGATGGTAGTAGTGTGATTAATAGCTATTGCTTAGAGATTATGCTGAATGAAATTTAAGAGCCCTTCCTTCCAATTCTAAAAATTCTGGTATCACTGATTAAGTGAATGGGTGGCCTCCTGTAAGATAGCAAGGTTATTCTTTTCTGTGGATTACATTTCCTTTAGTGGAGAGATTTTTGTTCATCCTTTCAAGGAATGATTATTGAGCATCTACTATGTGCCAGGCCCTGTGCTTGACAGTGAACAAAATAGGTGATCCCAGGACCGGGATCATGACCTGAGCCAAAGGCAGATGCTCAACCACCGAGCCACCCAGGTGTCCCTAACTTTTCTTTAAAAAAAAAAAAAAAAAAAAAAAAATTAAAGGATGACTATGGCCTTCATCATAAGTATTATAACCATCCTACGTATACCAAAATGGGGACCATCCTCCAAAGACAAGTAGTAGTAAGTATTCAACAAAAAGAAAGATACAGTTTGGATTTATTCTCTGTAGCTCATTGCCTGAAATCCCGGATGGATTCTAGGGAGCAGGAATCCTGAAGCCTGACAAAGAAAGACTATATCCTCAAAAAGGAAGTTGAAGGGGTGCCTCTTTTCCAGCAATGTCAAAATAATTCTAGGGCATTTGACTTGCCAAATGTGGAACATTCCACAGAAATAGGACTCTAACTTATGAAACTGCTTTGAATAATGCAGTGTTTTATATATATATATATATATATATATATATATATATATGGATGGATATTATAGAAATACTTTCGGAAGTTAGGAGTTTATGTTATATTTCTGGATTATAATCTTTTTTTAAACTGATGATATCACTGGGCCAGTTCTGAATCACAGTTCAAGCACAATCAAATGTGGCCAAGAGCTGCCCTCAGCCCCGCAGAGGAGAGGGACAGGAGGCAAAGGCTGGCTGAGGAGATGCACCTCTCTGTGGGGCTCTAGCTGAAAGCAGTAGGCACTGCCCTGACACACAGCTGCCAGCCCACTGATTCCTAAGCCAGTGTGTCCAGGAGCAAAAGAGAACTCAAAGCAGAAGATTAGGGGTAATGGTGACAAGACCACTCACTCTCAGACACTAAAAGCAAGTGTTGCAATAGAAAAATACAATGTGTGGCAACCAACACAGCTACCGTTCCCGCATCTCCCCCACCCCAGGTCACTCAGTTCATAACCCCTAGGTGCACCAAATCCCAAACACAGGATGTACTAAGGAATGTTGGTACCTTGCCTGATACGCTTATCATGGGCAGGCCAGATGGCTAGGAAAACTAACTCTCCCATCATTCTACAGTGACATGTTGATGCTGAAACCTCCCTGCCCATGGCTGGTAGCAGATGCCAGGAACCTCAACAGTCCCTGGGATACCACCACAGGCCTCAGTGCCACTTCTTTCAAGGTAATTGGTTTCTTTTCAGCCTAAACCTAATTCCTTCAACACTTAGGAAACTGCTTATCAAAACTGCACGCCTGACAAGAGTGGAAATGGACACATTTACTGCAGAGAATCTGCTTCCTCACACGAATACAGGGAAGAATCAGTGCTTCCTAACTATTACAAGGGATGGCACATAGGAACTGGAAGAAAGAGACAGGCAAATGTTCTCATTTTCAATGGGGTGGAAGAAGATACAATCTGTAAGTGCATTCATTACAGACCACTGAGCCTGATACCTGAAGATTTTAAAGTGTGAGGTGGGACTGCCATCTGTGACATTTTGTGTGCCCTACTCTATTGGGTAGGTATTATTATCCCCATGAAACAGATGAAAAGACTGAATTATAGGGAAGTTCTTTTTAAAAAAATATTTTATTTATTTATCCGAGAGAGAGAGAGAGAGAGAGAGGGAAAGAGAGAGAGAGGCAGAGACACAGGCAGAGGGAGAAGCTGGCTCCTCGCAGGGAGCCTGATGTGGAACTCGATCCCAGGTCTCCAGGATCACTCCCTGGGCCAAAGGCAGGCGCTAAATCACTGAGCCACCCAGGGATCCCCGGGAAGTTCTTTAACATACCTAAGGACACCAAATAAAAAGTGTTAAAGCCCTTCAAACCCCAAAGGCTGTACTTTCTCCCCATTTGACAGAGAAAGGGAGTCACCAGGCCCAGTCATCTGTCCTATCACATTAGGCCCACCTCAGTCCTATCATAAACTTAGCTGAGTTCAAGTACTTACATTCCTGTTTTGTTGTCTGTCCCTAATAATCTACCTTTCACTCTTTTTTAAGGAACTGAATGGATGTTAACTAGACTTTGTGTGATCCTTTTGCAACACGTTCAAATACTGAATTATGTCATACATCTGAAACTAATGTTATATATCAATCATATCTCAATTTTTAAAAAGATATTACATTTTAAAAAGCAAGTGATACAATGTACTGCTGTAGAAAAGCCTAATTTTTTTTTTAAGATTTTATTTATTTGAGAGAGACACACAAAGCATGAGTGGATATGGAGGGGCAGAGGGAGCAGGAGAAGCAGACTCCCTGCTGAGGACATGGAACTTGATCCCAGCACCCCAGGATCATGACCTGAGCTGAAGGTAGATATTTTAACCAACTGAGGCACCCAGGCACCGAAAATCCTAATTTCTTAAAGAATCCAAAAGGGAACTTGGGGGCACTGATTGACAAAGAGTAAGAACAGGAGGGACGCCTGGGTGGCTCAGTGGTTGAGCATCTGCCTTTGACTCAGGGCGTGATCCCAGGGTTCTGGGATTAAGTCCCACATCCGGCTCCCTGCATGGAGCCTGCTTCTCCCTCTGTGTCTCTGCCTCTCTCACTGTGTCTCTCATGAATAAATAAATAAAAATCTTAAAAAAAAAAAAAAGAATAAGAATGGGAAACACCATCCTATCACTGAAGCTTCATGACCCTTCATGACCAAAAGTGAAGGACTAAAGGTACAGCCTGCCTAGGTTGGGACAATACTATCTTCTTAGAGGGAAAAAGGGCAATTGGGCTTCATGCTGTAAGATTTTATTTTCCTCTCAGCTGATCGCTAGAGCCTTGCCTGGTTCCTGCTGCCTGGACCCCACCGGGATACCCTGCACCACCAGGGTAGAGCTCGGGCTCTATCCCACTACCAGCACACAGCCTTCTTTCAGGCAAACAAACTGCCAGGGAGTCTTTGAATATGTGGAGTCTCTTAGGTTGTTTGCTCTTGTTCTCCCCCTTGCCTTCAAACACCTTGTTTTCCAAAAGTCTACAGGAAACATCTTGTGCAAAAGTGAACAAAATCCTGCTTCTTCACAAATTCCCCGTAGATGCACCAGCATGTATTTCCATGTAGGCACAAAGTGTCAAGCGGCACTGGGACACATGCCCAGGTGACAGGGATGGCTGATAGATGGACACCTTCCTCTCAGGCAACTTCTGCCATGAAATTCCTGGGTATACCTTATGTCAGGCCATGATTGGGATTTTTGTTTTTTTTTTTTTTAAGGTTTTATTTATTTTAGAGAAAGAGCATGGCAGGGAGGGGCAGAGGAAGAGAGAGAATCTTAAGCAGACTCTCCGCTGAGCACAAAGCCCAATGTGGGGCCCAAGTTCATGATCTGGGCTGAAACCAGGCATTAGGCACCAACTAATCCACCCAGGCTCCCCAGGCCATGACTGAGATGTTCTTGTGTAGCCACAGATCAAGGGTAAGATAGTGAAAATTCACAGACCCTGAGCAAACAAAACTGGCCTGCAGGAACTGATAACGTTGCGTAAAAAAACACAAAGGAGACACTATTGACTAGTTACTTTTTTCTTGCTCTATCCTAATGTTTTGCATTAATTTAAATTTTTTACATTTTTTAAAAGATTTTGAGAGAGAGAGAGAGAGAGAAAGAAAGAAAGAAAGAAAGAAAGAAAGAAAGAAAGAACGAACATGGGGAGTGGGAGAAGCAGACTCCCTGCTGAGGATGCAGGACTCAATCCCAGGAACCTGAGATCATGACCTGAGTGGAAGGCCAACACTTAACCAACTGAGCCAGTCAGGTGCCCCTATATTTATTTTTATAAAGATTTATTTGAGAGAGAAAGGGAGATGAGAGAGAATCTCAAACAGACTCCCCACTGAGTACAGAGCCTGATGTGGGGCTCGATCCCAGGACCCTGAGATCATGATCTGAGCCAAGATCAAGAGTCAGATGTGCTTAACCAATTGAGCCACCCAGGGGCCCCTCACATTAATTTTATTGATCTAGCATAGGAGCCAGAAGCTTCCTCTTTTGATTGAAGAGGGAGGAGACAGGCTCCCAATACCCGAATAGCAAGCCCACCACCACCTACTCTTATTATTTTTGTTTTATCCCTTTAAATGTTAAATCCAAAGCTTCAGCTTCTCAGGGAATACCTCTGAAACCACAGGCCACATTTGAAGCCGCCCCCTCTTTTTTTTTTGCCTGAGGAAAGCTTTTTATTCTATCAGATTCTCAAAGCAATCTGCAATCAAACCAAGGTAAAATACAAATGTCTTCAAGCCTTCAAGAATGTTGTATTAAGACACGGCCCCTCTTGAATTACAAGTGCTGTGGGCTTAACTGAGTATGTACTGAGGGCAGGAATAAGCCCAGGACAGTAAGAAGGGACAGCCAGGGCTGGTAATCAGGCCAGATGGGCACCAGAACAAAATGTAACTGGTCTTTGCATTTCACTTTGTCTTTGCATTGGCCCTAGCCCGGAGTATGCATGACAGAGAATTTTATGATATAACCTCAAGAAGTAGGCAACCATCTCCAGAGCTTGGTTGCATGACAAGGCTGTGGCCTGAAGGAACCACCTGGTTAGGTGGGGGGGGGGGGGGGGGGGAGACAATGTTGCAAGCAGTGATCAACCAAGCTCTGGAGATGGCTGCCTACTTCCACATGGCCTTGGCTAAATAACCTAGCTGGGCAACAGTTTTCTCAACTGTCAAATGGGGATATAAATAGTACATCTCCCCTTGCTTATTGGGATAAGGCCAAGTAAACACTCAATAAATGTCAGGGATCATGATTACTATTTAGAGGAGACTTTATACTCCTTTTGTAATCATTTTCTTGTGTGACCTTTGCAGTGAACACTTCCTGAGGGTATGAGATTTATTATTATCTTTATGTTGTTTCCCCTTTAAGTACTTGCAGCCACATGTTTTAAAAGCATATCCTTTGCTTTGCTGCCTATTTCAGAACTTTTATCTTCAAAGGACCAAAGCAAGTGCACCTCCTCCACATTTTTCTTGTTTTTTAAGGTTTTTATTTTATTTTATTATTTTTTATTTACTCATGAGAGACACAGAGAAAGAGAGAGAGGCAGAGACACAGGGAGAGGGAGAAGCAGGTTCCATGAAGGGAGCCTGACATGGACTCGATCCTGGGTCTCCAGGATCAGGCCCTGGGCTGAAGGCGGAACTAAACCACTGAGCCACCTGGGCTGCCCCCACATTTTTCTTATATTCCATTTTCTGTAAATATCACAGGAAGTCAAATTTACAATGATTTGAACATTTCTAAGCTCGGCCAACAAAATGACAAAATGGATTTTCCAATCTCCACCGTGGATAATGCTTTCTGGCTAAAAATGTCTTGTGTGTTATGATGCTTTGACCTTCTTCCAGCACTTTCATAACTACTCCTTATTTTATTTATGTGCTTCTTTATTTATTTATACCTGTACCTTATCCCACCAAGGACTGAAGGTGGCTTTAAGGACACAGAGAAGTTGACAAGTTGGCCTGAAATAAAGGTAGAGTCAAAGAAAAACAAGAAAGAAAGCAAACCAAAACCCCTGAGAAAAGAGAAGAAAAAGGCACTATTTCTATTTCACAGAGAAGGAAACCAGGGCACAGAGCCACATAATGCTTTTTGAACAATGTGGGTTAAAAGCAAGAAATAAGCTGACATGAAGCCAGCCCTACAAATGATTTCCTGGGACTCTGAGGTATTGGGAAACGGACTCAAAACAAAACACACCAATTCAAAAAGACCACATCCAGCTCAGCAAAAGTGGGTCAGAGAGATGGGGACTCCTCCTGGGAGAAGTCCTGGGAGCTGGATGGGCTAGAGCTTAGGGGAAAGATGCCCTTGACAGCAACAATGATGGTCCATACGACAGATCAGGTATTATTAGGAAGGGCCAGGTACCATTCAAAAGCCGTCCTCAACGTGGATAGATCTGGAGGGTATTATGCTGAGTGAAATAAGTCAATCGGAGAAGGACAAACATTATATGGTCTCATTCATTTGGGGAATATAAAAATTAGTGAAAGGGAATAAAGGGAAAGGAGAGAAAATGAGTGGAAATATCAGTGAGGGTGACAAAACATGAGAGACACCTAACTCTGGGAAATGAACAAGGGGTAGTCATAGGGGAGGTGGTCAGGGGGTTGGGGTGACTGGGTGATGGGCACTGAGGGGGGCACTTGACAGGATGAGCACTGGGTGTTATGCTATATGTTGGCAAATTGAACTCCAATAAAAAATAAAAAATAAAAAATAAAGCCGTCCTCAAGAGTATCACCTCATTTACTACTCACCACAGTACTCTATGACATAGCATGAGTATTCAAGTCTTGCAAAGGAGGCCCAGAAAGTTTAAGTAACTTGCTCAAAGTCATAGAGTTGAGTGGGTGGCAGATTTGGATGCAGGAGGTCTGACCCCAGAACACCCTCCTAAACTGTCTTCAGAGACCCAATGAAGACAGGCCACCAATGGGAGGGCTGAATGACCAGGGATGGCCTCTTACAAAGCTGAGAGGGTAAGGAAAGCAGGCATGGTGGGTGGGTCAAGGAAGTTGCAAGGGAAAATGAAAACTCAGCTAGAAAACAAGGAAGTCAAGATCTAAATCCCCATGATGGACATGTGTCTTATTTTGATCCTCGCAGCTTGCTAGAGAAATTCCTGAAAGTGACCTCATAAGGAGTCAGGATGCTGACTGGTCCCCAAAACCCACCTTATCCATTGGACAGAACAACAGGATGATGTTGTTGATGCCAGTGCTGATAATGATTTAGGATTATTTAGGATTATT